>NW_026606101.1:67811071-68422142 GCF_029834395.1 Sorex fumeus | reverse complement strand
CCAGCAGCTGGGACAAGGACACATACTGCATCTCCCTGCCTCGTCTGGGTCCCTGTTTGCCTCCCCTCTCCCTGCTCTCCTCCACCCACTTGCCTCCAGTCACTCCATCCCAGCTTGGGCAGGGAGGGGGCAGCCACAGAGAGGTGGCAGGTGCCATGGATCCCCGTCCCCTCAGTCACTACTGCCCTGCCAGCAGAGTCTGGGGGGAGGGGCGAGAAGGCAGCAGGTAGCATACCTACCTTGCACACGGCCAGCTCAGCCGCGGCATCACTCCTCGGCATCCCTCGAGGTCCCCCGAGCCCTCCAGGAATTATCCCTGAGCATCTCTGGGTGTAGAAACAAAACAAACAAACACAAGGAAGGACTCAAGTCTGGGAAAGTTTGGTTTTGTTGTTGTTGTTGTTGTTGTTGTTGTTGTTTTTGGTGGGAGCGGAGGTGGGAAGTGGCAGAATCACTCTTTGCAGTTCTTATGTGATGCTGGGGATCAAACCCAGGCCGGCCGTAGCCAAGGCAAGTGCCCTACCTACTGTGCTGTCTTTCCGACCCAAGTTTTGAGGTCTTTGGTTGTTGTTTTGTTGGGGGGCCACACCCAGCTATGCTCAGGGCGGATTGCTGGCTCTGAGCGCCACAATCACTCCTAGTGGGGCTTCAGGGACCATATATGGTGCTGGGGACTGAACTGGCGTTCAGCCTTGTGCAAAGCCAGAGCCGCACCTACCGTACTACTACTCTGGCCAGTCAGGACAAGATTTTTTGGTTTTTTGTTTGGTTTTGGTTTTGGGTCCCACCCAGCAATGCTCAGGGGTTACTCCTGACTGCATCCAGGAATCACTCCTGGTGATGCTCGGGGGACCCTATGGGATGCCGGAGATTGAACGTCGATTGACAGTGCGCAAGGCAAAAGCCCTCCCCACTGTACTCTCACTCCAGCCCAAGTCTGAGCAACTTTTAAGCTTAGAGCCACTAGGATTCCTTGCTGTACTGACACAAGCTGAGAACAGGAGCCGAGAAGATAGATTCCAGGGTCCGAGATTAAGCAGCCGTTTTCTCAGACAGGAATGATTGCAACACAGGCCCATTGTAAGAACCAGTTCAAGCGTGTGCTTTTTAGGGGGCATTTTCAGTTTGAGAAGCTTATTCAGACATCCTGATGGCAATACTGAGTGAGAGTTTCGGGCTCCTGAGAGAGGCTCAAGCTGCAGACAAGGCAAAGATGTCAAGCCCTCCCACTCTGCTTTCCTGGCTCAGGAGCAAAAATGATGTGCTGGATTCAGAAAGAACCTGAGGTCAGGGAGCTAGCCCAAGAGGATGGCGCATGTGGTCCCTTCAGGACCAAGCCAGGAGCAGACCCTGAGCATCACCAAGTAGAACTCCAAACAAAAATAAAACAAAACAAAAAAACAGAGGCAGGACTGGAGCTATAGCACAGCAGGTAGGGCATTTACCTTGCACGTGGCCAACCCAGGTTTGATTCCCAGCATCCCATATGGTCCCCCGAGCACCACCAGGAGTAATTCCTGAGTGCATGAGCCAGGAGTAACCCCTGAGCATCGCCAGGTATGACCCACAAAAGCCAAAACAAAACAAAATAAAACAAAGCAAAGACGGTTGGAGTGACAGGACAGTGAGTAGAGCATTTGCCTTGCGTGCGGCTGACCCAGGTTCAATCCCCGACATCCCATAGGATCCCCCCCAGCTCTGCCCACCAGAAGTAATTGCTAAGTACAAAGCCAGGAGTAACTCCTGAGCACTGTGGGTGCGGCCCCCAAATCAAACTGAAACAGAACAAAGCAAAACTCAGAGAAAGGTAAGAAAGAAAAGAACTCAAATGTGGGGTAGGAAGCCAGAGATGCCATGTGCTAGAACATCTGCCTTTCCAATGTGAAGCAGGTAAGACTATGAGTTCACATCCCCCGCCCCCCACCACCACCACCACCATCCTGTGCTGAGCGTTGTTCCAGCAACTCCATCTTTAGGGGGTCCTCATGTGTGTATCCAGGGCTGGAGAGGGAGTACAAGGGAGTACAAGGCCTTGCACAGAGACAACTTAGGTTCTGATCCCTGGTGTCACCTGGTCCCCCAGTAAAAACCAGGTGTGGTCCCTAAGCACAGAGCTCTGCATCCCACCGGGTGTGGCCCAATAAATGAATGAATACAAAGAAAATACCTTTTCCCTTGGAGTAGCTTCCTTTCTCCTTTCTCCCCCCAAGTTCCGCCCATCCCTGCAGCGCTTAGGGAACGAAAAAAGCCTCTTTCATTTTGTCTGCTGGGCCATTCCTGGAGCAGCTCAAGGGTTACTCTTGGCTCTGCACTCAGGAAGCACTCCTGGCAGTCCTCAGGGGACCCTTTGGGGTGCTGGGGATTAAAATTTTGGCTACCGGCATGCAAGGCAAGCCCCTACCAGCTCTACTATTTTTCTAGCCCCTCAAATTTCTTGTTTGCTAAATGTTTTGTTTTGCTAGTCTTGCTATCCTGTAATTATTGCTATTTTGTTGCTTGATTCGTGTCTGTCGATGTGCTGGGGGTTGGTTTTGATAGTGTCTTCAGTGTTCCGTTTTGTTTGTAATAGACCTTTCTGAAAGCCTATTTTTAGATGCACAGAGTAAAATGCAGTGGGAAGTGCAGAGAGTTCTGCTTCCCCGGACCTCAGTTTTGGTCCCCACGGAAGAACAATTTTGTTGCCAATGATGACCTATGGGAAGGTCATTCTACTGCATCTTGGGGTGAAAGTAGCTGGGCTGTCCTGTGGTTGGATCTGAGCGAAGGTATATTTCTGTGTACCCACCGTTATAGGATCATATAAAATATTCCCTGTGGACTCTGGAGAGTGTAGGGATTCAGGCGCTTGAGACAGACCCCAGTTCAACCCAGAAGCACTGGGGGCTATGCTCAATACCCCCAAGATAAATAGATGTATATTTTCTCCCCAAGCCCTAAATATCCTGTGTTCTAGCAGTCCAGCCCTCCAGCGCCCCAAGTCCTAACAACCTTGAATCTTTTCACCATCTGCATAGTTCTGCAGAACTGTTTTCCAGAAAACTTGGACTCCAGAATCCGTCACTATTTTCAGATTGGCTTCTTTTATTTAGTGGAAGGCTCCTCAATGTCCTCTCCATATCTTCTCGTGACTTGACAGCTCATTTCTTTTTTGAATGGAAGCCACACCTACTGGACCTTTGGGGTGGGGTGTCAGAGCCATTTCCAGTGATGCTTTGTACATGGTATGGGTCGAGCTGGACGTGTGCAGCAGTGCTCAGGGGTCACCCTGAGCTTTGAGACAGTTCCCAGGGATGGGAATGGGACCCTGTCGTGCTGGAAAAGGAGTTCAGGGCCACCAACAAGCAAGGCATTGCTATATAACTGCTCTGTCTCGGTGACCTCACAGCCTCTTTCTTTTTCCAGTGTTTTTTTGGATCACACTAGGTGATGTTCAGGGATTACTCCTGGCTCTGCACTCAGGAATGACTCTTGGCGGTGCTTGGGGGACTACATGGGATGCTGGGAATCGAACCTGGGTTGACCCCGTGCAAGGCAAACACCTTCCCTGCTGTCTTATTGCTCTGGCCCAGCCTGTTTCTCTGTTTGGTTAGTGGGAAAGGCAGTCAGGTTTCCCCACCTGCAGTGCTCCAGGAACGTGGCACCCGGTGATAAAGCCAGGCCTGCACTCAGCCCACTGCACATCTCTCCTGCCTGCTCATTTGAGCATGGAGTGATGGCTGTGTTAACGCACTGAAGCTCATTTATCCCTTCTCCTCTCCCTTCAGTTGGTCTGGGTTGCTCTCAAGGCACTTTTAAGTCCTGGGAGATAATTGAGTAGTCAGATGCAGATGCTTTAAGTGTAGGAGAGCCAGATAAAATCTCCCCAATACCCCTGGGAATAGCCTCTGAGCACTGCAGGGTGTTACCCACAAATACATAAGATGTTTTTAATATATCCTCTCTTAGGTCTGGAGTGATAGTCCAGTGGGAGGACATTTGCCCTGTACATGCCCGACCTGGGTTTTATCCCTGGCATCCCATATGGTCCCCCAGAGCACCTCCAGGAGTGACCCATTGGGAACAACATATCCATCCTGCAGAATTTGGTATGTGGGCAGGTGGACATGGCTATCAAAGAGATCCGAGTAGAAGTCATGGATAATCTTCTCCATTGCCCTTCTGGAAGATGTGATAGATCCATCAGGATGTCGGAGGGCAGTCATCTTGGTCTTGTAGTTGGCGAAGGACAGACGGCATCGCGAATGCTTTTCCCAGCTTCTGCTGCATATGCCAGCACTGCCGCTTTTCTCTCTTTGACGACTTCCTTTATCGCTTCTCTGCACTGCTTTACGAGCTCGGAAGTTCGCTTGCAGTTGCCTGAGGTTTGCACCAAGCTCAAGAGTTTTCGAAGACAGGCGTTTTTTTTGTGGCTATCCCTCTCTTGGCATATATCTCTCTCCACATGATAACCAAGCTCACTGAGGTTTCTTGGGAGTTCAAGATGCCGCTCTGTCTAACGTTCATTGATTTAAAGAAGGCCTTTAGTTCTGTTGAGAATCAAAGTGGTCGTCGAAGTCCTAGCCAAACAGGGCGTTCAAACTCAATACATCAGGATCCTCCGTGAGCTGTATTACGGATTCACTACCAGGATCTCACCATTCTACAAGGAAGTGATCATCCCTGTCAAGAGAGGGGTTCGGCAGGGTGATACCATTTCACTGAAACTCTTCAGTGCACCCTCAAGAATGTCATGCGACAACTAGAATGGGAAGGAATGAGAGTGAAGATAGACTGTCGGCAACTATACCACCTCCGCTTTGCTGATGACATCATTCTAATAACACCAAACATTAGCCAAGCAGCACAAATGCTGGCTGACTTCAACCGTGAGTGTGGAAAGACTACAGCTGAATCTCACGAAGACAATGTTTTTGAGAAATGGTCTTGTTCCTGATGCTCCATTCGCTCTCAACGAAACTAACATCTCCAAATCAAACAGTTATGAGTACCTAGCTCAAGAAGTCAACATGATGAACGACCTGGCACCTGAGTTGCACAGGAGGAAGAGAGCATCTTGGAATGCCTTCAAGAGCATCGAAGAAATAGCTAAGGAGAGGAAGAACCTCCGACTCTGGGCACATTTCTTCTCTTCCACTGTTCTTCCTGCATTAACATACACCTCAGAGATCTGGGCCCTACGAAAACAGGATGAGAATGCTATTCAGGTCTCCCAAAGAGGAATTGAAAGAGCTATGCTTTCACTTGAGTGAAATCTGGAGTTCCGACCTCTGTCTACAATCAAGAATCAGGGATGCTGTCTCATTTGCCAAGGCATCAAAAATCAGATGAGCTGGACATGTAATGAGATTTGGAGACAAACACTGGACTAGAGCTGTTACCAACTGGACATCAAAAGATCGCGTGGCCGCCCACCTACGAGATGGTCAGACTTCTTCGTCAAGACCCTGAATGATCGGTTTGATGCTCTTCGTGTTCCTAGAACAGGCAGACGCCATTGGGCACACTACCACACAACAGGGATGAATGGAGACATTACTGGTGCCCACTTCAGCAAACCAATGAGTAACGGGATGTCAGGTGATCAAGTGATTCTTGTTTTTGTTTGTGTTGGAAGCCACACCAGCAATGCTCAGGGGTTACTCCCGGCTTTGCACTTAGGAATCACTCCTGGCAATGTTTGGGGACCCTATGGGGTGTCAGGGATCGAACACAGGAAAGCTACAAGCAAGGCAAGCACTCTACCCCCTGTACTATCTCTCTAGCCCTTAATTTTTAAATTATCATTCTTTAGGTTAATTGATTTTTGAATCAGAGGATTCTTTTTTTAAAATAAATCAATTCTGGCATTTTCTTAGGCATTTTATTCTTGAATAAAATTTCGCGTCAGTTTCTGTTATTGTCCAGTTGTCTGTATTTTCCGTCTCGTTTATCTTCTATGTTTCTAACAGATATTTCTCTGTATGCAATTCTGGATAATTTCTGAAAATTTATCTGCTGACTTTTTAACTTCTTCTAGTACACCAAATTTGCTCTTGACCTGTACACTTAATTAAAAAAATATCCAGTTATTTTATTTGGGGGAGGGGAGTCAGGTCATACTTATTAGTGCTCAAGGACTGACTCCCTGCGGTTCTAGGCCAAGCCAGGATTGGCCAGAATCCTTAACCCCTATACAAGGCCAAATCCTTCACCCCTATACTGCCTCTTAGGTCCCCTATAAATACACTTTTATTGTACAGGACTGTTTAGTTTTGTAAAGTTGATTTTTTTTTTGTTCTGTTGTTGTTATTTTATAGAAGTCACCAGGGCTCTATTTAGCATGATTAGTGGTGTCAGGGATCAGACTCGGGGCCTTGAGCACGCTAAGCATATACTCTACATATACTCTACCACCTGAACTAACTCTCTGCCCCTTTATTATTCTTGTTTTGCTTTTGGGGCATCCCCTGAGGTGCTCAGGGCCCACTGCTGGCTCTGTGCTGGGGTTCACTCCTACCCATGCTCAGGAACCATGTGCAGCTGGATTGAACCCAGGTTTCCTGCATGCATGCAAAGCATGTGCTCAGTCCTTTGAGCTATTTCTCTGGCTTTGGCCTTTTAGTTTTTAGTTGTAAAATACGTACAACATAAAGTTTGTTATCTTGGACCAGAGAGATAATAAGGCACTTACCTTGCATGCAGCTGACCTGGTATGAACCCCAGCATTGTGAATAGTTCCCTAAAAACTATCAGGCATAACCAAAAATCTTCCTCCTCACCAAAATTTACTATCTTATCCTTTGGGGGGGGGGGGTGTTCCTAGCACTGCTAGAAACAAAATCCTTATATCTTATATCAGGATTAAGATATAAGGTAAGGGGCTGGAGAGATAGCACAGCGGGAAGGGCGTTTGCCTTGCACGCGGCCGACCCGGGTTCGATTCCCAGCATCCCATATGGTCCCCTGAGCACCGCCAGGAGTAACTCCTGAGTGAAGAGCCAGGAGGAACCCCTGTGCATCGCCAGGTGTGACTCCAAAAAGCAAAAAAAAAAAAAAAAAAAAAAAAGATATAAGGTAAATGTTCCACCACTAAGCTACGTCATTGGCCCTTTTTCATCCATTTTAAATGTACAGGTCAGTTTAATTATATTAATATTGTCATGCAGTCAATCACCAGAAGTTTTGTGTTTTATTTGTTGTTGTCTTGGTGCTAGGCCTTACATGGTGATTCCAAGCACACAACACTGAGCTATCCCCCTGGCCAAGGAAACTTTTCCCTCTGGCAAAACAGAAACCAATACTCATTAAATAACAGTCATTTCTCCTTCTCAGGTAGTCATCGTGTAGCTTTCTGTTTCTATGAATCCGACTACTTTCAATTCTTCATATAAGTAGGATCGCGCAATATTTGTCTTTTTTTAGCAAGATGTCCTCAAAGCTCTTTCATGTTGAAACTTGTAACAGGGGATTTCATCTTTTTTAAGGCTGGATAATACTCCACTGTATGCACAGACACCATTCTTTCATCCAGTTGTGTGTGGAAGAACACTGGAGTCATTTCCACATTTTAGCTGTTGGGATTAATAATGCAGCTCTCGAGGTGAGTGTCGAATTTCTCTCAGAGACCCTGCCATCAGGCCTGTGGCAAAGGGGCAGAGCAATCGGGATTAAGGCTTAGCCTTGCATGAGACCAGCCCAGGTTGATATATGATAACCATATATGGTTCCAGGAATCCTGAGCACAGAACCAGGAGTCCTGAGCACAGAACCAGGAGTCCTGAGCACAGAACCAGGAATAGACCCTCAGTGCAGCTGGGTGTTGTCCTGAATCTCCAAATAAACAAATAAACAAGCAAACAACCTTGGGTCAGAGAGATAGTTCTGAGCTTAAGGTGCTTTTCCTGTGTTGGCCAATCCTGTTTGATCCAGTCACTTCTCTGCTTATGGTTCCCCCCACCCCACCAGGAAAAAGCCTGAGCACTGCCGGGTGTGGTCCAAAAGTGCCCCTTGAAATTGAAAAAAATAAAAATTCTTTGGGGACAGAAGCTGACGGTGCTGATAACTCCTATAGTATTTGTATGTTTT
This sequence comes from Sorex fumeus, assembly GCF_029834395.1. Lineage (NCBI taxonomy): Eukaryota > Metazoa > Chordata > Mammalia > Eulipotyphla > Soricidae > Sorex > Sorex fumeus. The sequence continues at coordinate 68,414,078 of NW_026606101.1, read as the reverse complement.
CTTTTTTGAGGAAGTGCCGCTGTTGTCACTGGGGCATTTTACCTCCCACTGACAATGCGCAAGGTTTCCAATGAGTGTCCACCTTCATGTCAGCACCAGCGACTTCCTGCCTTTCGGTTCACAGGGGCTCAAATAAAGCACAATTGTCTCAGCTCAGCAAACACTGGCTCCTCAGTTTCGAAGTTCCTCATTTTAGAGGGAAGTTTCCAACCAGCTGACTTACGGTTAGTTGTTCATTGACCAACATGAGTTCTTGGTTGCTCAGCGTGGGGTTCTATGGGTGCAGAAGGTTTTGAGAGTGACCAGTGGTGTGGTGGTTCCTGACAGTTCACCAGACCAGTGGTTCTAGAGACCAGTTTCCAGAGAAATGTGAGAACAGATCTCTGAAGAAAACATGGGGAAGGGGATTCCTGAGACTGTGGGGACAGCCGCTTCCTCACAGGTAGACTGGCCATCCTTTACACAGGTTTTCTTTTTTCAGTTTTGTTTTTGTTTGGGGGGCCACACCTGGTGATGCTCAGCGGTTACTCCTGGCTTTCTGACCTCAGGGATCACTCCTAATGGTGCTCAGAGGACGATAAGGGATGCTGGGTTGGCGGCAAACAAGGCAAATGCCCTCCCTGCTGTACTAGTGCTCCGGTCCAGATGGGTTTCTTATTCCTTCCCTCTATGGACAAGAATTTCTTTTTGTTTGTTTTGCTGGTTTGGGGATACACTAAGTGAATCTGGAGAAGCCCCCGGGGGTGTTCAGGGGACCAGGCGATGCTGGGGATTGAACCCAGGCCTCCTACAGGCAAATCACATCACTGGCCTCTGGAGCCATCACCCTGACCTTCCGGGACAAGAATTAAAAGCTATGTAACGAGAGCCAGGAACATAACTCAGTGCTCAGGGGCTCATGCCTTGTATGTACATGGACTCAAGTTCCATCCCTCCTTGCACTGACAGGTATGGCCCAGGGGGGTCCCTGGCACAGTGGAGCCCAGCAGCTCCACTTTGCCACACCTGAGCACTGAGCCGACAGCCAGTCAGCATGTCTCACCTGGAGTGATGTCTAGGCCTACTGCGTCGCCCCCCCCCCACACACACACCACAAACAATCTATGCAACTGAAAATATTTGTGCAAACACATATACACCCACACATGCACTAAAACCCAAGAGTAAAAGGCAAGTGATAAACTGGGGAAATACATTTGAACCACATACAGCCAACAACTGCAAAAACCATAATATTTAAAGGCCAGAGAGAGTATAGGGGTTATATTGCCTTGCATCTGGCGAACCTGAGTTCAGTCCTGCATATATATATGCATATGTATATGCATATATATATATTTATATATATCGTCCCCTGAGCACTGCTGGGCTGGTCCCCGAGCACTGCTGGGTGTGACAACACCACCACAACTACCCCTAATAAAGACAAAAATTAATTGCAATGCCATCTCATATGTATTTTCCTCTTTTATGTACATATTTTCATCTACATTTTCCAGTTCCTTTTAGTTGTTTTTCTTTTTTCTTTATTTATTTGAACAAATGCTCAGGGGTCCTGGGGATTGAATCCCGGTCAGCCATGTACAAGGAAAGCACCTTACTCACTGTACTATCTCTCCAGGTCCCCTAAGAACACATGTTTTGCTGATGGAGTTCCAAGTGCAATCTCCAGAGTACAGTCCAAAAAAGACCAAAAAAAATTAAATAAAAAAAAAAATGAGTAGTTTGACTGGGTGAGTGGTTCAGCTGGTAGAGGGCATGTCCTTTACCAACTCTGAGACCCTGGTTACAACACTTGCTCTTAAAAAGAAAATAAATTTATGAATAAATTTATAATCAGGGGAAATAAACATACATTTAATATGACTTATCCAAAAAAAAAAGTGAACAAGATTGTGAAGCTTTTGCAATTCTTTTCTGGGGCCAGGGTGATAGTCCAGCAGGTAAGGCACTTACTTGCCTTGCATATGGTCAGCCCAAATTCGATCCTTGGCACAGAACCAGGGAAGCACCGCCAGGAAGGATTTCTCAATACAGAGCCAAGAGTAAGCCCTGAACACAGTCAGTCATGTCCCAAACAAAAAATAAATATCCAATACAAGGAGAGCTCAACACACTGGACTCATGATCCGCGTGCAGGGGGCCCTGGGTTCAATGACCAGCACTGTGCATGGTCCCTGGACACAGCTCAGAGCAGCCCCAAGCACAGAACTGGAAGCAGCTCCCCAAGAATCTCCTGCTGTGACTCCAAAGCAAAACAAGAATTCCCTTTCTAGTCATCATCACGTACATATAACATATCAAGTCATATGCTATATACCTTAAACTATTTCAGTGCTATGATTTCATTAATCTTAATAGAGTGGAGAGAAAAAAAATCCTTTTTTCTAAAGTAAAGTGGCTTGTTCTCATTGAATTCAGAGGCCTAAAGTCCTCAGAAGTTCCCTTAGCAAACATATGTGTTAATTTACAAAGGACACTGTTGCAACACAGTACAGTAAGATCTTCTTTGCAATGGCCAAGGTCTTCACGATCAAGGTCTGGGTTTGTCAGTACTTAACACCCCAGTTCTCCCATGGAAAAGAACTTCAGAAGTGTTTTTGGTTGACTGGAAAAGCTATTGAGTTTCTGTAGTAAAAATCTAATTATTCTTCCAAAGAAAAGAGGAAGAGGTACAACTAATGCAAAATAATTGAATCTTGGAGTACTTTGGATTCTGAGTATATTGGATGATTTTATGGAGAATTTGTCCTTAATTCCTAAATCCAGGAACTGACCTTCTCCCTGAGGAGGCGGTAAGTCCCCAAGAGACCTTTCTAACAGAAACTCCCTCTCCTCAGCCCGGCTCCTCAGCCTTTCCTTCCAGAGCGCTGGCATTTAAGTGACGCCCGTGGCCCTTTGGTTTCAGAGTAAACCTTGAAAGACCAAGGGGAAATGAGTCTCCACGGACTCAAAAGACATGCTGGGTTCAATGCCTTCGTTGAATTGTTCCGTTTAAGGGCCAGGAATGTAGCTGCAAGGTAAAGGGACTGTATCATTTGTTAAAGATCTTGGATTCCATCCCCAGCAAAACACACACACACACACACACACACACACACACACACACGCACGTATGCACATGCACACACAAGCACACACACATATACACACATACACACTTGCACACACACACATACATACATGCACACACACACACATGCACACATGCATATACACTTGCACATGGACACACACGCACACATACACACACACTTGCTTAGGGCAAGGGGTACGACTCATGCTATAGAAGTTACCTTCTGTCTTGGGGCCTTGAATTCTATCCCCATCGTGAGGAGTAGGACCCAGGGCACTGCCATTGTCCCAGGGTGGGGACATAGAATGACATGGTGCTGTCTCCTGCACCAGCACCAAGAGTGTGTGAGCACTGCAGTCATGTGTGCAAGTCCTCACAACACCAAAGTACAGAGAAAATCATAATTTACAAGGACATACTGAGTCTGCAATAGGTACCAGCATCCTAGATGCTGGAATAATTTCTCTTTCTTTTTTTTTTTTAATCCTGGGAACTGTGATTTATAATACTATTCACGATAAGGACATCCTCATTTCACTTAATAGATATGTTCAAATTTAAAAGACTTTCAACAGTTGGGGACAGAGGGTGATGTGCTTGCCTTGCAGAGTTAACCTGGGTCTGATCCATCCTTGAACCTTGCAAGGAGTGATCCCTGAGCACAGAGGCAGGAGTAATCCCTGAGAACTACCAGGGTGGCCCCAAAAATAAACAAATGAAAAACACCCCCTACAAGCCCCCAAACTTCCAACAGACTGGGGGAACAGTGCAAAGGTCTGGAGTCATTCATTCACGAGTCATTCCAGGCAAGAGTTTGGTCCCCTGTGCACTGCTGGGAATGACACCATACCCCCACCCCACCCCCACTTCCTGTCTAAGCACTGAGCTAGAAGTAGCCCCTAGCACCAAAAACCAGAAACCAAAACCAAGAAAATAATTAGAAAAATAAGAGGCCAGAGAGAGAGAGAGAGAGAGAGAGAGAGAAAGATAGCTGCCTCGTGCACAGCTGACTAGGTTCAATCCCCATCACCCCATATGGTCCCTCAAGCCCTGCTAGAAGTGATCCCTGAGCACAGAATCATGAGTAAATCCTGAATTCCAATGGCATGGCCCAAAAACAAAAAATAAAAATAATAAAAGACTTTCCATTTTTCACCCTAGTGTGTTTTTAGGATTGTGGTTTTTATCATGTTGGGATCTGCTTCCATTTTCAGTTTTTATCATATGGGTTTTGTTTTGTTTTGTTTTTACTGATATAGGGCTGAGTGGTTTGCAGGTGCTAAACCATCCTTACATCAACGCAGTAAACCTCACTAGCTGGTGACGTTTATTTTATATTGATGCTTTGGTTTGGAGCCAGACCTGGCAGTGCTCAGGACTTACTCTTGGCTCAGGGATCACTCGGAGTGCGTGTGTGTGTGTGGGTGGGGGGGGGGGGGGGTCAGGGGACCATATAGGGTGCAATGGATTGAAACTGGGTCCACCACACACAAAACAAGTGCCCTACCCACTGTTCTATGGCTCTGGCCCCTCTGGGTCCAGTTTCATTGCGTTTTTGCAATTGGTGGGGTTGGGTTCAGTCTCATTGGCTTTCACTACTCTGGCAGTGTTCAAGGATGACTCCCAGCCCTGTGCTAGCAGGGGAGGGGAGTGGGGTGTCTCCTGGTGGTGCTCTGGGGTCCAGGCACTGATCCCAGGCTTCAGCAGGCAGAACAATAGCTCCAGACCTTTAATTATTCCATGCTTTACCAAAATAATCCCCAGGGCCAGAGATATAGTACAGGGGACAGAACATTTGCCTTGCATATGACCGATCTAGCTTGGTTCTGTCACCACATATGAGCTCTGGAGCACAGCCAGGAGTGATCTGAGTGCAGAGCCCGGAGTAAGCCATGAGCAGCACCAGACACAACCCAAAACAAACAAACAAGCAAAGGATTTCCTTCCTGGGGCTAGAGACATTGCACAGGGATTTAAGGTGGTTGCTTTGCTGATCCTGGCTCAATCCCAGCAGGTGTGACCCTTGAACACAGAGCCAGGAGTGTCCCAGAGCACCACTTGTTGTGGCCAAACCCCTACCCCCAAATAAACACATAAACTTGAATGATGTCTTCCTCCTGTTTTTTTTTTATATAGGAGTAATGCTATTTATTCAGCCACTGATTAGCTGATTGAATTGGGCATGAACTCTACCTTACTTTTTTTTTTCATAATTTTATTTATTTTTCTTTTCTTCTTATATTTATTTATTGAATCACTGTGGGAAAAGTTACTAAGCTTTCAGGTTTAAGTCTTGGTCATACAATGATCAAACACTTTCTCTTCACCAGTACTCATTTTTCACCACCAAGAACCACAATATACCCCCTACCCCTCCCAATGCCTGTGAGGCAGATGATTTCTACTTAACTCTTCTCTACATTGATTACTTTCATTATTTCGACAAAATATGCACCATTATTGTCTAGAGTTTCCCCCTCCCAACAATCAGAATTGCTGAAAAGCCATTTTGAAATACTTTGTTTTCTATAGCTGGTTATGAGAATCATATAAAGTTGCACGGCCGCAATAGTGGCTGCAAGATTTTGGATTTGTACAAAGAGCCAGATAATTACGAAATTGGTTTCTGTGCATCTGGTGTTATGGCTGTGCCAGAGAGCCACTCATGGGGGCAACTCATGACCTCGGTAGGGCCTGAAGGACAAGCCGATACTACTCCCCTTCCCATGAGACTGCAGTTGCTCCGTCACCGCCGGCTCATACCTGGCTTTCCCATAAGCTCTGAGGCTGCGGTCATCCTGCTGCTGCTGTGGCGGGGGAGGGGGGGAGGGGAGGAGGAGGCGGAAGGGAGCAATACTCTTTCGCTTCCGGGGAGGCATGGTGCCATAGTTTAACGCATGGTCCATTCACTTTTCTGCTTCAAGCTGCCGGGCTCTGGATTAAGTCTTTTTGCCTCTGGACCCATGGTTGTGCCGGAGAGCTGCTCGTGGGGGGCAACTTGTGGCCTTGGTAGGACCTGAAGGACGAGCCAGTACCGCCCCCCTCCCCATGAGATTGCAGTTGCCCCGTCACTGCCAGCTCATACCTGGCTTTCCAATAAGCTCTGAGGCGGCAGCCACCTTGTAAGCGGTCCAGATGCATTTCTGCCAAAAGCTGCTGGGTTTTGAGATTTGTTTCTGAATCTCTGGGATCATGGCCGTTAATCAGCTTGATCAGGAGCCAGAGAGGCCGTTTGTAGACGGGGACTCGGGGTCTCGTTGGGATGGGGAGGAAAGGGCCGGTTCCACCCCCATCTGGTGAAGAACCACATGTCTTGTCACTGCAGGCCCAAATCTGACTGTCCAGTGGCCTCTGGAGGATGGCAGTCACCGGGCCGCCAGGGGGAACAGGCCAAGGCACAAAACCTATTTCCACCTGGAGTGGCCCAACACCAGTAACCTACTGCAGGAACAGGATGCATTTCTGCCAAAAAGCCTTTGGGTTCCGAGATTTGTTTCTGAGTCTCTGGGATCATGGCCATTAAGCAGCTTGATCAGGAGCCAGAGAGGCCATTCGTGGGCGATGACTTGGGGTCTCGTTGGGGTGGGGAGGACAGAACCGGCTCCACCCCCCATCCCATGAGGCCCTGTGTGTCTCGTCACTGGGGGCCCAAACCTGACTGTCCAGTGGCCTCTGAAGGATGGTGGTCACTGGGCCACCGGGGGGAACAGGCCAAGGCACGAAACCTATTCCCACCTGGGGTGGCCTGGGGCCGGTAACCTACTGTGGGGACCGGATGCATTTCTGCCAAAAGCCACTGGGTTTTGAGATTTGTTTCTGAGTCTCTGGGATCATGGCCATTAAGCAGTGCGATCAGGAACCAGAGAGGCCATGTCTCCAATTATATAGCTGAGCCGGAGGTGGTTTGTGGGTGTGTCTCCTACATACCTAACTTTTGGCCATTTTCTTTCTTGGTAAACTTTGCCCCAAGTTGTTGGGTCTGGCCAAAGGCACAGCATCAGTTTTGGGGTATCTGAAAGTCTGACGGTGCCATCAGGCTGCTGATGCACTCGCCTCACAGGTACAAACTGACCTGCTGGCAGCACCATACCCCCATTCCTCCTATTTTTTTGTTTTATTATTTTTCCAGCTGCATAAGCTGTAAGCTTAAGCTATTTCTACTCTACATTTGTGATGTAAACTGTTATTGTTTATTTGTGATTGTTCTTACTCTTCCTTCTGTTCTTTCTTTTGACAGTGTCAGGAATTGAACCCAGGCCTTACACACTCAGTGTCAGTGCTCCACCAGTGAGTCATGTATCTGGCCAGTATTCTCTGTTTGGGGTTTTGGCCCACCCCAAGTGATGTTCAGGGGTCACCTCCAGTGGTGCTCAAAGGACTGTGTAGGGCTGGGAACCAAATCTGGGGTTCCTGCATACAAATCATCTGCTCCAGCTCTTCCTCCCTTCCTTCCTTCCTTCCTTCCTTCCTTCCTTCCTTCCTTCCTTCCTTCCTTCCCTTCTTTCTTTCTTTCTTTCTTTCTTTCTTTCTTTCTTTCTTATTTTTCGGTCAGACTTAGAGATACTTAGAGAGGTTACTCCTGGCACTGCACTCAGGGATTACTCCTGGTGGTGCTCAGGGACCATATGGGATGCCAGGGATTGAACCCAGGTTAGCCACGTGCAAGCAAACACCATCCCCACTGTCCTATGGCTCGGCCCCTGCTCCAGCTCTTTGAACTATCTCCCTGGCCTCTTATTGCTTATGGCACAGGCCAATATCGCTAATAGTTTACCTCTTGGCCTCTTCTTGCTTCTGAGGAACTGGGGTGTAGAGCAGAAGGCAGGAAGAGGGATCCAGAGCCTTTTGTTATCCAGAAGGAACAGGGAAATAGGAGCCTGAAAGGAAAAGATGAAATGGGGGCCATAGAGAGGGTACAGGGGCTAAGGCCTTCACCTTGCTTGCACCTGACCGATGCGCACAGGCCAAAATCACTATTACTTTGCCTCTTAGTTACGCTTTTGCCACACCGCACAGATCTGATAACTTGTGCTTTCCTTTTCCTTTGTTCTGGAGTACGCCCGCCTAGCCGTGCTCAGGCAACACTCCCAGCTCTGGGATCAGGTCACTCTGGGTGGTGCTTGGGGAGCCAGGAAGTGCCAAGAATCGAACCTGGGCCTCCTGCCAGCAGAGCGTGTGCTGCAGCCCTTTGCACCCTCTCCCGGACACAACTTGTGCTTTCATTTCCATTCACCTTTCAGTTGGGGGACCAAACCCCCCCTCATCCGGGGAACGCCGCCGTGCTAGGCACTGACCCCAGGCCTCTCCCATGCAGAGCGTGTGCTACACCTCTTGGGCCACCTCCTGATCCACCAGGAAAACATTTCTTTTCTTCATTGGCCCAGTGGTTGCCAAGGAGCCTGTTGTTTAGACTCCACATGTTTGAGGTTTTATGCTTCTCTTTTTGTGGTTGATTTCTAATTGTATAGTGTGATGTGCAGAAAACAAATTCTTGGGACGAGTTCAATATTTGTAAGCATTTTGATGTCTGTTTTGTGTCCTGAAACGTGCTCTATTCTCTAAAATGTCCCATGTGTGCCTTTAAAAAATAAGAATGTGGGGGCCATAGTGCAGCAGGCAGGTGCTTGCCTTTAACTGGCTGACCGGGGATTGATCCCCAGCATTCTGTATGTCCCCTGAGCACTGCCAGGTGTGACCCAAGAGAAAATATGTAAATTTCAGTGTTTGAGCGTAAGAGGCTTATAGATGTCTATTAAGTGGGTCTGTTGTTGGGGCTGGAGTGATAGTACAGCAGGTAGGGCATTTGCCTTGAACAAGGCTGACCCGGGTTCGATTCCCAACATCCCATATGGTTCCCTACGTACCGCCAGGAGTAACCCCTGAGCATTGCCAGGTTGACCCAAAAAGAAAAAGAAAATAAAAAGTGGGTCTGTTGTAGTTTGTCATGGAACGCCATTATTCCTTCTCTGTTCGGTTGATATGTTCATAGTTATCAGAGATATGAAATTAGAAATTAGAAATTCTTTACTAATATAGTGTTACTGCATGGCTGGAGTGATAGCACAGTGGGTAGGGCGTTTGCCTTGCATGCGACCAACCCGGGTTCGATTCCCAGCATCCCATATGGTCCCCTGAGCACTGCCGGGGTGATTCCTGAGTGCAGAGCCAGGAGTGACCTCTGTGCATCGCTGGGTGTGACCCAAAAAGCAAAAAATTAAAAATAAAAGAGTTACTTAATATATTTTGGTCCTGCCTTGATTCATGCATATTTATAAGAGTAATGTCTTCTGATTGAGACTGGGATAGTGTTACAAATGCCAGAGTACATGTTTGACCCCTGGCACGCCGCAGTCCCCCGCGCACTGCCAGGATCAAACCCTGGGCACTGGGAGCCCCCAAGCATCACTGGGTGCGTCCCAGAGAAATGGATCTAATTAAGTCCTTAATCATTATATTATTATTATGTTCCTTTGATACTATTTTTTAAGTGTTGGGGTCAATCTTATTACCTTTTTTAAGCTGGAGATTAGAGGGCCAGAGTGGTAGTACAGCATAGTACAGCAGGTAGGATACTTGCCTTGCATGCCGCTGACTGTGGTTTGAGCTCTAGCATCCCATAGGATCCCCCCAAGTCCCACTGGGAGTGACCCCTGAAAATGAAGCTAGGAGTAAACCCTGAGCACAGCTGGGAGTCGCCCCCTAAAATATGGAAATTTATGTTATCTGACACCAATATGACTGCACTTCCTCTTCTTTTAAAATGACCATTTACTTGTAAGATTGTTTTTCAACCATTTAGTTGGAGCCTATATCTATCTGCAGATGCTTGAAAAGTAGGTGAGATGGATTTAAATCACTGAATCAAGGGCTAGAGACAGTTCAGGGGGTAGGGTGCTTGCCTTGCATGTAGCCAACACAGGTTCAATCCCCGGCATCTCATATGGTTCCCCCAGCCTGCTGGGAGTAATTCCTGAAAGCAGAGCCAGGAGTTACCACTGAGCACTGCTGGATGTGTGGCCCAAACACACACACACACACACACACACACACACACACACACACACACTAAGTCACAATCACAAATCATCCTGTTAATCGTCGATTGCCTCGAGCAGGCCCCAGTAACATCTCCTTCATCCTAACCCTGAGATTATATTCAAGGCTCTTTAGGAGAATGAGACCCATCATTGTTACTGGTATTTGGCATATTGGGTATGCCACGGGGAGTTTGCCAGACTCTGCCGTGTGGGCAGGTTACATTCGGTAACCTGCCAGTTTGTCCAAAGTAGGAATGAGATAATAAGATGCCATAATAGGATGTCGCGCGGTTCCGGGAGCTGTTTTTTTTAGTCTCTGAGTCTTGGTCGTTGATGGGATTACATGGCCAAGATTACACACACACTAATAATAATAATAATTAATAAAAAAATAAAAGAAGCAGGAGACCAGGAGATGAGTCCACGACTGGACTTTGTGCTGCCCCTGCAGGATTCCCAGATCCAGTCTCTGGCTTTGCACAGTCCCCAAGCCCTGCCAGGAGTAACCCCAAGCATGTTGGGTGTGACCCCCCAGTGGAACCAGGCTTAGCGATGGTAGAGCATGTGTGGTCCCTGGCACTGTAATAAATAAATAAAATGACTTAAAAAAAAACTTTATTGTATTAAAACTTCTTTAGGATTCCCAGTTACACACTGCTGGTAGGGGCGGAGACGGGAGGAAGGAGGCTTTCCATGGGAGAAGGGTGGGACCCGCACCATACACAGACCGGGATTCTCTCCATCAAAGAATGAGCCGCCCCGCAGTCAATGCAGAGCTGGGGTTGGGATGTTTGGAAGGAGTAAGGTAAACAGTGAGGGCCTTGGCAGCCAGTGAAAGAAACCCAATTCAGCTTCCCAGACAGCTGCAGGAAGAGCCTCAAGGCAACGGAGTCTAGCACTCACTCTCTCTCCCTCTCTCCCTCACTCTCTCTCCCTCTCCCTCTCTCTGCCCCTCTCTCCTTCACTCTCCCTCTCCCTCTCCTTCTCTCTCCTTCTCTCTCTCTCTCTCTCTCTCTCTCTCCCCTCGTTGTCTGTCCTCCACTGTGTCTCTCCCACAGACAAGTTCCTACATGTGAATGGAAGAGCAGCTGTTGACAGTCTTCAAGCTTCATCTCCAACCACCCCACCCAAGAAGCTAACTTCTCTCATGTCTCCATGCCAACTCAAATATCCTGGGGAGGAACTGGGGTATAGAGCAGAGGGAGGGAGGAGGGATCCAGAGCCTTTCATTATCCAGAAGGATTGGGGAAATAGAAGCCTGAAAGGAAAAGATGAAATGGGGGCCAGAGAGATAGTACAGGGGCTAAGGCATCTGACCTGGGTTCGAGTCCTCAGCACAAAAGATTCCAGAGCACTGCCAGGAATGAGCACAGAGCAAGGAGTAAATCTTGAGAACTTCTGGGTATGGCCCCCAAACAAAAATAGAAAAAAAAAAGAAGAAGAAAAAAGAAAAAAGATTAAATGTCTTCCACATGGGGTTCTAATCCTAATTGGTCTCTATTCTTTCTGGTTATAATTGTATCATTGTTTCCACAAATTCAGGAAAGATGTGGATGAAACAGGAAGTTAATGAGCTCAATTATATCCCTCGTCTACATCAGCAGTATGTTTATTTTCATTTCTGATTGCATTTTATGGATTAGCTTTTTGTTTACTAACTTTTGATGGACTGTGACACGTGGAAATTTGAATGTGCTGATCGTCTCTGATGCCCACCCTAGATTTCTGTCTAATTCTTATTTTCTTTCTGTTTATGCTAAGTATTCCATAACAGAAACAATTCCAAACACTTAAATACAACACGTGAGAATTGACTAAGCATTGCATACCCTCACTAGTCAGTCAAACCAACATTCCTTGCAAAATAATTAGAGTTCTAATTTTCATTGTTTTGCTCCAACAAGGCATAGAATAAGAATCAAAACTAGGGTGTGTGTAGGGGTGTGGGGTGCTGGCTGAGTTGACACCAGTCTGATTGCAGACAACGTGATTTTCAGCAGATCTGTTTCTGGGGCCAGAGAAATGGTACAGCAGGTAAAGCCTTTTACGCAGCTGACACGGGTCTGATTCCCATCACCCCGTGTAACTTCTCTGAGCACTGCCAGAAGGGACCCCAGAGCTCAGAGCTAGGAGCAAGCCCCGAGCACAGCTCTGTGTGGTCCCTGTCACTGTCCTCCTATTGTTCATCAATTTTCTCGAGCAGGCCCAGTTACATCTCCAATGTGAGACTTTGTTGTTACTGTGTTTATCATATCGAATACGTCACGGGGAGCTTGCCAGGCTTTGCTGTGCAGGCGAGATACTCTGGGTAGCTTGTCCACCTCTCTGAGAGGGGCAGAGGAATCGAACTCGGGTTGACCATGTTGGCTGCGTGCAAGGCAAACGCCCTACCCGCTGTGCTATTGCTCTAGCCCGTGTGTGGTCCCTAAATGAAGAAATTTCCACTCCAAGGGCTAGAGAGATTGTACAGGAGGCCAGACACTTGCCTTGAATGCAGCCGATTCCCCTTGGATCTCAGCAGCATCGCGGATGGTCCCTCAAGCCAGCGATCATGCCTGAGCTCAGATTCAGGAAAACACCCCGAGCACTGCTGGGTGCAGCCCCCAAACCAAAATAAATGTCCATTTCGGTGTGGGTGGTTCAACCCCAGCACCATGTGGCCCCCTGAGCACTGAGCCAGGAGTAGCACCTGAGCACCCCTGTGTGTCCTCCCTCCCAACAAACAAAAAAGAATCAAGCAATCCATTTCATGTTCTCCAAAATCGATTATGTAACTTGTCCCGCAGGGACATTTGAGAGGAAGCAGATAAGGAATGCTTAAGCTCAGGATATGTCAGATTTATTGAAGGGGATTTATCTTCTGCATATCCCGGCTCCTGCAGAGAGATCCATATCCGGGCTAGGGTGTGTGCTCGCGGGACCTCACACCTGCCCAAGGCGCACCCACCAGCGGCCCCTTCCCTCCCCTCTCTATGCGCAGATGGCCCTGCGCCCTCGTGGACCATGTGACCTCTCCTGGCTTGCGGCAGGACCGGTCTTGCATTTTTCACTCTGTTCACTCGTGCTGTTGTCTAATACTCGGTTCACTTTTTCAGCATCCGTTGCCAAACTGACCTCACTTGTTGCCAGGCTCACCTCTCACTTCCGCTTTTGATAAGGTTCCTAAACCGGATGTGTTCCGAGGCGCTGCAGGCGCTGTGGATCTGGAGTCCGGAGTCCGCGGGCGGACTGTGTCCAGGACAGGAGAAAGGACACATAGCGGGGAATTTTTTTTTTTTCTTTTTGGGTCGCACCCAGCGATGCATAGGGGTTGCTCCTGGGCTCTGCACTCAGGACTTACTCCTGGCGGTGCTCAGGGAACCATATGGGATGCTGGGAATCAAACCCGGGTCAGCCAGGTGCAAGGCAAACGCCCTCCCCACTGTGCTATATCTCCCCAACCTCCATAGCGGGAATCCTAACTGGCTGAATAATTTTTCCAAAGCCCTTTGATCACACCAAGGAGGAATTTGATTGTAGCAAGAGATTAACTGAAGAATGAGAACAGTTGTGAAAAATATTCTCCCAGATCTGTAACAGAGAGCCTGTTGGCTCATTCGTGTAGCCAGTGTTGGGTAAGAACTCAGCTGGGTCAGCATGCCAGGCTCTGTCTGGCAAGAGAACAAAACTGCTGAGACTTGGGCCTGAGAGAGAGTATAGTAGGTAGTGCTGAGCCCGCTTCAAACAAACAAACAAAAACCAACCAAGACTTTTGCCTTTTCGAAGTTTACACACTAGTGAAGGGAGAGAGAACACACAACTCTCTTTTTAATGAAAACATTTTTAAAAATGTATTCCAAGAATAACTAGGAAAAAAATCTGAAAATCAACTTTTGTGGGGGAGGGAAGGAAAAAAATCTGAAAATCAACTTTTGTGGGGGGTCGACAAACTCATCTGTGCTCGGGGATTATTCCTGGCTCTGCACTCATGGGTCATTCTTGGTGATGTTTGGGGGACCATCGGTAGTGCTGGGGGTTGAACTTTCATAAGTTCAGTGCAAGCACTGGTACTATGAGTCCCTGAAAAACAATTTTTTTTCTTTTTGGGTCACCTCCAGCGATGCTCAGGGGTGACTCCTGGCTCTGCACTCACGAATTACTCCTGACGGTGCTTGGGGGACCATATGGGATGCCAAGGATCAAGCCCAGGTCAGTTGCGTGCAAGACAAATGCCCTACCCACTGGACTAATGTTCCAGCCCCTGAAAAGCAATTCTAACAAAAAAGAGAGGAAAAGGCTGGAGATATAGTACAGCAGACAGGGCGCCTGTCTTCTACTCTGCCAACTCTTGGTACCCCAGAGGTCCCTGAGCAAGGCCAGGAGTGATTCCTGAGCACAGAGTCAGGCATAAGCACAACCAGGTGTGCGCGCCCAAAAAAACAAAAATAAAAAAAAGAGGAAGCCAGAGAGGTAGTTCGGCAGGTAGGGCATATTTGCCTTGAACAAGGGCCCACCAGGAGTGACCCCTGAGCACAGAACCAGGAATAAGCCCCGAGCACAGAAGGATGTGGCCGGTAGGGGGGTGGGGGGAGGACAAACAAAAAGGTTTTAGGTTTTAGATATTAACCACATTAAACAGTATGCTATAGGCTCATGACTGAGCAGATAGATCAATGAAACAAAATTGAAAGCTCAGAGGTCCCGAGACGTGGCTCAGTGGTGAAGCATGTGTCTCGCAAGCGTGAGACCTGGGTTTGGTCCCTCTAACACGAAACTGAAATAAGCAAGTCTCATGACAACATGTGTATGCATTTGATTTATTATAAAGATGAAATAGTAAGGGTCAGAGCAGTAGTGCTAGAGCAGGTAGGGTGCTTGCCTTGCATGTGCTTGTGCCTGGGCTTGATCTCTGTCATCCCACGCGGTCCTCTAAGCATCACCAGTATATTCAGGAGTGGGGTGCCAGGAGTAACCCCTGAGCACCGCTGGGTGAGGCCCCCAAACAAAAACAAACAACGATGAAAAGATGAAATTTTAGGGCTGGAGGTTTTTTTTTTTTCTTTTTGGGTCACACCCGGCGATGCTCAGGGGTTACTCCTGGCTCATGCACTCAGGAATTGATTGCTCCTGGCGGTGCTCAGAGGACCATATGGGATGCTGGGAATCGAACTCGGGTCGGCCATGTTGGCTGTGTGCAAGGCAAATGCCCTAGCCGCTGTGCTATCGCTCCAGCCCCTGGAGAGATAATTTTTTAAAGTAAAGCCAAAAGGGTTTATGTTTTTGTGGTTTGGGGATCACACCTGGTGGCACTCAAAACTTGCTCAGGCATCACTCTTGGCAGGTTCCGGAACCACATGGGGTACAGGGATTAAACTCTGGTCAGCAGCATGCAGAGCTCTACCTGCTGTACTATGGCTCTGGCCTCCAGTTTGTTTTAATTAAACAAAATTTGCTCAGACAGATGTGAGAGAGGGCTGGAGCACAGCAAATCAGGCGGGAGCGCCTTGCACACAGTTTGGGATTCGATCCCCAGCATCCCAGTTCGACAGCCAGCACCACCAGGAGTAATTCCTGATTGAAGAGCCAGGAGTAAGCCTGGAGCACTGCAGAGTGTGGCCCCAAACAAAACAAGCCAACAAAACAAGCAAACAAAGAGATGTGAGAGGAGAGAAAGAGGAAACGCTTTCAAGAGAAAACACAGACTTCTCCAAGGTGGAAATAAGCAGAGGAACAGACAAGCAGGCAAGACGCTGTTCAGGAGAGAACCTGAGTGGCTTGAGGAACAAACCAAGATGAAATTTTAAGTCTAGAGAAAGAGGCTGCCAACCCTGGTTCTACCTCCAGCACCAATCCCTGCCAGGAATGGTCTGAGAGCACAAAATCAGGAGTAAGCCCTGAACATAGCTGGGTGTGGCCCCAAGGGGGGAAAAAAAAGAACAGAAAAAAAAAAACCCCAAAAAACAAAGAAAAGGACATAGAAAAAAATTTAAAAGGACATTGAGAGGTCAGAAAAAGTGGGGGTTAAGGTCCTTACCTCACATGTGGCCAATTCCAGTTTGATCTCTGGCACCACATGTGGTCCCCAAGCACTGCCAGAAGTGACCTCTGAGCACAGAGCCAGGAGGAAGCCCTGAGAACTGCCGGCATGATCTAAAACCCAAAGAAACAAGCCCAAGGAAAGAACACTGGACCTGAGAAGCAATGCTCCCAGGGAGAGAGCTCAAAGCTCTGGAGCACTTGCTTTGCACGTAAGAGCCCTGGCTTTAATCCCTGGTACCACGTGGCCTCCGGCCTCCATCACCTCCTTCCTCCTAAAACTGATTCCAGAGCACTGTGTCAGAGCATTTGCCTTGCAGGAACTGGGTTCCAATCCAGGTTGCAAAAAAAAAAAAAAAGGGGCTAGGAATGTGGCTCAGTAGTAAAGCTCGGGACTTGTTTGCAGGGAGCCTAGAGTCCATCCCCAAACACACACACACACACACACACACACACACACACACTCATGCACATGCACACACACATTCACTGGGGTGGAAATGTTCATAATTGTGTTTGTGATGCTTATTAAATACGTATTGTTCGGGGCTAGAGTGATAGCACAGTGGGTAGGGCGTTTGCCTTGCACACGGCCGACCCAGATTCGATTCCCAGCATCCCACATGGTCCCCTGAGCACCGCCAGGGGTGATTCCTGAGTGCAGAGCCAGGAGTAACCCCTGTGCATCGCTGGGTGTGACCTAAAAAAGCCAAAAAAAAAATACCTATTGTTCATACTCACTGTCCTATAACAGTCCTTACAGGAGAATGGGGAAGATTCAAGGGGAGGTTTTATTTTATTTTTAAAAGAGAGGGAGGGTATGCTGAAGAGAAATTCCAGCAGTAAGGGTATTTGCCTTGCAAGCACTGATGTTTCCCCAAGCACCACCAGGAGTAATTCCTGAGTGAGAGCCAGGAGTAAGCCCGAATAACCTCCCCCCCCCATCCCAAGAAACCCATAATAGTTTTTTCACCAGAGATGACTGGGTATGAAGCTACAAAGGCTCTTTGCAGACTAGTTTATAGCCAAATAATTTTTGACCACACTAGGCGATGTTCAGCATATATTCCAGACTCTGAACTCAGGAATTTCTTCTGGTGGTGCTCGGGGGACCTAAGAGATATTAGGGATTGAACCCAGCTTGGCCCCGTGCAAGGCAAGCACCCTCCCTGCTGTGTGACCTCTCAGGAGCCCAGATTCATTGATGGAGGGAGTTCTTTCTGCATACCCAACTTCAGAGCAGACAGGTCACTCAGCAACCTCCAAAACATTTTTTAGTTCCACAATTTACATATGTAGGCAGAAAAGACTGTTTTCTTCCAACCAGACTACAAACTCCCTAAGGACAAGAGTGAATTGTTTTGTTTTATTTTAGGGCCACACCCAGGAGTGCACAGGGCTTACTCTTGGCTCTGTGCTCAGGGATCACTCTTGGCGGGGCTCAGAGGACCATATGCGATGCCAGGGACCAAACCCGGACTGGTCACTTGCAAGCGCCCTACCTGCTGACTATTGCTCCAGCCTTTGAATTTTGCTCTTTTTTTTTTTGGCTTTTTTTTTGGGGGGGGGGAGGAGGTCACACCCAGCTATGCTCAGGGGTTACTCCTGGTTCTGCACTCAGGAATCACTCCTGGCAGTGCTCAGGGGACCATATGGGATGCTGGGAATCGGACCCAGGTCAGCCGCGTGCAAGGCAAATGCCCTACCCACTGTGCTATTTCTCAAGCCCCTGAATTTTGCTCTTTTAAGAAAATGCTGCCTGTTCTTTAGCGCAAAGGTGCACACACTTGCTAAATCCCACGTCACCGGTTCCCAGGGAGAACTGGGGTCACCCATCGGCACTCCCCCTATTCAGCCCAGAACCCTGAGGTTGTGCTAACCGTTCGTACCCCAAGAGAAATGTAATACAATTTTCCTGGTAAGGAAGCCTTCGTCAGCGCATTTTGCTTTTGGTAAAACAAGAACTTATTTGTTCTAAGCCAGTGGTCCAAGAAGTGTTGACCAACAGAAGGCCACAATCCTGCAGGGCACCACACCCCTCCTGCGCCCCCAGACCTTCCCCCGGGCACCCACCAGGATTTCTAACAATTATCCAGCTACGAGACATAAAGTTTGAACTTAATACATGTGCACTGAATTAAAGCAAGCATGCATACTCTGCTGTTTAAATGCCCAAATAGAAAGGAGATCTAAATGTATAAATACATCCATTGATGCATTTATAAAATGCTATCACAGACATGCTAGGGGTCATGAACCTGGTGGCATAATCATGGACTGTTGACCTAGGAAGTAGAAAGAGTTGTAGTGTATCTGTGACCAGTACTTGAACTCTCAGAACCGAAGTCACCTAACTTTGGGCCAGTGCCCCATAGTGCCCAGCTGGGCAGAGTTCTGAGCAGCATCAAATCAGAATGAGCCCAAACTGGGGCAGGAGAGATCGCATAGCGGGTAGGACATTTGTCTTGCACTTGACTGACCCAGCTTCGATTCCCAGCATCCCATATGGTTCCCTGAGCACTGCCAGGAGTAATACCTGAGTGCAGAGCCAGGAGTAGCCCCTGTGCATTGCTGGGTGTGACCGCAAAAGCAAGCAAACAAACAAACAAAATAAGCCCAAACGTTTCTCCCAAGGACCCATCTATTCCACTCAAGAATCAGTCAACACTCAAAGCAATGCCTACACGGGCCAGAGTAATAGCAGTTGGCTTTAGTTGAGCCACCGCAATGGATCCCCTACATCCCATATGGTCCCGCCAGGAGTGATCCCTGAACGGAGAGCTAGGAGTCAGCCTGAGTAATGCCGGGGTGTGGCCCCAAAACAACAAACAAAAAAAAAGTTCTGCCGTTTCCCAGCATCCTTTTCTGCCTTTCGCAGGACGAGGGCTTCACACCACTCCCTGCTCCTTACCCCTTTGCTTCTGCTCTGTGCTGATCACCTGACACAGCTCAGAAATGCAGCAGAGGTGGTAGGTCTGGTGAGCCCTCTGGGGAGAGGGAGACTTTTTTTTTTCTTTTTGGATCACACCTGGAGATGCACAGAGGTTACCCTGGTAAGGTTACCCCTGGCTCTGCATTCAAGCATTACCCCCTGGTGGTGCTCAGGGGACCATATGTGATGCTGTGAATTCTAGCTGGTCGGCCCCATGCAAGGCAAACGCCCCACCCACTGTGCTATTGCTCCAGCCCAAGGGAAACTTTGAAACAACTGCTCTTCCTGGGGTCTGGGAGATAGTTCAGCCGGTAGGATATTTGCCTCACACGTGGCCAAACCGGATCTGATCTCCGGTATCCCATATACTCTCCCCCCTCCCATTGCACTATCAGGAGTAACCCCTGGCCGTAGCGCAGTGGGACCCTGAAACCCAAAAAATAAACAACAACAACACCAATAACAAAACTGCTCTTCATTCTCATCTCCAAGTAAACTATCCCTTTGGACAGGACGGGCCCCTTCCCTTCGATGGGGCAGTGGTCCACGTTGGAATGTGCAGCCTGGCCTTCCTCAGGGAATGTGCGGGCCCTCCCCAGCCTCCTTCACGTTCAACTTGGACCAGCCGGGACTGACTCATTCCTCCCTCGAGGCACCGATACTGAGGGTTAGGCCAAGGCAGCCGCTGAAACCCAGCCTGGCTGGGAGATTTCTCGTGCCTCTTCTTCCCACCCTGCTCCCCAGCTCCTCCATGTCACCTTCCATGGGGTTCATTCAGAGCTCTTTCTTGTTGCTTCCTGCACATACAGATAGTACAGATATCCCTTCCTCATTAACACACTCCGCACCTGTGTAAACACAAAAGGACAGCAGCACACGCACCCACATGCAATCTTTTTTTTTTTCCCCGTCAACCCGGCAATGCACAAGGGTTACTCCTGGCTCATGCACTTAGGAATTACTCCTGGTGGTGCTTCGGAGACCATATGGGATGCTGGGGATCGAACCCAGGTCAGCCGCGTGCAAGGCAAACGCTCTACACGCTGTGCTATCGCTCCAGCCCCCCCATGCAGTCTTGAGCGGCTCTTTTCCCCTCAGCCCCAGCCCCCCCCCCATTACCCACAACTAACTCAATTACCAAGAGGTTCCCACTTCCTCTTTCCTTCCATTGTCATCAAGAGGAGGGGCTGCAGGGAGAAGGGGATTTCAGGAGGGGAAGCCTGCAGGCTCCTTTCCCTCTGCAACCAGCCCACAGCCCTCGCCTGCCTACAAGACTTGAGAAAGAGCCTGGGAGCATCACAGGGAGATGCGAACCCTCTCTGGAAACCTGGTGGTGGGTAAGAACAGACCAAAGGAGAGGCTGGTGGGGACCCCCTGCGACAGTACAGCACTGAGGACAGTTACCTCCCATGCAGTCAACCTGGGTTGGATTCCCAGCAACCCATATGGTCCCTCTGCATGGTCAAGAGTAATTCCTGAGTGTAGAGTCAGGAGTAACCCCTGAGCATCGCTGGGTGTGCCACACACACACACACACCCGCAAAAAAAAAAAAAAAAAAAAAAAAAAGGAGAGGCTGAAGCAATAGTATAGCAGGCAGGGCACTTGCCTTGCATAGGGCCCACCCAGGTTGGATTTCTGGCACCCCATAGGGTCCCCCAAGCCTAACCACATCCCCAGGTGCAGAGCTAGGAGTAAACCCTGAGCACTGCTGGGCGTGGCCCTAAAATCAAAGAAAAACAAAACAGAACAAAACAGAGAACAGAGTTGAGCTTTAGTAAAAGTAGGGCATTTGCCTTGCATGCACCTGATCCAGGTTTGGTCCTTGGTATTCTACATGGTCCCCTGAGCCTGCTAGGAGTGACCCCTGGGCACACATCTCAGGTAAACCCCTGAGCCCCACCTGGTGTGGCCCCCAAACGAAACAAAATAAAATGAGCAAACTAAAGGAGAGAAGCTTGCCACACACTGACTCGGGGTGGCTTAGTAGTAGAACCCTTGCCTTGCACGTGAGAGGCCCTGAGTTCAATTCCTGCCCTCCTGCATCCAGGCTGAGCACAGAGCTGAGGAGTAACCTCCCAGCGTTATTGAATGCGAGTCCAAAACGCAAAAACCAAAAATGTTTCCTTGTCACCAGGAATCTCATGCCTGAAGGAAAACAGGAAGCGATCAGGCAAATATTAAAGTTATGAAGAACTGACCAGACGAGGAGGCTGCAGTTACGAAGCTATTAAATAGTGACGTGAGTGGGGAGGAAAGGGTTAGTTTAACAGGGTTTGTTTACACAGCCTGCAGCCTGGTGCTCAGCCCTGGCGACACGAGGTCCTCGGGGTGTAAGAGATGTCCTGCTTGCTTAGCTGTTCCCAGCCTTCCTCCCGACAAGGTGCAGGGCACTGTATGATCCCAGTAGCATCACGTTCCCAGATTCTCAGGTGAGCAGGAAACCCTGACTTTCCAAGCACACCAACCCAGAGGGTCGCCTAGACACGGGAGAGCACAGTCGGCTGGGAGGAAAGGAGCTCAGTCCCCAGAGAGATCAGGACTGAGACAGCACACAGGAGCCATCCTGGCACCGTTCACCCAAATGACAGCTCTTCTTTTTCCGGGGACAGACACGCCCTTTGAATTTGGACCCCCGCTCCAGCATCTTATGGGGTGGGGGGAGGGAGGCAGAAATGCACCTCAGGGCTTGCAGCTTCTGGCTGGGAGCTGGGAGCTGGGGGCGGCCTCTCCTCCCTGGTAGCCCCCCTCTAGCCCCGTGGAGGAGGAGAAAGCATTCATCTGTTCCTTCATTCAACAAGGAACCCTTTGAGACGTTTCCAAGTGTCAGGCCCCACGCTGGGCCCCATTGTGAGGCAAAAAGAGGTGAATCAGACACAGTGTCTGCTCCTGGGGGCTCCGAGGGCCTGTCGGGAGAGGCGAGAGGCGGTGAGTCCCAGAGAATAGACAATGAGAGTCCAGTGAGGAAAGAGGTGGCCCAGGAATGGGGTGCCGGGATGGGGGGGGAGCTGGAGGGAGGATGGGGAGGGGGGGTTGCAGCTCCCTCCCCCAACAGCACGTCCCTACACCCAACTACAAAGCAAAGAGAGTTCTTTGCATGATTTCCGGGGTCAGGCACGGTTTTATTACCAAACCATCCCGTTGGTGACAGAGCTCTGGCCAAACCCTGGGCGTGTGGCCTTGTAACAATTGATCCCAGGTAACAACTGACCTCCCCGGGGAGTGAATCTGAGTTTGGAGCTGACTCCCTGCCCTCCCCACCCCCTACTCACCCCTCCCTACCCCCCCATCAAGAGCCATCCAGATCAAAATGTGGATTTGAGAAATGTGGATGCTTTTCGAAGCCTGGTACTCACGACAGGGCTCACTTGCAGACTAGTACCCATCCACCCTGACCCAGCCCCAAAGGCTTTGATGCCCCTCCCCTTTCCTGCCCCCACCTTCACTCCACCTGCCCCATCAAGGAATGCTCTCTGTTTCTTGAGCTAGTTTTCATTTGTTTAGTTTGGGGGGGGGGGGGGTCGCACCCAGTGATGCTCAGAGCTTGCTTTCAGGAACAGAAGCCAACTTTGCACTAGCTGGTTGAACTCTCTGCAGCTCCAGCTCGGTTTAGGGGGTTGTTTGTTTTTGGCTTTGGGGTCACACCTGCTGTACTTAGGTCTTACCCTTCCTTGGTACACTGGGGACCTTCTGCCTCGCTGGGGATTAAACAAGACTTGGCCTCCCGCAAGGCCAGCACCTTACTATCTCTCCTGCCCCAGGCCAGTTTCTGAATAAGTAACCAATCTCCTGGGTGGCTCCTTTCTTTACTTAAACCCAGTTCATTTTTGTATTTGCAGGGCAGGGAAGCCCAGGAAACAAAGAGTTCACTTGGAGGAAGTTAAGGAATTTGGAGAAACTTGGAGATTCCCAGGAGCAGCTTCTCCATTTCCTGGAGCAGGGGCGGGGTGGGCTTTCTCTCACCTTCCTGAATTCTGCCTTGGAGTCCTGGGAGAGAGTCTCAGGTTTGGGTGTCGGCAATCCTGTCCATCTGGTTTGCACGTGAGACTTATTCCAGCAATGACCCCTCATCCCTCTGGCCACTGGCCAGGGAGGCCCCATTGAATCTAAACATCTAAACTCCTGAGTAAGAAAGTCCCCCCCCCCTCCCACCCCTCCCAGTGTTTAAAGTGTTTCAGCCGGGCTTACCTTGTATTCAGCCAATCCTTGGCATCCCATATGGTCTCCGGAGCACCACCACGAGTGATTCTTTTTTTTTTTTTTTAATTTTAGTGAGACATTATGAGGTACAGTTGCAGACTTACAAATTTTTGTGCTTGGGTTCCAATTATACAATGATCAAATACCCATCCCTCCACCAGTGCCCATTTCCCACCACCACGGATCCCAGTATCCCTCCCACCCCCCATCCCCCCCATCCCACCCTGCCTCTGTGGCAGGGCATTCCCTTTTGTTCTCGCTCTCTTATTGGGTGTTGTGGTTTGCAAAAGAGGCAATGGGTGACAATCATGTTTGGTCTATAGTCTACTTTCAGCATGCTTCTCCCATCCTGGGAGGATCTTCCCAACACCTTTATTTGGTGTTCCCTTCTCTATCTGAGCTCCCTTTTCCCCTAGCATGTGAGGTTGGCCTCCAAGCCATGGAGTAAAATTCCTGGTACTAATCTCAGCCACTCTTGGGTGTTACTCTCCTATTTTGTTACTTTATGTCCCCCAGATGAATGCAATCTTTCTGTGTCTATCCCGCTCTTCCTGACTCATTTCGCTTAACATGATACTTTCCATGTAGTACCACTTGTATGTAAATTTCATGACTTCATCTTTCCTAACAGCTACATAGTCCTCCATTGTGTAGGTGTACCAAAGTTTCTTTAACCCGTCATCTGTTCACCACCAAGTGTGATTCTTGAGCCTGGTCAGGAATAAGCCCTGGGAATCGGTGTGTGTGGCCCCAAAGCCCCACCCCCAAACAAGGACAGGAAGAAGAAAGTCAAACATGTTGGGACACAGCTTCTGCCTTGCAGGATTGAGATCATGACTTGGGTCCCCAAGGTCTGTCTTCTTTCACCCAGCCAGACGGCTCAACTGTTGGTGCCGAATGATTCTGCTGCTGTTGACCCTTAAACTGAGACCACTTCCGGGTCACCCACAGGCAAGTTATGCCAAGCAGCACAAATAGAAGGATGTGGCCTGCAGTGCATTATAGATGGAAGATGAGTAGCCCCAGGCGGGGGCGGCCTCCCTGGTGAGCTAAAGGGCATGACCCCAGGAGCATGACAACTCCCGCCTCCAAGAACAGTGCAAGGACCACCAACAAGTCTGTACAGAGCCCCAAACATTACAGCACCAAAATCAACAACGGGGAGTGGTGGGAACTCAAACTCTAATAATATGTGTGGGGTGAGGGAGACAGTTCAGCAGGCCTGGCACACGTCTCACCTGGGTTCAATCCCTGGCACCCCATACGACCCCCGGAGCTCCACCAGGAGTGACCCCTTTACACAGATATGAAGAGTAAACCAACACGTGAATCTACAAGGTCTACATGATCCAACCCCCCTACCCGCCCCTCAAAACATAGTAATATGTGTACCTTCTGTATACGCAGGAAAGATCCAGAAAAATCGAATAATGCCCTGAAATTATTGACCCAAGTTGTTTTCTTAGCACTGAGATGTGGCCCGTGGTGGAACACTTACCCTGCATGCGTGAGGTCCTGAGCAGGACCCTCAGCACCACAGAAAAACAAAACAAACAGGCACCTTTCCTCAAAATACAAAAAAACTAAGCAAATACTAAGCAAGCAGCTAAATAACAGCTTCCAGGGTAGCAGGAGCACAGGGATTAGAGCTAATTAACGCCTTGCAGGTCAGATCCCTGCACAGGCCTCCTGCCGCAGGTGAAGCTGAGAGGTAAGCGCAGTACCTCCTCCCAGGCCTCCCCATCACGAGGGGGCCTGAGGACCACTTGGGGGGACCCTCACCAATACAATAAAAGAGCATCTTTGGAAGACAAAGGATGCTGGGAGGGACTGGGAGGAAAATCCAGTTGTGGGAAGTTTCCCCGGGAAAGGCAGGGAGGAGCAGTCCAGGTATACTTGTGTAGATTTCAGCTTCCCTCCTCTGTGCATTCCAATGGATTTGCTCTTCTAGCCTTCCTCTCACTCTTAGAAAGGGCAATCTCTCTCCTACCCTCTCTCTCTCTCTCTCTCTCTCTCTCTCTCTCTCTCTCTCTCGTTCTCTCTCTCTCTTCCCCTCTCCCTCTCTCCCTCCCTTTCTCCCTCTCTCCCTCCCTCTCTCCCTCTCCCACTCCCTCTCTCTTCCTTTCTCCCTCTCTTTCCCTCTTTCTCCCCCCCCCTTCCTCTCCTTACCCTCTCTGTTTCTCTCTCTCTCCCCCTCACTTTTCTCTTTCTCCAAAAAATAAATTTGAGGTCAGAGCGGTAGTACAGAGGGTAGACACTTGCCTTACATGCAGCCAACCCACGTTTGATCCCTGGCACCCCATATGACCCCTCAATACCCACCAGGAACGACCCCTGAATGCAAAACCAGGGTCTTAAAACAACTGGCTGGGGCTGGAATGATAGCACAGCGGGTAGGGCGTTTGCCTTGCACGCAGCCAACCCGGGTTTGAATCCCAGCATCCCATATGGTCCCCTGAGCACCGCCAGGATTAATTCCTGAGTGCAGAACCAGGAGTAACCCCTGAGCATCGCTGGGAGTGACCCAAAAAGCAAAGAAAAAAAAACCGGCTGTGCCTCCACCCGCCCTCCGCCCCCCGAATCACGACCGTCATGACCATCCTGTTGTTCGTCGATTGTCTCGAGCAGGCCCCAGTAACGTCTCCTTCGTCCTAGCCCTGAGATTTTTTAAAAATGTGCCATATTCAAGGCTCTTTCGGGGTTAGGAGAATGAGACCCATCATTGTTACTGGTATTTGGCATATTGGGTACGCCACGGGGAGTTTGCCAGACTCTGCTTTGTGGGCAGGTTACATTTGGTAGCCTGCCAGATTGTCCAAAGTAAGGATGAGATGATAGGATCTCCCGCGGCCACATTTGCGGCTGTGCACTTCCAGGAGCTGGGTTTTATAGTCTCTGGGTCTTGGCCGTTGATGGGATTACATGGTGCCAGGGGGCCAGTTGGTGGGTGTGACCCCTGCCTACTGGAATATGGAGGATCTGGGTGGAGGATGCTCAGCCCCAATCCAAGCAGGCTTGGAGATCTCAGCCCCAGGACCCGCATGCCTTTGTTCCTCTGCCAGTACCTTCATGCGTGTGGAGAGTGATCGGCCACGTGCAAGGCAAATGCCCTATCCACCATGCTATTGCTTTAGCCCCCAGTTTTTATTTCTTTATTTTTGTTTTGTTTGTGTTTTGAGCCACACCTGGCTGTGCTCAGGGCTTACTCCTGGCTCTGCACCCAGGGATCATTCCTGATGGGGCTCAAGCGACCATGGGGTGCCAGGGAACCAACCCAGGTCAGCAGCGTTTAAGCTCTCATTGTCTCTGCTTGATTTTCTGATCTGCTCTCTTCTCATAGTAAAAGAAGATCCTTTTCATTGATCCAGCTTTGCTCGCATTTTCGGGGGTGGGGAGACAATCTTTCAAGGCAGGATTTCTTTTATTTTTAAAATTATTTTGATGTTAGGGGCCACAGCCAGCAGTGCTCAGGGCTTATTCCTGATTCTGAACTCAGGGATCACTCTTGGTGGTACCTAGAGGACCATACAGGGTGCCTGAGACCGAACTGCGATTGACCACATACACAGAAAGAGCCCTCCCCACTGGACTGTCCCTCCAAGCCACTGCATCTTGTTTATACGTAAAGGCCTCTCTGATGGTGAAACTAACCGGGTAGCTTGGCGGATGGCGACTAGTTTGTCTTGGGATTGGGGTCGTCACTCCCTGTGGGGTTGAAACACTACTCCCAGACAAGCAGCTCTTGTTTGGGGGACCCAAAGGTGCTGGAAACACACCCAGGCTGCATGTGCTCAGCCTTCCACCGCCCAATTATAGCTTTTAGATAGGAACTAGAAGCAGTTGGGGCCAGAAAGCTAGTCAGGAGGAAAGGTACCTGCCTCGTATGTAGCCAATCTTGGTTCCTTCCCAGGCTTGGCCTACACTCCCCGACGCAGGGTCCCCCCAAGCACCTCTAGGTGTCAATCGCTGGGCACAGAGTGCAGGCAGGTGTGGTCCTCTAAAACCGAACCAAGCAGAGAGTAGGAAAGATTTCACCGATATCAGGGTGCTTCCTGCATTTTGTGGTGTGCCTGGCGGGAAGTGCCCTCGGAAGGATATCTTCCAGACAGCTCCAAAGGCTGAGTTGGACCCTCCCTGGGATCTCATGCCTGGCCAACTCACTAAAAGAAGCCGAGTGGAAGTAGAAATGGTTTCAGGGTGCTGGTGCAGGGCAGACTATGGGTGTCTGTGCTTGGTTGACTTGCATTATATCGTCACAGTCATGGAAGCATCTGGATGGTGTTTTCTTTCTGTTTTTAAAGAAATATGACAATCAAGGGCCAGGATGAATGGTCCACAGTTGGTAGTCTTTCAAGGGTTGGGGAGAGGGCCGCTGGGATAGAGAAGGAACCATTATGACAATGATGGTTGGAGGGATGGCTCTGGATGGGAGATGTGTGCTGGAAGTGGGGAAAGGACCAAACATCATGGCCTTTCAGTATCTGTGTTGCAAACCATGATGCCCAAAAGGAGAGAAAGATGAAAAGGGCCTACCACAGAGGCAGGATAGGGCGTGTGTGTGTATGTGTGTGTGTGTGTGTGTGTGTGTGTCTGTTGGGGAAGGCGGTGACAGGAGAGATTTGGGGGTTATTGGTGGTGGGAAATTGTAGGATAACATTGGTTTTTCCTTTCTCCCTTGCCACAAGGAGCTTAGGTTTATTGGGTTACACCCATCAGGGTGCTCCTGAGTCACTCCAATTCCTCTGTGTTTATCTGTAAACTCGTCTCTGTGCTCTCTTCCCCAACCAGTTAATCACTTTTTCCCCCTAATCAGATTCTGTTAATCCATTAGATCAGATCCTTCTGAGGACACTTAACTTGTATTGTAAGTTAAATATTGCTTTTCCCCATGTTTGCATAGTTTACCTTAAAGCAATGTCCTTTCTGTATGGACACAGGAAGACAGTTAATATTATGCTTTTGTAACTAGGGAGTTGATTGAAATAATATTACTTCGGAAATAATATTTACTCCTGGACATCTGCTTTCTTGACTCAGTTGCCCTTAGTTCCTAGCACCCAAAAGCAGGGTCCCGACGAGGGGCTGAATAGACCCAGGGCAAGCTGTGAGCTACCCTGGCATTGAAATGGGCTAGGCCAAAGTGCCACAATACTCAACTATAAGTTGAGGGTATGATCATGGACAAATGCTATCATGATCCAAAAGTAACGAAGAGATTAGGACCCTGTTGGGGTTAGGAAGACTAACCTGGCCTGAGGACTGCGGTCTTTATATAAGAATGGGAAGGAATGGGAGTGAAGATAGACAGTTGGCAACTATACCACTTCTGCTTCACTGATGACATCATTCTAATAACACCAAATATTAGCCAAGTGGCACAAATGCTGGCCAACTTCAACCGTGAGTGTGAAAAGGTCAGACTATAGCTGAATCTCATGAAGACAATGTTTATGAGAAATGGACTTGTTTCTAAAGTTCCCTTCGCTCTCAACAGAACGAACATCTCTGAATGCAACAGTTATGAGTACCTAGGTCAAGAAGTCAACATGACAAATGACCTGAAACCTGAGTTGTGCAGGAGGAAGAGAGTGGCTTGGAACGCCTTCAAAAGCATCGAAGAAATAGCTAAGAAGATGAAGAACCTCTGGCTCCAGGCACATTTCTTCGATTCCACTGTTCTTCCTGCATTAACATACGCCTCAGAGACCTGGGCCCTACGAAAACAGGATGAGAACGCTATTCGGGTCTCCCAAAGAGGAATCGAAAGAGCTATGCTTGGAGTATCACGCTTCACTCAAGTGAGAGAAAGAATCTGGAGTTCAATGATCAAAAATCAGGGACACTGTCTCATTTGTCAAGGTGTCAAAAATCAGATGGGCTGGACACGTAATGCGATTTGGAGATGACCACTGGACTAGAGCCATTACCGACTGGATTCCACGGGATGTCAAAAGATCACGTGGCTGCCCACCTACAAGATGGTCAGACTTCTTCGTCAAGACCCTGAATGATCAGTTTGAGGCTCTTTGTGTTCCTGGAGCGAGCAGACGCCATGGGGTGACACTAGAACACGACAGGGACTAATGTCAAGTGATCAAGTGAGATATATATATATATATATATATATATATATATATGGTGGAATATATAGTGAGATGTTCTCAGGAAGAACCAAACCTTAAGTTTATATCTCTTACTTATCACCGGTAGGTCCCAGATGGGGTAGGTGCTGTCTCTCCACCTTCCCCAGATGGAATGGCTCTGGCATGCGGGTACCAGGACTTTTTTCCAAATCGTGCAGCTGCATAAGCGGCTTCATGATATTTCCTGATATGCAAAGTGATCAATGGAAAGCAAACGATCTAGCATTTGTCCCTGAAATTCAGGCTTCAATGGTGCTAGGAGAATCTGAGCAAAAGATAATGCCCAACCAAAACACATCTGGGCTTTGTATTTAACTATGGTGCTATGCCGCCCTGGGAGGGGAAGGGTGTCTGTCCCTCGCCTGACCCCCTTTGCGGTGGCAGCATGGTGGCCTGCATCTTTTAGAGCCTAATAAACAGCCAGGTATGAGACTGCATTGATGAGGCACGTGGGGCTTTGTGGGATGGAGGTGGAATTGGCCCTGCTCCCCACCATGACAATGCTCCAGGTTGCCACCCTCAAACGCCTCATCTAGCTTCTGACTGACCATGATCCCAGAGGCACACATACCAATCTTGGAACCCAGGGGCTTCTGGCAGTAATCCCTCTAGGTTTATTACTAAAATGTCAGAAATCCAAATTTGCGTGGCCGCTATTGCGGCCACATGACATCATATATTCTTCATAATCAGCAATAGAAAACAAATTTGTAATTATGTTTTTGTGGCAGGTCTGAATGTTAGGGAAAATTCTAAATAACAATATTGGGTCTTTTGTTGTAATATTGATTGTGATCAAAGGAGAGAGAAGGGGAGAGAGAGAGAGAGAAAGAGAGAGAGAGAGAGAGAGAAAGAGAGAGAGAGAGAGAAAGAGAGAGAAAAGTGAAATCTGCCACACAGGCAGGGGGTGGGGGGGAGGGGGGTATACTGAGGTTCTTGGTGGTGGAAAATGTGCACTGGTGAAAGGACAGGTGTTTGATCACTGTATGACCTACTGAGACCTGAACTGAAAGGCTTTGTGACTGTTCTCACGGTGATTCAATAACTAAAAATACATAAATAAAATAAAAGTTTATATATCTTACTGTGTCATACAGAATGACATTGCTAGAAATATTAGAAGTAGATTTACTACAACCATTTAAGTGGATTACCAGTTGAGGAAAAAAGAGAGCACACACCTACTTTGAGACCCCGCCCTTGAGCGGATCTCCTAGTAATCCAGAGTAATCTCTTTAGATGATATTTTATCCTTGAGTTAATCTCTGGGAGGAGTGGTCTTACCCCTCTTTGTTGATTTGTTAATGTTCAACCCACCTTTATATCACCACCCTATGTAATTGCTATATCAACTAAGAACTCCATCACCATCGGCCTCCCTGCGGTGGGGAAAGCAGTCTGAGACCACTGAATGAAGGCAAGAGGCGGGAGAGATAGAACGTTGCTGCCCTTTGAAAACACACAGGAAATGTACACTGGTGGAGGGATGGGTGTTGGAACAGTGTATGACTGAAACCCGATCACAAAATCTTTGTAACTGTATCTTGTGGTGATTCAATAAAATAAAAAAGAAAGAAAGAGAGAAAGAGAAAATGAGAAAGAAAGAAAGAAAGAAAGAAAGAAAGAAAGAAAGAAGATGACAAGTTCGCAGCTGAATATGAAATTTCAGTGAGTTTTGGTTCAGAGAGAGACCCACAAGGACTGGATCACCCGCTTGGCACATGAACCTCGGAACTCTGCCCCCCACTAAAGGCCCAAATGACCTCTGAGCCAAAAGTAGCCCCCCACTGCAGCACGGCTCTCCTAATCCTCTGCTGCCCTGTACGTTTGGATGATAGTTTGTATCTTCTTTAAAAGCACTGAATTCAGGGGCTAGAGACATAGTACGTGGGTAAAATGCTGGCCTTGCACACCTTGCACATCCCTGACCCCGGTTTGATCCTCAGTATCCTAGAAGGTTCCCTGAGCTCGCCGGGAGTGATCCCTGAGCACAGAGCCAGGAGTAAGCCCTAAACACAGCTAGGTGTGGCCCAAAATAGGATTCTGCTTTAGGCCTAAGGGCTAGGACAAGGTGCTTGCTTTGCATTTGGCCAACCTTGTTTCAATCCCCAGCACCCGATACCCCATATAGTACTCTGAGCACTACCAGCAGTGACCCCTGAGCACAGAGCCAGGGGTCTAAGCACTCCAAAACCAAAAATAAATAAATTAGCACTCTAGCACTGTCCTCCCGCTGTTCATCGATTTGCTTGAGTGTCCACTAGTAACATCACC
Source organism: Sorex fumeus (assembly GCF_029834395.1). Taxonomy (NCBI): domain Eukaryota; kingdom Metazoa; phylum Chordata; class Mammalia; order Eulipotyphla; family Soricidae; genus Sorex; species Sorex fumeus. The sequence continues at coordinate 68,382,403 of NW_026606101.1, read as the reverse complement.
ATTGTGAGACTTATTGTTACTGTTTTTGGCATATCGAATTCACCAAGGGGAGCTTGTCAGGCTCTGCCATACGGGCAGAATACTCTCGGTAGCTTGCCGGGCTCTTTGAGAGGGACAGAGGAATCGAACCCAGGTCAGCCGCATGCTGACCTACCTGCTGTGCTATTGCTCCAAAACCAAAAATAAATAAAATAAGATATAGAAGAAAATCATAAATAATGTTTATTTGAGCAAAACTATGTATATTGTTTTGGGGGCCATATCAGGTGATGCTCAGAGACACTTATTTCTGGCTCTATGGTGAGTGATAACCCCTGGTGGCACTTGGGGACCGTTTTTGGTGGTGGGGATCAAACTCAGGCTGACTGCTTGCAAGGTAAGCTCACCACATGCTATACTATCTCTCCAGACCTGATGTGAGCAAAAACCTCTGCCAACTGAGCTGAACCAATGAGAGGAGACTCATTCCACACACAACAACTTGGGGAGAGACTTTAAGAGAAAAAAAACTGGAGGCGGGGTGGGGGGGCACAATAGTACAGCAGGTAGGGCATTTTCCTTGCACGCAGTTGATCCAGGTTCAATCCCTGGCATCCCATCTAGTCTTCTGAGCACTGCCAGGAATAATTCCTGAGTGCAGAGCCAGGAGTAGCCCTTAGCATTGCTGAGTGTAACCTCAAAAGATCAAAAAAAAAAAAATAAAGACTGAAGCAGGGGCAGTCTCCTGCCCCTGCGCCTGGCTGTTCCTCGCCGGGGTCCCTTGGAGGGGAGCGGGTTGAGCTTTCCTCCCCGCCCCGACCAGGGCTACGGCAGCCGAAGACCTCCAGGACCAGCCACCACCATGCTGAGACCACTCTCCGCACACATGAAGGTACTGGCAGAGGGACAAAGCCACGCGGGTTCCGGGGTCGAGATCTCCAAGCCTACTCGAATTGGCGTCGAGCATCTTCCACCCAGATCCTCCAAATTCCAGTAGGCGGGGGTCACACCCACCACCTGGCCCCCTGACGCCGTGTAATCCCATCAGCGGCCAAGACTCAGAGACTACAAAATGCAGCTCCCGGACGAGACCAGTGCAGTCAGTCTCCTGCCCCTGCGCCTGGCTGTTCCTCGCCGGGGTCCCTTGGAGGGGAGCGGGTTGAGCTTTCCTCCCCACTCCGACCAGGGCTCCGGCAGCCGAAGACCTCCAGGACCAGCCACCACCATGCTGAGACCACTCTCCGCACACATGAAGGTACTGGCAGAGGGACAAAGCCACGCGGGTTCCGGGGTCGAGATCTCCAAGCCTACTCGAATTGGAGTCGAGCATCCTCCACCCAGATCCTCCAAATTCCAGTAGACGGGGGTCACACCCACCACCTGGCCCCCTGACGCCGTGTAATCCCATCAGTGGCCAAGACTCAGAGACTACAAAATGCAGCTCTCGGAACCGCGCGGCCGCATTTGCGGCCGCGCGACATCTTATCAAACATCTTTTTATGATATCTCATTATCTCATTCCTACTCTGGACAAACTTGCAAGCTATCGAATATAGCCTGCCCACAGGGCAGAGTCTGGCAAACTCCCCGTGGCGCACCAAATATGCCAAATACCAGTAACAATGATGGGTCTCATTCTCCTAAAGAGCCTTGAATATAATCTCAGGGCTAGGATGAAAGAGACGTTACTGGGGCCTGCTCGAGGCTATCGACGATTAACAGGATGATGAATGATGAATGAATGATGAAGCAGGGGCTGGAGTGATAGTACAGTGGGCAGGGCATCTGCTTTGCACGAGGCTGACCTGAGTTCAATCCCCGGCATCATATAAATGCTGAACACCATCAGGAGTGATCCCTGAGTGCAGAGCCAGGAGTCACCCCTGCACGTTGCTGGGTATGACCCCATGGCCTCCTCCAAGAAAAGAAAATACTGAAGCGAAGTAAGAAAGTGATTGAAACTGTAGTTAAACCCACCTGCCTGGGCTGGGAGGTCAGCTGCCCGGAAGAGCACTTCATGAAGTGCTTGTTTGACTAAACACTTTGACCTTTCTCAAACTTGGGTGGGTAGCAGGAGGCCAGGCGCAGGTGGCTGGGGGAGCTGCAGTTCCTAGCAGCTCTTCAAGCTCAGAGGTTTGACTTGGCGAAGTTCTTTTCTTTGGCTCCTGCATCTTTCCCAGCTCCTGATGGGTTGACTGAGAGCAGAGCCCAGAGCTCTTCCAACACAGCCGGATATGGAGGGAAACATAATTCAGTTCTTCCAGAAATGTTTCCCCAAGAGGTAACAGTTACAACTTCTCTCATGGTTTCTTGGGCAAAGCCACTGTTAACAGCCAAAGCAATTCTTAGGACCCAACTTCAAGAATTCCATCTAATTTCAAGGGAGCAAGGAACTGCAACCCTCCCGAAGTGCAAGGAGAGGGAGGAAACTGGGTTCATATCTGGTTTTCTGCCCTCCAGTCGGTCATTTGGGGAGTTTGCAAATGGCGTTGTTCCTCCTGCCTTCACTCTGATTGCCACACTTTTGCGGGTAGAGGTTGAATTTGGGCCACAATCGATGGTACTCGGGGCTACTTGTGGCCGTGCTAGGTGGGGACCATATGCAGTGTCAGGAATCAAAATGGGGTCAGTTGTCTGCAAGGCAAGTGGTTTAATTCAGCGCAATCTCTCTGGACCTGGTTGTCACCTTTGTCCCCCACTCTTGGCTGATTAACATCTTTTTGACTGAGGCAAGTTCCCTTCTTCTTCTTCTTCTGCTTCTTCTTCTTTTTTGAAGTGAAGAAATAGAAGTTTATTATAAAGTGGAGAAATAGAGAGGTGTGCTTCTGGGCGGTGTCCATCCCCCAGTTCCTGCAGAGGCTAGTTCCCTTCTTTTAACATTTGTTTTATTTGGGGGCTGGAGTTTGATCCCTGACACCCCGTATGGTCCCTGGAGCCTGCTAGGAGTGATCCCTGAGTGCAGTCAGAAGTAAGCCCTGAGCACTGCTGATTGTGGCTCCCCCAAACAAAACGAAAACCAAAACTAAAATATGTTCTATATCATCTCTTTTTTTGTGCCGCCTAGGATCAAACCCAGGGACTGGGGCTCAGCCCTTCTCTTTAGCCCCATGGGTAGCATTTAGAAGACTATCTGGCACTCAACAAATACTTGCTGATTTCATTCTGCACATTAAACCCAAATAAAACATCCCTGAGGGGCTGGAGCGATAGCACAGTGGGTAGGGCGTTTGCCTTGCACGTGGCTGACCCAAGTTCGATTCCTAGCATCCCATATGATCCCCTGAGCACCACCAGGGGTTATTCCTGAGTGCATGAGCCAGGAGTAACCCCTGTGCATCGTAGGGTGTGACCCCAAAAGGAAAGAAAAGAAAAGAAAACAAAAAAATCCCTGAACCTTGCTGGAGAGACAGTAGAGCAGGTAAACCGCTTTCCTTGCACTGGCTGACCTGAGCTTGATCCCTGACATTCTGTAGAGTCCCCAGGATTGCCAGGACTAACCCCTGAGTTTAAAAGACAAAAAACCAAACCAAAAGGGGAAAACATCCCTGAGCCCTCTGAACTTGTAAATTCTTTTTTTTTTTTTTTTTTTGCTTTTTTGGGTCACACCCAGCGATGCACAGGGGTTACTCCTGGTTCATGCACTCAGGAATTACTCCTGGCCGTGCTTGGGGGACCATATGGGATGCTGGGAATCGAACCCAGGTTGAGCGAGTGCAAGGCAAACACCCTACCCGCTGTGCTATCACTCCAGCCCCTGAACTTGTAAATCTTCATCTCTTAGGAGGAACAACATTTATCTGTTGTGATCGCGGGCAGCATTTCTCAACCTTTTAGGGGCCCAAGGGCGTCCCGGGGGCCCCCCCAGGATCAGGGGCCCCTGGCGAAAATCCCGTGCAAGAGGGAGGTGGCAGCGTGATGAGAGTAGACGCCAACCGCTAGGCTGGGGGTGGGGCACAGGAAGAAACTGAGGGGAAGGGGCCCGGGTCGGGAATAGGGTTGAGAAACACCGCCGCTGGGGCTGAAGGGCCGGGAGGTCCTTTCTCCTTTCCTTGAAGCCCCACCCGCGCAGTTGAGCAATCCAGGTTTCTGAGACCATCCCGAACCTGCACACTTCCCGGTTCATTTGCATAGGCATTTCCAGACTGCTCGGGCCTGCAAGCGGGGCTTGATTTCTGCTTCAAAAGTTGGTGCAAAATCCCCTGCTGCCTGCCCCTTAGAAATGAGGAGAAAGCAGCAGGCCAGGGGAAGCACCGTCTCTTCAGACTCCTGTTTGTTGTTTTCTTCCCGCAAAGGCTGCCGCGCTGGGGAGATGGAGCAAGGAGGGCGTTTGCCTTGCACATCCCCAACCCAGGTTCCTTCCCCAGCACCCCAGATGGTCTCTGAGCCCCGCCAGGAGTTCCTAAGCCAGAAGTAACCCCCAGAGCACCAGCACTACTGGATGTGGCCCCCAAACCACAAGAAGCCCCCCGGAACTGCAGAAGGGGGCCAGCGAGCCCAGGCTGGAGCCTCTTCTGATCCCTTACTCTGGTTTCACAGCACTGCCAGGAGCAGCCCCCAAACGCCAAGCCCCCACGACCACCTCTGGGTGTGACCCCCCCCACCCCCTTCAACACGCACCCCCCCTGCGAAGAAAATGCAGAGGGAATTGCAGAAGGGCCACTGGTGATTGAGTTGGAGACATTTCTGCCTCTGATGTCTCCCTAATGGAGCAGACAATTCTTGATCCGAGCTGTTCAAGGTAGGAGATTCTTTTAAGTGCTAATTTAATTACGAGACATTATCTTCCTAATTTCTAAAAACAAGTTAAATTGGAGCCTCTGGTTGGTGGCGTCTCCCACAGCAAACAGGGCAGTGCCTGTGTGGATAAATGGCTCACATTCCACAAGGCAGAGTCACACCCCAGCCCCTTGGGAACCAGGGATGGGATCTTTGATCTGGCAAACTGCATACCAGTGATAATTGGTTTTAAAAGGGCCTGATTTATTTATTATTTTTAAATGTGCAATATTTATTTCTTCAGTGAATGACACCATTCTGGAGCTACTAGATTAAAGACTGGAGGCCTAATTGCACTTCAAATACAGTTTGATTCATTTTCTCAATTTGCAGGCCGCTTCCTGTCCTGCTGGGCCCTCCTGGCCACTCTTGCTCCCTCCTGATACTCCACTCTGGTCCGGCTTTCTGCCCCTCCTTCCTCACTGCTGCTCAGATGGCTCCCTCAAGACAAGCACCTACCCACTATAGTATCTCTCAGCCCCCACTCCCCAGTCGTTTTAAAGTTGTTTTAATAGCGCATGCTTTAGCTAGAATCTTTGTGTGTGAACACATGTATGTGTGTATATGTTTGCACGTCTTATTAACTTTGCCCTCCCAAGACTTAATTATCTCTTGTATTGCTTTCTAGAAAAAAAGTACTTGTCTGGTCACTGCCTAACCTTCTGTTTCAAAATGTTTCCTAGGGCTGGAGAGACAGGACAGTGGAAAGGCACCCTATGTGGTCGGTCCCCAGGGCACTTGTGGGGATCTCTCCCTGAGCTCAGAGCCAGGAGGAAACCTTGAGCACAGACGGATGTGGTCCCCAAACAGAAACAAAATAACAACAACAACAACAACAACAACAAATTATCAGAATGCAGTCCTTCAAGGCTGGAGAGGAGAGATAGCTATTCTGGGTACCACCAGGTCCCCTGAGCACCTGTAGGAGTTTACCTTGAGAGCACTGAGCCAGGAGTAGCTCCTGATGGGAGTGTCATAAAAAGCAACCAAACACAAAACCAGAATGCCTTTCTGCCCTTCTAGGCTCCAGCCCTACAGGCTGAATGCTGAGGTATCGAGTTTTTTTTTTTTTTTTTTGCTTTGTTGGGTTACACCCAGCAATGCTCAGGGGTTACTCCTGGCTTTGCACTCAGGAATTACTCCTGGTGGTGCTCGGGGGACCATATGGGATACCGGGAATCGAACCCGGGTCGGCCGTGTGCAAGGCAAACGTACTTGCAAGGCAAACCCGCTGTACTATCGCTCCAGCCCCTTGAGATTATTTTATCAATATTTTTATTAAGATTTTATTGAGATTTTTCCTAAAAGGGTTTAGGAAATCAAAACCCTTTCCTAAAATAGCAGTGAAGAAAATGGGAGTAAAGCAAAGAAATGTTTTTTTCTTTTCTTAACTTTCTTTTTTTTGTCTGTGTGTGTGTGTGTGTGTGTGTGTATGTGTGTGTGTGTGTGTGTGCATTCCTGGCAGTGCTCAGGACTTACTCCTGGTTCTGTGCTCAGGGATATCTCCTGCCAGTGTCTGTCGGGGGGACCAAACGGGGTGGAGAGCAGAGAATTGTTTTCTAGAAAGTCTTCAATCCAGTGAATCCCAGTGGCCACTTCTTGGCTCCGTACAGCAGAGCCAGGAAACGTGCTAGCCCTTGGCTATCCTAGTGCACAGGGCAGGTGGCAGAAAAACCATCGTTACCAGAAGTGGGGTGGGACTCTTAAGGGGTCGACTGGCTACTTGGGGGCCCTGCAGAGACCTGCAGAGACCCACAGTCACAGGAAGTCCCGCTGAAGCTGAGACTAGAGGAGGCAGCAGAGATAACAGGGCTGTTCTGAAAACAGCTCCCCACTGCGCCTAATCCCCCGGAGCCTTCAAAGGAGACAGTCTTTGGAAATTAAACAGGAAGCACGTCACAGGGCAGGATAAATGTGCCTCCTTCTCATAGGAAATGTTCCTTGCTGGTGTGGGAGAGCGCTCAGGGCAGATGAGGAGCTGTGCATGCAGGAGACCCCGAGTTTGAGCCTCCATCACCACCACACTGCCAGGAGTGAGCACTTAACACCGAGCTCAGAGTCACTCGAGGATGCGTCCAGGTGTGGTTGAACCCTGCTGTGCCCCACAAAGACAACCTGAGCCGCGGGTGGCCTGAGCAGGGCTTTCCATGGCTGAAGCCCTGGGTCCCTGGGAAATGTCAGCTGGGAGTGTGGCAGGGCAGGCTCAGGGACCTCCACGCTTGGTGATAGCACCTCCTGCTTGGTGACAGGACCTCCTGGGTCCTGGGGACGGTGGGCAGACCCTGTGCGGGGAAGTTCTGGGGTTGCAGAGCCTCGGTGGCTTGAGCCTTTCATTTCTTCAGCTGTGTAACTTATCAAACACATTTGGAGCCAGAGCACAGTGGGGAAGGCCCTCACCTGTGCAGCCCACCTAGGTTTGATTCTCTGCACCACACATGGTTCCCTGAGCCCACCAGGAGTGATTCCTAAACACAGAGCCAGAAGGAGGCCCTGAGCACCTCCGAGTGTGGCCCAATGCACCCTCCTTCCCCCATAAAAAAAAAAAAAGAAGAGATAGAAAGAAAAGGTGGTGAGCGGGGGATGTAGGTCAATGATAGAACATGTCTTTTTTTGTTTGTTTGTTTACTCCTCCTGTCTCTGTGCTCAGGGATCACCCCTGGCAGGGTTTAGAGGACCATTTGTGATGCTGGCATTGAGTCTGGGTTGGCTGCATGTAAGGAAACACCTTACTACCTCCAGACCCAACATCTGTCTTGCCAGGAGTTAAGGCCTGAGCATCGCCAGGTATACCCCTCCCCCCCTCCCCCCCCCCCCCCTGCCGCCGCACTCTCCCCCTCCTCCACCAAAAATAAAATAAAAAGAAATGCCCAGGAGGTACCTCAGTGGGCTACAGCACAGAGTCCAGGGCACTGCAGAGAGCCCTCCCAAGTTCTAATTGGGGCTAGCCCCTGAGCAGTGATAGGTGTGACCCCCTCAAGAAGCACAACCCAACAAAAGAACAAGGCATATGCCCAACCTCTATACTATCTCCCTGCACCCGAGGGCTGCAAGAATTATTTTTGAGGGGGGCGGGGGGGCAAGAAGCCACACCTGGGAGTGCTCAAGGATCATTCCCGGTGGTGCGTGGGGGACCATATAGCATGCTGGGGATCGAACCCAGGCTGACTATGTGCAAGACAAACGCCCTATTCACTGTCCTATGGCTCTGGCCCAGGTACAAGAATTCCAGCCTTGGCATGGCCCTGACGCCCAGTGGGATTCAGTGCTCTGCATTGTGATCCCTGAGGCTTCAACATCCCCAGTGATTGCAAGGAGAAACACAGCCAGGGGAATGGGTGGGGTGGGGGTGGGCGGAAATAAACAAAACTCTCTCAAATGCTCTTCAGCTGGTAGTGTAAAGTTTATCACTTATATTTAAAGAAGGGAATTTAGCAATATCCTTTGAAAATTACAAATATTTTACTTGTTAATCCAGTAGTTATAATTCTAGGGATTTTTCTCTAAAATTATAACAAAATAATTATATTGATATAATTTTAATTGAATATTAATATTAATATGGGTTATAATTGCAGCACTGTTAGTACAGTAAAATATTAGAAATTGCATAAGCTTCCATCATAAAAGGACCAGAGAGAGAGGTCAGAGAGGTAGCACAGTGGGAAAGGCACTTGTCGTGCACAAGGCTCACTGAGGTTTAATCCCTGGCACCCATAGAGTTCCCTAAGCCTCAAGGAGTGATCCCTGAGCTCAGAAGCAGCAGTAAGCCCTTCCGGGTATAACCCCCCCAAACAAAAACAAACAAAAAAAAGGTGGGGGCAGATCAATGATAGTGTATTGTTACAGTGGCACATTTCATAGCCACAAAACAAAAAGCTGATACCATGAAATACTATACAGCAATAAGAACGAACAAAGCGAACCCCTCCGTGCCCTGCCGTGTGACTACCAGAATAGTGTCAACAAAGAAAAAGAGCTCGCCCTGCGTGAACCTCCTTAACCAAAGCTCAGTGCAGGGGAACAAAATCTCTGGTGGGACAGCGGTGGGCTGCGCAGAAAGGGGCTCCAAGTGGTTCTGCGTTGTGGGTCAGATTCTCCCTACCCATTTGCTTCATCATTTTGGTTTGCTTTGGGGGCCACACCCAGGGACCCACTTTCCTGGCTCTTAGGTCCCCTGGCAGAGCTTGGTGTGATCCCTGATGAGATTTTTTTTTTTCTTTTTGGGTCACACCCGGCGATGCATAGGAGTTACTCCTGGTTCATGCACTCAGGAATTATTCCTGGTGGTGCTCGGGGGACCATATGGGATGCTGGGAATCGAACCTTGATCGGCTGCGTGCAAGGCAAACGCCCTACCCGCTGTGCTATTGCTCCAGCCCCCCTTTTTTGAGGGATTTTTGAGAGATTTTTCTTTATTTCCTCCTACACCACCACCCCCTTCCCCGGCTGTGTTTCTTGTTGCAGTCACTGGGGACTGTTTGAAGCATCGGGGATCATAATTTTGGGCACATTTTTGGTGCCTGGGAGTTGAACCAGTTAACAGGCCTTGGACCCTGTCGAATCTTGTCAGCCCTAAGCTTTATCTCTCCCTACTGATTTTGGAACTGGTTACTCAGGAGTCTTCAATTAGTGAAGACTGACGGAGTCTACTTTTGTTTTTATTGTTGTTTGGGGTCCATATCTGGTGGTGCTGGGCTCTTCCTAGCTTACAGTTCAGGGTTCACATCTGGTGGTGCTCAGGGATCATGGAGTGTTGGGGATTGAACTCAGGTCTCCTGCATGCAAAGCATGTGTTCAGCCCATTGAGCTCTCTCTTTGGCCCCAAAGATGACCTTATCCTTATCCTTTGAGCCAGACTCCAATCAATCAGCTAGGGATTCCCAGAGCTAAGCATTTTGCATTTTTCTTTCTTCTTTTTTTAAATTTTTATTAGTGACAAACCAAGAGGTACAGTTGTAGACTTACAAATTTTTGTGCTTGGGTTTCAATTATACAATGACTAAGTACCCATTCCTCCATCAGTGCCCATTTTCCACCACCACGGATCCCAGTATCCCTCCCACCCCCCATCCCCCATCCCACCCTGCTTCTGTGGCAGGGCATTCTAGCATTTTGTACTTTTCTTTTTGTTTTGTTTTTGGGCCGTACCAGGAGATGCTCAAGGCTTATTTCTGGCTCTCTGCTTAGGGACCACTTCTGGCAGTGCTCAAGGGACTAGGGTTGGCTGCATGCAAGACAACAGCCTAACCCCCCTACCATCTCTCCAGCCTCACATTTGCATATTTATGGTCACAGTCAGGAGAGGAATGATATTGGTCATCTATGAGGAACATCTCAAAGGCGAGGGAGAGAGTTCTAGTACATATTCAGCAGCGTATTAAGGATTTCAAAGCATGTGACTTTGTTATTTAATCATGACAAGAAAGCACTCAAATTCTCAGAAGGAAAAATAAAAATTTTGTGGAAAATATGCAGATAAATAGGAATAGTAGAATAATAGGACAAAAAGCCAAAAGAGTACATATATATATGTGTGTGTGTGTGTGTGTGTGTGTGTGTGTAGTTTAAGATCACAACTTTAGGGGCCAGACGGATAGTAAGATTGTACAGAGGGTAAGGCACTTGCTTTGCTTGTCTCTGATCCGAGTTGCATCCCCGGCATTGCATATGGTCTCCTGAGCACTCCCAGAAGTAATTCCTGATCATTGCCGGTGTGCCTGCCCCCCCTCCCCCGCCAAAAATCAAAAAACACCACAACTTTATTTCATAAGTGTATTTATTTACGCAATATAATTTCTGATGGTTTGGGGAGGGCATGCCTGGTGGTGCTCAGTCAGGGGTTCTTCCTGGCAGTGCTTAGGGGAACATATATGGTGCCAGGGATGGAACCTGGGTCATCCATGCCTCATGCAAGGCAAATCCTTTACCAACTGTGCTACCTCTCAGGCCCCTCACAACTTCGGTTGTTGTTTGTTTTGTTTTGGGGCCATGCTTGATAGTGCTCAGGGCTTCCTCCTGGCTCTGTGCTTAGGGATCACTCTTGGTGGTGTTCAGGGGACCATGGTTGGTACTGAGGATCAAATCTTGTTGTCCAGGGTTTGACACATGCATGACTAGTGCCCTTACCTGCTGTGCTATCTCTCAGTTCCCAGATTATGAATATTTTTACTATTGAGTCACTGTGAATTACAAAGTTATTCGTGATTGAGTTTCAGGCATACAACTTTCCAACGCCAATCCCCTCACCATTGTCCCCAGTTTTCCTCCCTCAGCCTGCTGTTGTGACAGACACCATTTTTTTTCCTTTTTGGCACTATGGTTTACTATACTGTTACTGATTAGAGTATCATGCATATCATTTTACCTCTTTTTAGTATCAAAATCATTACTATTTTTTAAGTTGTGTACTTTGGGTAAGGAGATAGCTCAAAGGACTGGAGCATGTGCTTTTCATGTTTGATCTTTGGCGCCTTGTGGTCTCCTAAGCTCTCCTGGGAATGACTGCAGAGAACTGAGCCAGGTGTAGTCCTGAGCGTCACTTGGTGTGATCCTCAACAAAGCAGAAACTGCATTCATGATCGGACTGGGCTGTAACTCGGTGGTTGAGTACATGCCTGGAGTGCATGAGGACCTGGGTTCCTTCATCCTCCGGAGTATCGAATGTGAGAATTCTTTTTCTCTTGGATGGGGGGTTGTTGGCCACACTCAGTGATGTTCAGGGGTTACTCCTGGCTCTGCATTCAGAAATTACTCCTGGTGGTGCTCAGAGGACCATATGGGATGCCAGGGGTCAAATCTGGTCAATTGCATGCAAGACAAATGCCCTACTTCCTGTACTAACGCTCTGGTCCCCAGTGTGATCAGTCTTGGACAAACTCTTTCACACTTCTCTTTATGCTCACACAAGTATGTAGGAAAATAGTTAGCAACACAGTCCCAGGATTCTCACACTGTTACATCATTTGGTAGTGTGTAGTTTCTGTTTTAGCAACACATCATTCATGGCTCTCTGAGTCAATCCGAAGATGTCTAACTCCTTTTCATCACATCATACTCCATGGAGGTTGGACAGGTGACTCATAGGATTTCATCTATGGGCAACCAGTTTCTTCCCAGTATGCTTTGTACTGCAAACAATACTACGGTAAACCCTGTGTTGTTTCCTGTGATGATTTTTTTCCCCCATGTTGGAGATTGAACCCTGGTCTTTCCTGCAGGTAAGGCATGCACTTAATAAGTGAGTCACATCCCCCAGCCCTTCCTATGAGTACTATAACAAATTACTGAATGAACAAAAATTAAAAGCGTGGGGCCAGAGAGATGAAGTCAACTCACTGGAATGTGTGCTCTGCATGCAGGATGTATGTATTATGTATTTGATCCTGACTGCCACATGCTTCCCGAGCAGTGTGCCATGAGTAGCCCCTGAGCACCACTGAGTGTGTTTTTGTTTGTTTTTTTGAGCCACACCCACCTGTGCTCAGGGCTTTCTCCTGGCTCGGCACTCAGATCATTCCTGGTGGAACTCAGGAAAGCATATGGGGTATCGGCTGTGTGCAAGGCAAGCTCTCTTTCTGCGATTCTCTCTAGCCCCGCATACCACTCTTCATAGCCCCCAAACAAAACAAACAAATAAGAACAAATGAGCTCTAACAGGGGCTTGCAATAGGCTTAAAATGAGAATTTCCCCCCTCTCTCAGAATTCTGGAGACTAGAAGTCTGGAAGCAAGGATGGGTTCCTTCTAGAAGCTCCTAGGGAGAATCTGTTTGCTGTTCCTCTCTTAAGTTCTGGTAGCTGGAGACAGTCCTTGGCATGTTATCATTTTATGGTTTGTGAATGCATCACCCCCCCCCTCCTCGTTTTATTTTGTTTCTGTTTTTTGGGCCACATCTGGTGGTTCCCAGGGCTTAGTTCTGGCTCTGCTGTCAGGTGTCACTCCTGGTGGTGTTCAGAGGACCATATGGGATATCAGGGATCAAACCTAGGTGGGCTGCATGCAAGGCAAGCGCCCTCCCTGCTGTACTGTTTTCTGCCCCTCCTGTCTATTTTGGACCTCCAGGCAGTGTTTAGGGAAGTTCTACTTCCTGTTCTGTACTTGAGGTGCACCCGGGTGGTGGTGGTGACGGGGGTGAGGGGAGCCATGTGGTACAGGGAGTCAAACCCAGTCTTTCTGAACTGGCTCCCTCCCCCTTTGGAGATTGATTTGAGCCACATGTAGAGTTGCTCTGGGGTTACTCCTGACTCTGTGCTGGGGGTACTGGGTACATGTGGTACTGCAGGTTGAACAGGATTGGTTACGTGCAAGCAAGATTCTTCACTTCTTTGCCATCTCTCCAGTCTTTTACCTTTCTCTTTAACCTACCTTCATCTCTGCGCATCTCAAATCTCCCCTCTTGATTCCATATTCTAAACTTAATTATATATAAATCTCTCTCTCTCTCTCTCTCTCTCTCTCTCTCTCTCTCTCTCTCTCTCTCGTTTCTGGGAATCAAACGCAGGACTTCAAATGTGCAAGTCAAGTGCTCTGGTACCGAGCCTCATCTTTGCTTCTGTCGTGATCTTTTTATTTTTACCCACTCCCTTGAAGTCAAGATCGTTTTTCTGGGGCCTGAGTGATAATACAGCAGGTAGCACGATTGCCTTGCACAGGACCAGCCTGAGTTCGATCCCTGGCATCTCATATGGTCTCCCAAGTACCTCCAGGAGTATTTCCTGAGGGCAGAGCCAGGAGTAACTCCTGAGCATTGCTGGTGTGAGCCTAAAAGCCAAAACCAACCAACCAAACAAACAAACAAACAAAAAAACCCCAAAAACAAAACAAAACCCTTTCCCCTCCTAAATAAGGCTATGTGTTTCAGGTGGACTTGTCTCTATTTTGGCCACACCCAGCCCTGCAGCCCTGTCTCATACTGGTCCAGGCCCCTCAGAGGCTCCTACTGGCAGTGGTGGTCAGGACACAGAATTGTGCTGCGGCTCAAACCCAGGCCTCCACATGCCCAAGTGGGTGCTCCAGCCCCTTGAGTCTGCCCTAAATCCCCATTTTTCCCTTTGGAGGACTAGGGTTCAGTCCACTGAAATACGCTTGTGTATATCTTTACAATTTTCTTTAGTTTCTTTTTTTTTCCTTTCTTCTTTTGGGCCACAACCAGTGAGTCACTCCTGGTAGTGACCAGGGGACCAGGTAGTGCCAAGGATCAAACCTGGGACTCCGGCATGCAAAACTTTTGCTCCAGCCCCAGCTCTCTATGGTTTCCGGATAGGGCAAGTTTAAGGTAGCTTTTGATCAATGCATTATTGATCTAGTGTACATATGTATTTGAATTGATTGATTGGTGGTAGGGCTGGAGGTGAGCCTGTGGCTCATATATGGACGCAAGTTGTCCCCTGCTGAGCTACGTCCCAGCCCCAGGTACATGTATATCTTTTACTTTATTTTACTAATTAATTTTTATGATGCTGCGGATCGAATCTAGAACTTCATACAAAGTAGGTTCGTGCTCTATAGCTGAGACATATCCCTAGTCCCTGTATCTTATTATTATGATGATTAGTATTATTTGACTTTGCGATCACACCCAGCAGTGCTCAGGAACTACCCTCAGAAGGTTTAGGGGTACCACGTGGTGCTGGAGAGTGGACTCAGGCTTTCCACATGCAGAACACGTAGAACCATCTCTTCGTGGTTGGACCATTTGTTGAAACATCCCTTGGTCTATGATATTGACATACGCTCTGTGCCCAGTGCTTAGTCCTGGCTCTGCACTCTTGGTGGGGTGCGGGGGAGATAAATGGTGGTACTGGGGATTGAGCCTGGTGTGCAGAGCAAGTGCCGTAATCATTGTACTACCTCTCAGGTCCCCCGCATATTTTATATTCTAAGAGATATCCCCAGATTATTCCTGGAAAGTTTTTGGCAACTGACTTACACTCCCATCAGAGATGTACATGGCTTGTTTTCAACATAAATATTGATTGCTCCTTTTTTCTATTTTTTTAAGTGTTTGAGTTTTTGGGGTCATCACCGGTTGTGTTTATGGCTTATTCCTGGCTCGGTTCTTAGGGTCACTTCTGGCAGTGCTCAAGTGACCATATGCGGTGCCAGGAATTGAAACTTGAACTAGTGTCAGGCCACACAAGTGCCTTAACCATTGTACTATCTCTCTGGCACCTGATAGCTCCTTTTAATGTTTACCAATCTACTGGGATTGAACAATGAATTATTGTTTTAATTTAATTTCTCATGGCTATTAGTGAAATAAGCCTTTTTTTAAGTGGGCAGTTTGTGTTTTCTGTTCCATTAATTGCCTACTTTGTGCATATTTTAAAAATCCATTTATAGGGATCAGAGAAATAGTACATCCAGGAAGGCCCTTGCCCTGCATGCGGCCAACCTGGGTTCGACCCAGCATCCCATATGGTCCTCTGAGCACTGCCGAGAATGATCCCTGAGTGCAGGGCAGGAGTAACCCCTGACTACTGCTGGGTGTGGCTCCCAAAACAAACAAAACAGAACAGCACAGTGGGTAGGGCGTTTGCCTTGCACGCAGCCAACATGGCCGACCGGAGTTCGATTCCTCCGCCCCTCTTGGAGAGCCCGGCAAGCTACCGAGAGTATTCGATATGCCAGACACAGTAACAACAAATCCATTTATAGAAACTCTTTTATGTTGGAGCTACAATGTGTTTGCCATATGTTTTTTTTTATAGTTCTATTTTTTGTTGTATTCAAATTAATTGTGATGTCATGCAAAACTTTCAAAAATATTTATGTAGACAAATGTTTTTATTTTTCCCTTAACATATTTGACCTTTTTGTCTTCCTTAAAGTTTCCCCTTCACTAAAGTTGTATTAATTAAAAAAAAAAAACAAGCAACAGCAAAAACCTCTAGAGGCTTCAGAGAGTAGGAAGTAAGGCATTTGCTTTGCATGCAGAATCCCCAGCACCACAGAGGGTTCCCCTAGCACTGCCAGGGGTCACTTCCGAGCACAGAGCCAGGAAAAAAACCTCTGATTACCATTTAGTGTGGCTCCCCCATCCCCCAATAAATTTAATTTTCATATTTTTTTGCTTTTTGGGTCACACCTGGCATTGCTCAGGGTGGTTACTCCTGGCTCTGTACTCAAGAATCACTCCTGGCAGTGCTCGGGGATCATATGGGACACTGGGAATTGAGCCTGTGTTGGCCACATGCAAGGCAAACACCTTACCCGCTGTACTACCACTCTGGCCTGTTTGTATATATTCTCCTATCTTTAATTGCTCTGAAATTTATTTAAAATTTTTTGTATAGAATTGAGTTATATATTTATTTTAGGCAGTTATTTACAATACTGCTTTTTTTTTCTTTTTGTGTCACATCCGGCGATGCACTCAGGAATGTCTCCTGACAGCGCTTGGGGGACCATATGGGATGCTGGGAATTTAACCTGGGTTGGCCGCCAGCAAGGCAAACCCCCTACCCGCTGTGCAATCTTCCGGCCTCTACAATACTGTTAATGATAGGGCTTAATGCATACAATGTTCTTGTCCGCTCCCTCAACCTACCTGCCTCTGGAATTTATTTATTTATTTTTGCTTTTTGGGTCACATCTGGCCATGCACAGGGCTTACTCCTGGCTCTGCACTCAGGAATTACTCTTGGCAGTGCTCAGGGGACCATATGGGATGCTGGGCATCGAACCCTGGTCAGCTGAGTTCAAGGCAAACGCCCAACCCTCTGTACTATTGCTGTAGCCCCTGGAATTTACTTTTTAATGTGGTAGGTTTTAGTTTTAGACAGTCTGTTAAATTGGAATCATTAACCAAAACTATCCTTTATCAGCGACTTGTTTACCACCTTTGCTTTATTTATTTATTTATTTATTTATTTATTGCCACCCCTGGTTCTGTACTCCCGGCGGTGCTGGGGACCACAGGGCATGCTGGGGATCGAATCTGGGTCAGCCACGTGCGAGGCAAACACCCTACCCCTTGTATTCTCTCGGCCTCTGCCACCTTTGCTTTATAAAAAAGGTAAAGGCCCTCCCGTTGATCGTCGATTTGCTCGAGCGGGCCCAGTAACGTCTCCATTGGAGACTTTGTTGTTACTGTGTCTGGCATATCGAATACTCTCGGTAGCTTGCCGGGCTCTCCGAGAGGGGCGGAGGAATCGAACTCGGGTCGGCCATGTTGGCCGCTTGTAAGGCGAACGCCCTACCCGCTGTGCTATCAGATTTTTTTTTTTTTTTTTGCTTTTTGGGTCACACCCAGCGATGCTCAGGGGTTACTCCTGGCTGTGTTTGGGGGACGATATGGGATGCCGGGGGTTGAACTCAGGTGGGCCGCGTGCAAGGCAAACGCCCACCCGACCCGCTATGCTATTGCTCCGGCCCCTCAGATACTATTTAGATACTATTTATTCCATGACGGCAGTAGCAAATAAGTTACAATAACTTTACAATAATATAGCAGACTTACAATAACATAAAATTTTGGTTTTCTGTAGGTGACATTCAAGAGCGCTGGTTGCAAAACTTGTCGTTTTCTGGTTGAGGTCAAAGCAGATAATGGGACAACTAAAGGGCTTGGGTCAACACGGTAAGGTTCTGCGCACCAACTGAGCAGCTGTGGCAAAGAAGGAAAAGAAAAGGAAATGAGAGTGAATCCACAGAAAAGAGCGTCTTGGGCTTGGACGGCTGAACTTCTGCTTCTTCTTATTTTCTGGGCCACACCCGGCAAAGCTCAGGAGTAACTCCCGGCGGTGCTTGGGGGACCCTATGGGATGCTGGGGGTCGAACCTCCAGGTCGGGTCGTGCAAGGCAAGCTCCCCAGCTGCTGTACTGCCGCTCCGGGCACCTGAACTTTTACTTTTATGGACGTCAACAGGCAGGAGGGGTGTGGGGGAACCCGATCCAGCCGCCACCTCCGGCTCTGCAGTGACAAAGAGGGACAGGAGTCAAAGCCAAACGCGGCGCCGCCAGGGACCGACGTGCCAGTTCAAAGCCGCCGAACTCGGCTGCGGAGACCAGGCGGGTCAGCAAGCCGAGAACAGAAGCGAACTCCGGAGCGGGGGAGGCTGCGAAGGCCGGGTCAGGTGGCGCAGCGCTCCCGGGGACGCCCGGCCCGGGGATTCCCGAGCCTGCGTTCTCCGCCCGAAACCTCCGGGCTTCCGACCCGCCTCTCGGCTGCACCCAGCCCGAGCGCACTGCGCGGCGGGGCGGCCCCTTTGGCGGCACCGCCCGGCCGGCAGGTCGGCGCCGCAGCCCTCGCCGCTCGCCGATTGGCCCGAGCGGCGCCGGGGGGCGTGGCCGGGGCGGCGGGGCGGGGCCGGGGCCGGGGCCGGGGCGGCGCGCGCGCGCGCACACACACACATACACACACAGACAGACGCGCGGGCGCGGGCACGGCGTTGGCGCGCGCGTGCTCCGTGGGTCGGTGCGGCGGCGGCGGCGGCGCGGGCCCTGGCGGTGGGCGGCGGGCTGCTGGAGCGCCGCGCCGGGCCGGCGGGAGGTGACGGACGGAGCGAGGCGGCGATGGGAGCGCCGCAGCTGCTCGGGCAGGTGAGCGCGGCGGCGCGGGGCCCGCCCGGGCGCGTTCGGGCGGGCGGCGCGTTCGGGTCCGCGGCAGCCTGGCGGCCGGTCGCGGGGCCCCGGCGCTGCGCTTCCTGCCGCCGCCGGCGCCGCCCGGCCGCCGCCGGAGGGGGCGCCCCGCGGCCCGCGGCCCTCCCGGGGCTCGCGAAGGTGAGCGGCGGTCCCCGGCCTGCGGGGGTTCCGGGCCGCCGGCGCGGTGGCCCTTCCCGAGACGGCCCCGCGCCTCTCGCAGCCGGGCGCCCCCCAGGTGCCTTTTTCCCTTTTGATTTTGGCGCAGAAGTGGAACCCAGGGGCGGGGGCCCTGCTTGTCGCCGCGGGCCGGTGGGTTTCAAACCCCGACCCCCCGGGGCCTCGGGCCAGCGGGACCCGGTTTGTCCGTGACCCTGAAGCAGGGTTGCTCCCCGTGGCGCGGCGCGGCCGGGACGCGGGTGGCGGTGCGGGACCCGGCGCCAGCGCCCGGGAACGGGCTCGGGCAGCGGCGCTGCTGGTGCAGCAGCATCATCCCCCTGCGAGCTTGGCTGCGGCGGTGCGTCTGGGGACGCGTTTCTCCCCGAACGGCGCTGCTGTTGCAGTAACTTCCACGGGTGTTACTTAACGCCGGAGCCGGTTATCGAAAACCGCGGCCCCAGTTCGGAGCCCTCCGTCGTTTTCCTTCCGCGGCGCCGGTCGTTGCTTTCTCGCTCGGGCTGCCGTGGATCCATCTACCTGTCGTGGGTCCCGACTTGGTGTGGGCATAGGAGCGAGCGAATGCAGGACCGGCTGGGGAAGGAAGATGCTGGTGGGGCTGTCACTGGAAAGTGCTTGCGTGTTTAAGCGATCTTACGTGACACTTCAACGCTGTCACTTGTTACAGAGTGTGAGGGTCCGAAGCCTATGGAAACACTCCTTTTTCTGCATTGCTCCATCCGAAGGGAGTGACAAGTGCTTCTGTAAACATCATTGTGGGCAGTGTTCTGTCTGGTGAAGTCATCGTAATTAAATTAGATGAGTACTTATTTTGAAGCCCCGAATGAATGTTTGGAAATATGATTCCTAATAAAATCATCATCTCCAGCGACTCAGGATTCTCAGCAGGTCATTAATCACTGGGGGATTTTTATGCGACACGGGGAGATTTTCATGGTAAAAGCAGAACTGATGACGCCCTGGTTAATGTAGCACAGACCTGGCGGTCAGGATAAACATCTTAACCTAGTTTCCAAAGACAGAGGTGTAACAAAGTGAAACATCTGAACTCTGAGGTCTGGAATTGTATTCACTAAGACAAAAGTGATAAACACACACACACTTTGTCTTATACCCCCTGAATTGCACTCTGATTGTGATGATCTTCTAATTTATTTTTACTGTTATTGGTTTTGGGAGCACACCTGGCGATGCTCAGGGCTTACTCCTGGGTCTGTGCTCAGGAATTACTCCTGATGGTACTCAGGGAACCATAGGAATGCCTGGGATCCTTGGAGGGTGGTTCACATGCATGGCAAATGCCCTGACCGGCTACCCTATTTCCAGCGCTGACCCTATTTCCAGCTTTCCTTAGAGTGGTCTATAAAGGCATTTGATCCAATTCGCTTTGTGAATGGGAGCGCAGTATATACAATTTATTTATTTATTTAGTTTTTGGCCTGCACCCGGGGCCTTGTCCTAGCTCTGTGCTCTAGGATCATTCTTGGTGGTGCTGTAAGTGTGGTATGAGGCATGGAATAGGACCCCCTGCCTGGAAAGCATGAGCTTTGGCCTGTTGAATTATTTCTCTGGTTCTTTTATGTTTTATTTTAAAATTTGTTTTGGTCACACGCGGCAACAGCCTGGCCAGAGCTGGTGCTTGCTCCTGGCTCTGTGCTTCAGGATCATTCCTGGGCAACTGTATGTGGTGTCGAGGATAGAACCCAGGTCTGTGCTTGGAAGGCCAGTGCATAACTTGCTGTACCGTCTTTGCAGCCCCTGTTTTTTTTTTTTTTTTTTTTTTAAAGGGCTACACTTGGCAGTGTTCAGGGACTACCCCTGACTCTGCTTGGTCCTGGGGACCGGGCGATGCCAAGGATGGAACCAGACTGTCCCGCATGCAAAGCCTGCCCTCTGCCTTTTCAGTTCTCTCTCCCTCATCTGTAGGAAATGGCGCTTGTAAAATAAATTAGGTTCTTCCTTGTTGACTAATTGTGGTCTTCCTTGTTGTTTACCATCAGCCCTCTGATTCCAGCAATGAGATTCATTGCTGACTATGGTGAAAGGCTAGGGCTTGGCGTTACGTCTTGGTTTTAGGCCTGGACCGGAATCCCAAATATCTGGGGTCTTGGGGATGTCACCCATTCTTCCTGGGACTTTTTTTTTTTTTTTGGTGCAGGCATCAAATCCTGGGCTAATGTGGGAAGCTCCATCTGAGCTCCATCTTATCCCTCCTCCTCAGTTTTTTGGTTGGTTGGTTTTGTATTTTGGGTTACACCTGGCTGTGCTAAGGGCTTCCTCCTGACTCTGATTTCAGGCATCGCTCCTGACAGGGCTCAATGAACCACTTGGAATCCGGGGCTGGAATCCAGGTATGTTTGCAAGGCAAATGCCCCACTAGCTGGACTATTGCTCTGGTCCCGCAGGTTTTTTGTGGGGGGAGGATTCAGGACCATGCCTGGTGATGCTCAGGGGTTACTCCTGGCCCTGCACTCAGGAATCACTCCTGATGGTGCTTGGGGAACCATAGGGGATGTGAGGGAGTCAAACCCAGGTCAGCGATGTGGAAGGCAAGCTCTTTGCTTCCTGTCCTATCTCTCTGGCCCCCTCACAGGTTTTTTTTTTTTTTTTTTAACTTAGAAAATTCGAGTGCATGTTGGGAGAGCCGTGGTATTAAAGAGTCTCCCATGATCCCGTACTGTTGTTGTTGTTGCTGCTTTGGGCATTTCCTGGGGGTTATTTCCACTCTGCTAGGGATCACTCCTGCAGATCACTAGGAACCATGTGGTACCGGGAAATGAACCCAGCATGTGCTCTGCCTGTTGAGTTATATGTGGGGCACAGGAGACTCCACGTATGTGCTTTTTCTTCTCCTGACTCTATTGTTGACTTTTTCATCTCTTACTTCAAAACACCCGAATGCTTTAGGGCTCGCAAGCCTGGCACGCGGTTCCGCTTTCCTCCCTGAGCTCCTGGTGATCTCATCCTTGCCTGTTTGAAATGCTATCAGTGTGAGGTTGATGCTCAGATTTTTATCTTCCATCCTGAACTTCAGATGCTTTCGGCCCGCTACATGATAGCTTCACTTTCTTTGTTAGTCGGCATCAGACACTTGACATGTTCGAACTGGAGAGCACTTGGTTTCATTCCTTAGCGTTTTCCTTCCCTGCGCCTCTGTTTCGTACCTGTACCCCTCGGCCCCTCCCTGCACCTTCTCAGTGTCAGGCCAGTTCTCTGGCTCCTTCCAGCTGTGTATTCTGATGGGTCTCAGTGGTCCTTGGCAGACCTTTCTGTGCTGGGAATCATGGGTAGACCCCAGGGGTCTGACTGCGAAGCATGAACATCAGTCCGAGGGATTTATATAGGTTCTTTGGTGTTATGCTGCTCGGAGTTTGCTCCTGGCCCTGACCATATGCATTGTGGGGGATTGAATCAGGGTCAGCTGCATGCAAGGCAAGTGCCTAACCCCTGGCTCTCTGTGTGTGTGTGTGTGTGTCTGTGTGTGTCTGTGTGTCTGTCTGTCTGTCTCAGAAGGGCCATACCCTGTGGTGCTGTGGGGGTGGGCCTGGGCTGCTGGGATGGACCTCGGTATCCGCATGTGTTAGTCACGTGAAGCACCAGTTGAATGATTTTCTTGGCTCTTTGACCTGTGTTGTGTGTCTGTGTGCTTCGTGGTGCTGGAAATAGGACCCAGGGCCTTAACACACGCCACTCAAGTTCTCCACCACCCCCACCCCCTTAGCTCCGGTTCCGGTTTGGGACTTTGTTTTTGTCACCATCCAGTACTTAGGAAGTAGCTTCTTCACTAGTCTTCTTGCTCTGATCTTGATTGCTTTGAGTTCATTTTCTTGTCTCGTCCTTACCTTGTGTGCTTTCGGGCCATGCATGGCGGTACTAAGGGGCTGCTCTTGGCTTGGTGCTCAGGGATCACACTCAGCGATGCTCAGGGGATCTTGTGGTGCTGGGGATTGAACCTGGGATTCAGAGCTTACGCTCAGCTTGTTGAGTTCCCTCTGGGTTTATTTTCAACCAGTATTCATATAGTGCAGAGGCTGGGTGCTTTGTCTTGCACACAGCTGACGCTAGTCCAGTTCCCAGCACCACTATGGATTCCCAACGTGGTTAGCAGTGACCCCCGAGGTGACCCCTGAGCAGGAGTTGAGGAATCTCCCCCAGCACACCAGGTGTGGCCCCTAACTTTTCCTCCCCAAACAAGCAGCAGAGCGATCTTTCCTTTCTTGTCCCAATGGTTTCATATTACACAAAGAAGTAAATCCAAACTCTCCTTGCATTACGAGTTAATTCTCTTGCTTACTTGGTTGATTTGGCTTTTCTTCCTCCAACACAATTTAAGCTTTCTTACTATGAGCTCTGATACTATATATGCAGGGACCTTGTCTGTTTTTCCTGGGGTGTTGCCAGTAACCAGAACGGTGTCTGGAACATTTAACTCATGTTGTATGAATGGATGTGTGAATGAAATTAGTTACACAATCTTCTGATTCCAAGTAGAATGTGTTCTGAACACATTTCAGCCCTCTCTCGGTTCCAGATTTGTGCGATGGAGGAAGGCACCAGACGGCCTGGAGTTATTCTGTTAAGTCTCCTTTCTCCTTCTGTCTTCACTGATGGGCTCTAGCCCCTGGGAGTCGATTTTGCTCATCGTCTGCTAGATTCTTAATAGTTTTGTAAAGAAGTAACTCAGCTTTCAAGCCTGTTTTCTCCTTTTGTGCTTGGTGGAGACCCTGGGCGGGGAGTCAGACCCAGGGCTCCGGTCCCTTCAGTAACTTCCCCCAGCCCTTGTTTTGTTCTTTGGAGGCATTTAATTAGGGGATTGGTTCTCGGATGTGGTAGTTTGATACAGTTTAGCATACCAAGTCCTATATGTCGCATTTGGAATTTTCATGACGAACTGATGTTTTTATTTTAATAACCCCTTCCAAAAAAACCCAAAAAAACCCAAACAGAATTTGGGGGTATGTGGGCTTGGCACCGCCCTGGCAGCCGTGCTGGCGGTGATCTCCTGTGCCACACGCCATTGCTGGCTGCCTGCAGAGAGGGCGGTGAGTGCCGCCGCCAGGATGCGGGGACCCTACCAGGCCAGTGTGTGAGCATTGTAACTACCCCAGCGAGCACCACACTGACACTCGTGGGCGTCCACTGAGAGAGGGACCCTTGTGCCCATGCCGGTTTGCGGGCACTGCAGCTGAGGGACCCCGACTGTATAGGAGTTTAAAGCTGGTATGTCAGTCAAATATTCTCCTGCTCATAATAAATCATCAGGACATTTTATTATTATTATTATTTCTTTTTTCTTTTTGGGTCACACCCGGCGATGCACAGGGGTTACTCCTGGCTCAGAACTCAGGAATTACTCCTGGCTCAGGGGACCATATGGGATGCTGGGAATTGAACCCGGGTTGGCTGCATGCAAGGCAAACGCTCTACCTGCTGTGCTATCGCTCCAGCCCCATTAGGACATTTATTTTCAGAAAAAGTTTGAAGAAGTTATGTGGCTTCATATGAGCCGCGACCCCCAGCTTACTGAGCAAGGTGCTGAGCGCGTGTAGGCGAGAGCGTCGCCCCCTTCCAGTCTTTCCTGCTGCTGAGACTCCAGCCTGACCTTTCAGCACGGCGGTTATCAGCGGCCGGGCTCCAGAAATTTCCCTCCGGTCCTCAAAAACATCATTGCCACATAACACAGCTTTCATTATAGAAGATTAGATTAAAAAGGGAGTCTACAAGGTATTATTATAGATAATGTTTTTATTTCTGCCTTCGTGGGCCCTGCAGGATTTCTCCTATTTCTCCTGGTTGGCAGGTGTTCACACCAGTGCGGAGCACCTCCGAGCTGGGGTGCCCCTTTGGCGCTGTCCCCGTGTCTTCCCCGGTCGCTTTTATATTCCTCTCTCCTGGCAGTGTGGCAGGAGCACTGCACGGCAGGGTGTGTTCAGTGTAATAACCAGCACTTGCTCTGATACTGTGGATGGCATACCTCTAATTTAGGCCTTCCCCAGAGTTAGTAGACTTACATTTTTCTATGACTTAAAGGAATTTTGTTGGGTTGGAGGTGGGAGGGGGCTTGGCCACACCCAGCGGTGCTCAGAGCTTAGGGATCATTCTTGATGGGCTTGGGGGACCCATATGTGGTGTCAGGAATAGATACAGCCATGTGCGTGGCAAACACCCAGTCCCCTGTAGTATCTCTCTGGCCCAAAGAAAAAATTGTGTTTTGTATTTAGACTGTACCTAGCAGGGCTCAGGGGCTCTTCCTGGCTCTGCTCTGGAGTGACCGATCCCTGAGGATAGTCAGGGGACTCTTGAGTGCTGCTGGGGGTTTGTATCGGGACTCAGGTGTCTGACCTGTAAGACCCGTAAGACCCAGAGATTTGAATAAAACATTGCTAAGAAGGAAGTACTACTGAATTAAAAATTAACATGCTGTAAACCTAAATTCACCTTTGTGTGTGTGTGTGTGTGTGTGTGTGTGTGTGTGTGTGTGTGTTTGGCCCTGTGTTTTTTTTTTTTTTAAAGAACATCTTGCCCTATCCTGAGAGCTTGCCAAGTTCTGACTTTGTTTTTGACTTTTGACCCACACCCGGAGGTGCTCAGGGCTTCCTTCTGGCTCTCTCGGGGCGTGGAGGACAGTGTGGTGTGCTGGGAATCAAACCAGGGTCAGCCGCATGCAGACAAGTGCCCTGCTGCTGTACTATCCCTTCTGCCCAAAGTCAGAGCCCATCCTTTTTCGGTTTAGTATTTTTTAGGGTGTGGTGCTACACCTGGAGGTGCTCAGGAATTACTCCTGCCTCTCTGCCCAGAGGTAACTCCTGGAGGGACACCGGCACCTGTGACCCCCGCCCCCCCCAAACCAAGCACGTGAGGTGCCATGAATTGATCCTAGGTTGGCTGCATGCAAAGCAAGTGTCCTACTTGCTGTACTGTTGTCCACCCTGCCCCCATGTTTCTTTCTTTTTTTTTTTTTTAGTCACTGTGGATTACAAAGTTATTGGCGATTCTCTTTCAGGCATACAATGTTCCAACACTAATACCTTCAACGGCATCTACTTCCCTCCACCAGTGCCACCTAGTCCCCCCTTCCCTGTTTCCCTCCCACTTTTGACACCTTTGGCACCTGGCTTCTGTTTCTGTACTGATAGGGTGTCATGCGAAACCTTTCACAAGCCACTCAGCCACTTCCTCCTGGCTGGCCACTTCCGAAGTCTCTGACATTTGTAGGGTTCTCTTCTCTGTGCCATTCCCCTCTGCTCTGTAGATTTGTTTGTTTATTTTGTTGTGGTTTGGGGACCTCAGGCTGTGCTCAGTTGCTCCTGGCATGGTGCTCAGGGCGCCTCCTGGCCGTAGCTGGAAAACCCGAGGCGCCCACCTGCAAGGCCTGCGCTCCCTCCTGAGTTTAAACAAATGCACAGACTTGTAAGTGCCTCCCCCTCTTACATTATACAGAACAATTCTGGCACCCTGAGGAACTCCTTCATGTTAACCCTTTGTAGTCACACCCCCACATCCCTGTTTCTAAGCCCTGGACTTGTTTAAAGACACTGTCACGGGAAGAATATGTCAGAACTGGAATAAGTGGATAATTGCACAACCTTCAAGTTGGTTTTCTGTTACAAATGGAAATGAGAATTCCAGTCTTCAAATCCGGCAATTTATGTGCAGTGAATTTATTTTGTAGGAGATATGTTTATGAAGGCTATATGTATAATTTCTAGAACCTGTCAAGTGAGACCAGTGCTCTAGAGTGACCTTCTGAAAGGACCATGTAGGGCCATAGAGATAGTACATCAGGTAGGGCACTTGCCTTGCATGTGACAAACCTGAGTTCGTCCCCTGTACCCTATAGGGTTACTTGAACCAGGCAGGAGTAATCCCTGAGCACCGCCAGGAGTAATTCCTGAGTGCAGAGCCAGGATAAGCCCTGGGCACCACTGGGTGTGGCCCCCAAACAAACAAACAAAAGCCCTCTATTGCTTCACTATTTTGTCTCCTCCTGAAATTCTTGTCTGTATGGGATGGTGAAGTTTGTGGAAAGCCGCGCAGGGTTAGAAGGACTTTATCCCTCTGGCCTAGCACAATTCTTTGCTCCAGCCAGAGTCTGTGGCTCTCCAGAACTGGGGTGGTGGGGACCAGGCCCTGCACCCCGCCGAGCAAGTAGGCTTCAGGTGCAGTTTGACAACTGGTCGGCGCTGGTAGGTGGTTTTCCTGGGTGGGTGGTCAGGTGAGCGGCCAGGTGAGCCCCCGACGTGGTCGGGCAGAGAAGTGGAAGCACCCTTTTCCCAAGGCGCTCTCTCCGCGTCACACACATCACCTGCAATAGCGTGTTACCTCCTGGGTCCCGAGGAAAGCTGCCTGGAACAAACCTAAGTACTGGAGCAAAAGACAGACTTGGAGGAAGTGATGAGCAGTGCTAGAGAACCTAGGGGAGGAAAACAGAACCCTCAGTACGTAATTCTTGGCAGAATCCATCTTCAGCTTACCTTGCGAGAACGGTGAATGGAAATTCCTGGTTTGCCAGAGAGGAGAGAATATATTAGACCATCAATTGATTTTATCGAACAGCACCTCAAAATTTCTTTTTCTAGGGGCCAAAGTGATAGCACAGAGCGGAACACACTTGCCTTGCATGTGGCTGACCCAGGTTCAAACCCTGGCACTGCACATGATGGGATCATTGCCAGGAGTGATTCCTTTGTATGAGTCTAGAATAATCCTGAGCACCTCCAGGTGTAGCCAACAACAACCAAATTTTCTTCTCTAGCTAGTCCCCCCCCCTCTTTATTTTGCAGACTCCCTACCCACTGTACTATCTCCCCAGCCTCCAAAATAGTTTTTTTTTTTTTTTTTTTTTTTGCTTTTTGCATCACATCCGGTGATACTCAGGGGTTATTCCTGGCTCATGAACTCAGGAATTACTTCTGGCGGTGCTCAGAGGACCATATGGGATGCTGGGAATCGAACCCGGGTCGGCCACGTGCAAGGCAAACACCCTACCTGCTCTACTATCGCTCCAGCCCCCAAAATAGTTTTATTTAAAAGAATTTTCTACATTTATTAGGCATGTGTGTGGAGGGAAAGGGAGATGGGTATCCAAGAGAGAACTGGGGCTTCTGCAGCGGGGAAAGCTCGCAGGTGGAGATGGGGCCAGTCTCTGGGGAACGAGCTCGAGGCCCTCGGGGATGGAGGACCACATGGATATTTCCCACCCGTGCTTCTGTACAGAAGCAGAAGTTGATTGGGCTTTTCCAGGGGGAAGTGTTGCCCTCCTGGAGGCCTCGGTCAGTTCTCATTGCAGCGCTGTAGCCCCTCCCAAGGCTGGGCCTGGGTTCCCAGGGCCCCTCGGGTGGCTGCTGTGTTCCTGTAGGGTCCAGACTGCTTTCCCAGCCTCCTTCCCAGACTCCTAGGCTGCCTGCAGCCTTGCTGCGTATTGTTAAGGTGTGTTGCAAGTGTGGCTTTCTGACCCCCCTGCTGACTTGCTTCCAGGTTATCTAGACATTCTTCCTCCTCCTCCTCTCTCCCCACCTCTCCTCATCCCTCCTCTACTCCTCCTTGTTTTGGGGCCTCGTTTGGCAGTGTTCAGCGCTTACTCCAGGCTCAATGCGTAGGGATCACTCCTGGTAGGCTCCGGGGACCATATGGGGTGCTGGGGATCGAACCCCAGTCAGCCGCTGCAAGACATGCATCCTGCCTGCTGTACTACAGTGCCGGCCCCTTTAACACATTCACAAACCCTTCGGCTGGAGACATAGTCCTGCAGATCCCTGCACCCCACATGGTCCCAGTTCCCACTCCTCCAGCGCTGCCTGGAATGAGCCCTGAGCATTTGGCCAGAAATAAGCCCAGAGCACCACTGGGTGTGACCCCAAACCAGAACAAAGCATAAATCTTGGACTGGAGATACACTCAGCTCAGCCATGCTTTGCCTGGAGGCACGGTTTTCAGTTTTTGTTTGTTTTCGGATAGGGGTGCTCAGGCTGCTCCTGGCTCAGGGCCTGGGACCGGGTGGGGTGCTGGGGTGAACTCCAGTTGCAGATATGCAAGGCAAGTCCTCACCCCTGTACTGCCGCTCTGACCTCAAGGCATGGGTTTGATTGCTTGTACAAGATGATACCGGGGAACATCGTTAAGTGTGGACCCCCCCCCCCCCCCCCAAGGCCAAGGAAAAAAATAAAAGGGAAAACGCCAAGAAAATACTTTACTCTGATTCTGGGACTGATCTTCCTGTATTCCTGGCTCTTCATGAAGAATGAGTGAGTGTTTCCTAGTTCCTGGCATATAGGAGATCACCTGAGATTATCATCTGCTGGGAGTAATTACTACCAAAGAAGAGAGTATTTTCTGGAGGGTTTCCTTAATTTTCCCTGACTTGAATCCCAGCACTGCCCTCTGAAGGACTGGCCTACTCCACCCCACCCCACCCCACTCCACCCCACCCCCCACAGCCTCTGGGCCTGGCTACTCTGGGACCACCCGCCTATTTACCCCTAAATTTACCCCTAAGGGCCTGATTATCTAGCCTTTCGGGAGGGGGATTATGTGGATTAGAAAAAAAAATCTATGAGCAATCCAGAAGATTTCTTTAAACTGCAATCCAGCCACTTTCCTAACACACCTTTCCTTTGCATTTCTAATAACTGATTTATAATAATTGCTGATTTCATCCCTCTCTCCTCCATTTAGAGGAAGTGCCGTGAGTGAAGCAGAGGAAGGATGGGAGGGATCAGAGTAGCCGTAATCAACAGGCGTAATTTGGTGTTGACTGGGTGGTTTAACCACAGTGCTTACTAGACCTTGAAGACCTGAATTCCACAAATTCCTCACCTGTTGAGCCACTGAAGGAATCTGAGCGGCTGTCAACAAGAGTCCAACTTCATTTCCAGACGTACTTGATTAGTTTAGATTATTGAGTTTTTGTGATTTACATACTCAAACCGGTATTTCTAGATATTCAGGATGACAAATTTTGTGCAGTTTAGCTTTTTTTTATTGTTCCATTTTGTTTTGTCTTTTTTCTTGTTGGGTCATACCCAGCAGTGCTCAGGAGTTACTTCTGGCTCTGCACTCAGGAATTACTCCTGGCAGTACTGGGGGACCAGCCGTATGGGGGAAATTCTACCTGCCGTACTGTCAGTCCGGCCCCTGTTGTTTTGGTTTTGGGGCCACACTTTGCTGTGCTCAGGGTTTACCCTTGGCTCTTAGCTCAGTGTTCACTTTGGCCAGGGTTTAGCTGACCTGGTGCCTCGGATAGAGCCAAGGTGGTTTGCATGCACGGCGAGTCCCTTACCAGTTCTACTCTATCTCTGGCCCGTAAACTGTAAAAATCTCATGTTTACACTGGAATGATGTATTTGCTAACCTTTGATAGACACTTTTACCCTCTATTCCATTAATATTTTTCCTGGGAGGCTTCTTGCTTTCATATCCTATGAAAATGGAAACTTCAGGAATTTAACATAATTTAACATGCTGATGGTACTCAGCGCCAGGTCTATGTCTGTTCTTAATTATTCTTCCAGTTGCGGGCCCAGAGTTGATAGTACAGTGGGGAAAACACTTGGGGATTTGGCCTAGGTTCAACCCTCAGCATCCGATGGTCTCTCGAACTCAGAACCCATCAGAAGTGTGAGCCTAGAGCACAGCTAGGTGTGGTCCAAAGACCTGGGGGTGGGGGGAGAGGGAAAGGGAATAATTCTTTTTTTCTTTCCCCCCTTTTGGGGATTTTAGGATTTTTTGGCCACACCCAGTGGGGCTCAGGATTACTCCTGGCTGTGCTGTGGCCACACCTATCGGTGTTCAGGGTCACTCCTGGCTAGTTTTGTGCTCAGGGATCACTTCTGGCAGTTCTCAGGGGACTGTAGGGGGTGCAGGGCTGGCCACGCGGGTAGGGCGTTCGCCTTACAAGCGGCCAACATGGCCGACCCGAGTTCGATTCCTCCGCCCCTCTCGGAGAGCCCGGCAAGCTACCGAGAGTATTCGATATGCCAAACACAGTAACAACAAAAGTCTCCAGTGGAGATGTTACTGGGCCCGTTCGAGCAAAATAAGTTTAAAGTGGCAATTTTTTTTTTTTGGTGGGGGTGAGATTGGGGTAACACCTGGTAGTGTTTTGTGGGTGCTTATGACTGTGCTTGGGGGATTACTCCAGGGGGTGCTTGGGGGAACTTGAGCAGAGCTGGTGCCAGGGCCCTAACGTGGTCAGCTGGTGCCCGGCTAGTGCCTTGACTTCCCCCCATTATCTCTCCAACCCAGCTGTCACATTTTATTTTATTTTATTTTATTTTTTTCTTTTTGGGTCACACCCGGTGATGCGCAGGAGTTACTCCTGGTTCTTGCACTTAGGAATTACTCCTGGTGGTGCTTGGGGGACCATATGGGATGCTGGGAATCGAACCTAGGTCGGCTGCGTGCAAGGCAAACGCCCTACCCGCTGTGCTATCACTCCAGCCCCACACATCACCTCACTTGCTCTTTCCTGTGGTCCATGGCATGGTTTTTAGAATTTTTATCACCTTCATTTTTACGGTGTCAGTTACATTCAGAATCCAAAAGCCATTTTCCAAGTATTTTAATCATTAGCTTGTTTTTTCTCGCTTTCTGAAACAATTCTATGTGTATGTTCAGTTTTGGCGGGGGCCATGCTAAGCCATGTTTTGGGGGCCCACTACTGACAACACTTGGCCAGGCAGACCAGGGGGTGCCGTCCTCCAGCCTGAGGATGGGGCGTTGCTTCTCCCTGAGGTGTGACACCCACAGAGTCATCCTGGTGCTCAGAGGCTGATCTTGGAAACCAGGCCTGGTGCTCCAGAAGCATGCACCCCTCGTCCCCTGCACACATCCCTGGCCCCGTGGCTCAGTTCTTCTGAGTAAGAGTTAATCGGAGATGTGGAGACTGAGTACTGGGCGTCAGGGGCTTCCCTTGCTTGTGGCCAAACTGGGTTTCACCCCAAGCATAGCCAGGAGTGGTATGGGGCTACTTTTCCTTCTTGAGGCATAATAGGCAACTCATAAAAATGCTTGCTCAGGCTTTCCACCTGGGAGGCCTGGGTTTGATCCCCAAGCGCCACATGTCCCAGCATTGCCAGAAGTAACCCTCAGGCACAGAGCACAGAGTAGCTGCAAGCAAAACAAGTGAAAATAAGAATGCAGAACTTGCATTAGTAAGGCAAGTGCCTTCCCTGCTCTGCCCTCTGGCCCCATCTAGGCTTTTGCTCGCAGACTTGGTCCTTCCTTATGCCACATGCCACCCTAACTTGCCGCCTTGAGCTAAATTCAGTCTGCGCTGAGCCCCCTGACTGGGCTGTGGCTGCTCCCCATTTGGGGGGAAATATTTATCCTGGAGATTGGCTGGGGAGGTGGCTTGATGGGAATGAATCCCTTCTAAGATAAGGAGCTGGGCGGCAGCAGAAGAGTCCTCAGGAGCTGCAGGGATGCTCAGCTAGATAGGGGGCCCAGGGACGGGAAATCTGCATCCGAGAGATAACGACATGTGGGGAGAACTGGGTTTCTGGGAAGAATAGAAACATTAGCCGGGGGCCCAGTTTAGTGGCAGACTGTGCGCCTTCCGCGAGTGAGCACCGGGGTTCTGTCCTTAGCACCACGAATTGAAGGATACCCGAATTCCCCATTCCAGCCTCACTCCAGCCCTGACAACTAAATAAACCAACAACCATCTCCCTCCGGCAGAAGGAATTGGACAGCTGTGTACTTTGCGTACATGTACATAATGCACATATGTGTATGCACACGTATTTTTGGTATGTCTGGGTTGAACATTTTGCTGTCTTCCTGTTTCCTTTTACCCCCTTTTCAGCAACAGCGTTATTGATGGGAAGGTCGCATCCTTACAGTTCCTTCCAAGTGTGCAATTCAGTGGTTTTTGGTATGTTCTTAGTTAACGGTGTGACCATGCCACGGCCAGTCCCATTCCTGTTGCCAGTCCTCACAGTGACAGTGACTTCATGTCTCTGTGGGTTTTCTGATTCTGAACACTATGTAAGTGGGCCATAGGGCCATTTAAAATCAGGGTAGTGTTTTCAGGTTTCATGTCAGAGTTTGTGGCGTTGTTTCCTACGTATTGCTGAATAATTCTGTTTTAAGTCCATTAATAAATGTGTCTTGCCAAGTATTAGGGCTGTTAATCAAGAGCTTATTCACGCCCTAGATTTTCTTTTTCGGTATCACCTGGTTAACATGGTGTTGCATATTTATAGTGCATTGTTGGTGGAGAGAGGGAAAAGATATGAGTGTGATGGATAGGATGGAGATAGCTCAACTCAAGCAGCTTAGCTGTTCTTTAGTACCTGGGCAAGGTTTGTGTTTGGCAGTGCCAGGGATTAAACCCAAGACTTCTGGGCTTGAGAGCATAAGGACACCACGACTGTGTACAAGGCAGGCTCCTTCCCGGCTTACTACCCCTCAGGTTCTTAATGATTTGTCATTGATTTCCTTCCTTCCGCACTCTCTCCCTCCTCCCTTCCCTCCCAGCGTGCCCGGAGGTGGGGGGCACTGCATGGGGTGCTGGGGATTGAACCCACGTCTGCCACATGCAAGGCAAGTGCCCTACCCACTGCAGTATTTGACCCTATTTTCTAACTGGTTTTTAGCCTTGGTTTCCAGAGTTAAGGAATTTTAGGGTTCCCTTCACTCCTCTGTCTGGAATTGTCAGCACTCCTTCCACTTAAGCCCCACCAGCAGAAGGAGGCATCTTGGGGCCAGAGATAGTGCAGCGGGGAGGGAGCTCGCCTTGCACGCGGCTAACCTGGGCTCGATCCTTGGCATCCCATGGATTCCTGAGCTCAGAGACAGAAGTAAGCCCTGAGCTGTGCTGCATGTGACCCCCAGACAAAAACGACAGATAGAGAAAGACCCCCAAACAGGCATTGGCTCATTTCCCCAGTCCTGTCCTCCACCCTTGATAACTCCTTAGTTTTTACTGATTTCAGAAGTTGGGGATATGGTGGGTGTTGGTTTGTGTTTGGCTGCACCCGGTGATGTGCAGGGGTTTCTCCTGCTCTGCACTCTGGCATTACTCCTGGCAGGCTCAGGGGACCATATGGGATGCTGGGCATTGAGCTCAGGTCAGCTTCTTGCAAAGCCGGTGCCCTATCTACTGTACTATTGCTCGGGCCAGGGTTGTTTTTGTTTTTGTTTTGTTTATTTTAAAGTCATTGTATTTCTGTACCATTCAACAGCTACCTTTCACTTCCTTATTTCTCTAAGGCATGACAACCTGAAATTCTACTCATTTTTGTCCCACAGAACACAATTTCATCAGCTTCCATGACAGAGAAGGGTACCACTGATTATGTCTACCATGCTCTTTCTGGTTGATTTGGAGGGGAAGCATTGTGTCACATCTGGCAGTACTCGGGGAGTGCTCTGAGTGGTGCTCAGGGGAGCGTGCAGGGTTGAGCGGACCCCAGTTCCCTGCGTGCACAACGCTGAACCTGTCAGCGTTCGATCCCCCAGCAGCCCGTTGCTTCTCTGCTGCCACCGCAGCATCTTCATTTAGTTGTCTCCATGCCATTTAAGTTGATGCTGTGTTTTGGTTGTCATCAATAATAACAGCTATTATGTGTGAACTATAATGTTATGGATATAAATATCCTTTGAGTTAATGTTTTCATACCCTTTGGGTAGATGTCTAGGACTGGTATTGGTGACTTATGGAACTTCCATATTTATTTCTTTATCTGGGGAGCACAGCCCGTGATGCTTAGGGACGACTGCCAGCTCTGTGTTCAGTCCTTGCACTTGGTGGGACTCTGGGAGCCAAGCGTGTTGCTGGGCCCAACTCCAGGAAGCCCACATACAGCACACGTGCTAAGCCCATTGAGCTGTTTCTCCTGCCTCTTTTTCTACTTTGTTTATTTTTTTTTTGGAAATGATTTTCATACGGTATCTGTAGAGGTTGTGCTAGTTTATGTTCCCGCCAACATAGATTTTTTTTAAATTTTAAATTTAAATTTTTATAAAGTTGTTCACAATGATTTATTACATTCCTTATTCCAACACCAATCCCACCACCATTACACCTTCCCACCACTATTATTTCCAATTTACCGAACTCCACCCAAGCCTGCCCCAATAACGGGCCCTAAATGATTTGTATTGTATTGCTTGTGATGACTAATTTGCTAACAATGATCAAAAAAGATTTGTTTAGAAGAAGGTGTGTGAAGATTGTGTTGTCTCACCGTGGAGCTGTGAGGCCCTTGGATAAGAGATTACTACCATGTTACAGGGTAAGCCTGCTGTGGTAATATTTTCTTAATCGAGATGGGTTGCCTTTGCTCCCACAGTAGGGGACCAGAGCTCCTGCCTCTGCAGTATGGCCCAAACTCAGTTCTGACCTTTCTCATATTGGCAGTTCTTGTGGGGCGCGGGCTGTCTCATCTTGACCCGGAGAAGCCAGAGCAGCCAATGTAGACTGGTTCAGGTGCCTGAGAGTGTAGACCGGTTCAGGTGTCTGCAAGTGTAGACTGGTTCAGGTGTCTGTCGGTGTTGCTCTCGGGTTAGCATGGCCCTGCACGGTAGATGCTGCTCTGGAGAGTCGGGGACCTCCAGCTGCACCTGTGCGTGGTGGTCCGGCCTTTGGACACTGCCATTGGGAGACCGGCTGCTGCGGCCACCAGCAGTGAGGAGCTAGATGCAGAATGCGAGAATCGGTCGGTGGTGTAAATTGGAGGCCTGAGTGAGACACTAAGGCTTCTTTGACGTTCCTGGATGGAGCCCTAGGTAGTTCCGAGCTAGTCCTCTTGATTTTTTTTTTTTCTGGTTTTGGGTCTCCATCTGGCGACCTTTGGGGGCTTCTGCTGGCTCAGTGCTGGGGGATCGAACGCTGACAGGTATCCAGCCTGGGGCTCTGTCTCCCTGGCCCTGGATGGATTGTTTTCCCTCCACATCAGCTGATTGTTGTATAACAAGGCTAGTGGGAAGGACATGCCCCACAGTTGCAGGAACACCCTGTCCTCATGCTTATGGGTCCCTAAAGGGTCTTGAATATCTTTCGCACAGGGCTTTGTCTGAGGCAGATTTTTCTGACTGGACAGTGCTGCCGTGTGTGTGGGCATTGCTCAGGTATAGTTGTGACAAGAATAGACAGCTTCTGCCCCAACCACTATGGGGTCGTCACGGAGCACCTAGCTTTGAGGCAGCTCTTTCTCTTTCCCCAATGAAGAACTGATGAGTGATGTGGCGAAGGTCCTAAGCGAAACACATGGCTGAGCTGTGGAGCCCAGTGTCCTAGCTGTCCTGCCTCAGGGATGAGTTGGCCCTGTGTGTCAGGTGGGCGGTCACCTTTGCAGCCTGCTGGACCTGCCCACAGTGGTGGTGACGGCCATGCGCGGTGCCTGAGGTCTCCTCATGAATCTCTCCATCTAGTTTCTTCCATGCTGCCTCTCACACCTCCAGGTGTATCCCTGCATGTGTGTCAGGTGCGCCAGCTAGCCGGGGACACTTTGCCTGGGACATTTCGTTGGTTTCTGGCTGTGCTTTAGCAGGGAGCTATTGCTGTGTGAGTGTCTGTTCTGCTGTCTCATCCCAAGTTTTCACTAAAACTTGTTTTCTGGGCTGCTGGAGAGATAGTGGGATGAAGCTGGCTGTATGTGCAGAGGCCCAAGTTCTGTTCACCCACGGCCTGGGAGTGGCCCCTAAACACCACTGGGGGTGGCCCCCCCACTCACCAAACCATCAAAAAAGTAAAGACTTTTTCTTAGGTCGAGGTAGTTGTAGATTCATCTATAGTTGTAAGAAATAACACAGAGAGGGGAAAAGAAATAAAAAAATACAGAGGAGTCCTGCTTACAACTTATTTTTATTTCTGGTGGCAGTATCTTGTAGAACAGTCAAAACAGGACTGGAGCAGTAGTAGGCATTTGCCTTGCACGTGGCAACCCAGATTCTATTCCTGGCACCTCACATGGTCCCCCAATATCCACCAGTAGTGATCACTAAGCACAGAGACAGGAGTAGGCCCTGAGCACCCCAGGTGTGGGTTCCCCCAAAGGAGGTAATTGATTTTGTGTTCCTTCCACTCCACCTCAAGCAAATCTCTCCAGTTTGCATGTACAGTGTGTGTGCGTATTTAGTTCTGTGTCAGTTTTAACAGGTGGATTGTTGTGATCCGATGCAAGATCAAAACACAACCCTTCCAATTCCAGAGTCCCTTGTCCTACATTTTTCGAGCCTCGGCCACGTGAGCTCCCTCCCAGCCATTGTAACCTTTGACTGCTGCGGATCTGCCTTTCCCTGGTGTTTGTGCCACTGTAAGACGGTGCGTATGGTGACCAGATCTCTCATTCCCCTTAGTAGGAAAGAATTCTGATTTTATTCAGAATGTGACCTGGGGCCACACTCGGCTGTGCCCGGTGAGGCGGGGGACCACAGGTGATGCTGAGGGTTGGGTTGGCCTGTGGAAGGTTGGCCCCTTCCCTCCTGCCTTTTTCTTTGTTGCTCTGATGGGGTCACACACACCCAGTTGAGGTGCTCGCCTACTGGTTATGGAGTGTGCTGAGCTATAGCACCTTTGGTAGTGCCACCTGGGATCATAAAGGCCAGGATTGCCCTGCACTTGCGGGACAGTGCTGGGGTCGTATCTGTGGCCTCATGCCTGCGAGGCAGGTGTGCCGCCACTGAGACATACCTCTGGGCCCTTAAGAAATATGTTCGGGCTTTAATTTCTTTTTTGGGTGGAGCATTGATGCCTCTCGTAAGTTTCTTTATTAGAAAAAAATAATGAAATGCAAATAAGGACAGGGAAAATGACTTTCTCCATTGTGATTTGATTGAAAACAGTTCGGGAAATTAGCTACTGCCAGTTTGTCCCCGAGTCATGAGTCAGTGGCGCCCTCCCTGCCTGGACTGACGCCCCAGCTCCATTTCTATAAACAGCAGTTCACTCCTCTCCTGCAGGGGTGGGTGCTTGTATTTAGTCTCAGAAGAGAGCAGTGGGTGTTTGTTTACAGCTGAAGATGCTTTTTAGGATCTGCTTTTCTTGTTCCGCAGGGCTGAATTTTGAAAAGGTCTAATCTGGCGTGGTCAGGCCCTGGACTGCTGGCACTGCTCTCAGTGTTTTGGAATATTCTTCCATACATTTCAGGGCATTTGCCTTGCACACAGCCGGCCCGGCCGAGCCAGGTTCGATTCCTCCGCCCCTCTTGGAGAGCCCAGCAAGCTACCGAGAGTATCTCGCCCGCACAGCAAAGCCTGGCAAGCTACCTGTGACGTATTTGGTAGGCCAAACACAGTAACAAGTCTCACAATGGAGACGTTACTGGGCCGGCTCGAGCAAATCAATGAACATTTCCTTTAGCTCAAGAACCAGACATGGGAATCTCCTCCTCGCATAACTCTATTTGATTGTATGAAATTGTCCTTTGCTTACTATGTCTTTATTCATGGAACATCTATTGAGTGAAGTATGCTTAAGGCTGGGAGGCACGGCTGCAGAGTTGAAGAAGATTCCTGGCTTGAATGAATTTTGAGACAGACAGATGGAAAGATAATCCTTTTTTAATTTTTAAAAAAATATTGGTTCTTTTGGGTCACACCCTGTGGTGCTCAGGATTCATCCTGGCTTTGCACTCAGGGATCTCTCCTGGCAGGGTTTGGGACCTGTGTGTGTGGGGAGTGCGGGGGAAGCTGGGGATTGAACTTGGGTTGGCCCCATGCAAGGCAAGCACTTACCGACTGCACTGTCTCTGGCCCACTGTTAAATACTTTAAATATTTACATTTGCATGTCACTGCTAATTATACAGTATGCGGTTTTGGTACTTTGGTTTTTGGCTGTGCCTCCCAGTGCTCAGGGGATACTCTCAATTTACCGCTCAGGATTTGCTGCTGGTGGGTTTCAGTGCAAATGAGGTGAGAGGGATCAAACCCTGGTCACCCACATGCAGAGATGTGCTGTCCCTCTGAGCTATCTCCCTGGCCCCTATTTTTGTGATTTTAGTCCTTGTTGCCAAATTGCACTTATGTTTGGATGTCCACTTTCCTACTGATAAGGGGATCCCCTCCCTACCCCACAGCTTTATCAAGATAAGATTGACTTCAATGTTGTGTAAGTTGACAGTATATAGTGACTTGATTTGATATAGGTATATATTGCAAAATACTTAGCACAATAGTTAGTGCTTTTTCATAATTCATAATTTTCTTTTATGCCGATGAAGACAATTAAGGTGTATTTTTCCAGAAATTCTTTGTCAGTATTGTGACCAACAGGGATTTTGACCAAGCTGATACATGAATGAAGAATGATGTCAGTGTCATTATAGAATGCATTATTCTAGGGAGTGGGCTAAAAGTCAGCTCATATTTTTGTTGTTTATTGCATGCTGTGAATCAAATGCAGGACTTCGTGTATGCAGTGCATCCCTGAGCTACATCCCTGATCTCATTGATAACACTTGGATTTTTTTCTGTGAATTTCTACTATTTTATGGGATTTTACTCGGTTTTATTTATTTGTTTGTTTTTGGTCACCCCTGGTGATGCTCAGGAGTTTCTCAAGACTTTGCACTCAGGAATCACTCCTGGCAGCGCTTGGGGAATTATATGGGATGCTGGGGATCCAATTTGGGCCAGCCACATGCAGGGCAAGGGCCCTACTCGTTGTCGATCCCTCTCGGGCCCTTATTATATGTTTTTTTTTAAAGCAGAATTTATACTATATTTATATATGTTCTCCCTAATTCTGCCTGGTACAGCAGAATGCTTAAATCCCTAGGGTCTAGAGATAGATTTGTATAAACCTCTGACCATATGGGATGCTGGGGATCAGCCCGGGATGGGCTACGTGCAAGGTAAGCTCTCTACCTGCTGTGCTATTGCTCCAGCCCTGCCACATGTTTGTTACATGGTTTGTATGTGTGCTGAGATAGTAGCATGTTGCTATTGTCTTCCTGGCCCACCAGGACAAAATAATCCAGTTTCCAAGTGCAGACTGTATGTAGATCATTCCATACACAGAATGATCTGCTTGACTGGCATTTTTTTTCTTTTTGGGTCACACCTGGCAATGCACAGGGGTTACTCCTGGCTCTGCACTCAGGAATTACTCCTGGCGGTGCTCAGGGGAACCATATGGGATGCAGGGAATCGAACCCGGGTTGGCCATGTGCAAGGCAAATGCCCTACCCTCTGTGCTATCGCTCCAGCCCCTTGACTAGCATTTTCATGCCAGAAGCATTACATTAACATTTGGAGAAAACCTCACCTCAAGGTCAATGCACTTGGTCAGATAATTCCACATTGTTTCCTAAGAAGCCATCCTGGTTTATACTGTTTGCAGGAGGGGAAAATGCTTTGTTGATTCAGCACTCCCAGAAGCACTTGATGCTGTCAGACCTTTTTGTCAGCCTGGCAGGTGTGAAATACTGTGTTGTTTTGTCTTTTTAATTTTTTCCCTTTGGAATATAGTAAAATGCAAAAAAAAATCATAAAGTATAACACCATATGCTTCCTTGTATAAATTCTGTTTTCATTTTTACAATATAGTTGTGTGAGTTGACCTTATTGTCTGGTTAGTAATAACATTCTTCTTACCTAAAGCATACTAAACAGTATACTTAATATTTGCCATTGGTCTGTAGTATGACAGAAGAACATTATTTTTTTCTGCAGTAAATAACTTTCTTTCTATTGTTTTGGAGTGGGGGGTATTTTGGGCTACACCTGGCAATACTTAGAGGTTCCTCCTGGCTCTGCACTCAGAAATCACTCCTGGAAATGCCCAGGGAGATCACATGGGATGCCAGGGACTGAACTCAGGTGTACTGCGTGCATAGCACGCGTCTGACCCATTGTACTATCTGGCCCCCTTCTTTCCCCTTTTTTTGGCTCAAAAATGTGGTTAAGGCTTTTCTCCTTGAACTGCCCAATGGACCATTTGTGGTGCTGGGGTTTGAAGCCAGGTTAGCCACATGTTAGGCAAGCACTTGTCTTGCTGTATCGTCTGTATCGTCTCTCTGGCCCTGTTTGATTCATCATCATCATTTTCGGTCTGTCAGGCTGCACTCTGGAATGGGGATCATTCCCAATGAGGCTTGGGCAGACAGGCCTGTGACTCCATGCTGAGCCTGGTGATGTGGTGCTTCTTAGCGCCCAGTGGTGCCGAGGGTTGCCAGGCTACACCCATTGGTGGTTGAGGAGCTTGTGCTGTGGATCCAACTGGGAGCCTTGTACATGCACGTGTGCACCACGACTTAGAGCTGGTTCCTGGCCTCTGTGATGATGAGGTTGATGGTGATGATGAAGATGATGAGGATGAGGATAAGGATGAGGATGATGGTGATGATGGTTTTGGGGTCACATCTGGCTTCCTTCTGCTTTTGCACTCAGGAATCACTCCTGGCAGGCTCTGCTCTGGGAACCATTCAAGATGCCAGGGTTTGAGCCTGGGTTGGCCTCATGTGAGGCAAGCAGCTAGTACTGTTGCTCTGACTCTCTGTTCTACTAGTCCTTAAGTTGTATTATTTTATGGTGGTCCTGTCTACACCCAGGAGGTCTGGTGGGTGACACATTGTGCCTGGGATTCAACTCTGCAAGGCATTTGTGCCTTTGAGCTAAATCCCCAGTCCCCTGTCCCCACTGTCTGCTTTCCTTTTTGACTAGGGATTATCCACTAGAGCGGTTTCAGGTTCACAGGAAGTCAGCAGGAAGTAGCTCCTGCCCCCACAGTATCCCTCCCCTGCACAACCCCCCTCCCTCAGCAAGTGGGTTATTTTTGAGTTAAGTATTCACTTTTGGTAAAGTCAGAAATTTGATGTATTTTGACATTGTTTTAAAATTTTATTTTGCAACATTCCTATCATTTAAAAAATAGTGCTATAGATAATTTTCTTGACTTTTGCTTTCCGGGGAGGCTTTCCCTGCAGTGCTGGATCCATAGCACAGTGGGTAGGGCATTTGCCTTGCCATGCATCCAACCCGGCCAACCCGAGTTCGATTCTCTTCGCCCCTCTTGGAGAACCCGGCAAGCTACGGAGAGTATCTCACCCACAAGGCAAAGCCTGGCAAGCTACCCGTGACATATTCGATGTGCCTAACATAGTAACAACAAATCTCACAACAGAGACTTTACTGGGTAACTCGAACAAATCGATGAACAACAGGAGGACAGTGCCACCATGCTACAGTGCTTGGGGGCCACTGGGCCCACCAGAGGCAGTGTGCCAAGGAGCCTCCAGCCCAGCCTTGTGCTTGCAGGAGTGCAGCTCAGTTTTGTCTGAAGTATATCACTGGTCAATGGGACCCCCTAGGCTGGGATGTTTGCAGCAGCATATCCGGTGTGTGTGATGTGTGATGTGAGAGAGGGGCGGGGCTCGCACCTGGGCCTCACCTGCAGGAGGGCTGCTCTACCACCCAGCTCCCCCCAGGGATCCTCTAAAGAGATTTCTTTTTTAAAGGGACTCTGTGCCAGGCTGTTTTTTCACTTGGGGAAACCCAGAGTAGGGCGGGTGAGAACCCTCCCCGCCCCAAGGGACCCAGCCTCAGCAGCCGGCCTCCACTACCCCACCGCTGCCATGCTCCAGGCCGCTTTCCACACTCTTGGGCATGAGTGAACATATTCCTCAACACATCATAAGACACTTCCTACCTATTTTCCATAATTACCACACCATATTTGATGGGGTTCAGACATTAGGCAACAAATCATAGAGAATATATAGATATGTGATATATATTATATATAATATATTATATTATACATATATCTCGGAGAGCCCGGCAAGCTACCGAGAGTATCCCGCCCGCATGGGCAGAGTCTGGCAAGCTACCCGTGGTGTATTTGATATGCCAAACACAGTAACTATAACAGGTCTCATTCCCCTGACCCTGAAAGAGCCTCCAGTCGTTGGGAAAGACGAGTAAGGAGCGGCTGCTAAAATCTCAGAGCTGGAAGGAATAGAGATGTTACTGGCACCCGCTCAAGTAAATCGAGAAACAACGGGCTGACAGTGATACAGTGAAAGGAAGATTATAAAGCATTGAAAGGTATTTAAAGAAAATAAATTCAACCCCCTGAAAGTTAACTTTAAACGTTTAATGAAGATGATGACATGTCACTGGTGTTCTGTGGGATGTGAGTTGATTTGTAGAGTTCATTTTCTGCATAGATGCTTTCCTTATTTTGTGTGCCAAACATTATTCAAGGTAAAGAGGAAAATGAAATAGGTTACTCGCAGAAGCTTGTGATGCAGAGTAATGGATTGAGAAACAAAACTAGTATATTCTAAGAAAGGTTTCAAGAAGGAGATGATGGTCTAAAAATGAGAGCCTCTGGCTAGCTATGTGCACCACGGTCTCTTCCATTAATAACTCTGTTATTGTAATGCTGTGGTTCCTGGGTCTTCTGTTTCCTATATTTGTTACAAATAAAATGACATATAAGTGAATAATATATCTGATTTAGTCTGTCTTTTTAATTTAATACACTTAGGTGTATTAATACCGTTTAAGATTAATTCTTTCTTTTTTTCTTTGTAGTTAACTTCTCATCTGCAAGTCTTCCATGAAATCTTCAATTGAAAAAATAAGTAATGCCATTTGTTTCTCTCCAAGACTGAAATGGGGGCTGTGTTTTCGAGGTAAGTGTCCAATTTTTAAAGTCTTCAATTATTTACATTATTTTTCCGAGTTTAAACATAGAAGTAAAAAGGTAAAGGTAAAGGCCCTCCCGTTGATCGTCGATTTGCTCGAGCGGGCCCAGTAACGTCTCCATTGGAGACTTTGTTGTTACTGTGTCTGGCATATCGAATACTCTCGGTAGCTTGCCGGGCTCTCCGAGAAAAGGTAAAAGGCCCTCCCGTTGATCGTCGATTTGCTCGAGCGGGCCCAGTAACGTCTCCATTGGGACTTTGTTGTTACTGTGTCTGGCATATCAAATACTCTCGGTAGCTTGCCGGGCTCTCCGAGAGGGGCGGAGGAATCGAACTCGGGTCGACCATGTTGGCCGCTTGTAAGGCGAACGCCCTACCCGCTGTGCTATCGTAAAATGTAAAATTTGTTTAGGTTCTAAAATTTTTATCCGGGGAGAGGATGAGGAAGGAAATGTCAGGGTTTATTATTTTTGTTTTTTGTGCCATGCCAGGTGTGCTCAGGACTTACTCCTGACTCTGTGCTCAGGGATCACACCCGACAGTGCTCAGGGGCCCATATGTGTTGCCAGGGGTCGACATAGGTCAGCTGTGTGCAAGGCAAGCTCTTTATCTACTGTCCTATCACTGGCCCATTTTATTGTTATACTATTTTTTTTGTGTTTGTGTGTAGTCTGATTTTTAGGATTGTTTATAATAGCTAGTGAAGGTTGAGCGGGGTCATTTAGTTGTAGTGGGAGCTTTTTAGAGAAGTTAAATGAAAACTAGTTTTATTGGATTTTACCAATTGGGAGGTCATTGTTTGCCCCAGGAGTTCCAATGGCAATGAAAATAGCAATAATTGAAGCTTGAAACGGTGATGATGAAGCAATTTTCTGCTCCAGCCCTGGGGTTAGAGTCAACATCTCTGGATATCTGGCTTCAATCCTCTGGTAGAGCAATGAATGCCAACCATTTCCTCCTAGATTTATCACGATATGTTTTGCACACATGTGATTACTCAAGTATTTTATTAATAATGGTCACTCCTGGCAGGGCTTGACTTGAGTGGCCATGCCTGGTGTCCAGTCAGACCGTTCTGGGGTCCTCAGGGTTACACCTAGGGGGCCCATCTCTCTCTATTCTCCAGTGGTCTGGGGGCCTGGGGAACCTGCTCATGTAGCGGTCAGATTTAGGCCCTGGCACATGCAAGGCAAGTATTCGACCACATGAACTATTTTCCCGCCCCTGCCCAAATGTTTGTGTTTCTTTTTTTGGTCAGGGGTGAGGGTGGGCAGCATACCTTGTGGTGCCCAGAGGGCCATGTGCTGTGCCCCAGCTGATCAAACGGGGTCAGGTCCACAGAAGGCAAGTGCTTTACACCTCGCGCTGTTTGTCTCTCAGGACCCTGTCACTTCTTTATCTGTTCATCTGTTGTTGGATGTTACGGGTTGTTTTCATATGCTGGCTCTGGTAAAGAGTTCTGTGATGAACACGAGGTATGCATCTATCTTTTGGAATGCACGTTTTTCTGTTTGCGGTAGA
This sequence comes from Sorex fumeus, assembly GCF_029834395.1. Classification (NCBI taxonomy): domain Eukaryota; kingdom Metazoa; phylum Chordata; class Mammalia; order Eulipotyphla; family Soricidae; genus Sorex; species Sorex fumeus. The sequence goes on along the minus strand of NW_026606101.1, from coordinate 68,337,772 downwards.
TGCCAAGATACAGAATTGCTGTGTTGAATAGAAGCTTTATTCTTGCTTTTTGCTTTTTTTTGGGGGGGAGGGTTTGCACCTGGCAATGCACAGGGGTTATTCCTGGCTTTGCACTCTGGAATCACTCCTGGTGGTGCTCAGGGGACCATACGGGATGCTGGGAATCGAACACAGGTCGGCTGTGTGCAAGGCAAACGCCCTACCGGCTGTGTATCGCTCCAGCCCCCTATTCTTGCTTTTCGGACAAGCCTCCGTACTGTTTTGTCACAGCGATGGAACCAGGCAGTGTTGCATTCCCACCAGCAGTGAATGAGGGTTCCCTTTCCACCACATTCCCACGAATGCCAGCTGTTTCCAACCTTTCTGATATGTGCTGTTCTCCCTGGTGTGAAGTGTCATCTTCTTACTTGTCATTTTGGTTTGCTGTTCATAAGTGACTGAACTCTTTTTCTTTTGTTTTTGTTTTTGGGCCATACCTGCTGGTACTCAGGATTCACTCTTAGCTCTGTGCTTGGGGATCACTCCTGGCCCTACATGGGGTGTGGGGGATTGAACCTGGGTCGGCCTGTGTGAGGCAAGTACCTTACCTGCTGTACTATCTCTTTGGCTCTTGTTAACTTTTGAGATTGAGACTTTTATAAGGGGGCTGGAGAAAGCTTCTTGTTGACTGACACATTATATTTAACAGTTGAGTAAAGATAAAGCTGGTTCAGGTGCTTATAATAGGCTAATAAATTAATTAGGGGAAAGTGTTAATGAGGTTACAACTCTTAGAGATGTTTTTGACACTGTACCGTATTTATGTGGTAACTAATGCTCGGGCACTTGGCCTGGCGTTGTCTAGCTTGGTACAGAGCATTTGCTCTGCAGGGAGACCTGAGTACCCAGCACTCAGCACAAAGCCAAACAAAACACTTTGGAAAATTTGAAGTGGATTATATTGTCTTGTTATTGTTGTGTTTTTCTTGGGGGGGAGCAAATGACATGTTTTGCTTTGAAAAAGTTTATTTTCGTCTAGGCTTCTTACCTCATTAGGAGCCATGTGAGTGAGTGGTACAGTTTTAACTGCAGTGGTTTATTGGTTCCTCTTCCTCCAGTTCCGCGTCTCGGCCTCGGGGTGCTTTTTTCTTTAATGTGCATTGCATGTTTACGCAGTCAGAAAAAATTGTTCATAAAGATCATATTGTTGAACTGCAACTGTTTCTGTTCCTTTGATAACGCGCTCCTGCCTTTGCCGAGAAAATAACTGTGGTCAGATTGTCATGTACTCTCCCATGGACAGTAAGGATATTGTGAAAGAAATTCTGGCTATCTGTGTAGCATGACCTTTCAAAACTGTTTTCTTTGCTGCAAGCATCTCGCTTAGCCTTTTGACTGCCACATGACAGAGGAAGTGACTCTACAGGGCGGCATAAATGGCTGCCTTGTTGGTCTCCGAGCAGTTCGCGGACACGAGTGCACGGTAAACAACCACTTACCTACTCGGTCTGCGCTGATATGGAGAATTAGCTAATTTTACGTATAGCGCAGTGGTTCATTGTAAGAGCAGATTTATATCATGTGCCTGTAACTTAAATAAGAAATCCCTTGTTACTTTGCACAGAGATCTAATTTGTTTGCACATGCCTGGCGTGCCTAGGTTGGGGTGACCCCCTGTGCACGGCCTGGCGTCCCATGCACTGCTGGGGTGCATTTGCCGAGGGCTCCCCAGCATCGCCCCAAAACGTAATACGACCTCAAAGGTTTCGTGTTTCTTGATTAATAGAGGTGGTTACGTACAATCCGTGGCTGTAAATCCACTGTGGTTTGGGCAAGGATTTTTTGGTTTGTTTTGGGGCCACACTCAGCTGTGCTCAGGGCTTCCTCCTGGCTCTGGGCTCAGAGATCACTCTTGGTGGGGCTCACCTGTATGGGATGCTGGCGATAAAACCCAGGTCAGCCCAAGGCAAGCGCCCTATCTATCCAGCTCACGGGCAGAGATTTTAAAGCAACTTTGAGGCCTCTTCCTGCAGGTTCTATGCAGCCGTGAGAATTTCCTTTAAATCTGTGAAGGGGGGGCCGGAGTGATAGCAAAGTGGGAAGGGCGTTTGCCTTACACCAGGCTGACCCGGGTTCAATCCCCGGCATCCCATATGGTCCCCCAAGCACCGCCAGGAGTAATTCTGAGTGCAAAAGCCAGGAGTAACCCCTGAGCAATGCATGGTGTGACTCAAAAAGCAAACAGACAAACAAAAAAAAACGAAAACCAAAAACTAAAACAAAACTGTGAAGGGGCTTAAGGGTAAGTACTGCCTGATTTTAAACCTTTATTCTGAACTGGAGTGATAGCACAGCGGGTAGGGCATTTGCCTTGCACGCGGCCGACCTGGGTTCGATTCTCAATCATCCTATATGGTCCCCTGAGCACCACCAGAAGTAATTCCTGAATGCAGAGCCAGGAGTAACCCCTTAGCATCGTAGGGTGTGACCCCCCCCAAAAAAAATAGTAAACCCAGTGTTTTCTTTGTGTGTGGGTTTTATATATTTTTTTAGTCTTAAATGAAACTTTATTTAAACACCATGATTTATGAAGTTGTTCACAGTACAGTTTCACGTCTTCAGTGTTCCACACTAGTCTCCCCACCAACATGCCCTTCCCTCCACCAGAGTGTCCCCAGTGTCCGTCCATCCCCCCCACCCCCTCTTTTAGCAGGCACAAAAGAATTTATGTTACTGCTTGTTACAACATGTATCTTGTTATGATGTTGCCAAAGTCCTAACCGGAGGATTTACTGAGCTGTTCTACTGAGCTGTTCACTGTGAGTTGGGCCTTCTGGGTTACTGTTTCTACTCACTGAGCTGAGTGGGCTCCTACTCAGCTTTCCCATCTCATTTTCTGTGACTCTGTGAGGTCTGGAGGCCGAGGCCTGCAGGGGCTTTGGAGCGGCTGATCAGCTGCGGGGCTCTCTGCCGGCTCTTGAGATCGGTTGTGAAGGTGGGCGTATGAGCTGGCATATGGATCGCACTGTATTTCGAAATTTGTTTAGCTTAATACTGGGAGATTCTATCTAGCTATATATTTTGTTTCCATATTTTAAACTATTCAATCCTATTGCCTCTTCTTTAGTCTATATCTAAGTTTTGGATCACTGTCACTGACCTCCCATTGTTCATCGATTTGCTCGAGCAGGCAGCAGTAACATCTCACAACAAATTGTGAGACTTGTTACTGTGTCTGGCATATTGAATACTGCACGGGTGGCTTGCCAGGCTCTGCCGTGCGGGTGAGATACTCTCGGTAGCTTGCTGGGCTCTCCGAGAGGGGCGGAGGAATGAACTGGGGTTGGCCATGTTGGTTGCGTGCAAGGCGAACGCCCTACCCACTGTGCTATCGCTTCAGCCCAAGTTTTGGATATTATTTAAAACAACAGCAACAACAACAACCCACATCTACCATTCAGGTATATGTAGCGTCTTTGGAACAGAGCTCCTACCATCCTGGGCTCAGAGCTATTGTACAGCACATGGGGCATTTGCCTTTCAGAGATGCCCACCTGGGCTCGATCCCCAGCACCCTGTCTGGTCCCCCAGGCCCTGCAGGCGTGATCCCTGAGTGAAGAGCTGGAAGGAAGCCCTGAGCACCGCAGGGTGGCCCCCAAACAGTAACAGCAACAACAGGCGTTCTGTTCCTTGTTCCCTGATTGCTACCTCATGAGACTTCCTAGGGAACAGACTTTTGGGGTTTGTTTTCAGTTTCTTTTCTCCCCAGCAATAACCGATTTTATTTCATCATGATTTTACATTATGTTTTAGTCTGTTTTTCTCTCCATTTTTTTTTTGTTGTTGTTAGTTTGTTTCTCCTCCAGAGCTTCTCTCCTCACCCCCGTTGGCTGGCTGTTGTATACTACTGCTGCTGCAGTGGGATGTCACCCGTGCTGGGCTGTGTTACGGTCATAGGTCAGGTCATGGTGCCCACACACTTGGCCCTGGGTGCAGGAGAAGGGCAGCGCTTGGAGCTGTGGCATGTTTGCACACGTTTGCCACTGTTGTTGCAGTGACCCGACTGGAGACACTCCCTGGGTCTCTCCAGCGCTCACATGCGCCCACCAGGCCTCACTTTCGGGCTGAGGGGCTTGCACACCTTCCATTTACTTAATTGAACCACTGGGAAATACACAGTAACAAAGTTGCTCCTGATTGGGTCTAAGTTCTTCTGGATTGGGTTTTAGTAATACAATGTACCAACACTTGTCCCTTCCAAGTGTGCCTTTCTCACCACTCATTTCCGTAGTTTCCTGTCTGCAGTTGGACTGCGCCCCCCATGGCAGGCACTTTCTCTGTCTCTGTCTCTGTCTCTCTTTCCCCTCCCCCTCCCTCCCTCTCTCACTCCCTCACCTGTTTTTTTTTTTTTTTTTTAATCTATTGCGGTTCTTGTCAGGGTCTCGCCTTCTTTTTGTGGTTAGGATCATGCTGGATGCATGTGTGTGCACTAGGGATTTGAACTCATGGCAGCAAGTTGGGCAGGTACTTTAAGCCTTTAGTGACTTGTGAGCTTGAGCATTTGCCCCCTTATATATATAATGCACACATTATATATATCTGACTCCTTCCTTCCTTTTTTCCTTCCTTCCTTCCTTCCTTCCTTCCTTCCTTCCTTCCTTCCTTTTTTCCTTCCTTCCTTCCTTCCTTCCTTCCTTCCTTCCTTCCTTCCTTTTTTCCTTCCTTCCTTCCTTCCTTCCTTCCTTCCTTCCTTCCTTCCACCCACCCACCCCAATCTCATCTTTACTTCCCCCCTTTTCCTTCAGAACTCTATTTGCTCTCTGGATGGAGTAGGGGAATAAGCAAAGCACAGAGCATTGAGCCGGATGTGAATCGGGGAGAGATGTGGGTTTTGATCTGGGCCTTGCAGCTTTCTAAGACGTTGGGCACAATTAGTGGTCTAAATCACTGTCATAAACCGAAAATCAAAAGTGGTTTAAGCACAGTTGCTGTGTATTTCTTACTCATGGAACGACTGCAGTGGCCAGAGCTCTTTCCTGGGGGCTTCTCATCCAGGTGGCTTTTTCCATCTTGTAATTCGTTCATCCTCTGACCGGTCCAGAGGAAAGAAGGTGTCACAGCAGACCGGCTTTGCAGAAAGCCCTCACCTGAAGTGACACTCGCTCTCCTCGACATCCCACAGCAGAGAACTCAGCCGTGGCTGCTCTCTCCTGCCCAGGTGAACACTAGTGCCCAGCCACCTTAAGTGCGAAGAAAGCTAGTTAGTGTCTGCCGTACTGTAGCATTATGGGCATCTGTAAAGTCGAGACTGGAGCCTGAAGACTCACAGCACCATCGCTCGTCCTCCCCAGCGGTTCAGTTTATATTTAAAAGGCATTGGCAGGGAGCTAGAACCATAGTACAGAGGGGACGGCATTTGCTCTGCACACGGCTGATCTGGGTTCTATCCCCAGCATCCTATATGGTCCCCCGAGCACTGACAGGAGTACTTCCTGAGTGTAGAGCCAGGAGTAACCCTAGAGCATCCCCGGGTATGATGGTGAAAAAAGCAAAAAATAAAAAGGCATTGGCAAAGTGTGTCTGGTTTGTCTCTGGCCTCCTTGTTTAAATGCAGCTTGGGGGAATATGAGATGCTGCAACTGGATTTCCTCATCGTTGAGTCTTCATCATCACAACCAGGCCTCTCTTCACTCTGATGTTCTATCAGGGTTCTGGGTATAAGATGCATCTCGATCGTAAAACGTAAAGAAGCTTATTATTATTGTCACTTTTTATTTTTGGGCCACACCTGGTGATGCTCAGGGCTTACTCCTGGCTCTGTACTCCGGGATCACTCCTGGTGGACCATATTGGGTTCTGGGGATGGGACCTGGGTTAGCCACATGCAAGGTCAGCACCTTCCCTGCTTCTACCTGAATGGAAGCTTATGTGAGGTGAGATAGCGATGAGCATGTATTTGTGCAGATATATTTCATTGGTAGAAATATTAACTTTAGGGGAAGGAGAAATAGCAGAGGGTAACCCTTGTCTTACACGTGACTGATCACGAACAATTCTGGTTCAGTTTGTGGCACCACATACAGTCCCCTAAGCACCCCTGGGTATAACCCCCTCTTCACTCCCCTTAAAGTAGAAATACTAAATTAAGACCTTCTTGGCACATTCTGTATTTTCTTTGAAAAACCTTAGACTTTTAAACATCCCTAAAAATTGAATTGAGGAAGCTGGAGCATGTGTGTGTTTTAAAATTTGAACTCTCTGATTTCAAGGGAATTATCTCCATAGTCACTGCAACTGAAGCTTGGTAGATCACAATTGGGTGATGGAAGTGTCATAATTTTTTTCTAATGACAAAAGTCTTGCTTTTTTGGGGGTGGGTGTTGGTGCCTCCCAAATGCGACTAGACTTGGGGCAGGTGTCTGCTCGGCTTGTACCTTCTATACCCGGAACTACCTCCCAGCCCTGGGAATTTTGTATTTATATAATGACCTAATTTTAAAATTTCATCTAATGTGCTCTTACATTGTTAATAACATCAAAGATAAGTTAGTGTTAGGTTTTAGTTTTCAGTTCTGTTCGTCTCAGTAGATTCTTGATCAGAGTGATGCTAATTTCAGGGTTAACTTTATTTGCAAATATATTAAGGCTGTATATATGTAAGAATATTAGAAATACTCTTGGGGGAGGGAAAATAGATGTTTAAGGACATTTATATATATATGCAAATTTTGGCTTGTTGGTTGTCATAGTTGCATAATGTGAACTTGTAATCTTGCAGGCCTTGTTCCAGTTGTCTCTTGTACTAGCAAACCACCTCAGAACAGTGCGTCAGGCATTCGTTCTGCTCTGCCCTGACCCTCTGCTCAGGGATTTGGATCAGGCCAAGCGCAGTGGTGGTGTCCGCATCTCAGGAGAAAGAGGATGGAGCCCCAGAGGGTCGCATCATAAAACCTCTTTGCGCAGAATGACCAGTCCTCAGGATATCAGCAGAGGCAAGGAGGGAGGGCAGCCTCCAGAGAAGCTGGCAGAACACTGAAAACTGGCTTCAGAGTGCTTTTAATTGCAGGACAAGGAAGGGGCTAGCTAATGAACTACAGTGATTTTACTTCATTTTATTATTGTTATTATTTTGGCTTTTTGGGGTCACAACTGGCAATGCCCAGGGGTTATTCCTGGCTCTGCACTCAGGTATTACTCCTGGCGGTGCTTCGGGGACCATATGGGGTGTCGGGGATCGAACCCTGGTCCGCCACTTGCAAGGCAAACATCCTGTCCACTGACTGTTGTTCCAGGCCCACTTGAGTGTTTTTAAGACCAGTCCTCCATGTCTCTTTGTGTTGCTCTGGTGGAGAGGCGAGGCCTGCCCTGCACCTGAGCTGGGTGACTGCTTACCCAGTTGAATCAAGCAAAGAGATAGTCCTCAACTAGTTTGCACACTAGCTGTAGGCACTGGGCACTTTCTTCTTGCTGTCTGAAGGCTGGCTGCTGCTGAGCTGAGGGCAATGCACCTTCTGAGCATACGTGGTGTTTTCACCAGCCCTCACTCTGGGCGGGGATTCCTTTCGCTACTATGGAAAAAGGTATGAGGATTCTTAAAACAAATCAGAAGTAGGGGCTGACCCGGAGGCAAACAGCTCTTACCTCATAAGCTAAGCAGAAGGCCATGCTTTGTTTGGGGGGCCACACCTGACGGTGCTCAGGGCTGACTCCTGGCTTGTGCTCAGGGATCACTCCGGAGTCAACTGCATGCCAGGCCCTTGCCCTATCTGCTGTCCTCCCACTCCAGCCCGAGGTTCTGATCTCCGCACGGCCCTGACAGCTGTGCCCCCGTGACACAAGAATTCGAGATCTCTGGCATACCACAGCCAGTGGGTGGGACCCACCAGGCCATGAGTGTGACTTACAGTACTGTGTTCGTGTGTGTGTGAGTGTACGTGCACACGTGTGTGTGTGTGTGTGTGTGTGTGTGCGCGTACGCGTGCCTCGCCTCGCCATCATTGCAGTGACAGTGGGAAGGGAAGGGAAAGCTCGCGAGCTGCCATATAGTCCAGCAGTTTCACTTACTGACGTATATCTGGAGAATACAGTTGCCAACCCCAGCTGGTACGTATACGAACTGGTACCTATATAGATTAACCATATTTGTTTAGGCATGGGTGAACCTTAAGGGCTATGTGAAATAAGTCAAAAGGGGGAAAAAAAACATGCTTTCACTTGATAATGTGAAATTTAAAACAAACACATAAAAACCTGAGCTCATAAAGATAACGGGCTGGAGCCATTCCAGCAATTAAGCAATTAAGGCTCTTGCCTTGCACTGGCCCATCCAGATTCTATATCCAGATTCTATACTCCCTCCCCCCCCCCCCCCCCCACACACACACACACACACACTGTGCTCAGGGCTTACTCTAGGCTCTGCACTCGGGGATCACTCTTGGGACTGTAAGGGGATGCTGGGGATTGAACCTGGGTTGGTTGTGTCCAAGACGAACGGCCTCCTTGCTGCACTAGTGCTCTAGCCCCCGCAGCATTGTTTTTAAAGCAGTTTTTCGACCAATGGAAACATTTCAGTTCTTCTATTTTTGTGATTTCAAGTACGCAGTGCAGTATTATTTGTTTTATATTTCTTTTTAAAAATTTTTTTTTATATTTCTTATATATTTATTATTAATTAGGCCGCGATGCTTCATTTTAATATCCACCCAACCAATTGGTTTGAAACAAAAAGTTTGTACCATTTGACCCCCTTCATCCTTCCTCCCACCCCTAACCAATCAGCTTTCTGTCCCCGTGATCATGTAGGACAGTTTCGTGTGTAAGATGACAGTATTCAGAGGTGAGCGGGAAGAGTTGCAGGCGGGGCTTTCGGAGCTTCTGGGCACCACGAACCGGGCCTCACTGTGGTCTGTGGCTGGGGCGAGACTGGGGGGCAGCGAGGGGCTTTCACCCAGCCTCCTCCAATAGCCCATCCTCCCATCGTGAGGTTGAGGCTCATCTGTTGCCTGCCTGCCGCCACTCACCTCACACCCCTTGCTCGCAGCAGGCCGAGCTGGACAGTGCTCTGGCGGTTTCATTCTGTGCCCCAGTCCCCCAGTCGATGGGACCCCCCAGAGGCCCCGCCGTTGCTCCTGTCTGCCTTTCCCTGCCTCCGAGACCCTCCTCGGCTCCCTGGGCCATCCCCATTGTGGCCTGGACCCCAAGGACATGCTTCCTTCTGGTTTTCTCCGGCGTTCTGAGTTCAGTCCCTACTTCCTGTCCCTGGCGAGGGGGAAATGAAAGCTGCACACAGAAGCGTTTTGTCACTCACAGTTCGGCGCGGAGGAGGAGAGCCTGGAGCTCAGACTGGCACTGACAGCTCAAACAGCACGCAGCCGAGTGATCCCCAGAGCTTGGCAGGGATGCCAGCTTTTTTGAAAAGGATGCTCTTTTATTTTTATGCACTTCCAACTGATTTTCCAAACGACAGCAGACAGATACCTTGTCGGTCCCGAGCCTGGAATAGTGCATTGCCCCCGCCCCCACACACACACATAACCCATTTGCGATTCTTCTCATGTTACTGTTTGCTGTTCAGATGACTTCCTGGCGCCCGTTCAGTTCCTCGACGGGAGGCTGTTGGTGCGTTACTCACCAGCACCACTGCACACGCATGACTCACCCGCCCGGCACTGGCATGTGGGCCTCCTGTGCCGCCCGGCCATTCTCATGGCCATGATGTCACCGGCTGTAAACAAGTCCCACAGTTGATCGGATGCCACTTCTGGGCATGGGCATTGAAAGGAGCACCCAGTTCATGTGTGTTGGGTCCTTTGTCACCGGAGTGAGAAACATTAGTCATGCGTCTTTAGAAACTTGGTAAATATGTCCCGTGTCCGGTGTTGTGGGCTGGCCTCATTAAGGAGCAGAGGAGAGTTTACCCGCAGCCCAGGGTCGTGGGGAAATATCAGGGGTGGGAGAGATGCCACCTGCCATCTGCCACCCAAAAGGAGGGCGCAGGAGACTGCTTGGGGGCATCTCATTTATTCTCCTATGTGGGGGGCCTCGGCAGTGCTCAGTGTCCCTGTACCAGGTCACACTGAGGCTCCCACGTGCCAGCAGGTATCTTTGTGGCTGGCACCAGGGGTCTGAGTGCCGCTACTCAGGGTCATACTCGCTTGCCTGTGATGTAATGGAATTTCTGTCAGTACTTGCAGCAAGACAAGTATAGTGCTTAGGTGTGTTTTTTTTGTTTGTTTGTTTATTTTTATTTTATTTTCTTTTGGGGGGGGTCACCCAGTGATGTTCAGGGGTTACTCCTGGCTCTGCGCTCAGGAATTCCTTCTGGCAGTGCTTGGGGGACCAGATGGCATGCTGGGGATTGAACTTGGGTCAGCTGCATGCAAGGCAAACGCCCTACCTGCTGTATTATCCTACCTGCTGTATTGTCGCTCCAGCCCCAGGTGTATCTTTAAAGGAAGGTCATCCCTGCTTTCAGAAGAGCTCCAGGACACATCATCCTCCGGCAGCTGGGGTATCCGGCATGTGCCTGAGCCCCCCTTGACCCGGCTTTGTGGGGAGTGGTGGTGGTACTCTCCCTCACCCTCTTCCCAGCACTGCTTGGGAGGCCCAGAGGGCATGAAAGGCAGTACCTCAGAACGCCAGCCCTCAGGCCCAGCAGCTGAGCGGGCGCTGCTCCCGTCCTGGTCTCTGCCAGTGCCCGCCCCACATGAAGGTGGGCACCGGGCGGGCCAGGCCAGAGCCGCTCTTCCCAGCAGGCGCCTCGTAGCACAGAGCCTCTGCTGACAGCGGGAGGAAGCGCTCCCTTGGGCTGGGTGCCGCTGGTGCCCCTGAGGCCAGCGTCAGCGTTGGCAGCCGTCTGGCACTCGGCATTCCGCCTCCTTCCCGCACACTGTCACTGACTCTGTCATGGATTTGGGAGCTCTCCAGTAATTGCGTAAATTGTATTTGTATTTTGCCACAAGCAACAGCACTCTAATTTTGGTCTTTTTTTTTAAGTCTTTGAGCCATTGACCCTAAATTGAATGATGCAATATAAGAGCAGCAGTGAATGTTGAACAGATGTCAGTGTTTCCTGGGGTTCTGCCCAGGGGTCAGGTAATGGGGATGAACCCAGGTACCTTACCGTACCTCCGTGCTAGTGCTCTGAACCCAGACGGCAACTTCATTTATTTATTTTAAAAAGAGATTTGAGGGGCTGGAGCGATAGCTCAGCAGGTAGGGTGTTTGCCTTGCATGTGGCCAACCTGGGTTCGATTCTCAACATCCTATATGGTCCCCTGACCACCAGGAGTAATTCCTGAGTGCAGAGCCAGGAGTAGTAACCCCTGAGCATCACCAGGTATGACCCAAAAAGCAAAATAAATAAATAAATTAGAAAAAAAGGGGGTTTGAGGGAGCTGGAGTGATAGTACAGTGTATAGGGCATTTGCCGTGCATGTGGCCGACCCTGATTCGATTCTCAGCATCCCATATCGTCCCCCGAGCACTGCCAGGAGTAATTCCTGACTGCAGAGCCAGGAGTAACCCCTGTGCATCTCCGCGTATGGCAAAAAAAGAAAAGGGGGGGGGTTGATAAGACTGAGTGTATTATAGTTTCTGTTAACCCAGGAGAGATGATTAAGCACCCCAGCTCTGCTAATACAGATCTGTCTGTGGGAATTTCTGTAGAAATAGATTCATTCTGGGAAATTCACACAAGCACGCCGCCTTGGGAGGTCGCGGGCGACGCCTGGCTAGGAATGCCGCTGCCTCTAGGCACCCACATTCCTGACATTGGGAAGGTGTAGGTGGTGCTGGGGACACACCCCCTGGTGGCACTTCTTTTGCCACTGAGTCATCACCTGGGCCTGTCTGGTTTTGTTCTCAGGGATCACTTCCTGTGGGGCTCAGGACCAGAGTCGGGTCAGACGCTTGCAAGGCAACACCTGACCCGCTCTCCATAGGGCCGGGCCCCCAGGCTTGTGTTTTAAGATCCAGAAGCAGAGCTGCTCACCTGGGTGTTGTCTTGGTGGCTCCGAGTGCCACAAACTCTGCAGGGGTAGTCCTGGTGGCCCCCCTCCCCCGCCCGCAACAGTCGCAGTAACAGGTAAGAGTATTCATCCAAGAGTTTCGGCAGCATGCATGATGATTCTGAATCGTTGCAGAGTGGCGCTTCTACATGTACTTGGCAGAAGTACAGTGATGGGGATGAGACGACCGTCTTTCGCCTGGGAGGTTCTGCTCTGTGTTTCTGCTGTAGTCACAGCAGCAGCCATGGGGTGGGAAGACAGGGAGCCCCGATGGGCTGAGATGCCCTCCCTCGGTCTTCGGGATGGGCACCTGCCCGAGAGTGAGATCGTGGGGGTGGTGCTGGCTCTAAGTCGCTTCTCCTAGTCTTGTCTTTTCTTCTCTTATGAACTTTCTGGTAAGCTTTTCTTGGCATATCAAGTAGAAGTAAATACTGGGTAAGTACTTTCATTTTCATTTTTTTCATTTCATCATCCTATTAATCGTCGATTGCCTCGAGCAGGCCCCAGTAACGTCTCCTTCATCCTAGCCCTGAGATTATATTCAAGGCTCTTTAGGAGAATGAGACCCATCATTGTTACTGGTATTTGGCATATTGGGTACGCCACGGGGAGTTTGCCAGACTCTGCCCTGTGGGCAGGCTACATTCGATAGCCTGCAAGTTTGTCCAAAGTAGGAATGAGATAAAAAGATGTCTTGATAAGATGTCGAGAGGCCAAGTACTTTCATATTTAAATTTTTTTCCTTTCAGTCTCTTACGATTTCTTCCCCGATGTGCAACGTGTGTGGTTTGGATGAGCCCTAGCCCCTTTATTGGGATGTGTTGACCTCTGCCTGTCACTTGATTTAGAGATGTGAAGAGCCCGCTGGGCCGGGGAAGCTGAGAACAGGCAACGGGCAACGCTTTCCTCCCTTTTTGCCAGCGAACAATCGACAGGATATGGGTTTGTAATTACAGTCCGAGGGCTTAGTTGAGCCTGAGCGGATTGTCATTGCTGCAGTTCCTGTGCTCTGATAGTTTTCTCTTAAAGATCCATGCGCTCCCTCAGGCCTAGGTTCCAGGGATGTAGAGGGTAGGAACTTTGGGGAGGGGTGGGGTAGAATCATTGTTTGCTAATGGATGAAATTGCTCAGGGGACCAACCTGATTGTGCTCATGAAGGTACTTGACCCCTGGACCAAGGTTTCCAAGGGTCTGTAACTCCTGATCCCGAAACTAAGTTACCTCTTGGACTAGACTCTGGTGTGGACTCTGCGATTTAGGGCCCAGAGGGAAACCGGGTGAGCTTAGAAAGAGAATGGAATGTGCTGGACCTCTGGGCTGGACTGCTCCCCTACCCCTTTGTTTTACCCCCTTGTATATCTTGACCCCAATGCTAGGTGCTCACCTGGTCCCATAGTTAAGAAGATCAGCCTAGGGCAAGATTTTCCCCTTTCCTGGCCTTTCTCCCACACCCAGCTCCCCAGCCTCCACCCACCACACCATCCCCAGGCCTTGAGTTTCCCCAAATGCTCAAGTTGAGTGTGACCTAGCTGCACAGGGATGCGCGGTCACTGGTGCCCTCCACCAATTCCTTGGCCACGTGTGTCCTGTGCTCGGCCCCCACAGCAACCGCGGGAGGGGAAGGGGGAAATAAAAATAAAGGAATTAGCTAACAGCTGTGTACCATTGGCTCGTTAGCCAGTAAGTAGAACTTCCTTCCTTCCTTCCTTCCTTCCTTCCTTCCTTCCTTCCTTCCTTCCTTCCTTCCTCCCTCCCTCCCTCCCTCCCTCCCTCCCTCCCTCCCTTCCTTCTGTGGTGCAGCCTTTGTGCCTGCTCGTTCCCTCCCTCCCTGCTCATGGGGGTTTCGCATGCTTCATTTCGCTCACAGGGACCGGTTTGCGCTGCTGCTGAGGGTGGGCAGCACCAGGGATCCAGCCTGAGTCTGCAGCTTGTAGGACAGGTGCTTTGCCACTGAGCCCTCCCTGGGCATCACCTACAATGCAGCTTGAAAATTCTTTCCAGGTATTTTTTTTTCCCCCTCTTAGAAAAGATACACACTATACTGCAAACCACAGTTCCCAGAAGGAGAGAGGGAGGGAGGGACTGGGGGGAGTGCCTGCCATAGAGGCTGGGGCTGGGGAAGGGGAGGTGGGGGTGGGTGGGAGGGAAACTGGGGAGATTGGTGCTGGGAAATGTACAATGGTGGTAGGGTGGGCATTGGCACAGTATGAGTGAAATCCAATCCTGAACAGCTTTGTAATGATCTGTCTCGTGATTCAATAATTTTTTTAAAAAATACACAGTTTAGGTGATATGGTTACAATAGTGTTATGTATTGATGTCAAGTTACTGCCCCTGCCACCAGCAAAGACCCTCTAGCACTGGCCTCCAGGCATTTATTTATGTTATTTCAGTTCTCTTTCGCATTACCTAGGAAGTTGAGAGTGCCTTGAAAATGGGTGTATGGGTATCTAAGTTATAGTTATTGCATTAAGAATGTGTATGTCTTGGAGGCCAGCCACACACTCTAGGGGAAAAGGGAGCTCAGATAGAGAAAGGAGCGCCAAATAGAGCGTGTTGGGAGGATCCTCCAGGATGGGAGAAGCATGCTGAAAGTAGACTACAGACCAAACATGATTTCCACTCACTGCCTCTCCTGCAAACCACAACACCCAAAAGGAGAGAGAGAACAAAAGGGAATACCCTGCCACAGAGGCAGGGTGGGACGGAGGGGATGGGGTGTGAGAGGGACACTGGGACCTGTGGTGGTGGAAAATGGGCACTGGTGGAGGGGTGGGTGTTTGATCATTGTACAATTGAAACCCAAGCACAAAAATTTGTAAGTCTACAACTGTACCTCATGGTGTTTCACTAACAAAAATTAAAAAAAAAAAAAGTAAATGGTGGAGAATGGGCACTAGTGGAGGGATGGGTACTGGATCATTGTATAAATGAAACCCAAGCACAAAAATTTGTAAGTCTACAACTGTACCTCATGGTGTTTCACTAATAAAAATTTTAAAAAAGGATGTGTAAAGTAATTGTTTCAAAGGAGAATTAAACCTGAGAGTGTTGAAAATCATTCTCGTATGTAGCATGAAAACCTCAAGACCTAGCCTAGTAAAAGTTGTGTGTTTTTACAATTTTTTTTATTAAAGGGGAACACAAGCCCACCCTACATGTTAGACTGTTGTTATGTCATACAAGTCTAACCAAGGCATTTATAAAGGATGATAATCAGCCTTAAAACTCAGTTACAGTAAGTTATTAATATAGCTATCAGTGTATTGATACTTTAAAACCATTTTACCTTGGCATAACCCAGAAATACTTCCTTTGATAATGTATCCCTTGTTGAGAAAAGCATTTCTATTCTCTTGTTTATACACAGCTTTGCTGTCCGTGGTCTCAAGTGTCTTGCTGACTCATTAGCATTGTTCTGAGTTGGTTGACAGTTGGAGGATTTTGTCCTTGAAATTGAAGCTAGGGGGATTGATTTTGGAGATCAGGATGATACTTCTTTAGTAAAGGGAAAGCAAGGTTAACTGTAAAGCTAAAAGCTTAAACTTTCTGATGCATTTTGAAATGGCACAAGAAAGATAACTTTTGCAAGTTTTAAGCCATGTTTATTGTGAAGTAGAATAGAGATCGGTTATAAAATGCACATACAAATAGGGCCGCTGGCGCGCCTCAGCGGGAGGTGGAGTGCATGCCATGCCTGTGTGAGGCCGGGGTTTGATCCCTTAGAGCACAAATGGACAGCTTAGTTTTTTCCTCAAGTAAACTCTGTTCTCTATAGTAAGGAATCATCACTGTAAACTCTGTATTCTTCTCTATATTAAAGAGTAACCACTGCCCTTTGACATCATGGAATTTTCCTGTGCTGCCTGAACTAAAGGAGATGTCGTCTGTTTGGAGTCAGTGTTGGGTGCAGATACATAATTCCTGAGATCCCTATAAACGGGCCTTAGATGCAGTTACAGGTGAGGCCTGTGACCTTCCCAGGAGCTAAAGGACGAGGCAGGTAATCTCAGCCGCATCTCATCTGTTGCAGTGGTCAGTGCGTTGTGTATCAGTGGATTCTGTACCTTGGCCTTTACTTTGTGAAGGTTCTTTCCTGGGGAAGCCTTCACTAGAGGCCCTCAGGGAGACCCTGGGCCACTGCTAGCCACGGGCTGCTCAGTGTGAGGTGCCAGCCAGGCACTGCTGCTCAATTCCCAGACTCACCCTGGACTCTGCTCCCTTCGTCTCTGTCAAACAGTTACTGAGAGGCTGCTGTGTGCTACGGGGAAATGAACAAAATCGAAAACGCATAGCTCAGCGCTCAAGTGGTTTTTTTGGGGGGAAAGGAGGGGGGACATCTAGATGTGCTCAGGACTAGCTCTTGGCTCTGTGCCTGGCGGGGCTCAGGGGCCAAATGGGGGGGATGGGCATGAGACCCGGGGTGGCCCTTTGAGACACTGATTTACAGCTCTATAAACGGAACTTCGGTTCCCTGACACACCTCTACCAGAGCTCTGCCCCCCAGAAGCATTTGAATAAAAGTTAAAGTAGCCAGTACTTGAAACTTAAATGTTTCACGCATTCTTTATTTTTCATAACAGTGTTATAGGGCAGTCCATTGCTCTTATTGTTGCCATTTCACCTACTTCAATAAAAGTTCCGAGGACGTAGGAAGAAAGAGAAGTGATTCGTCCAGGAGTTTTCTATAGTAAGTGTTGGAATCAGGCTTTAAAACTAAGCCGCCAGCCTTTGAGAGCACCACAGTCCTTTATCACTGTGCTGTTGCTCCCCTGCAGAAATAAGGCCAGCACACGGGAGGGACGGGCTAAGGACCAGGTGACCACATGGATGTGGGGTCCAGACTGCGTTAGGCAGCAGCGCCGTCCCTGGCTGTGTGTGCCAGTGTCAGCCCCCACAGTGTGCCAGGGCGCACGTGGTTTGTGTTTTACTTTAGCTCAGCAAGTTTGCCTTTAAAATTCAGCTCGCTGGAGGTTTGTGTAGGTGGGATTTAACAAGGAAAATCGCCAGGGCACCTCCAAGCAAGGGAGGAAGGGGGGTGCTCCTGAGCCTCCGTGTCTTCAACTGGCTGCATCTTGCCTGTCGTGTTTCACTCGTTCCCACTCTTAAAAAGGTTTGTTGAGGTGTACTGCATAGTTACTTGTAGATGGTTTTGGTTTGGGGGCCACACCCTGAGATTTTACTTCTGGCTCTGCACTCAGGAATCACCTGCGCTTGGGAGACCATACGGATATGAAATGGCAAGGATTGAACATGGGTCGGCCACACAATTGGATATATTTTGACGTGTATGTGTGTTTGTGTGTGTGTGTGTGGGGGGTATATGCAGGCACATGTGTGTGCATGCATGCACACAGTCTCTGAAAACCATCACAAGCTAATCACCTATGTCTTCCTCTCCCAAGAATTTACCAGGCTGGAGAGATAGAACAGTGGTTAGGGCATTTGCCTTGCATGCCACTGACCCGGGTTTGATCCCTGGCACGGGCAGGAGAATGGTCAGGCAGGCACAGGAAAATGGGCCAGAGATTGAGTACAAAGGACTTTGCTACCTCGCTTGAGATTTGGTGTTTTTTTTTTTTTTTTAATTTATTTATTTTAATTTTGTTGTTGTTGTTTTGGGGTCAGACGTGACTGTGGTCAGGGTTTGCTCTTGGCACTGCATTTAGGGATCACTTCTGGTGGGCTCAGGGGACCCAGTGGGGTGCCAGAGACCCAACTTGGGCCAGTTGTGTACATGGCAAGTGCCTTACCCACTGTGCTGTTTCTCTGGCCCCTAGGTTTGAATTTGGTGTTTCAATATAGGAGGTGAGTTATGGGACACTATTCATTTCTCACATGAGATTGGTAGAAATGGTCGAAAATGTCTTTTCAAAGAAGACCCTCTCAGGTGCCGTTTTCTTTGATATTTGTAAGGAAAAACCTTAGGAAGTTATTTTCAATGCAAATTCTGGTGAATATCAATTATGAAGTGATGGAGTGATTGTTTTCTTAGTTTCCTCAGGACCCTGTAACCTTTAAACATTCCATCTTTCATTTATAATGCGCCTCAGCGACTTTGAGTCTGTGTGGTGTATGCTTATAATTTCTGTCATGATAACCGAAAGTATATTTAAATACTCCCAATGACTTTGCTCTTGTCTAATTTGTTTGATCTCCTGTTCCATCATTTGTTATATTGAAGTTGAAGAACAAACTCTCGATTGTTGGGCTTTATCATATTTCAATGTGGAATTTGGCTAGCTACCTGCTTGACTAAGCTTTCCTTACCGATTTCCAGGGCCCCCTGGTTATGAATGCGCTTCCGTTTCACAATGTCTCCTGCTATGGCAGACGTCCTTGACATCTGGGCGGTGGATTCGCAGATCGCAGCAGATGGCTCCATCCCTGTGGACTTCCTTCTGCCCACCGGCATCTACATACAGTTGGAGGTGCCTCGGGAAGCCACCATTTCCTACATTAAGCAGGTGCGTGAGCGAGCAGGACTTCTGTCAACTTAGTTCATATTTTTCTTTGTGGAAAACTGTTCTTCTGTTATAGAAATTGGTATTAGTGTTAGTCACATGGTAAACTGGAGGGAGGTATAACTTTGCGATAAATGCATGTTAAAGATTTTGTGGGCCAGAGATCAGTGCTTTGCATGTGTGAGATTGGTGGGTCTGAAAGAGAGACTGAGGGAGGAGGAGGAGGAGGGGAGTATGGGAGAGAGGGATGGGGGAGAGAGGACGGGAGGAGAGGAGAGGCTTGAGGTGACTCAAGCAGTTGAAGAGCACATGCGTACCATGTACCAACACAGTGCAGCACACCAGTCACCCCTCTCAACCTTTGCTGTGGTCTAGGGGCGTCCAGCACTGCTGGGAGTTGGTGAAGGTTTGTTTGTTTGTTTTATTTTTTGTTTTTAAATACTCCTGTGGCACGAGGGATAGTATAGCGGGTGGGGTGCTTGCCTTGCACTTGGCCAACTTGGGTTCAATCCCTGGCATCCCCTATGGCCTCCAGAGCACCCCCTGCTCATTGCCGGGTGTGGCTCCCCCAAATTAAAAAATACTTTAGAGATCACAACAAAGTTGTAATTGTCAAATGTTTATTTTTCATTTATTTAGTTTCCAGTGTTTGGGTCACACCCAGGTGTGTTCAGGACTTAGGCCCTGACTGCGCTCAGGGATTACTCCTGGCAAGCTCAGGGGACCATATAGTTGCTGGGGATCAGACCCAGGTCAGCCAAGTGCACGGCATGCGTCTACTCGCTGGACTACCGCCCCCCCCCTTTTTTTTAAGTAATAGCCATTTTATGGCCATGAAGCCGTGTTGTTATTTTTATTTACCCTTTCTTAATGATTAATCATATTTAATCTCTCTGTCTGTCTGTCTGTCTCTCTCTGTTTCTCTGTCTCTCTCACATTCTCTATTCTGCTCTGCTCAGCCATGTGGACTGACAGGTCAGTGCGTGGGTGCTCCTGGCCTTCCAGCCCACACCCGCGGGTGCCCGGCTGAACTCAGAGTTGTGCACCTGTGAAAGCTCGCAGTGTGGCCCTTCAGCACTTTCCTGTCTCCTTTTCAGCTTGGTATTTGTCACTTGTAGGATTTTTTTCTTTTTTCTTTTATTTGTAGGATTTTTTCTTTTTTCTTTTATTTGTAGGATTTTTTAAAAATTCAAAACAGTAGTCCATTTCTTACCACTTTTTAATCCCCCTCTGGTTGAGTGCAAGACTTTCCTTGCTTTGAAGGCTTGTCTCATCACAGATGTTTTGAGGTATTTTCTCCCGTTTTGTGTCATCTTTCTTAATGTAATTTTGAAGTCACATTTCTCTAGTTTTCTTTTGTTGCCCAGCACTACATACTCTGCTCTGAGTCTGAGGATCAAGCTTTCTCCCCCACCCCCCCAAGTAGGGGCCCCTCCCAGCAGTGTTGGGTAGGAGGCACACTTTTTTTTTTTAAGAATTTATTTATTTATTTATTTATTTATTTATTGGGGGGGTCATACCCAGCAATGCACAGGGATTCCTCCTGGCTCATGCACTCAGGAATTACTCCTGGCGATTCTTGGGGGATCATATGAGCTCCTGGGAATCGAACCCGGGTTGGCCTCGTGCAAGGCAAACATCCTACCCACTGTGCTATCGCTTCGGGGGCACACTTCTTGAATACTTGGCCTGATGGTTTGGTGCTAGCAGTCAGACTCGGCTGCCATGTGCCCTGTGTGCCCTCTGCCCCAACTCACCTACTTGACTCCTGGCTCTGCATTCAGGAATTACTCCTGGCGGTGCTCGGGGAACCATATGGATGGCAGGGATCAAATCTAGGTCAGCCGCATGCAAGGCAAACTCCCTACTGGCTGTGCTATTGCTCCAGCCCCTCTGCTTTTTTTTTTTAAATTAAATCATCATGAGATATACAGTTACAAAGCTCTTCGTGATTGGATTTCAGTCATACAGTTCCATCACTTGGCCCTTCACCAGTGGACATTTCCCACACCAGTGTCCCCAGTTTCCCTCCCGCCCCCTTCCACAACCTGCCTCCATGGCAGGCACTTTTCTTCTCTCTCTCTCTCTCTCTCTCTCTGTCTCTTTCTCTCCTTCTCTCTCCCCCCCCCTTCAGGCATTATGGTTTGCAATACAGGTGCTGAAAAGTTATCATGTCTTTATGTTTGTCCTTTTACCTGTTTTCAGCACTCAGTTCTTGTCCAGAGTGATCATTTCCAGCTGTCATAGTGGTCCCTTTTCTCTCCTTGCTGGCCTCCCCACACCATCACTTGTGGCAAGCTTCCAACTGTGGACCATTCCTTCTGACCCTTGTTTCTACGGTCCTTGGCTTTAAGTCTCATACTATGTTTGTTTATATCCCACAGATGAGTGCAGTCACTCTATGTCTGTCCCTCTCCCCCTCTGACTCATTTCACTTAGTGTGATAGTCTCCATGCCGATCCATTTATATCTGCCTACTTTTTAAACTAGAATTTCATTTTTTAGTAGTTGTTTTCGCAACTGTTTTCCTCATGCATTAAGCTATTTTATATTACCTTATAAATATGAATAATTGCCATACATATGTTTTTGTGATTTGGTACTAAAAATAGCCACCTTCACATATTTTATTTTATTTTAAAATTTTTATTTATTTCTTTGCTTTTTGGGTCACACCCAGCGATGCTCAGGGGTTGCTCCTTGCTCTGCACTCAGGAATTACTCCTAGCAGTGCTTGGGGGACCATTTAGGATGCCGGGGATCCAACCCAGGCCGGCCGTGTGCAAGGCAAATGCCCTACCTGCAACCTTCACATATTTTAGATAGCTTTTGTTGTTCATGTACTTATGTCATATTTCAAACTGGATTATATTTTATCATTCACTAGACCAGTCCTAGTTTTTAAGCATCTTGCTTTCAGTGTTTGAGATTTATAAGACAGTGTGCTCCTTAGTCAGGGGAATGTTTCATTTTTCCCTTGCAGATGTTGTGGAAGCAGGTTCACAACTACCCGATGTTCCACCTCCTGATGGAAATCGACGCGTACATGTTTGCCTGTGTGAACCAGACGGCGGTATATGAGGAGCTCGAGGACGAAACCAGGAGACTGTGCGACGTCAGACCTTTCCTTCCAGTTCTCAAATTAGTGACAAGAAGTTGTGATCCAGGGGAAAAATTAGACTCGAAAATTGGAGTCCTGATAGGAAAAGGTATTACAAGCTTTTTTGGGAGGAGCGGGCTTGGGTTGGGGGTGGGATTGGCCACACTGGACAATGTTCAGTGCTTCTCTGGGGGTTGATCCTGGGTCAGCCTTGTGCAGGGCAAGCACCCTACCCACTGTGCAGTAGCTCCAGGCCTCATAGGAACTGTATTTTAGTATGGTGTTTCCCGCCTGATGGATTAGGGAGTGCTCCCAGTCTGCTTTAAGGGACCGGGGACCGCTCCCGACGATGCTCTGACTTGGTGGGCTGCTCCCGGTCCACACCTCCCAGTTCTCAGGGCTGTGTAGTTCTGGGGCTTCTGTGTGCAAAGTGCATGGTCCTGTCCTTTGAGCCATATTTTCTGCCCTCCAATATGCATTTTATAATGGTTTTTTAAGTTATTATTTCTTAAAGAAATGCCATTGAAATTCTGATAGGGGTGTGTAGTGAGTGTATGGATAGCAGCTATATTATCTCCCAGTCTAGGAACATGGAATGCACTTCAGTTAACTTATTATGTCATCATTCATTTCAGCCCAGGATGCATTTGGGTTATTTTGGTGGCAGGTGTTTGGGCCATACCTGGCAGTGCTTGGGGGCTATTCCCAGCTCTGTGCTTAGGGGCCAAGTGGTGCCAGGGACCAAAGTGCGATTAGCCACATGCAAGGCGAGTCCTGTAATCCCTCTAATCCCTCAAGCCCTTGCATGAATTCTTACTTGTCAGTTGAGATACACACACACACACACACACACACACACACACACACACACACACACAGAGCAAGTATGACCTAAGATGTCGCTTTGCAAAGTGCTCCACGAGCCAGTGCTCATCTGTAAATTGGTGAAGTCTGAGTTGTTCTAAACACAGAAATCAACGAATGAATGTTTAGAAATTCCTCTACCGATGTTGTATTGCCACATACAAGGACGTGTGCTCTGTCTGTGTTTTCTTCTCTGGTGACTTAATTTGTTCTGTACTGGTTTTCTTTCACGCCGCCTGTATTATTTTTAACCAGCAGGAAAAATAATATGTTTTTAAAAAACATTTTATATTCATAAAAATATAAAATGTTTCTCCTTTGCTCTGGTTGTTGGAGACACCCTTTCCCAAGTCCTTCTCAGTTCCGTGTGAACTCTGCCCTATAGTGTCACCCTAATCCAACACACCTTCTAGACCAACCAAGGCTTGAAGTTCTGATAAGGCTCCTTAATTATCCAGATTAGTGACAGGTTTTACTCCAGAAGTAAAATTATCTTTACCTGCAGTTACTTTTGTATTGAGATAGATAATCACATCCTGTTGCTTAACTACTTAAAAAAATCTTTGACTGCTTCAGAGGGTGAGTTTTGCAGTAATTTCATTTTTGTTTCTGAGTAACACACGACACTTCAGGGCTTACTCCTGGCTTTGCGCTCAGGGTTCACACCTGACACACTGATGGGACCATGTTGGGTACCTGGGATTGACCCCATATCCGCTGCCTGTAAGGAAAACATCTTACTCACTGTACAGTAATTCTTTTCCATAAAATAGGTTTGTAATTACACACAAAAAAGTTTAAGTATTAATGGCCTTATAAAATTCATTGCTTTTTGTTTTATAAAGGCTTTATTTTTCTAGATTTTAATTCATCATCAAAAAATTTTATTTAAATTGAAGGAAAATGAAGAAAATTAGTTTTTTAAATAGAAAATGAAAATTTTTAAATAAATATTAATCTACAAAATTAATGATTTTATTATCCAGGACAAGAATATCCACTGGAAAAAGCAAAGAAATTTGTTGGCAGTTGGAAAAAAAATTGCTATATGACTAATTATTTTTTAAAAATGTTACTGAGAGTATCTCGCCTGCACGGCAAAGCCTGGCAAGCTCCCCGTGACGTATTCGATATGCCAAACACAGTAACAAGTCTCACAATGGAGACGTAACTGGACCCACTCAAGCAAATTGATGAGCAACGGGAGGACAGTGACCGTTTCTAGATCAGATTTTTATTGCATTTTTTTCTAAGCTGCGTGGGAGAGGCTCATGTATTCCCCTATGTCTGATTATAAATACTTAGTTCTTGTGTATTTTATGGAAGGAAGCAGACTGGAACCACATTGACCGTTAGGGACACTGAAATATTTGGTAATCCAAGAGTTTAGCACCGTGTGCAGGGGTGGCTGCTTCAGGGTGCGGGTCTTCAAGCTTTACCATCTTTTGAAAATTTAGATCACTCTCCTACTTTCTGATCTGGACCTTCTGATCTGGACCTTCTAAACATACCAATTCCTTACCCAGAACTACATTTAGGTGTGCCAGATCTGGCAAATTAGAGTACAAAAGATCTAACTTTTTTTTTTTTTAACTGAGTCACCATGAGATACAAAGTCTCGAAGCTGTTCTTGATAAGGTTTCAGTTACCCAGTGTTCCAACCCCTATCCCTCTACCAATGTATATTTCCCACCACTAATGCCCCCAGTTTCCCTCCTGCCACCCTCACTCCCACCCCCAGCCTGCCTCTATGACAGGCACTTTTCTTCTCTCTCTCTCTCTCTCTCTCTCTCTCTAAGAGATTTAACTACTGCATGGGTTTTTTTTTTGTGTGTTTTTAATTCATTATTGAGATGGAAATGAGCTTACTGGTATTCTCCCTCCTCTCTCTCTCTCTCTCTCTCTCTCTCTCTCTCTCTCTATTTTTGGGTCACACCCAGCAATGCACAGGGGTTACTTCTGGCTCTGCACTCAGGAATTACTCCTGGTGGTGCTCACGGGACAATCTGGGGTGCTGAGAATTGAACCCGGGTCTGCTGTGTGCAAGGCAAACTCCCTACCCGCTGTGCTATCACTCAAGTCCCTCTCCATCCTCTTCTACGTCCCCCTTCCCACCTTTTTTGGAGGAGTGGTAACCTCAAATTTTCTTGTTACATACCACTGGGGTTTTTTTTTATACACACACACACACACACATGCATACACACAGAGGAATATACACATATATTGTACCTTTTTCAGCATCATAAAACTTACTGCATAGTTTTCAAAAATGCTATGCCTATAATGCAAAGATTACATAGTGTTTTATTGATTTCAATAAAGGAGGCTCTAAAGAGGAACTCTAAAGTTCTTGTATCTGGAAAAGCTGGTAGTAAGATAAGATAGTATACACAGATTCAAACATTCACATCCATATAGGAAGTTAAGTCAGCCTTTGTCAATGTTTTGGAAAGATTTTTCATTTTAAATACCTAACAACTAAATTTTTGTAGTTGCCCATTTTTGTGTGATCACTACAACCGGAGCTTGGTGAGGTCATGACTCCTGGAAAACAATAAACAATTATTTCAGTTTAACTTCAGGAACAGTTCACTGCCTCCTCCTCTTCAGAGGAAACAATGGAACCTTTACAGACTTAGCTGCCCTGACTGGTCTAAAAATACCTTTTCCTGAAAGATGATGTGTTTGATCGTTTCATTTTCTGTTTGTTCTAAGTAATTATTTACAGAGCTACTGTTTGGGTTCTGATTAATCTCCATTGTAAAGATCCACGCCACTCTTAAATTGAAGGAAATAGTATGCAAGATTTTCAGTAATATCTTTAGTATGATGGGGTTGTCCTCAGTGCTTTTTAATATGAAGAATTATATTTGCAAACTCTAAAGTCCTCTCAAGTTTTAGCACTGCTGGTGTTCTGTTAGTAGAAGACATTCAAGAAATGAATGAGGTTTAAAATGTGTTACTTGGCCTGATTTCTTATTTTGTCTAAGGTCCTATTCCTAAGTATTGCTCATACTGCTTCCCAGATTCAAGCTTCCCCTGTTTCTTGAAGTTTCTCATAAATTGGGATTCAGTAAGTTCAGGCTGAATTAGAGAAATGTGTGCTTTTCACTTGACTCTAACGGAAATGTGAACAAAAGTCCCATGTTAATAATAGATTGGAAAATATTTTGAAACAGTAGCACTGGCATCCTAGCAGTGTGTTTTGACTGCTTGTACTTGGGGATCTAACTGAGAACCTGAGTGAAGGGTCTCTGTCTGCTTGGGCGAACTATCCAGTGGAAATGGGAGTCAGCAAAACGGGCCACGGGCCAGCTGTGAGGACCACTGGCAGCCAAGAGGGCCCTTTAGAGTACACTGTGTTAAACTGACCCTCCAGAGCTTGGCAACGGCTCTTCGGGGGAGAGGAGTTGGTAGAAGCAAGAGCAAATGGGAATGTTATGTGTGAGCAGTCACCTGTTCAGGCAGCTAAAGAAAATGATTAGTTTATTTAATTGTATAGCTAGGAGAAGTGGAAGACCAGGGAGAAAGAGCCAACCAGTCTGTAGGAGCACCTATTGACCTGATCATCGATTTTATTTATTTCTTTATTTGTTGGTTTGGGGGCCATACCTGGAAGTGCTCAGGGGTTACTCCTGGCGCTGCATTCAGGAATTTTTCCTGGCGACGCAGGAGACCATATGGGATGCCGGGAATCAAACCTGGGTGAGTGATTTCCCCACTGCACTATGGCTCCAGCCAGCCCCTCTGATTGGCATTATTAAAAGTGGAAAATGCATTGATAGTAGAGAACTGGTAACAAATTGAAAACTGGTAACCATTTTAGACTGGTCATGGAGGGGCTGGAGTGATAGCGCAGTGGGGAGGGCATTTACCTTGCACACGGCTGACCTGGATTCGATTCCCAGCATCCCGTATGGTCCCCCAAGCAATGCCAGGAGTGATTCCTGAGTGCAGAGCCAGGAGTAACCCCTGAGCATTGCTGGGTGTGATCCAAAAAGAAAAAAAAAAAGACTGGTCATGAAGAAATGAGTGAAATTATCACAGAATCCACATGAGGAGAGCAATGATGATGACCAGGAGTAAATTAATGCTGTGGGAGGAATAAATAGAGTTTTGAGGCTTTTAGAAAGTGTATTGGACATGGTTTTTCCATAGGTCAAAGGGAGAAAATTTTGCTTTTAGTTAGATCTCTATATTGTGTATTGATTGGTACTCCTTTTTTCTTTTACCTATTAAGTCTGGCAAGAGTTGTCAGTGTTAAGAGGCACTGGGGGCAAGTCTGGGAGGTAGTGGCTCTCACTAGTCTGCCTGGTTACAGTTCACTGAAAGCTGACTGAAGACTGTACAGGGAGCGTTAGCACAGCCTTAAGTTTTAACTTCTGCTCCATTATGCAGCTTAACTAACTCCTTTGGTTTTTTCCATAAGTGAACCACCACAAATTGATTCTTTATTTTCCAATAGAATAAGTAGTTTTATTATTATAGCTGTCCTTTGGGATGAGGGCAGGCCTGGCCATTCTCAGGCTCCTCCCGGTGTTGCTCAGGGGACTGTGCAGAGCTGGGGGTCTACTGGGGGCTGTACATGGACAGCCACACCCCTCCCTTGGCACCGGCTCCCTCGCCCCATCCTAATGTTTTCAAACCAGGTCTTGGCTTTTTGCGTCACACCCGGTGAGATGCTCAGGCGCTCTGCACTCAGGAGCATTGCTCGGGGGGAACCATATGGGACGACGGGGTTTGAGCTCTGGTCGGCCGTGTGCAAGGCAAATGCCCTCCCCACTGTACTGTCCTCTAGCCCTGAAAACTTGGCCCTTCCTTTTTGGTGCCTGGACTGACTGCTGCGGAGATGTCGCCTGGCTGAGGATGTCGGCTTTTTTTGGTCTTTTTCCTTTTGGGTCACATCCAGCGATGCTCAGGGGTTATTCCTGGCTCTGCACTCAGGAATCTCTCCTGGCTGTGCTTGGGGGACCCTATGGGATGCCGGGGATTGAACCCCAGTCTGCTGTGTGCAAGGCAAACGCCTTACACACTGCCTATCACTCCAGCCCCTGTATGTCGGCTTTCAACCCTGCCTGAAAACCCATATAAAGTGCTTTGATTCTCCCCCCCACATCCCCCCTCCCAAAAAAAGCAAACCCAGACCTTAACATTTAATTTATTCCTGGCATCTTTATTTTTATGAGTAAAACTACAGTATACTGATCTTTTTGAGTACAGTATACCGATTTTTTTATACTCATATTTGTAGTTTTATGAGCAAAACTACAGTATACTGGGCTGGAGCGATAGCGCAACGGGTAGGGCGTTTGCTCTGCACACAGCTGACCTGGGTTCGATTCCCGGCATTCCATATAGTCCCCCGAGCACTGCCAGGATTGATTCCTGAGTGCAGAGCCAGGAATAACCCTGTGCATTGCTGGGTGTGACCCCCCGCCCCCCAAAAAAACTACAGTATACCGATCTGTTATTTGTATTTTAAAACTACTGAAATAAAAGCAGACTATTCAGTAAAGGAACTTGGTGTTTGACAGCGACTCAGTGATAGGCAGGACTTTGAGAAAGTTTTATACTTGCAGAAGGGGAAAGGTTCGATTATGCCTGATTGGAATTTGTTAGTGGGAAAATTCAAAGTGGGCTCAGCAGATGGTGGGCCTGCTCTGGGATTGATTCGTAGTGGGGCTTCTCTGGTCGGTCCTGGAATTCGAGGGAACTTTGAGGTCAGAGCTATGGATGCTCACGTTTGTTTACTGGCACTCACGGTGCCAGTGCTGCAGTTTGTGTCTATTTGAGTGTGGGCCATGAGTGGTACACGCTGACCTCAATGTGTCAGATAAATTTTGATATGCTTGCTTTGCTTCTGAGCACAGAGTATTGTCAGACTTAAATCTTTTTCTGTGTTACAAATCAGTATACCTAATTTTTAGACTATTCAAAAGATAATTCTCAAAAAGTTGTTTTTTTTATATCTAGTATATATTTATGGTAGAAGTGGTCCATAACTGAGTATACCACAGAATATTTTTATTTTTGGATTTTGACCGACTGTGACTGGTTGAAATTATGTAAAATTAAAGTTCAGTCTATGTAATTTGACTTGTACTGAATTCTAAAATAAATAATAACTTGAATTTTAGACTCATAAAATTTCAATTATATAGTATCACCCTAAAACTGTATTAAAAAATTTTAAGAATCAATACCCTTTCTCTGCTATTTTAAGTTATGGTTTTTGGTTTATAAAGTGGGAATCCTTTATATATTTACCTTTACATATGTATGTTTATTATATAAACATGTATGTTGCAAAGTATGCACTGTGAATTTTGGTGACTGTCTTTGTAAAACTGGTAACCAGTTATGTTTCTTTAGTATTTTAAATTATTTTTTATTAACTGTGATTCAATCTCAATGTGCTAGTACCGATCGATCACTTCACCAGTGCCCACTTACTTTCACCAGAGTTCCCAGTTTTCCTTCTGCCTGTCTCTCTGGGAGCTGCTTTTTCTTTTTCTTTTTTTCTTCTTTGCACTGTGGTTAACACTTCCCTTCTGATAGAGTGCCATGTATATCACTCTGCCTTTCACGGACCCCAGTCCTAGGTCAGAGTGACCACTTCTTCTCTCCTTATCACAGTGATCCCTTCCCTGACTCCGTCCTGGCAACTGGCAACGGCAAGCTTCCTACTAAGACCAGTTCTCCTGCTCTTTGCTTCTATTATCTTTGGGCATTAGTTACTCCCCTACTTCGCTTCTTTGTATCCCGTATGTGAGTGCAGTCTGTCTGTCCCTCTTCCTCTGACTCATTTCACTCAGCACGATATTCTCCAGATCCACCCATGTATCAGCAAATTGCATGATACCATTTTTTCTTACAGCCAAGTAGTATTCCGTTGTGTATATGTATTATAGCTTCTTCATCCACGCATCTGTTCTTGGGCACTTGGGTTGTTTTTAGATTTGGCTATTGTGAATAGAGCTATAATGAACATAGAAGTGCAGATGACTTTTCTGCATTGTGATTTGGGGTTCTTGGGGTGTAATCCCAAGAGTGGAATTGCTGGCTCAATCTCTAGGGGTCTTTTGGGGTTTTGTTTTGTTTTTTAGTTGAACCATACTTGGTGATGCTCAGGGGTTATTCCTGGTGATGCTCGGGGTACTCCTGGGGTTGAGATGCTCAGGGTACTATGTGGGATGCCAGGATTGAACCTGGGTCAGCTGTGTGCAAGGCAAGCACCATGTCCACGGTTCTGTTGCTCCGGCCCTTCAATTTCTGTATATATTTTTTGAGGAATATCCGTGTTTTCCAGAACGACTGAACCAGTCTACATTCTCACCAGCAGTGATTGAGGGTCTCCTTTTTTCCCCCCTGACATTCATACCAGTACTGGTTGTTGTGCATTTATATTTTAAAAGGTTTCATGTTTTATTCCTTAAAGATGTATTTTTTTACATATGAAATTTTTTTCTCACTGTTCTTTGTTTTTTTTTAAATTTTCTTGTCCTATTTGATAAAATCAAGGTTTCACTTTGTTTCTGTTGATTACAGTTTGT
Source organism: Sorex fumeus (assembly GCF_029834395.1). Classification (NCBI taxonomy): domain Eukaryota; kingdom Metazoa; phylum Chordata; class Mammalia; order Eulipotyphla; family Soricidae; genus Sorex; species Sorex fumeus. Next base: position 68,307,797 of record NW_026606101.1, on the reverse strand, counting down.
ATTCTCTCATTATTAATAGTTACTCGAAATGTCGTTTTTAAAAATTGTGTTTAGGTTTACATGAATTCGATGCCTTGAAGGATCCTGAAGTGAATGAATTCCGTGTAAAAATGCGCAAATTCAGTGAGGAGAAACTCCAGTCACTTGTGGGATTGTCTTGGATAGATTGGCTAAAGCAGACATACCCACCAGAGCATGAAACATCCACCCTTGAAAACTTAGAAGATAAACTTTATGGAGGAAAACTTATTGTGGCTGTTCACTTTGAAAATTGTCAGGTAGTATTATGTTTTTATAATAGTTTGTAGTAAATTAATGGATTTAACTGGATTTAGCTTTTATTCAGGTAACACTATTACAAAGTATTTTGTCTGGTCTTTGATTATATTATAGGAAATAGTTTTGTTATATTTTAAGTTATTAAGCAGTCTTCGGTGTCTGCCTTTGAAATGTTGAAGAGCTTTTATAATGTTCTGTCCCAACTATATTTCATTCCCTGTTAATAAATTGTTTTCCTTCTACATTTTTGTAAAATTGAATGATTTATTTGGTACCTTATTCTCACTAGTGACAACATAGAATTACTGTAATGATTCTTCTTCTTTATAGGGGTCACACCGAAATGCTTGGTTGTGGCATGGTGCTGGGTTAAAACTTGGTGCCTGTACAGGCTGGGAATGTGCTTCACCACTTGAGCGCCTCCCACGTTGCTATTTGAGTGTTGACTAAATTTGGATACCAGTGGTTTTTGGTTTTGGTTCTTTTCTCAACTTATTTTAGGAAAGATAGTCACTGGGAAGTGCTTGAGATGAACTACTGAAATGATAAATGTTATTTGAATATGAGTCATGTGTAAGTATTCGTCTCACTTGTGGATAACCCACATAGCATCAGATAGCTTGCAATTTACTAGACAGTCTAACCGATTTGATATGAACACTTTACAAAGCGGGAAATTGACTGAAAGAGCAAATACAAAGGATGCGTGCATATGCATTACACAAATACTGCGTGTGGTTGCAGACAGTGTAGAACTGTGGGAGCGAGTTTTCGGCATTCATACTAAATTGCTTCTCTCCGCCTCCCCTCCTTTAGGATGTATTTAGTTTTCAAGTATCTCCCAATATGAACCCTATTAAAGTTAACGAATTGGCAATCCAGAAACGTTTGACTATTCATGGCAAAGAAGATGAAGTCAACCCTTACGATTATGTGTTGCAAGTCAGCGGGAGAGTGGAATATGTGTTTGGTGATCACCCATTAATTCAGTTCCAGGTATCTATATTAACTCTTTGTCTGACCAGTGAAATGTGTGTATTTGTATACTTAGTAATTTAAGTTTGTTAAAAAATGTGTTGCCGGGGCTGGAGAGATAGCACAGCGGGTTGCCTTGCACGCGGCCGACCCGAGTTTGATCCCCAGCATCCCATATGGTCCCCTGAGCACTGCCAGGAGTAACTCCTGAGTGCAGAGCCAGGAGTGACCCCTGTGCATTGCCAGGTGTGACCCAAAAAGAAAAAAAAAAAAAGAAAAAAAAGTGTTGCCACGACAAGCATTTGGAATTCACAGAAAATTAAACAATTTAGTAACAAGTGCCTTATCTTTGAGGTAACCATTGTTAACATTTTGGTATATTTTTTGTCATTTTATTTTTCAGTTATGTATCTTTGGGGCATGTGATTTTGAATATGTTCAGATGTTTTGATTGCATTCTGCTTTTTTATTTTATATTATAGTTATTTTCCTGGAGAATTATGCACTCTTAATGTAATTTGTTATAACTGCTTACTATATTATGTGACCTTTATGATTTAGATGAAGTCCAGTGCGCTATCCATTGCGCCACAGAGCCGGGCGGGAGCGATAGCACAGCGGGTAGGGCGTTCGCCTTACACGCGGCCAACATGGCCGACCCGAGTTCGATTCCTCCGCCCCTCTCGGAGAGCCCGGCAAGCTACCGAGAGTATTCGATATGCCAGACACAGTAACAACAAAGTCTCCAATGGAGACGTTACTGGGCCCGCTCGAGCAAATCGACAATCAACGGGAGGGCCTTTACCTTTACCTTTACCTTTACCTTTATGATTTAGATACTAATTATGGAGTTAGTAAAAGATAAAATATTTGCTAAATGGCCACAAATGAAATTATATAAAAACTTAAGATTTTCTGCTAACTAGATAAGGTAATATAGTCAGTTTTTGTCTTTATTTAGAAAACTAAATTTTTTTTTTATGTAAGAGTACTGCAATTTATTCAGTGACTGATTAGGCTGATTTAATTGGGCATGAACGCCACAAAAATTATTAATCCAGTAATTATGAATATGATTTCCCTTTTCCACTTTTTGGGAAAGTGTTTCCATATTTGGTAAGAATTTTATAATTACTTACTATCTTCTAAAACTTTTCTTAATTTTTGAGGTATTTATTCCTACTTAGTTATCCATTGCATATTCTGTATGCAATGCAAGGAAGTATTTCTTGTGGAGGAAAGTGGAGTTTTAAATTAAAAACATTCAGTGCAGCAGTCCTCCCGGTTATAAGATCTGCTATTTAGGATCCGAACCGTGGTGCAGCCATGAGGGCACTTGCCTTGCCCACAGCTTACCCAGGGCCCATTTCCCACATCCCGTATGGTTCCCTGTGCACCACCAGAAGTGCTTCTTGCATGCAGAGTCAGGAGTAAGCCCTGAGCATGCCTGGTGTAAGATCTACTGCTTAAAGACTAGGGTCTTGGCCATGCCTTCAAGGAACTTGGAACTTTTCGTTGAAGTTACATTTGGAGACTGAAAAATGATCATGACGCAAAATATCATAAACTAGAGTACCAAGTTACAGGTAAAGAGTGGCAATATTTTTAAAAATCACTCATTTAGGGACTGGAGCAATAGCACAGCGGGTAGGGCGTTTGCCTTGCAGGTGGCCGACCCGGGTTCAAATCCCAGCATCCCATGTGGTCCCTGAGCATTGCCAGGAGTAACTCCTGAGTGCATGAGCCAGGAGTAATCCCTGTGTATCGCTGGGTGTGACCCAAGAAGCAAATAAAATAAAATAAAAAAATAAAATAAAGTAGAGCATTTAAAAAAAATCACTCATTTAGTATTTAGCCACACATCTTTAGTATTTAGTCACTCATAATTTTTTTCTTTTTTCTAAATTTATTTATTGAATCACCGTGAGAGCAGTTACAAAGCTTTTGGGTTTAAATCTCAGTCATACAATGATGAAACACCTGTCCCTTCACCAGTGCCCATTTTCCACCACCAAAATCCCCAGTATACCCCGCTACCTTTGGGGCAGATGATTTCCACATTACTCTCCCTTCACTTTGATTTCATTCAGTATTTTGACCCCAGATCCACCATTATTATTTGGGATTTTACCCCAACACTCAGATCTGCCAAAAAGGCAACCATAGACAATTTGTTTTCTATTGCTGGTTATGAATAACATACGATGTCACGCGGCTGCAGTAGTGGCCGTGTGATTTTGGAATTCTGAAATTTTAACAATTAAATCTGGAGGGATTTCTGCCAAAACCTGCTGGGTTCCGAGATTTGTTCCTGAGTCTCTGGGATCATGGCCATTAAGCAGCTTGACCAGGAGCCAGAGAGGCCATTCATGAGCAGAGACTTGGGGTCTTGTTGGGGCAGGGAGGAAAGGGCCGGCTCCACCCCCATCCCGTGAGGCCCTGCGTGTCTCGTCACTGCAGGCCCAAACTGACTGTCCAGTGGCCTCTGGAGGATGGCAGCCACCGAGCCGCCAGGGGGAACAGGCCAAGGCACGAAACCTATTCCCACCTGGGGTGGCCCGGTTCTGAGATTTGTTTCTGAGTCTCTGGGATCGTGGCTGTTAAGCAGTTCGATCAGGAACCAGAGAGGTCATGTCTCCAATTACATAGCTTAGCTGGAGGTGGCTTGTGAGTGTGTCTCCCACATACCTAACTTTTGGCCATTTACTTTCTTGGTAAACTTTGCCCCAAGTTTTTGGGGTCTGGCCAAAATCACAGAAGCAATTTTGGGGTATCTAGAAGTCTGAAGGCACCATGAGGCTGCTGATGCACTTGCCTCACAGGTACAGGTTGACCTAATGGCTGCACCATAACCCCCACTCTCATAATTTTTGTTTTGTTCTAAGCAAGAAGGTCACAAGCATGTCAAATATAAAGTGATATCTATTTGAGAATTAGAAACTGTTAAATTAGCAGGCTAACATAGCAAATTTTGTTTATTTATTTTTGGGTCACACCCAGAAATGCTCAAGGGTTACTCCTGGCTCTGTACTCAGGAATTACTCCTGGGGGTGCCTGGGGAACCATGTGGGATGCCGGGGATCTGAGGCAGGTTGGTCGAGTGCAGGGCAAACGTTCTCCGTGCTGTACTGTGGCCCCGCTACATGGCATTGTACGCAGCTTTTCCACTGTGGGATTTCAGGCGATTCCTGTTTTGGTTTCTGCTAGAAAAACTAGCAGCGGCTCCAGCTCCTGTGTGGACTTTGGAAGTTGTGGCATTCTGAATGTCAGCCATGAGAGGAAGACAGAGGACCAGTAGTGCTTAGGGTGCCCTAGCGGGACCCCTCCCGTTCTGCCGTCATCTAAGCAGTCCCTGCTTCTTCACTGCTTTTTGTGGTTGGTTTGGGGCCCCACCAGGCAGTGGTGCTCAGGGGCTCCCCTGCTCCATGCTGGGGAGGTGTTGGGGCTCATTCCCCGGGCTCCTGAGAGCGTGCTTGTGCCCTGCGAGCAGTCTCCCATCGCTTCTGCGACTTTACCGTGGGCTCCTTTCCCCCAACTAAGGGGAAGGCATGCTGTTTCCTTAAGAGTTAAAGCTCGTGCGCATGTGTTTTATATGAGGTGATCTGAAGGAGAATCTATACACCATGGTACGTAAAAGGATTTGAAGGGGTAAGGGCCACATTGCATTCGAAGTTTTTGAATGACTAGATTGGAATAGCATATTACTTAGGGTCATCCTCTTAAGTTGTATTATTAAAAGAGAGTTTTATTTATTATTATTATTATTTTATGCTTTTTGAGTCACACCTGGCAATACTCAGGGGTTACTCCTGCTTCGGTACTCAGGAATTACTCCTGGAAGTGCTGGAGGACCATATGGGATGCCAGGGATTGAACATAGGTAGACCACATGCAAGGCAAACACCCTCCCTGCTGGATTATCTTTCTGGCGCCAAAAGTGTGATTTTTTTTACTTTTTTTTTTTTTGTCACTCCCGGCGATGCACAGGGGTTACTCCTGACTCATGCACTTACTCCTGGCTGTACTCAGGGGACCATATGGGATGCTAGGAATAGAACCTGGGTTGGCCATGTGCAAGGCAAACGCCCTACCCGCTGTGCTATCGCTCCAGCCCTAAAGGTGTGATTTTTAATGATTTTTGAATTGCATATAGTTTTAAGAACCCTACTACATCTGGATAGGAAATTTCTGCTTCTGAGGAATACACTGGACTTGGATTCAGTTTGCTGGGAGTGATCGCGTGCTCAAGAGACTGTGCCCAGTTCTGTTCTTGGGGGTTGCTACTGTGAGTGCTTGGGGGACCAGCTTGTGCCAGGGTCCTGAACCCAGGCCACCTGCATGCATGGGATGTGCTCGGTCTGTTGACTTCTCTCCGAGCCCCGATTTGCAGCCTCTGATCTTCCAAATGATGCACGCAGACTTTGTGTTGCAGAGCTGAAGGTGATAACATATATTGAGTGTCTATTTCCGTTCTGAGGTTTTTAAGTTTACAGTCAGTGAGAGCTTTTTGGTGTCAGATTTCAGTTGCTTATTCTGAATACAAATTATTCATTTTCATGATACATTTGGTATAGTGTTGTTCATTTTATTCTTGATTTTACTGAAGTTTTGTATGTGTATGGTGCCAGGTACAAGCACAGGACCTCCCCTCACTCACTCCCAGCAAGTGTTCTGCCGTGGGCTGCAGCCCTGGCCTCTTGGTTTTATGTTCTCTTGGCGGTTGCAGGGCACACCTGGTGGTGCTCAGGGCTTACTTCTGGCTCTGTACTCAGGAGTCACTCCTGGTGGGATGCGGGGGCTTGAAGCCGTTGGCACGCGCCTTGTCAGCTGTACTGTCCCTCCGGCCCCCCTTCTGCTTATTTTAGTCTTTGCTCAAAATCCTTACCTTGTCCTTTCTTGCCACTGTAGTATATCCGGAACTGTGTAATGAACAGGACCTTGCCCCATTTTATACTCGTGGAATGCTGCAAAATCAAGAAGATGTATGAACAGGAAATGATTGCCATAGAGGCCGCCATAAACCGTAATTCATCCAATCTTCCCCTGCCTTTACCACCAAAGAAAACACGAATTATTTCTGTAAGTTCCATGTAAACCTCTGGCGACCCCAGAGCATGTGATTTCTTAATTTGCATGCTTGAACCTTACGCAGACTTTCTTTGCTCACTTCTCCTTCTGTGAAAGCCGGTGCATGTTGTCAAAGACTGTCACTGTTTATTACAAGTAAATGGAAAAATATGTCACGTGCGATTTATGATGTTCTTTTGGTATCAAAGAGAAGCGCTGAGAGATTCTTTTAATTTACTTTGAAGTTAGAACTAAGCATGGATCTCAGTGAGCAATTTGAAGCTGCTGCTTCTTTATGTCTTTTATTTATTTTTTTTAAGGGGGGGAGGCGCTTTTTGGATCACATCTGGTGATGCTCAGGGGTTACTCCTGGCTCTGCACTCAGGAATTACTCCCGGCGGTGCTTGGGGGACCCTAAGGGATGTGGGGAATAGAACCCATGTTGGTTGCATGCAAGGAAAACGCCCTCCCTGCTCTATTATTGCTCCAGCCTGTTTAAGCACTTCTTGATGACTGACAACATGGTTCAGTTTGAAGTGGTCCGCTGATAATTTAATCACAGCTTTTAATATTGATTCGTAGTGTTTACTATCCTTTCTCAGTATTGAAATATGCATGTGTTTCAGCATCAGGCTCTTAGTACTAGTGGTTATGAAGCCAGTTTAATATGTGGTTTTCATTTGCTAGCTCAGAGATCAATCTTCATTTTCGAAATAGATAGAATTGATGAGGTGATTTCATTGCTGCATACAGCATTCATTTCTTTTAAAGCTTGCATTTAAATCTTGCACTTATTTCATTCTCTTTCAGCATATTTTTGAAAATAACAATCCTTTCCAAATTGTCTTGGTTAAGGGAAATAAACTTAACACAGAAGAAACTGTAAAAGTGAGTATTTGAATTGTTCTCATTCAGGTTTTTTGTTTGGTTGGTTTTTGCCTATTTTCATCTTAGGTTTGCCCAGTGCAAAAACATCTGATGCCATTGTCTGGGGGTAGGAAAAGATGACTACATAGAAGATCACAAGTTGTTAAGACATAGGATTCATTACTGTTACTCAACCCCTTGCAATTAAGAGAAGGCATTTGTCCCAAAGACTGCATTTTCCCTTATTTTACTTGACGGGAAATTGTCTAGTTTTGTGGCCCAAGAAAGAGATTTGTTTGAGATATTGGGTGGCATGAGGGTGTACTGCGGAACACATTGTCAAAGACCATTAGTTTTTTTCCTTTTGTAAATGGACATCAAAGTTTCTTTGATTAGCTTCCCTTAGAATGAAGGGGCTTTTTGCTCTAACGTTTCTCAGCTAGATTCACTTTCTTTTTTTAAAAGGTACGTTTATTAGATTTTACTTTTTAATGGTGTGCCCAAGGCCAGATTACCTCTGTTTTCTATTTTACTTGCAATTCTAATTTTTTATTTTGCTTTTTCTACCCTTTTTCCATTTTTTAATTTTTGGGCCACACCTAGCCATACCCAGGCCTTACTCTTGGCGCTGCACTCAGGAATCACTCCTGGTGGTGCTCAAGGAAGCAGATGGGGTACCCTGCATCAAGCCTGGGTCAGCCGCGTGCAAGGCAAAGGCCCTCCCCTCTGTCCTATTGCTCTGGCCCTTCTGCTGTTTTTCTTTAATTAAAATTTTTCTTTCCCAGTTGAAAAAGTATACCATGCTTGTTGCCACAGATGGAAAAAATCCAAACGTGATTAGAACGAAATGTTAGATCTCTCCTCCCATCTCTTTACCCTCACATGGCATTCGAGGTCAGCAGGACATTTGCTTCGTTTTGTTCTGTTGTTTTTTTGGTTTGGGGCCACACCTTGCAGTGCTCAGAGGTTACTTCTGTCTGTACTCAGGCATTATTCCTGGTGGTGCTCAAGAAACCGAATGGGAGGCCAAGGATTGAATCTGGGTCAGGCGTGTGCAGGGCAAACACCCTACTAGCTATACTATCTCTCTGGTCCGACATACGGTTTTACTAAAACCCACTTATGCCACTGAGACCCAAATTTTAAAAAAAAAAAGAATGTGATAAATATGTCTTCTTAAATGCGATGTGTTGCTTTAGTATAGATTTTTCTTTTTTGTTTGTTTTGCTTTTTCCTTTTTGGCCACACTCAGCAATGCACAGGGGTTACTCCTGGCTCTGCTGTCAGGAATTACTCCTGGCAATGCTCAGGGACTATATGGGAAATAGGAGATCAAACCCAGGTTTGCTACATGCAAGGTAAATGCCCTTCCTCTGTATTGTCACTCTTGCCCCAGTCTAGATTTCTCTGCTCTCTAGACTGGAGCCTTTTTGGTGGGATACTGAGCTCCGTATTTGTTCCTTTACAGGTTCATGTCCGGGCTGGTCTTTTTCACGGGACTGAACTTCTGTGTAAAACCCTTGTAAGCTCAGAGATATCAGGGAAAAATGACCACGTTTGGAATGAAACACTGGAATTTGATATTAATACTTGCGACCTGCCGAGAATGGCTCGATTATGTTTTGCTGTTTATGCAGTTTTGGATAAAGTGAAAACGAAGAAGTCGACTAAAACCATTAACACCTCTAAATACCAAACCATCAGGAAAGCTGGGAAAGTGGTAATGAAACACTGTTTTATAGGGGGAGCGGGAATAATAACAGAATGGAATAAATTTCAGACTCTCTGAAATAACTGAGTGATGAATGTTACTTGGATTCCTGAGACTTGATTTCAGAAGGGCAGTGTGTGTGCCTAGGCATCATTTCACTCTGTTCCTCTCAGTGCCTGGGATCAAATCCAGGGCGCATGCAGGTGAGGCATGTTCTTTACCACTGGGCCACATACCCAGCCCTAAACTGGCTCTGCACCCAGGACTTACAATCCTGGTGGAGCTCAGGGTACCATATGGGATGCAGGCGATCAAACCCGTGTTGGCTCCATGAAAGGCAAATGCCCTGCCCACTGTGCTATTGCCTTAGCCCCATAAATCTTTGTTCTTATGTGACCTTTTCTCCTTTTGCCAGTTTATAAAAAGGAAACACCGTACCATCAATGTTTTGTTCTAAATGAAATACTGTTTTGGGGAGTGGTACTCAGGAACCATATGCGGTGCCAGGATGTAATAATCTGGATGAACTAACTGCATGCATGAAAGTGCCTTAACCCCTGTACTTTCTCTCCAGCCATAAATCAGATACTTTAAAAAAGATTTTAATGTAAACAAAATGAAGAGACTTGAGTAACTGTAAGTTTATAGTCCCTTCATTGAAATTTCAGATGTTAGGTTTGGTGGATTCAGAGTTTTGTGCATTTTAGTAAGACTGTCAGTTGTCCGTCACTGCACACACCTCGTGACGCCTGGGGCTCGCCCTGGAACCAGCACCTGTGGAGAGTCTAGTGACTCTTCATTCTCCAGGGGACAGATGGAGTCACCCTGCTGCAGGGCATTTCCTGCCAGGTTGTACTGTCAAATGCCTTATGATCAAATCCCCAATTTTCAGGGGCTGGAGAGATAGCACAGGGGGTAGGGCGTTTGCCTTGCATGCAGCCGACCCAGGTTCGATTCCCAGCATCCCATATGGAACCCTGAGCATCGCCAGGGGTGGTTCCTGAGTGCAGAGCCAGGAGTAACCCCTGTGCATTGCCAGGTGTGACCCAAAAAGAAAAAAAAATCAACCAAATCCCCAATTTTCAGAGTTTCTTAGAGTTTTAAGCTATAAATAAAGAGTTGGTGGTTCTGTTTTCATATAGTCATCTTCCATTTCATACTGTGAGTCACCTGTACACTTTTTTCCTCATGAGCATTTTTAGTTGAAAGGTAGTAAAGTAGTAAATGAATTTTACATTCTTTTTAAAGAGAATGTGAACAGTGCCGATGTTTATCATTTAGTTTTTTTGAAAAGTAAATTTCAGGGGCTGGAGAGATAGCAGAGCGGGTAAGGCTCTTGCCTTGCATGAGGCTGACCCTGGTTCAATTCCTGGAACATTGCATGGTCCCCAGAACCCTGCCAGGAGTCAGCCCTGAGCTCAGAGCCAGGAGTCAGCCCTCAGCACCGCCTCGTGTGGGGCTGCAGAGCCCCCAGCCCCCCACTGCCACTCCAAATGACGGTTTCATGATGTCTGAAAAGTCACAGAAGAGTTAGTTCCTTAGTATTCCTCTGCATATTAAGCATTTGTTAGGTTATAAGGTCTCCGAGTATATTATAACCAGATTAATTAATCTTATGTTTGTACATAAAATTCTTGTCACCATGGTTTTCTTTTTAGAGATAAAGGTGCATTTTATTATTTTTAAAATTAGGGTCAGTGACTCTTTGTACATTAAGTTGTATGTAGTCTGAAAAGATCTTAAGCTGTATAAAGTTTTGTTGTGAGATAAAATGTGCAATCTGTACTTAGCCTCTATAAATGCATTAACTTTTTTTTGTGTACACCTGGTTTTTTTACTTTGGTGATTTTTGAGGGGTGGTGGAAATTATCTAGAACTTTCTTTTTTTAATTTTCTTTATTTGATTTGGGTTTGGGGCTATATCTGCTGGTGCTCGGGGGCCACTCTTGGCTCTGCGTTCTGGGGTCATTCCCTGCGGTGCTTGGGGAGCCATATGGGATGCCAAGGACTGAACCTGACTGGGCTGTGCAAGGCAGGCCTCCCACCTGCCCTAGTACCTCTCTGGCCCCAGAACTTCAGAAGTTTCCAAAAATAACATTACTGAAATGAAGCTCACATGTCTGGTAATCCCTTAAAGCTCTTTTTAAGGATATTCATACAGTGGTATCTTTTCAACAGCATTACCCGGTGGCCTGGGTGAATACCATGGTGTTTGACTTTAAAGGGCAGTTGAGATCTGGAGACGTCACACTGCACAGTTGGTCTTCATTTCCTGGTAAGACTCTTATCCTTATCATTGGTCTCAAAGAACAACTTCTTGGTGTGGGGGTTAGTTCATGTGTCTTTATGACTCACTGCTACTAAATTCCTTTTTTTTTTCCCCCGGCTTTTTGGGTCACACCCGGCGATGCTCAGGGGTTACTCCTGGCTCTGCACTCAGTAATTACTCCCGGTGGTGCTCGGGGGATCGTATGGGATGCTGGGAATTGAACCCGAGTCGGCTGCGTGCAAGGCAAACGTCCTACCAGCTGTGCTATTGCTCCAGCCCCTCTTGGCTGGTTTTTTTGTTTGTTTGAACCCTGGTCATCCCTACCTACTGTACTCTCTGGCCCAAGTCTTGGCTGTTTTGTTCTCTTGCCAGAGAGAGTCTTGCATGCTACTAAATTCTTTGTGTGTGTGTGTGTTTGGTTTGGTTCTTGGGCTGTACCTGGCAATGCTCAGGGATCACTCCTGGCAGTGCTTGCAGGGATCATAAAGGTAAAGGTAAAGGCCCTCCCATTGTTCGTCGATTTGCTCAAGCTGGTCCAGTAAAGTCTCCATTGGAGACTTTGTTGTTTCTGTGTTTGGCATATCGGATACATCACGGATAGCTTGCCAGGCTCTGCCGTGAGGGCGAGATACTCTCGGTAGCTTGCAAGGCTCTCCGAGAAGGGCGGAGGAATCGAACTCGGGTCGGCCATGTTGGCTGCATGCAAGGCAAACGCCCTAACGCTGTGCTATCGCTCCAGCCCACAGGGATCATAAAAAAAATGATTTTAACAGATAAACACCATCTTCATTTAAGTTTGCATTCAAGGTTGATTACTTACAATTCGGATAAGAATTGAGACAATTATTTTTGATGACTTTTTGTTTGTTTGTTTGTTTGTTTTGGGTCACACCTGACGATGCACAGGGGTTACTCCTGGCTTTTGCACTCAGGAATTACTCCTGGAGGTGCTCAGGGGACCATATGGGATGCTGGGAATCGAACCTGGGTTGGGCCACGTGCAAGACAAATGCCCTACCCGCTGTACTATCACTTCAGCCCCTTGATAACTTATTTTAAAGATTTATATAACTTGTGGCATGTTCAAATTTTGGATCAGGTCATTTGTTGGAGCTATGGTTAGGGACTGAGAGTGGCCTTTCTCTACCCTCTTCTCTTTTTACAACCTTTTTCTTTATTTTTCCTGCTCCCCCCCTCTTTCATTTTGCTGTACCAGATTGAACCCCCAATAATTTATCACTGAGACATATCCCTGGGCCCTTTGGGTCCAGCATTAATAGAGAAACTGAAAAAAGTTGTTTTCCAGACTCCTCAGGTAACACTCTTTCCATGGAAAACATTTTCTTAAGAATTAGGGGCTGGAGCAATAATAGCACAGCCCGTAGGGTGTTTGCCTTGCATGCAGCCGACCTAGGTTCAATTTCCAGCATCCCATATGGTCCCCTGAGCACTGCCAGGAGTATTTCCTGAGTGCAGACCCAGAGTAACCCCCCTGAGAATACCCGGTTGTGACCCAAAAAGCAAAAATAAAATAAAGTAAAAATTAGGTGCTGGAGAGATCATACAGCAGGGAGGGTGTTTGTCTTCATTCAGCTGACCTGGTTTCAGTCTTCATCACCCAGATGGTCCTCCAAGCTGCCAGGAGTGATCCCTGAGCTCAGAGTGAGGACTACATCTGAGGGCTACTAGGTGTGCCCCCCCCACCATCTTCCCCCAAATAAAAGATTCAAAATTATTTTTATGTTTTAGATGAACTTGAAGAAATGTTGAATCCAATGGGAACTGTTCAAACAAATCCATATACTGAAAATGCAACAGCTTTACATATTAAATTCCCAGAGAATAAAAAGCAACCTTATTACTACCCTCCCTTTGATAAGGTAAGGTCTCCATGCAGTCTTGGAATGATCAGTCTGTGGTTTAAATGTTTCTTGGTTCAACTCTGTGTGTTCTTTGTCCTTTCGAAAAAGTTACATGCACTGACATGCGTTTTCTTCAGTGGAACAATGCGTAAGCGAGGAGTTCACTAGACTCGGGGAGAGGCTGCTGCCATTCTTCTGCCATTCAGGGTCCTCCTTTAGAAAACAGGACCATGATTAGTCCCTGCACAGAGAGGCTGTTGGTGTGTCATATCGGTGTCCACCAGATATGTGCTTGGCAATGGAGTATGCCAGGCTGAGGTCAGAGCAGAGGACTGATGCTCCCCCATGGGTAGCACTTCCTTTGCACGTGGGTTCCGTGGGATCTAGACCCAGGACTGCTGTTTCTGAACACTTATTGGTCTCCAAGGAGAGTATCTGGTGAGTTCCGAAAATAAGGCTCTGACTGTTGACGTGTTCTGGGAGCGAGGCTGTCATATTTTTATTATTTATTTTTTTATTTTACTATTATTATTAGTTGGGCTTTTTTGGCTCACACCCAGCAATGCTCAGGGGTTGCTCCTGGCTCTGCACTCAGGAATCCTTCACGTTAAACTATATGGGATGCTGGGGTTTGAACCCAGGTCGGCCGCATGCAAGGCAAACGCCCTCCTTGCTGTACTATGGCACCAGCCCCTGTCATATTTTTTTTTTTCTCTTCAGTTGTCTTTTTTTTTTTTTAATTTATTTATTGAATCACTGTGGGAAAGGTTACAAAGCTTTCAGGTTTATGTCTCAGTCATGCAAATATCAAACACATTTCCCTTTACCAATACTTATTTTTTACCATGAAGAACCCCAATAAAACCCCACCCCCCACCCCTCCCCGTCCCTGTGAAGCAGATGAATTCTAGTTAACACTCTATCTGCTTTGATTAGATTCATTGTTTCAATAAAAGATTCACCACTATTATTTAGAGTTTACCCCCCCCCCCCCCCCCCCCAAATCAGACATGCTGAAAAAGCATTGTGAAGTGATTTGCTTTCTACGGCTGGGTTCAAGAATTAAATGTTGGTTTTGGATTTCTGCTCTTTTACCTATTGACCCTGGAAGTATTTCTACTGAAAGTCAGATAGTTAAGAAATTGGTTTCTGTGTTCTGGAGTCCTGGCCGTGCTGGAGAGCCGCTCGCGGGGGGCAACCGGTGGCCTCGGTAGGGCGTGAAGGGCGGACCGAAACGCCCCCCTTCCCGTGAGGTTTTAGTCGCCCCCACACTCCCGGCTCATACCTGCTGTCCACAAGGCTCCCATGTGGCCGCCATCTCTCTTTCCAGAGAGGAGAGGGCGAATGGGGCAACACCCTTTCCCCTCCGGCAGACTTGATGGCCTGGATCAATGCAGAGTCCGTTCACTTTTCTGCTCCAAGCTGCTGGGTTCTGCATTAAGTCCTTGTGCTTCTGGGGCCGTGGCCGTGCTGGAGTGCCGCTCGCGGGGGGCAACTGGTGACCTCGGTAGGGCGTGAAGGACGGACCAGAACGCCCCCCTTCCCATGAGGTTTTAGTCGCCCCCACACCCCCGGCTCATACCTGCTGTCCACAAGGCTCCCATGTGGCCGCCATCTTTCTTTCCAGAGGGAGGAGGGCGGAAGGGAGCAACACCCTTTCCCCTCTGGGCAGAAATGATTGCCTGGATTAACGCATAGTCCTTTCACTTTTCTGCTCCAAGCTGCTGGGTTCTGCATTAGGTCATTGTGCTTCTGGGGCTGTGGCCGTGCTGGAGAGCCGCTCGTGGGGGCAACTGGTGGCCTCGGTAGGGCGTGAAGGGCGGACCGAAACGCCCCCCTTCCCATGAGGTTTTAGTCGCCCCCACCCTCCCGGCTCATACCTGCTGTCCACAAGGCTCCCATGTGGCCGCCATCTTTCTTTCCAGAGAGGAGAGGGCGAATGAGCCCCTGTCATATTTTTATATCTTCAGGTTTGGTTTTATTTTGGGTGTGGTTGATACTGTTATGAGGAAATGAACAAGTCCTCAGATAATAAACAAGAAGTTTTTTGTATTTCCCTAGTCCATTTCAGAACAAGCTATCTTTAGACATGTGGGGCCGAGAGATGGTACAGCGGGTAAGGCACCTGCCTTGTACGTGGCTGGCCCAGGTTTGGTTCCTGGCAACCCAGATGCTTGGTGGTTCCTTAGTACTGCCAGGAGTGATTCCTGAAAGCAGAGCTTTACCTCTGAGCGTCACCAAAACAAAGCAATTTGATATTATGCTAAATATTTAGGTTAATCCATCTTTAAATTTAAGCTTAATTTCCCCCTCATTTTTGGTTTGGGGGCCACAGCTGGCGGTACCCACGGATCACTCCTGGTGGTGCTGGGATGTGGTATCAGGAACTGCGTGGGGTCGGCTCTGCGTAAGGCAAGTGCTTTAAGCCGAGTGCTCCCTCCAGCCCCTTTGCTGTATTGTAATGTTCAGTGCACAGGACCTATGTGTAGAGTTTGGGGGTCTTTTGGTGCTTTAACCTCCGAAGCAGTGCTCAGGAGACCCAGGGCACCTGCAGACATGGTGGGCTGGGCAGCCTCCAGCCCTTGCCGCGTGTTCAGTGACAGACTGAGACTCCGGTCTGTAGAATGCCTCTCAATCTCCAGACTCCCAGCCAGGAAACAGAACTACTCTAAGGGACTCGGGTTCCTATGGAATTAGGGTTATCTGTAAATAAACCAAACATGCAGATGTTTTAGAAACTACCTTTAGCGGGGGGGGGGGGCACACCCAGTACCCAGTGGTGCTCAGGTCTTAACTCCTGGCTCTGTGCTCAAGATCACTCCTGACAAGCTCCCTAGGAGCCCATATAGGGATGCTGGGGGTCGAGCCCAGGTAGAAGGTGTGCAAGGTGAGCACTGTCCTTTTGCTCTGCCCCTGAGAAATCATGTTTTCCAAGGGGAGCTCTCCTATCTCTGGCCCCAGAAAAGCATTTGGAAGAATGAGAAATGGAACGTTATTCTGGAGGTGCCGGAGGATGGTGCAGTGGGTAGGGCTTGCCTTGTAGTGGAAGTACAAGCATAGCCATGAGATACGAGAACTTGTCTAATTTAAAACTTTTTTTTTAAACCAGATTATCGAAAAGGCAGCTGAGATTGCAAGCAGTGACAGTGCTAATGTGTCGGTGAGTATAAAGACTCTCCTAATAGTGCTCTGAGGACCGTGTAGTGCCGGGGAACGGACCTGGCATTTTTGTGTGCACTTTAGGTCTTTTTTGGGAGGGGGGGAGGGGACCACACTTGGCAGTGCTCAGGGCTTACTTCTGGCTCTGTACTCAGGAATTACTCCTGGCGCTGCTCAGGGGACCATATGGGATGCCAGGAATCGATCCCTGATCAGCCGCATGCGAGGCAGATGCCCTACCCACTCTACTGTCACTCTAGCCCTACACTAGAGCTCTTTGAGTCGCCTCCCTGGCCTGTGTCAAGTTTCTCACATGCCTCGTATTATAGTATTATACTTTCATTGTTCAGTGCCTTCATCTCCTCTATGATTTGCAGAAGTTGCACAGCAGGTTTTTAAACTCTGTGTGTGTGCATGTGCGTGTGAGAGAGAGAGAGAGAGAGAGAGAGAGAGAGAGAGAGAGAGAGAGAGAGAGAGAGAGTGAGTGCTTTCTAGAATGATGGCTGTTTGTAGTTCTGTTCAGTGTTAAGTACCAGCATGGACTCAGCTAGCTCATTCTTTCCCCCGTGGGCCTTGCTGGTGCCCCATCATCCCTCATCTTCCCACCTCCCCTCCTCATGCTGCTGGACACGTTGGTTGGGGGGTGGTGGTAGCCTGGGGTAGGGGAAGAGGTAGGGGCTGGAGGCTTTGTTGGTTCCTTCAGAGAAGGTGGCTTTAAGGAAGGGAAGACTTGGTTCATCCTGCTTCCGTTCGCTGACTCAGTCACATCAGTCACATGGCCGTCTCTTACCTAACTGCCAGCTAAGCTGAGTAACGGGGTCATGTGCCACCTCGGAGGAAGAGCGCCTGGTCCTGAAGAAGTGGAGAGTGCACATGGGGCGGGGGGGGGGGGGGGGGTCACACGCAGTCTGCTCGTGCAGTGTTAGAGCGTTGTCCTCCGCTTGTTGCTTCGTTGGCTGGTTGGAGAAACATCTGTGCCAGGTTATCTTCTGCTTCTCCTCTGGGGTTTTCCCAGGTTTTCTTAGCCCTGTAGTTGAAGTCATCAACTACTGCAAAGACCTTGCAAACAGTTCTCCTGAGTGGACAATAGATTATTGCTGCCAGCTTGCCAGGCAGTTAAGGGGAACAGGCAAGCCCAGTGTAAGCTTAAGCTGTGCAGGAATCTCTGCCTGCCAGTAGGCTCTGGAGTTATCTTTTTTAGTGTTGCGGTAACTCCTTTAACATAGTATAATTTTTACCCTTGTTTTTGGGGTCACACCCTGCAGTGCTCAGGGGTTGCTTCTGACTCTGCACTCAGGAATTGTTCCTGGTGATGTTCAGAGGACCATAAGGGATGCTGGGGATCAAACCCAGGCTGGTTGTGTGCACAGCAAATGTCCTGCCTGCTGGACCATCTCTCGGCCCCTAATCTTTACTCTTCTGCAATGACCTACTACCTTAAAACAGGGTTCCTTTCTTCCTGAGTCTGCAGTATTTTTTTTTCAACTTTAACATATTCTTTTAAATTGAACACATAACACATGTATTGTAAAACCAAGAAATGGTTATAATTTTAATATTCAAAAATTTCCAATAATTGATTACTGGTTGGCATTTGGTCATGGCTCTGTTGGTTCAGCTGTCGCCGCAGACGAAATCCTGTGCTTCTCGTGTGTTGTTCCTCTCTGGCCTTTTTCTTTTTCTGTTTTTCGGATGCTGGTTTCCTTAAATGGTTTTCTATTCTTAGTTCGCGTGTCTTACACCGTGGTTTCCTGCTGGCTGTGATCTGCTGCCAGCAGTGGTGAGTCCGGGCGAGCCGTGCTCTGGTGCTGGCCTCTGCCGCGTGACACGGTCCTTTCTGCTGGCGTCAGGTGATTTGGCCCCTCACCTCCGGCTGGGGTCAGTCCCTTTGCTGCTTCTGTTCGACCCCGGGAGGGGGCACGCTTGCGGGGACCCTTGACTGTTTCCCTGGTGACTCCCTGTGGCCCCCCTCCCCCAACCCACACTGTGCTCCTTGATCTGAACTGGAGCCCCCGATTCTCACTGCTCTGTGGCTTTAGCAGGTCTGATCTCTGGGCCTACCTGCTTTCATTACAGGGCTGCTCCAGTTTGCACTCCTCCTGATCACTGTTAATGGTTGTGTTCTCTGTGTTTGTGTGTGTGTGTGTGTGTGTGTGTGTGTGTGTGTGTGTGTGATCTGATTCTGCTCCTCGTGAGACTTGGCCTACTGGACTGAACAGTTCAACTGTGCTGCACAGTTCAGCTGGGCTGGGCGGTTTGGTTCTGCCATGCAGAGCTGCGGGGGCCTACAGTTCAGGCCCACACCCAGGGGTGCTTGGGGGCCTTGGTGGGTCTAGACGGAGCTGGGTTCAAACTTGGGTCCTGCACCTGCCAGGCTATGCCCCTGACCTCTGAGCCTTCTCTCTGGTCCCACTACACTGTGTTAAGTCACATGACCTGAGATGCCAGTGAGTTTCCTTACAGAACTGGCTGTGTATGTGTGTAATTCCGTAGACAGGTAGAGGTGAATTTACCACTATCTCTGTAAGAGACTTAGACCTGCCCTTGGAATTTTTGTGACTGTGGGGGTCATACTTGGCTGTGCTCAGGGCTTACTCCTGGCTCTGTGCTCAGGGCTTACTCCTAGTGGGGCTGGGAGTGGGAACCGCATGTGGTGTCTGGGATTGAGCTGAGTTGGCCTTGTGCAAAGCAAGCTCCTTGGTCACTGTATTAGTGCTCCAGTCCTGAAATTATTTTTTTTAATTGTGTAAGATGTTTATGAAACGTATCATTTTAATCTTTAGAAATCATTTTGAAGTTTAGAAATATTGGGACTGTAGAGGAGTATGGGGTGAAGGAGGAAAAAGGCATGGAAGGGGCAGGGGAGGGGAAGTGGAAGAAGGGAAGGAAATATAAGCTTGGCCATTGTTTAGAAGAATCTTTTGCAAAACTTAAAAATGGGTCCTGGAGTGGGACTGGAGCAATAGCACAGCGGGTAGGGCGTCTGCCTTGCACGCAGCCGACCCGGATTCACGATTCCCAGCATCCCATATGATCCCCTGAGCACCACCAGGAGTAATTCCTGAGTGCAGGAGTAACCTCTGCGCATTACCAGGTGTGACCCAAACAGCAAAAACAAAACAAAACTAACAAAACCGGTCCTGGAGAGATAGTTTAGCAGTGAATGCGCTTGCCTTGTATGCATCTGAGCTGGACTTATTCCCCAGCACCCCATATGATGCCCTGAGCACAGTTGGGTGTGGACAAACCCTTGCCCCCAAACTACCAAACAACTTGTTTTCCTCTCCCCTCAGCCCATATCAACCACTGTTCTACTTTTTGTCTCTAGAAAATTCACCTTTTATACCTCACATATGTGGAATCATACATGATACTGTTTCTCAAGTTTCATCCATGTTGTATGTAGCATGTATGAAATTATTCCTCCTTTTCAAAGCCAATACACACACACTCACACCCACCCACCCCACATTTCTATGTCCTTGCCGACATTTTTATTTCCCCAGGGGAGGAGAGGGTTGGGCCACAGCCCTCAGTGCTCAGGGATTACTCCTAGCCCCATGTGCTTGGGGACAGTTGCTGGTGCTTACCGTGCTTCTGGGGCACCATGTGGTACAGAGATTCAAATCAGATTAGCAGTCTGCAGGGAACATGCCTTAAACTAACCCTGTGTTATCTCTCTGGTCCCATTGAGATGTCTTTTTTTTTTTTTTTTTTTTTTTTGCTGCTTCTGGCAGTGCTTAGTCATTACTCCTGGCTCTGAACTCAGGGTTCACTCCTGGCGGGGCTTTGGGGACCATACGGGATGCTGGGAGTCAAACCGGGTCGGCTGCGTGCAAGGCAAGCACCCTGCTCGCTGTACCATCACTCCAGCCCCCAGACTGACTTTCTAATCTGAATGGTTTTATACCTTCCGACTAAGAAGAAACATTAGATTTTTCAGAAACTCCATCAATTTTGTTTATAGCAGTTGAAATTTAAATAAGAAAAAAAATATTTACTTCAGACTAGTGAAGCCTGTTTCAAAATGCAATTCTGCCCCCTAGTGTTTTCCCACGGCGCTATTAAGTAAAGTAAAGTAAAGGCCCTCCCGTTGATCATCGATTTGCTCGAGCGGGCCCAGTAACGTCTCCATTGGAGACTTTGTTGTTACTGTGTCTGACATATCGAATACTCTCGGTAGCTTGCCGGGCTCTCCAAGAGGGGCGGAGGAATTGAACTCGGGTCGGCCATGTTGGCTGCGTGCAAGGCAAACGCCCTACCGCTGTGCTATCGACGGCGCTATTATTTACACAATAATGTTCTTTTGCATTTTTTGAACAGAGAATAAATTTTTCCTCATCTTTCCCTTACACACTTAATATTCAGTAATGAAAATTTTCCCCAAAAAGATTCATCTTTTTTTGTTTTGTTGGTTTTGTTGGGTTTGGGGCCACATTCAGCACTGTTCAGGGCATACTCCTGACTGCCCTCCGGGATCACCCCACAGGGGCATTTGGGGGGACCATACGGGGTGTTGGGAATCGAACTGGGGTCGCTGTGTCAAGCAGAAGCACTCTACCTGCTATACTATCGTTCCAGTCCTAGGATCTGTGTTTTAAAAGGACTTATTAAAATTTTCTCTTAAAAAACCTTTAAGAGGGGCTGGAGTGATAGCACAGTGGGTAGGGCATTTGCCTTGCACGTGGCCCGACCCGGGTTCGATTCCAGCATCCCATATGGTCCCTCGAGCACGGCCAGGAGTAGTTCCTGAGTATATGAACCAGGAGTAACCCCTGTGCATCGCTGGGTGTGACCCAAAAAAGCAAAAAACAAACAAATAAAAAGCGTTTAAGAAAATGTAGGCACCTTGATATGCAACACTGTTCACATATACATACAGTATTTTAGGACCACACCCTCCACCAGGGATTCCGCCCCCCACCTCACCCCCCACTACGGTAAGGTCAGTTCTGTAGAGCGACCAGTCTTTCAGAGTTTCTGATTTTACAGCTCGGAAGCTTTAAAAGTCTTGAAAGTCTTTCTACAAATCTGTATTTGTCAGTTACACTCACGCAGTTCAGTTTTGTAATGAGTAATTTTACTTTCTTAGAGTCGCGGTGGGAAAAAATTTCTTGCTGTACTCAAAGAAATCTTGGACAGGGATCCCTTGTCTCAGCTCTGTGAGAATGAAATGGATCTTATTTGGACTTTGAGACAAGACTGCAGAGAGAATTTCCCACAGTCGCTGCCAAAATTACTGCTATCAATCAAGTGGAATAAACTTGAAGATGTCGCTCAGGTATGGACGGTTATTTCTGTTCCTCCTCCTGGTCCTGTGTGGCTGTGTGATGTGTTCTTTCTCGTCTCTCTACATTTCCGTAGCTTGGATGATTTCTCCTGTGCACATTTTGTGGTTTTAAATTCTTAGATAGACATGAAGTAATCATAAAGTCTCAGCTACTGGGCATGTTTTTCTTATCTTTCTCTGACAGTTAAAACACTTGATTTTGGAGTAAGCATCTATAATGACTATTAGCCTGTGGTAGGTTATCTTAGTTATAGCAAATTAGTCTTCAGGTACTGTTGTATGATTGAAATTGAATTATCAGTAAGTTTAGAGGAGATAATTAACAAATATTAAGAACTAAAAGTAAACATCCGGAAGATACTTTAATCTTTAATGCTGTTTTTAAACTTTATATAAATTACTTTTTATTACCTTGAGTTTTGTGGCCTGTGTTTGGGCTTTGAATTTTACTTCTAGGTGTTTTTTGGTCCTCTCCTCACACCTTATTTCTCCTCCCCTCCTTTGCTCTCTCTTCTCAACAATTTTTTTCCTGGCTAGTCATTTAGTTTATTATGCTTCTTCCATGTAAGCACTTGATAGCATCTTTCATTGACTTACGTAGATTATTTTATTTATTTATTTTTTGCTTTTTGGGTCTGGTGATGCACAGGGGTTACTCCTGGCTCTGCACTCAGGAATTAATCCTGGAGGTGCTCGGGGGACCATATGGGATGCTGGGAATTGAACCTGGGTCGGCCGCGTGCAAGGCAAACGCCCTCCCGGCTGTGCTATCACTCCAGCCCCAACACAGGTTGTTTTAATAAAGATCCTCTTTGTTAATAGGAACCGGCGTTTGAGGCCTCCGTAATTGCAGATTTGGGTTTTTCACTTTTCTGTTTCTCCATGCCAAGTTGTTTCTTTTCTGCCCTGCGATCTCTGAGCTGTTTTCCGATCTCCCAACAGCTCCAGGCGCTCCTCCAGATCTGGCCGAAGCTGCCGCCGCGGGAGGCTCTGGAGCTCCTGGACTTCAACTACCCGGACCAGTACGTGCGCGAGTACGCAGTGGGCTGCCTGCGCCAGATGAGGTATCTCCTGCCGCGCTGTGTGGGGCGAGGCATGATTTGGGGCTGGAGAGGGAAGGGGCTTTCTGCTTGAGCGTCTCATAAAAGGAAAAGTTCAGAAGGATCTTTAGAATTTGACACACTTGCTTCCTCCGACTCTCTCCCACTCTCACACTGAGTCTGTGATAGAAGGAGGGGATAGACAGAGACTGGGGTGATCACCTTCAGCTTCTCTGATTTTTTTTTTTTTTTAACTAGGAGTGCTCAGCATTTAGTCACATCTCGGCTATTTTTGCTAGCAAAAGGGTACTGAGAAGAATTAACCAAAGGAAAAAGATTTTGAGGGAAGAAGAAAGTCTGGAAGAAACCAGGCAGAAGCACCTAAATTCTCCCCCTAGTGGAGTAAAACTGAATATAAATAATTATCCTAGCAACGGTTTAACAGCTTGTCTAAAATGCTGTCTTCTGTGGAAGGCCATTTGAAACTTAGTGCCAGTGCAGTATTATGGCCCAGGCACGTAAACCTCCTTGCCTAGCGTGTTAAAATCCTCAACTCCCTGGCAGAAGACGGGAATTTAACCTAAACCGTGGTATTTGCATGTTTGAAATGAGGCTCCCAGCATTATTCACTCTGCATGAGTCTGCAGTGGAGACCTGTGCTTCCCAGGGCAGAACCGAATGTTCTTAAATACTCTGATCCCCAGGAGGAGATGGCTGGGAACCCCGTGTTCCAGGAGGCAGTTCTCTTGTGCTTTTGTTTGTTTGGTTGGTTTGGGGGCCACACCTGGCAGTTCTCAGGGGTTACTCCTGGCTCTACACTGAGGAATTATGCCTGGCAGAGCTCAGGAGACCATATGGGACACCAGGGATCAGAGTTACGCCAGCCGTGCGCAGGCCATCACCCTCCCCGCTGTCCTCTCTGGCCCATCTGTTGTGATTTTCCAGGTTAAATTTTCTCGTGATGAAGGTGTTATTTTCTTGTCATGCATTACCCTTTCTTCAACGCTCTTGAAGGTATTCCAAGCTGCTCTCTTCCTCCTGCATAACTCAGGTGCCAGGTCATTAGTCATGTTGACTTCTCGACCTAGGTATATATAACTGTTGCGTTTGGAGATGGTTGTTTTGTTGAGAGTGAATGGAACATCAGGAACAAGACAGTTTCTCATGAACATTGTCTTTGTGAGATTCATTTGTAAGCCGACCTTTCCACACTCACGGTCGAAGTCGGTCAGCATTTGTGCCACTTGGTTGATGTTTGGTGTTATTAGAATGATGTGATCAGCAAAGCGGAGGTGGTGTAGTTGCCGACCATCTATCTTCACTCCCATTCCTTCCCATTCCAGTCGCCGCATGATGTTCTCGAGGGTGGCACTGAAGAGTTTCGGTGAAATGGTATCACCCTGCCGCGCCCCTCTCTTGACATCAACGATCACTTCTTTGTAGAATGGTGAGATCCTGGTAGTGAATCCGCAATACAGCTCACGGAGGATCCTGATGTATTGGGCTTGAATGCCCTGATTGGCTAGGGCTTCAATGACCGCTTCCGTCTCAACAGAATCAAAGGCCTTCTTTAAATCAATGAACGTTAGACAGAGCGGCATCTTGAACTCCCGAGAAACCTCAATGAGCTTGGTTATCGTGTGGATATGGTCGATGGTGCTGAATCCTTTGCGGAACCCTGCTTGCTCGCATGGTTGTCCTTCATCTAGTGTTCTGCCAATCCTATTCAAGATGACTCGAGTGAACAGCTTGTAGATGACAGACAATAGGCAGATCGGGCGATAGTTGCCAATGTCATGGATGTCTCCCTTCTTGAACAGTAGTATGGCCCTGCTGGTTATCCATTGGGACGGAACCTTGCATTCAGACAGGTAGCGTGTGAAGAGCTGAGCCAGTGTATTGATGAGTACTGATGGTAAGTTCTTCAGGTGTTCAGGTCTGACCTTGTCTGGGCCAGGTGCTCTTTGTTTCCTTACCAACGAGATGGCGTGTTGGATTTCAGAAGGGAGAACACTGGGAACGACATATCCATCCTGCGGAATTTGGCATGTGGGCAAGTGGACGTGGCTATTAAAAAGATCTGAGTAGAAGTCATGAATAATCTTCTCCATTGCCCTTCTGGAAGATGTGATAGATCCATCAGGATGTCGGAGGGCAGTCATCTTGGTCTTGTAGTTGGTGAAGGACAGACAGGCATTACAAATGCTTTTCCCGGCTTCTGCCGCATCTACCAGCACTGCTGCTCTTCTGTCTTTGAGGTCATCCTTGATCACTTCTCTGCCAGCTCGGACGTTTGCTTGCAGTTGCCTGAGGCAAGCGCCAAGCCATGTTGGTGAATAAGTTCAAGAGTGTTTGAAGAAAGGCGTTTTTTTTGTAGTCATCTCTCTCTTGGCATTCCTCGCACAATCATGGAGGTGCTGAACCGTTCGATCGTATTCCTCGTCATTGTTGTCAATGACGGCATCTTCCCATGTTGCCGCAACAGAGCCAAAGAGCTCCCAGTTGGTGGTCGTTCTGAGAGTTCTCTTCTTAAACTTTGCATTCCTTTCTCCCCGCTCTGTGAAGTAGAATTTTGCGCGGAGGAGATGGTGGTCTGATCCCGTTTGGAATTTTGGGACAACAGCAACATCAGTCAGGCAAAACCGTCAAGACTCCCATGTCCAACGTTTAGATTCGGCCGTTTGGAACTGTGAGCTACCATGGTTGACATGATGAACTCAGACAGTCGTTCGTTCCATTCTAGGCCATGGGTCCCGATGTGGAGTTCATTGGCTGATCTTCTTGGTCCTATCTTGGCATTAAAATCACTGACAATGATCTTGTAGAAGGTGTGCTCTTCTTTATAGAACTTCTCCAGATCTATGTAGAACTTCTCAATTTCTCCTTCACCATAATTGGATGTTGGTGCATAGACAACAAAGATAGAAACTGCTGGCAGTGAGCCCCATCAATTCAAGTGTAATCATCCAATTTGGGTTGTTAGGCATACGAATGAATCAATGCTCATGGCTAAGTTTGTGTTGACAAGGGTACCGACACCACCGATGCCTCTTTTGTCACATTTTTCAAGGAACAGTTCTTCTCCAGTGTTGAAAACAGCGTGATGTGATTGATGCCTTCTCATATCGGTCAGACCAATGATGTCATACTTGATCTTTTGTGCTTGTACCATCAGGTCCTCGATGGATACTTCAGATGCCAGCGTATATGCATTGAAAGTATAGACAATCATTTTTGTCTTTCTTCATTTTGGCAGCCTCGTGTGATAATCTTTGGATCCTGGTCATTGTTGGGGTTACAAGGCAGTTGGTGGGTGTAACTGTCTAACTACTGGAAGGTCTAGTCCCAAACCGTGTAGGCTTGGAGATCTCAGCCCCGGGTCCCACACACCTGGGTTCCTCTGCCGGTTCCTTTATGCATGAGGCTCGTTCAGGCGTGTGGAGAGTGGTCTCAGAATGACTTTGGCTGGGTCCTGGAGGTCTTCAGCTTTCGGTGAGGACAGTCAGGCACGGGGTAGGAGATTCTGCTTTGTTCTCTTCCGGTAGCTTGGTGTGATAATCTTTGGATCCTGGCCATTGTTGGGGTTACACGGCAGTTGGTGGCACATCTCTTCGATTCCACTGTTCTTCCCGCATTAACATATGCCTCAGAGACCTGGGCCCTACGAAAACAGGATGGGAACGCTATTTGGGTCTCTCAAAGAGGAATCGAACGAGCTATGCTTAAAGTATCACACTTCACTCAAATGAGAGATAGAATCTGGAGTTCCGATCTCCGTCAATGCTCAAGAATCAGGGATGCTGTCTCATTTGCCAAGACATCAAAAATCAGATGGGCTGGACACATAATGAGATTTAGAGATGACTGCTGGACTAGAGCCATTACTGACTAGATTCCAAGGGACGTCAAAAGATCACGTGGACGCCCACCTACGAGATGGTCAGACTTCTTCGTCAAGACCCTGAATGATCGGTTTGAGGCTCTTCATATTCCTAGAATGAGCAGATGCCATTGGGCTACGCTAGCATGCAGCAGGGATGGAGACGTTACTGGTGCCCGCTCGAGCACATTGATGAGTAACGGGGTATCAAATGATCAAGCATTACTCTTTGCTTCGGTTTCAGATTCGTCTTAGACTGTTTTCTTTCTTTCTTTCTTTTAAAAAAATTTTTTTTATTTTATAAAGTAGTTCACATTTTATTACATTTAATATTCAAACACCAATCTCACCAACATTACACCTTCCCACCACCATATTTCAGATGTTTCCATCCCAAATCCCAACCCCTGCCCCAATAGACTGTTTTCTTAATGATTAATTAATCACCCAGATTGTAGTCAGCAAGTCAAGGGCTTGGCAGTGACATCGTGCGTGACTGGGAGTGTATTTATGTACTTGTGAGTAGTTTAGAGATGGACACAGAATAGAGAGCCACTAAGCTTCATTCAGCTCAGCCCATTGCAGTATCGTGCTACATTATTCAGTGAATCAGTTCCCACTTACCAATAAAACACTCTTGTTTTCCTTCTCCTTCAAACTATTTGAAATTAGGACTTTTATTTTTCATTGATCATCAGGGGGAAAAGGAATTATTTAACAGTTATGAGAGGAAAGGAAAATAAATTGCTGAAGTATCAATAGAATCTTTATTTTGAAAAGCTGTTTAGGCAGAGCTGTAGTTACAGAAGTGAAGGCACGTGCCTTGTGAGCAGCCAACCCAGGTTCAATTCCCGACACCTCATTTAGTTCTCCACAACCCCACCAGAGGTGATCCCTGAGCTCAGAGCCCTGAGCACTGCTGGGTGTGTCCCAGACAACAACCCACACCCCAAAAATGCTGATTGGTTGACTAAGTACTTAACCCTTTCAGTAACATAGAAAACAGAATCAGAGTACGCAACTTTATTTTTTTTTGTTTTTGGGGTCACATCCAGCAGTGTTCAGGCCTTACTCCTTGCTCTGTGTTCAACTTTTTGTTATTGTTGTTGCATTTTGGGTCATACCTGGAGATGCACAGGGGTTACACCTGGCTCTGCACTCAGGAATTACTCCTGGCGGTGCTCAGGGGACCATATGGGATGCTGGGAATCGAACCCGGGTTGGCTGAGTGCAAGGCAAACGCCCTACCCACTGTGCTATCGCTCCAGCCCCTGGCTTTGTGTTCAGGGATCACTCCTGGCAGGGCTTGGTGAAACATCTGGGATGTCGGGGATTGAGCCCAGATGGGACATGTGCAAGGCCAGTACCCTGCCGGCTGTACTCGCTAGCACTCCAGGGCCCAGAGTATATGACCTCATTGCCACGCGGGACTGTCTGCAGACACACCGTCAGTTGAATAAAATGTCCCACCTGGCTGCTCTTGGCTCTTTCTGCTCCCGTCCACTCCTCTAGCACCCTCAGTTTCTCCCGTGACGCTTTCCTGTGGCCTCCTTGGGGTAAACATGGCACAGGCCTGACCCCCGGAGCCGTTATGCATCAGTAGATCGGGGATGGGTTTGGTGACAGGATCTGCACGGCAGCGATTGTTGAGTGACTGACTCTGTCTTTTTTCTTTTAGTGATGAAGAACTCTCCCAATATCTTTTGCAGCTGGTGCAAGTTTTAAAGTATGAGCCTTTTCTGGACTGTGCCCTCTCTAGATTCCTGCTAGAGAGAGCCCTGGCCAACCGCAGGATAGGGCAGTTCCTCTTCTGGCACCTCCGGTGAGTTCACTTTGAGTCTGTCTCATGCTGGAGTGAATATTAAACCTGCAGAATTCAGGACGATGAACAAAGCAGTTTGTTTCTGAGCTATGCGTGCCATTCATACTCCTTGTCTTTTCATATTTCTCACTCAAATACCCAATGTTCATGCTCTGGCAGAGTTATTGATGTAAGTGTCCCTTCCTTACCTCCTTGATTTTTATTTATTTATGTTGAATCACCGTGAGATACACAGTTTCAAAGTTGTTCATGATTGGGTTTCAGTTATACAGTGTTCCGACATCTGCCCTTCACCAGTATTCATTTCCCACCACCAGTGTGCCCCAGAAACTAGGGACCTCCTTCAGGTTTTTTTTTTTTTTTCCTTTTTTAAATTGAGTCATCGTGAGATACAGAGCTGTTCATGGTCGGGTCTCAGTCATATAATGTTCCAACACCATCCCTCCACCGGTGTAAATTTCCCATCACTAGTGTCCCCAGTTTTCCTTCTGCCAACCCTCCCATCCCAAGTCTGTCTCCATGCAGGCCCTTTCTTCTCTGTCTCAGTCTCTGTCCCTCTCTCTCTCTCTCTCTCCTCCATTTTTAACTCAAACTACCAAGATAGTGCTATGTGTGTTTACTGTGTTAATGTGTTTGGACTAAAAACAGACTTAGTTCTTCCAAAATCTGTGTGTGATGATGCCATCTGGGCTGGCGACAGTGCAGGGGGTAAGGTGCTTGCTTGCAAACAGCCCTTGTGGGTTTGATTTCTGGCCACTCCAGTGTGGTTCCCTGAGCCCCTTGGCAGACAGAGTTAGGAGTAAACCCTTAGTATAGCTGGGTGTGGCCCCAACCCCCCATCCCCCAGATCCCCTCCCCTCCAGAACCCATCAACCAACATCTCTGTTGGGTAAAGTTTGAAAGGGCTGCAGAGTACTGTGGGTTAGTTGCTTGTCTCACACCCAGCCAACCCAGGTTCGATCCTCAGCACCACATACAGCTCCTTTGGGCTAAAGTACTGACTGAAACGAACAAATCTCAGAGTGCTGAAAAACACTTCTTTTTTGACTAAACCCATTAAAGAAAATAAGCTCCGTAATATGTTCATTTTAGGGGTTCTCTTTCTGGCTGTTTATCCTGTCATCATTCTTGCTTGTTTTTAACTGGTCTTTTCTCACCCAGTTCTTTCTTTACTACCACTTTTTCAGAGGGGCCGTGCCGGGTCCCATGGTGGTTTGGGTGAACCGCCGGGGTGCCGGGGTCCTGCTGCCAGACCCTGCTCCACTGCCCACCTCCAGTCTCTTGGTCTTTGTTGTTGGATTTCTCCTGGAATAGCAAAAGAAGGTGCTCCAACATCGTTTCATGTGTACACAGTCTTTTTGTGACCAGAGTTGAAAGGAATTGAGGGCTTACTCCTGTGGGCCCCCGAGCACCACCTGAGGGATCACTCCTGAACAGAGTCACTACCACGAGGTGTGGCCCAGCTCAGGACACCCTCCACCCTGCAACCACCACCCCCAACCCTGAAACTGCTGCAACAGAAATAATTGGGAAGTTGCCGTCTCACTAGTAATTATGCGCAGGGGAACGGGGCCTGCCCTTTCGCCATTGGCCTTCCAAAGCCTTTCCGTGTAGCAGATGGCTGGTCACGGTTGCTATTCAGAGACCTGCAGTAGCTGCCAGCCCTTTAACAGGCCCGACTTTCTGCAGGTCTGAAGTGCACATTCCCGCCGTCTCAGTCCAGTTCGGGGTCATCCTTGAAGCCTACTGCCGGGGCAGCGTCGGGTACATGAAAGTGCTGTCCAAACAGGTATGACTGCTCCCACCCTCCTGCTCATAATAATCGATTATATCGATATATTATTGGCCACATCATATTTGATGAATCAACTCATTGCCTTTTTCTTCCATTGTATTATTTCACAGAGATTTTAGTAGGTGCGCCTGAGGAATGAATGTCTAAGCAAAGTTTAAGTCAAGAAGTACATTTTGGGGGGCCGGAGCGATAGTACAGCAGGCAGGGCGTTTGCCTTGCCACAGCTGACCTGGGTTCGATCCCCACCATCCCATACAGTGTCCCCCGAGCACCACCGGGAGTGATTCCTGAGTGCAGAGCCAGGGGTAACCCCTGAGCATTGCCAGGTGTGACTCAAAAAGGAAAAAAAGTCAATAAAAATAAACTTTCAGGGACTAGAGAGCGCATGCAGTGGGAAGGCCTGCACCTTGTGTGTGGCCTGCCGAGATGGGGTCCCCGCACCCAGATGGTCTCCCGAGCACCGCCAGGAGTAAGTGCTGGGGTGAGGCGTAAGCCCTGATCATTGCTGCTTATGGCCCCCAGAACAAAGCAAAACCAACAAAAGGGGGGCGCGGGAATAATAAACTTTCAACAGACTTAGCATGAGAAAGTCAATTGAATGTTACTAAAAAAAAATGGTATGTAAAGTAACGCCGTGCCAGAAACTTGCTGAGTGTAGCCCTCAGGGTGGTCCCCCACCCCTGGACCCTGCACTTTGTGTCCCTGAGTCACTCTTCCCAGTTACATAGAATTTGTAATTCATGTGTTCTCCAATTTGATTTCTTTTTTTTTCCCTTTTGGGTCACACACAGCCACACTCAGGGGTTCCTCCTGGCTCTGCACTCAGGAATCACTCCTGGCAGTGCTCGGGGGACCATATGGGATGCCGGGGATTGAACCCAGGTCAGCTGCCTGCAAGGCAAACGCCCTGCCCACTGTACTATTGCTCCGGCCCCTCCCATTTGATTTAGACTGAGCTTGACACCAAGCTAAGATATTCGATCTTCCAGAACCATATCCTGGAGCCAGTCAGTGAACTGGAAGACTTCAGAAGAAAGTTCTATTACTCAGTGACCTGAGGAGTTTTGACATACGTGTAGCCTTCAGTCTTTGCGGTAGAATATCAACAATAATGAGGAGAAGAGGGCACTTGGGAGGGAATAACATACGAAAAGAATATGAATGTCAGGAAATGAAAGTAGCTTGTTTCATCTTTTTAAGAAGTTGTCATTGGGTTCACAATCAGGAGGTTCCGGGAGGTCACGTGGTATTGGGGATTGGACCTGGATCTCACGTAGACGAGGCCTGTGCGCTGCCACGTTAGCCCCGACCCCAGCACCTCATTCTTTTTTTTTTTTCACGCCTAGGAACATGTTTTATTTTCCTAAGACTTGGGCCATCTCACCAACCACTTCCTCACACTTTCTGTCTGCCTCTGAATCTCACCCTTTCCGCATATGTATTTTTCTGTCCATATTTTGATTAGGAATAATTTCTCTGAGGTCTCTGACACACAGTCAAGTGCACAAGAGGGTTTCAAAAAAAAAAAAAGTTTCTTTTGCCCAGAAAGTTCCCTTGTACCCATTTCTGGGCCAAGGCTCCCATTCCTTCAGGGGGCCTCTTACTGAGATAATCTTTTTTTTTTTTTTAATTAGTGAAACACCATGAGGTACAGTTGTAGACTAACACATTTTGCAGCAGCACTTCATTCTGTCCTTCTTACATGGACTAGCTTCCTTTACTCCCCGATTTTATTTAAGAATAAATCTTTTCTCCCTGATTTTATTTAAGAAAGTGGTTTTTTTTTTAAAGGTGAAAATCATTGGTTTAAGTAACAAGTGATATAAAAAGTGAGTTTTTTGCTTATCTGAAGCCGGGCTCTTTTCCACCGGGCAACCATCGTGTATGCAGGGGGCGCGGGGCCAGGGGGACTAGCACTCCATAGGCTCGTATGGCAGCGTCGTCCTGCACATCGTTTTTAATCCTAAACTCATGTTGGTGGCGGGGAAACTTACTTTCAGGTTGAAGCTCTCAATAAACTAAAAACTCTGAATAGTTTGATCAAACTGAATGCCGTGAAGCTGAACCGAGCCAAGGGGAAAGAAGCCATGCACACCTGCCTAAAGCAGAGCGCCTACCGCGAGGCCCTGTCTGACCTGCAGTCGCCGCTCAACCCCTGCGTGATCCTCTCGGAGCTCTAGTGAGTGGCTGTGAGGAAGGGGGGGAGGTTCCCCTCGCTCGTAGAGGCCGCCTAGGGAGTGAGTGGTGTTTCAGCTCCTCAAGGTGGAGCCCTTGTGTGATAGCACAGCGAATAGGGTGTTTGCCTTGCATGCGGCCGACCCGGGTTCGATTCCCAACATCCCACATGGTCTCCTGAGCAGGAGTAATTTCTGAGTGCAAAGCCAGGAGTAAACCCTGTGCATTGCCAGGTGTAACCCCTCCACTCAAAAAAAAAGGAGTCAGGAGCAAATTTCTATTCCGAACTGTATTTTGGTGAGATGGCGTCACTTCAGTTCGCCCCATCTAGTAGCATGGACTAGCATGGACTTAAGGGAGCATTGCAGGTAGACGGGATGGGGTTTTCTGCGTCAGTTGGTAAGCAGGGCCTCTCTGCTGCCTCCCTGCATCCCGAGAGGAGATGCATCATTTCTGCCTTGAATAGGCAGTCCCGTGGCTCGAGGCCTGCCAAGGAAGGTTGTCAGGTGTCTCGAAATCGCAGTGACCCGTGTCCCCTTGCTTGGTTTCAGCGTTGAGAAGTGCAAGTACATGGATTCCAAGATGAAGCCCTTGTGGCTGGTGTACAACAACAAGGTGTTCGGCGAGGATTCGGTCGGAGTCATCTTCAAGAACGGCGATGGTGCGTATGGGTTCCACAGGGCCCTGCCCCCTGGCGTCTCTCGTTTGTTTTCAGCTGACTTTGTCTGAACGGGGTTGTGTAAGTGTGTGACAGGTGGCGGCCAAGACGCAAGAAATGGGGCCTGTCCCAAATCCCTTTTTTCTCCTGCTGGGAAATTAATTGTGTAGTTTCTTTTCCATACATTGTTCTAATAAGCCTCTCCCCACTTTCCCAGAGGACAAAGTGTACTACTTTGTTTAAAATCTTGTGAAATATGAGAGGATTTGGGTTGATTTGGGGGTCACACCAGTCAGCACTTAGGGCTTACTCACTCCTGGCCCCACACTGAGGGCTCACTCCTGGTGGTGCTCAGGGATCCATATGGGTGCAGGCATTGAACTCAGGCTGACCCTGTGCAAGGCAGGCGCCCTGCCCGCTGCATATCTCTTTCCAACCGGGGATTTTTTGGTTGCTTTACCAGCCACACCTGTTGGTGCCCTGGGGCCATTCCAGGCTCCACTCAGGGGTGACCCAGGGCTGCATTTAGGGAATCATGTTCATCACTGCCGATTGAACTGGGGTCTGCCTTGCACGGGCATTGCTTTAGCTGCCATATGCCTCTCTGGTCCGTCAGAGAGCATTTGAAATACACGTAATAAGAAAGTTTCACACATGTTTCTAGAATAGCAGTTTTGACGCTACCCTCATTGTTTTGCATTTTGATTAATACATGTCACTGACCCAGTACTTTATAAAGGATAAACCTCTCAAGTATTTAGACTACCCAGATTACAGTCCTGCCCGCTGCCTCTGGGGGGTGTATGACAACATGCAACTCACTTAAAAGTTACAGAGCAGGGGCTGGAGTGATGGCACAGCGGGTAGGATGTTTGCCTTGCACGCAGCCGACCTGGGTTCGATTCCCAGCATCCTGTATGGTCCCCTGAGCACTGCCAGGGGTAATTCCTGAGCGCAGAGCCAGGAGTGAGCCCTGAGCATCGCCAGGTGTGACCCAAAAAGCAAAAAATAAATAAAAGTTACAGAGCATCAGGATCTCGATGTTCATGAGAATTACAGCAACGAATTGTGAGGCTTGTTGTTACTGTTTTTGGCATACGTCATGGGGAGCTTGCCAGGCTTTGCCAAGTGGGCGAGATACTCTCGGTAGCTTGCCGGGCTCTCCAGGAGGGGCGGAGGAATCAAATCCGGGTTGGCCATGTCGGCCGAGTGCAAGGCAAATGCCGTACCCGCTGTGCTGTCGCTCCAGCTTCCTTATGAGTGCTTTCTATTCTATACCTAATAACATCAGTAGATAATTATTCATGCCTAACAGTATTTCGAGCTAATTCAGACAGAATAAAATTGGAAATGTACCATACACACACCCCCAATTTTAATACTTGGTCACATTTATTTAAATTTAAAATTGCTAATATTTATTATGTTAAGTATGAGGTTTGTTGGTTAATAACAGTTTGTTGTGAGATGTTCCTGGTGCCTGCTTGAGCAAATCGATGAACAACGGGAGGACAGTGCTCCAGTGCAGTGCTCTAATGAAGCAGTTTCCCCCCTTTAGACTTACGACAAGATATGCTGACGCTCCAGATGCTGCGCCTGATGGACTTACTCTGGAAAGAAGCTGGGCTGGATCTCCGGTGAGGCTTCTGGTGAATTTGGGGGGGCGAGGGTGGCATCTCCTGCTGTGTTTTCTGCATGGGCTGAGTTTCATCCCTGAGCAGTGCTGCGTATGGTGTCTCCCCCTCAGAGTGTCTGGGTGTGGGCATAGAGACCTGCCCCTCTCCCTTCTTGAGGCTTCCCGTTGATACTTCCTGCATGCTTGCTGGTGCACCACTATTCTTGAGACTCTCCGTTCTCTTCATTCTTCCGTTCTCTGATTGGATACTTGACTGTCATCAAGTTTACTGGTTCTTCGGTTGCTCATAGAATTTGTGATTCATGTGTTCTCCCATTTGATTTTTTTTTTCCTCTTGGGTCACACCCAGTGATGCGCAGGGGTTACTCCTGACTCTGCACTCAAGAATCACTCCTGGCGTTGCTCAGGTGACCTATGGGATGCCGGGGATCAAACCCCTGTAGGCTTCATGCTAGGCAAATGCCTTCCCCGCCATCCTATCAGGATACCACATGTTTGTCCCCAGCACTATTTCTGTAAACTGTCACTCGGACAAGAGTGTTTTTTCCTTCCCACTGTGAGCAGTGCATCCCCCTGACACTGAGTGCTTTCATCCTCGCCAGCTTTTGCAGAGGAAGTTGTTGAACTTTTGCCCAGTTGGGGCTGGAAGTGGGGTGGCAAGAAATGCAGGAAAGTGAGCGACTGTGTGCTTGGCTGGGCCATACGGGATTTCCCATGTTCTGTCACCATGAGGCCGGGGTGATGGGAAGAAACTTTCATGCGCCGTTGCTGCCTTTCTTGGAGTGTGGACATTGTTTTTGAAGGAGAGAGAAATTAGTAATAAAGATGCAAAGCAACTTCATGCCAGTTCAGACTACTAGTCTATAGTTTGATAACTGTGCTCCCCATCTTCTATTTCTAGAGTTAGGAAAGTACTTAAAGAAGCATAAAATAATAAAATTGTTGGTGGAAAGGACCACTTTCAAGGTCCCTATGAAACATGCAAAGCCGCCATCTAGAATGGAAGGCCATTGAAGAATTTTTGATAGAGAAGTTGTTGATGTACTTGAAATGGATTGTGTAGCTAATGCCTTTAGAAAAGACTGTCATGTGAGAAAAGGGAGACTAATTAATGTTGGTCTTTTTCTTTTTTTTGGAAGGGGGACACTGGCTTTGCTCAGGACTTACTCCTAGCAGTGCTCAGGGGACCATACTATGGTACAGGGACGCAGGGATTCAAACCATTGTCATAGCCGTAGGGCATGTGCCGTGAGCCGTCTCAGACCCGTAGATACATGTTAGCAAACTCTTGAATAATGGACTATAACTTGGATTCAGGTGGTGGGAGAAACTGAGAAGTACTAGACTATGTATATCCCAAGGTAGGTAATAAACATTGGATGGGAAAGAAAGACTCTAAGATAGTGTG
This sequence comes from Sorex fumeus, assembly GCF_029834395.1. Classification (NCBI taxonomy): domain Eukaryota; kingdom Metazoa; phylum Chordata; class Mammalia; order Eulipotyphla; family Soricidae; genus Sorex; species Sorex fumeus. The sequence continues at coordinate 68,271,904 of NW_026606101.1, read as the reverse complement.
TGTGTGTGTGTGTGTGTGTGTGTGTGTGTGTGTAGCATGAAAGTTTTTATGAAACTTATTGAGAAAGATGTAAAGGGAGAGAAAGGAGAAGCACACATTCAAGAGAGAACACAGGCTTCTCCAGAGTAAAAAATAAGCAAAGAAGAAGACACGGAGATACATGTTCAGGGAGAACCCGGACTTGAACAAGCCAGTCACGATGACTTTATTCATTTTTTTTCCTTAAATTTTTATTAGTGAAACACCATGAGGTACAGTTGTAGACTTACAAATTTTTGTGCTTGGGTTTCAGTTATACAATGATTGAATACCCATCCCTCCACCAGTGCCCATTCTCCACCACCACTGATCCCAGTATCCCACCCACCCCCCATCTCCTCCATCCCACCCTACCTCTGTGGCAGGGCATTCCCTTTTGTTGTCTCTCTCCTTTTGGGTGCTGTGGTTTGCAAAAGAGACATTGAGTAGCAATCATGTTTGGTCTGTAGTCTACTCTCATCACACATCTCCCATCCTGAGAGGAACCTCCCAACATCCTTTATTTGGTGTTCCCTTCTCTATCTGAGCTGCCTTTCCCCCTAGTGTGTGCTACTGGCCTCAAAGCCATGGAGTAATCCTCCTGGTACTTATCTCGGCTATTCTTGGGTGTTAGTCTCCTATTTTATTACTTTATATTCCCCAGATGAATGCAGTCTTTCTATGTCTGTCCCTCTCTTTCTGACTCATTTCGCTTAGCATGATACTTTCCATGTAGTACCACTTGTATATAAATTTCATGACTTCATCTTTTCTAACAGCTGCATAGTACTCCATTGTGTAGATGTACCAAAGTTTCTTTAACCAGTCATCTCTCCTCGGGCACTCAAGTTTTTTCCAGATTCTAGCTATTGTAAACAGTGTTGCAATAAACACACAAGTGTAGATGTCACTTCGACTATACTTTTTTGCCTATTTGGGATATATTCCCAGGAGTGGTATTGTTGGATCAAATGGGAGCTCAATTTCTAATTTTTTGAGGATCGTCCATACTGTTTCCCAAAAGGGCTGAACCAGTTGGCATTCCCACCAGCAGTGAAGGAGTGTCCCTTTCTCGCCACATCCGTGCCAATACCAGTTGCTTTTGTTCTTTTGGATGTGGGCCAGAGTCTGTGTTGTGAAATGATATCTCATTGTTGTTTTGATCTGCATCTCCCTGATGATTAATGGTGTAGAGCATTTTCTCATGTGCCTTTTAGCCATTTGGATTTCTTCTTTGGGAAAGTTTCTGTTCATTTTGTCGCCCCAGTTTTTGATGGGGTTGGATGTTTTCTTCTTGTGGAGTTCAGCCAGTACTTTGTATATCCTTGATATCAACCCCTTGTCAGATGTGTATTCAGCAAATATTCTTTCCCATTCTGTAGACTGTCTTTGTATTTTGGTCACTGTTTCTTTGGAGGTGCAGAAGCTTCTTAGTTTAAGATAGTCCCATTTGTCTATCTCTGTTTTCACTTGCTTGGCCAGTGGTGCAGTCACAATGACTTTAAAGCAACTAGGCAGATGAAGGTGCCATGTTCCAGGGCAGTGTCGAAAGTGTCTGTATGTGGCTCCTGTTAGATGCTGCATAAAGGGTGGTTAACTCCCCCCAAATTGAAAGTGAAGGTGAAATATTTTCAGCAGTGATCCCTGAGCCCAGAGAAAGAAAGAAGCCCTGAGCACAGCTGGGTGTGACCCCAGAAAACAAAAGCAAACGAAAAATGAAATACCTTTATTTTCTATGCAGCTTACTCTGCCTGTATGCATAAATAAGATGTTCTATTGCCTTGACTAGCTAGATAAAAAGTATGCATTTAGCCGGCAGTTACATTCTAGTAAATTTTTTAATCTGTTGACCCAAGAGACTGACTTCCCAACAGAAGGCAGAATTCGTACCTTCCTGTTTGACACTAACACCCCTTTTGACAAAGATGCTCACTTTAGTTGAAAAGTGTGCTCAGTTACTACCTTGTGGATTGTGTACTCACGTGACCTTCGTGCCTTCCAGGATGCTGCCTTACGGCTGCTTAGCAACCGGAGACCGCTCTGGCCTCATCGAGGTCGTGAGCACCTCGGAAACCATCGCTGACATTCAGCTGAACAGCAGCAACGTGGCTGCCGCTGCCGCCTTCAACAAAGACGCCCTTCTGAACTGGCTGAAGGAGTACAACTCCGGGTGAGCGCACAGCCCTTCCCGGCGGGCGGCCAGGCAGATAACGCCCCCGCTTAGGCTTCTCATTCCTGCAGCGTTCTGCTTCGTTTCTGGCAGAAGCGGAATGACGGGCAGATCTTCCTTAAAGTCACAGAAGTGCCCAGCACCGGGTCCTGCTCTCACCTAGATCAGAGCCCTAGGGAAGAATGTGTTCCAGTGACTAGCATGGAAGTTTTTGGTGTCGTACACCATCTTCTGCATCTGTTGGGACAGGTGTGAACCCAGGGTCTTAGCAGATGTCTACAGTACGAAGAACTGAGTTTGAAACCGAGCTCTTCCCGTGGAAAAGGCTGTGGTGGGAGTTTTGTTTCTAGTGAGGGTGCTGCGGACCCCCTAATCCAGAGGCTGTAAAGGAATATTTCCTTCCTTCCCCCCTCCCCACTCCTCTACCCTTCCACTTCCTTCCTCTCCTCTCCCATCCCCTTCCTTCCCGTCATTTCATTTTTGGGGGGCCTCTTCTGGCTCTGTACTCGGCATCACTCCTGTCGAGCTCAGGGAACCAGTGGCCAGGGATGGAACCTGGGTCAGCTGCGTGGAAGGCCAGTGCACTGCCCACTATACTCTCCCTCCAGCCCTGAAGGAATTTTTCACAGAGGAGATACTCTGCAAGTATTTCTCACTGAAATTTTGAAGTCAGGCTTGAATTTGACTACCGGCAGGATCCAGGACCTATTAATCATCCTTCAAATTGGGATCGTGTCTTGAGTCTTTCATCTCTTAGGGGTCTCTGATGCACTTCTGATTTAAATCAGTGAATTAAATGATCGGAACTGTACCAGTTCTTAAATAACTGAATTCTAGGCATAGGCTAGAAAGGCTCCAATCCCAGTATCGTCGAGAAAAGATGGTGATCCTGTGAGCCCGCCCTTAGCCCCTCTGGAGCACGAGATGTCCAGGACATACCACTGAGGTGGTCAGGGCGCCTGCCCGGACAGTTTGGGTACCCCTAAGCTGCTTCTCACAGTGCAGAGAGCACGACTGCTGTGTGGGCTGGTTTTCATCCCATGTGGGTGCACCCTATTTTGCAGGGATGACCTGGATCGAGCCATTGAGGAGTTTACTCTGTCCTGTGCCGGCTACTGTGTAGCTTCTTACGTCCTGGGGATTGGCGACAGACATAGTGACAACATCATGGTCAAGAAAACCGGGCAGGTGAGCCCCGCCCCCAGCCTGCCAAGGGCCACGGTGGTGCCGTTTCCAGGCTGCAGCGGTCTCAGGCCGAAGCGCAGGCGGACTTTAGTCCTTCGGGGGATTGGTATTTTTGTCTTTGGGAGGGCATACCCAGGGTACGTGAGGACTACTCCTGGCTCAGTGCTCGGGGGTCACTCCGGGTGGGGCACAAGGCCTCTGGCATGTAGAGCAGCCTCCAGCCTGTTGTGCTATCTTCGCAGCCGTGCACTGTGGGACGCTTGCTCTGTTTGGCTCTCACATCTCACATCTCACATCTGCCACACCTGAAGCCACCAAGGCTGTCAATGTTTGGGGACTTGGACAGGCCTGGCTGGTGCAACCGGAAATCACATGAGCCAGCAGTTACTCACTGTGGTGCTACCCCCAGGCCCTCTAGGAAGATCCGGTCCCTAGGGCAGAGCATGTGTTGTGTATTGCGGGAACCCCGGCTTCAATCCCCAGTACCGCATATACAACCCCCAGCTCCCGCTCCCACACCAGCACCCCAGTTCTGGCCCTGCCAATGTGAAATATATAATTAAAGAAGCAAAGTGTTTTCTCAAGACTGATGTTTGTGAATGTTCAGTTGGAGCACAAAAGTCCTGTAGAGTGGAGGAAAGGCCCCTCACCACAACTTCCCAGTGTGTCATGTGCAGAGAAAGTCTCATGGGACCAGAGGTCCCTTTGCTCCCAGTCTCAAAGAGTGGACTCTCCAGGGACCGAGAAGTTAGTGGAGCTAGAAAATGATTTCAGACTTGCAAATCTCTAGCGAGCTGTGGTGGGCAGAGAGGTAGAAGAGAGACATTTCCAGACGCTAGTTCTTGAAAAGGGCATCTCCTTGACCCGATGCTGAGGTTTGGGATCTGCTGTCTGAGAAATGCCTTTGAGGGGCTGAGACTCCCCGCCAGCAGCTCAGAGCTCACCAGCAGCCGTTGACAAGTGAAGAGACTTGCTCCTCCCCAGATGCGGTGGATCCCGCTGCCGTAAAGGAAGCCTTCTCACCGGGGATCTTGTACCTAGAGATCGAGGGTTATTAGACACAGACAGTATCATGCAGACAGCTTTATTTATTTATTTATTTATTTATTTATTTATTTAATGAACCACCATGAGATAGTTACAGACTTATAGACTTTCATGATTATGTTCCAGTGATACAGTGATCAAGTACCCATCCCTCCACCAGTGCCCATTCTCCACCACCAGTGTTCCCAGTATCCCTAGCTCTTTGTTTAAAAACAAGTACTTATATCCAAAAGATATTTATAAAATTTAATAGTAGCACTGTCCTCCCATTGTCCATCAAATTGCTCAAGTGGGCATCAGTAACGTCTCCGTTGTGAGACACATAAAATCCAATAAAATACTTTTAATAAACGATTTTTTTTAAGTGCATCTCCTGGGACAGGAGAGACAGCACAGGGATCAGACTCTTAACCCACATGCAGCCAGCGCCAGTTTGATTTTTGGCACCACGTACAGTCCCCTGAGCACCACCAAGGGAAAGAAACAGCAGGGGAGTGGGTCCTCCTGCCAGATATCCTTAGAGCAGGTGACAGAATCTCACAAAAAAGAATGATCAGGCCCCAGATATTAGTGGGGTTTACTGCTGTAAACCAAGACACAGAAGTGACATGGAGCTAGGAAATAGCTGAGAGAGGAATGAACGGGGGTTCCGTGATCGTTGGGCATTGACCTGGGCATCAGAGCCCGGTGAGCCTGACCGGACCCTGCTGTTCTTCTAACAGCAGGAGAGTTCTGAAAGAAGACAGAGAAGATCATAGAACATTCACCTCCACTCACCCAACCGCCTACACCCAAAAATCATCATCATCATCATATAATAAGAAGAAGAATAAAAATAATCTCTTTTGTTCAGGAAAAGGATAGAGGATAAAAAGAAATGTAGTCCTAGTATACCGCCACCATTTGGGTTACGTGGTGTGAACAGTTTAAATATTGAATATTGGTTTGACTAAACGTGATGGTACATCGTGCACCATTGCATAACTTCGCATCAGCACAGCAGCATTAAATCCTGACCTCAAGTAAGGCGGGATTGTGTTCACAAAATCAGGAAGAGCAGAGTTAGTCAAAGGATGCTGTTGAGAAAATGAGGCGAATGGCAGGAAAAGCACAGGCAAGAGTGCAGAGAAAGGTTTCCTCCTAAGGGTCGCATACATGGGAGAGAACAATCATACAGCACCCAGGGTATTCACCTTGCACACTGCTGACCTGGGTTCAGTTCCCAGCACCCCACAGGGTCCCCTGTGTTCAGAGCCAGGAGTAAGCCCTGTGACCCAAGGAACAGTCAAAAAGGAAACCAAACAACAGATAAATAGCAGCACAGGCCATCAGGAGCAGGGGGCAGGGATGTGCTCTCCCCTTCTGTGTGTTCAGGGGTTACTTGCGGCTCAGCAGTGAGCCCTGGTGGTGCCCTGGCTTGACGCTTGTTGGCTGCACAGAAGGAGAGCACCCCCGACTCCCCCCGACTAATCACAGATGTTGCCACCACGAAACAAGGAGGGTGCTGAAATGCAAGATGCTGGGGAAAGTGGCATCTTGAGGACCTGTGCCTGCTTTGGAGCCCACCAGTCCAAGGGAGATTAAATTCCGTTTTTTTTTTTTTTCCCCCAGCTCTTCCACATTGACTTCGGACATATTCTTGGAAATTTCAAGTCCAAATTTGGCATTAAAAGGGAGCGAGTGCCTTTCATTCTTACCTATGATTTCATCCATGTGATTCAACAAGGAAAAACAGGAAACACAGAAAAGTTTGGCCGGTGAGTCTTCCCCTGGCTTCCGAGTTTCAGGTAACTGATAGCTCTGGCATTTCTTAGCTGGGGGAAACTGGGAGCAAAAGCTGCTTTCAGAAGGAATTTGGGGGAACTCTCCACTTAGGCGCCTGTTCTAGTTCAGAAGTGAGATAAGACACAGATGAGGGAATTTGGAATGAGTTTCTGGGTTTTGGTCCAATACAATACTTCTACCTTTACCTGTCATTGAGGGAATTTTTCGACACTTGAGGACACTTGAGGGTTTTGCTGTCGTTCTAAGTGAGGGCAGAGACAGAGCCCAGGTTCTGAGACAGTTTTAATGGGCTCTGATGCTGGCACATTACTTACCTTATCTTCATTTTATCTTGAAGTACGAGCAAAACCATTACATTTCAGGAGCTGGAGCAATAGCACAGTGGGTGGGGCATTTGCCTTGCACGAGGCCGACCCAGGTTCAGTTCCCAGCATCCCATATGGTCCCCTGAGCACTGCCAGGGGTAATTCCTGAGTGCAGAGCCAGGAGTAACCCCTGTGTATTGCTGGGTGTGACCCAAAAAGAAAAAAAAAAACAAAAAAAACCCATTACATTTCAGGGATTACGGTGATTTGAGGGAAGTGATGTGACCAACTCATACAGTGTAAAATAAATACATACAAAGCACTGCACTCTAGCACTGTCCTCCCATTGTTCATTGATTTTGCTTAAGCAGGAACCAGTAATATCTACATTGTGAGACTTGTTACTGTTTTTGGCATATCGAATACGCTATGGGGAGCTTGCCAGGCTTTGCCATGTGGGCAGGATACTCTCAGCAGCTTGCCAAGCTCTCTGAGAGGGGTGGAAGAATCGAACGCAGGTGGGCCGCGTACATACAAAAAATAAAATACATATAAAATAAGTACAACTCGTACATATAAAATATCATCACTCCTGGCTCTGCCTGGCTTTCGGCAGAATAGACCCCTGGACACAGTATTCTCTTTGGCAAGATTAGGGAAGATGGGAGGATAGTACAATGAGCAGGGCACTTGCCTTACGTGCTTACTGGTCTGGGTTCAGTCCCTGCCACTACATATGGTCCCCCGAGCCCTTCAAGAGTGATCCTTGAATCCTCCCAGGGTGGGAGAAGCATGCTGAAAGTAGACTATAGACCAAATATGACTGCCACTCAATGCCTCTCTTGCAAAACACAGTACCCAAAAGAAGAGAGAGAGAACAAGGGGGAATGCCCTGCCACAGAGGCAGGGTGGGATGGGAGGTGGGAGGGATGCTGGGACCCGTGTTGGTGGAGGATGGGCACTGGTGGAGGGATGGGTACTTGATCATTGTATAACTGAAACCCAAGCACAAAAATTTGTAAGTCTATAACTGTACCTCATGGTGTTTCACTAATAATATATATATATGTATATATATATATCTTACAAGCAAAAAAAAAGAGTGATCCTTGAGTGCAAACCCCAGAGTTAGCCCTGAGCACTGCTGGGTGTACCCCAAAAAAAAACCAAAGCAAAAATTGGGGAGACAAAATCTGATGGTCCCCTAAAAAAGTCTATTTTATTTTATGTTTGCTTTTTGGGTCACACCCAGCAGTGCACGGGGGGGTTACTTCTGACTCTGCACTTAGGAATTTCTCCTGGCGTTGCTCAGGGGACCATAAGGGTTGCTAAGGGTTGCTGGGAATCAAACCTGGGTAGGCCACGTGCAAGGCAAACACCCTACCTGCTGGACTATCGCTCTGGCCCGTAGGAAGTCTATTTTAAAGAGGAGGGAGCGAAGAGTCAAGATGACAGGGTGGAATATGACTTTAAAAGGATCTGACCGAGGGCCGGAGCAATAGTCCAGCAGGTAGGTTGTTTGCCTTGTATGCAGCCAATCAGGGTTCGATCCCCAGTATCCCATATGGCCCCCCAAGCAATGCCAGGAGTAATTCCTACGTGCAGAGCCAGGAATAACCCCGGAGCATTGCTTGCTGGGGTCAAAAAGCAAAAAATAAACTGATCTCACACTGTCTTGGGGACATTAAGGACGTTAATCTCTGGAGATAGTGGACAGACCACAGATATGTCCTCTGATAAAAAGGTAAAGGCCCTCCCGTTGATCGTCGATTTGCTCGAGCGGGCCCAGTAACGTCTCCATTGGAGACTTTGTTGTTACTGTGTCTGGCATATCGAATACTCTCGGTAGCTTGCCGGGCTCTCCGAGAGGGGCGGAGGAATCGAACTCGGGTCGGCCATGTTGGCCGCGTGTAAGGCGAACGCCCTAACCGCTGTGGATGTCCTCTGATAGTCTATTGGATTTTAATAGTCAATTAGTTTGTCCTTCCCCCCCCACCCCCCCATAAAATAAAACATTTAAGTGTCTTTGCCTTTTATTACAGAATTTTTGTTGTTTTGGGTTTGGGTCACACCTGGTGGTAATTAGGGCATATTTCTGACTCTGTGCTCAGGAACCATTTTTGGGGCTCGGGGGACCATGTGTGGTGCTGGGGTCAAACCAGCCTCAGGGCCTTGCATGCAAGGTCAGTGCCTTACCTGCTACACTCCCTTGTCCAGCTGATTTTGTCTTGGGGGGGAAACTGATATTAAAGGGTGTTTTTTCTATACATTTTAGTTCTGAGACAGTTTACAGAGAAGTTAAAATCAGAAATAAATGAGCCTTCAGAGCAGTGTGAATGTTCGTGCTCTCCTGGAAAGTGTAGAGCTGCCTCTCACCTTCCTTTCCTTCCTGAGGCTCCCTCAACAACCACTCCCCCTCCCCCCCCACCACACACACACACACACACACACACACACCGCACGCGCGCGCGCGCGCACACACACACACACACACACACACACTGCACGCGCGCGCGCGCGCACACACACACACACACACACACACACACACACACACACTGCTGACATTGCTCTCTGGCTCACCGTCCCCAGGTTCCGGCAGTGCTGCGAGGATGCGTACCTGATCCTGCGGCGGCATGGGAATCTCTTCATCACTCTCTTTGCACTGATGCTGACCGCGGGCCTCCCTGAGCTCACGTCTGTCAAGGATATCCAGTATCTGAAGGTACTTTCTCCCTCCTCTGCGTGTCCTGGCAGGCAGCCATATGACGTTGTCCGGTTGCAGCCGACATATATTTCATCCTCAAGAACATTCGGCAGCTGGTTCTTGTCCACCTAGAACTCATCCTTCCCCCTGTTGGCATGTGTGGGTGTCACTCCTAGCTCTGTGTGCAGGGGTTACTCCTGGCAGTGCTTGGGGGGACCAGGCGGTGCCAGGGGGATTGAACCGGCTTCAGCTGTTGAAGGGTTTAACCCTTGCGTTCTCCAGCCTGGCCCAGCTGCCCTTGGTCTTTGGCATTTGGGGCCACTGTGAAGCTGGACAAACCCCACTGTGTTTCTTTTTGTTAGGACTCCCTTGCCTTAGGAAAGAGTGAAGAGGAGGCACTCAAACAGTTCAAGCAGAAATTTGATGAGGCGCTCAGGGAAAGCTGGACTACGAAGGTGAACTGGATGGCGCACACCGTGCGGAAGGATTACCGCTCCTAACCTCGGCCCGGCCGCTGGCCACTCGCCCCGTCCATCCTGCTCTTGCACTAAGGCAACAGGACCCTGTCAGAGATGTTCAAAAGGGAAGGAAGTCCTGAAACTCAGTTCGGTTATGAACCAGGCATTCCGCAGAACCTGATCCGAACAACCCCGATGACCGCCCTCTGCTTTCTGTATGCTTCCAAGATTCATCATGAAACTCTCAACATTATGGATAATCATTTCCTGCTGACTTTGCACGCCAAGGAATGCTACTAAGATTGTTTTTTTTTGTTTTTTGTTTTGTGTCTCCTTCTTTTCTTCTTTAAAAAAAAAAAGTATTTGGTACTTTTTCCAGAAAGGTGTAAATACTTCATTTTAGTGTTGTGACTTAAGTGTTACCACTCAGCCAATTCACCCACACCTGGGGACTGATCTTACCTTACAAATGAAGCTTGAAAAGTTTTTTTCCCCCTCCCTTTTTAAATTGTGTAAACTACAAATTATAATATAATTTGAAATTATGATTATTTTTCAAAAGAAATCTCTTAAACCTGTGGAAACATTAATTATTTTGTTGTTATTTATCACCATAAGAGCATCATCCCAGTCAGACTTGCTGAAAATCTGCTGGCAAGGCAAATGATAACGATGCTGCATATATATTTACAGTGTTTCTTGTGGGAGTTCTGTATGGTAAGATGTTTCTTTGGTCTTCAGTCTGTGTTTTGAAGTTTTACAAAAAGCAGAGCTTTTTCTTCAGCAACTTTTTGGTTATATGATCCAGTTCTTCCAGATGCTTCGTAAGGAGGCACATACTAATACAGTTTTTACGTGGTGTCTGTGAAAGTGTTCACTTCACAGAGCATTATACTTGAGCAAATGCACACAAGGCCGAAAGCAAATGAAAAGGAGACTGTGGATTAAACTCCATAGCTGAGATTCAGTATTTTAGTAAAATGCCAGCTGTTCTTACTGTATTTATTAAAACTTGTAATAATGTGATTTTTCAAGGATCTTCGTTCAAATTGAAATAGTTTGTGGAATTCCTTAATTTATTTGTTGAGGTACCATATACTTCGGGTGCTCGCTGGCAAGCAATGTTAATATGTGCAATAGGAACTACTGGTTTGAATGTGCGAGTGACCGGCCACTCTGAGTCGAGGCACCCCCTCAGACCTTCTGCTTGTTCTCCAAAGAAGACTGGGGCGCTCGGCCCCGTGCCCCCGACTGGAAGCGAGACGAGGACCCGCCTCGTAATTGAGTTTGCTATGGGAGTTTCATGGAAGGTTGCTCCATTCTGTCATCTTCCTTCACGGTCTCAGGTCAGTGGCTGAGCTGTGTCAGCCGCTCTTGGCGTGTCGTCCCGGCTCCCAGAAACAGCCACGTTCACGGGCAGGTGCGGCTGAGCTCAGGTCCCCGCCGGCTCCTCCCTCCCCTCTTCCCAGCCTGCCCCCCAGCACGGGAGGCCTCTTGGGCTTTCGGAAGAGCGCAAGGTCAGGGGCTACCCCAGTCCATTTCCATCCGTTCGGGAAGCAGCTCAGGCCTGGGAGAATGTCCCTCCAGTACCTGGACTGTCGGAGGCACTCGCCTCTTCTCTGGCCCGATGCTCAGAGCACGCCCTTGTCTTAGAAACTCAGACTGGTGGGCCGGGCCTGCAGGTTCAGGGTGCGGGTTGGAGAATGGTGGCCTTCGTGATTGATGGCACGGCTCTTGTCGGGGGGTCCCCAGCTGGAAGGGGAAAGACATGAAGAGCAGGACAGGGAAGCTAGTGCCCTGACAGAGCTGGAAGAGGTGCGGAGCAGCTCAGGCCACCCTCAGAGGGTGCCAGGCCCGGACCACCGGTGCCCCGCTTGGCCGCCGCATCCTGCCTCCTAGCCTGAATCCACAGACACTCCCTGGCTGAGTTGCGTGTCTCCGAGACACAGCGGCTCTGGCTGAGCAGAGGAGCGTGGGGGGCAGAAGGCAGGTGGGGCTCCCAGGGGGCCGGGGTCTGGCTGCAGAACGAGGGTGTCTGCCAGGTCTGCCAGGTCAGGGCTCTGGTCAGCGGTGACTCTTGCCCCCAAGCGCTGGGTTTCCCAGTGTTCCCAGAACAAGACTTCCGAGAGCCACACACCCCCACTCCCGAGGACAGCCTCTGTGTGTGCCCAGGTGTGGAAAGGCAGAGAGGGGCTTGGACAAACAGGTTCTCCTGTCCGGGCAGACCAGGCCCGCCGAGGCCCCGACCCCACCCCAGCTTTGCCTGTCATGACCCCTGTGTAAGGTCTTTATTTCATTTCTCAGGGTTTGAGTTTCCTAATTTGTAAAATGGGACTGATAATAAACTTGATTTATATCCACGATGATTTGTCGTTCTATCCATGCGTCTGTGTCTAGATTTTTTCTTCTTTTTTTTTTTTTCTTTTTGGGTCATACCCGGCAATGCACAGGGGTACTCCTGGCTCTGCACTCAGGAATTACTCCTGGTGGTGCTCAGGGGACCATATGGGATTCTGGGAATTGAACCTGGGTCGGCTGCGTGCAAGGCAAACACCCTCCCAACTGTACTATCGCTCCAGCCCCTGTGTCTAGGTTTCTGAGTGATTTATGGGCTGGAGTGATAGCACAGCGGTAGGGCGTTTGCCTTGCATGCACCCAGCCCTGCCGAGCCGGGTTCGATTCCTCTGCCCCTCTCGAGAGCCTGGCAAGCTACTGACAGTATTCAATATGCCAAACACAGTAACAAGTCTCACAATGGAGACGTTACTGGGCTCACTCAAGCAAATCGTTGAACAACAGGAGGAGAGTGTTTGTTTGTTTGTTTATGGTTACATTAGTTGATTCCCGGGGGAGCCCTCGCATCCTTGAGCCATACGCCAGACACCCTCCTGTGGGGTCCCAGTGGTTTGAAATGAGACCTCTTTCCCGTGAGCGGGGGTCAGGCATAGGAAGCATATGTTTCTACAGACAGTTCATTTTATGCTGTTTATTCTAGTAAAAGTGCCTCTTAGTAAAACATTAGTGATTTGGGTTCATTTTCATTTCACTTTAGTAAACATTTTACATTATTTACAAAATAAATTGCAGTTTTTATGATTGTACATAATTTTTGGGGGGGGTACTCCCATTCCCCCTGGTTCTGGGAATGTTAACAGTTTCCGGTAACTAAAAAAATAAAATCCTGGCCGACTAAATGTGCTAAGATGTCAGTACCGAGCACGTTTAACTGCCACAGCCCTTGACAAGTCCTGATCTTGGCTTCCTCCGTTTAGGTCCAGTCACGTGGGCTCATTCCAGGAACTCGGGGATTTCTCTGTTGTCCACGAGCAGTGTGTGGATGATCCCTTCCCTCCTTTTCCCACTGCTCACAGCCTTGATGCAGCAGTCATGGCTCCCGATTCGGAAGTGCGTTTCCGTCCCGTCGTCTACAAACTCCCCCTAGGCCAGCAGAGGGGGAAGAAAGGAGTTAGTGTTTCAGAAACTCTGACCTCGCGTAGCAGCAGCACTGCATCACAGCACGAGAAGGGGCTTTGGAGCAGCACTCAACTCTGCAGAACCAGAGCTAGCGTGTGCCGTCAGGGGTTTCCATGCCAGCCAGGAAACAAGTGTCGCTCGGTTCCTCCACTCGGGAGAATCTGCAGCCGGGAAGGAAGCCTTGTGCGTCCAGCTCCAGACCAGCAGCTCTTTGTAGGGTAACCGTGGGCTGGCCCCGCAGTACTACTCCTGGAGTGTGGGCACTGCACCCCTTTTAAGATGGAGCTTCAGAAAGGCGCCCAGAGGTCAAATTTCTGTGCAGCAGAGCAGGGCAGGGCGAGGGCTGGGCCTGATGCAAACTGAGTGACATGTACTTCAAGGTCCCACAACCTCCTTCATTTGTTTATTATGGGGACCACACCCAGCGGTGCTCAGGAGTCACTCCCGGTGGGCTCAGGGGATGCTATGGGGCACTGGGCATCAAACCAGGGTTGGCCGCATGCCCTACCTCTTTCGTGAGTTGCAAACCTCCGTTTGTTCTGGAGACTTCCCTGAGGGTGGAGGGAGGAAGTGGAGTTTAAGTCTGGAGTCTGCCATCTAGAGGAGCCCCTGGAGAGGGCAAACAGCAAGGCCCAGTGTGGTTCTGGCCATTGCTAGGGACCATGGAATGGGAACAGGGAGTTACCAAAGGGACCCTAACCTGCAGATGCCTGCTCTGGAAACCTCTCGATAAAGCGGTTCCATGTCCAGGGGGGTGGTGTGGAAGGGGCGCCCCAGCAGCCCAGAGCGATTCTGAGTTGAACTGAGCTCTGGGCAAACTGCTCTTGGGGTCCCAAGAGAGCTGAAGAAGCTGCACCAGGGTCGATCCCCACAAACATGGTTCCCTGTGACAGCAGGAAGTGCCCAACCCCAGTGTGGCTCCCCAAAGAAGCAAACAAAAATGCCCTTCACACTAGGAAGAGAAAAACTGTGTGTGTGCGTGTGCGTGTGTGTGCGTGTGCATACGTGTGTGTGTGTTGATCCTGGCCCAGACCAGCATCTCCCACGGCCTCCACCAGTGACTGATGGGGTGGAGGGCAAAGGCTGCATCGTGACCAAGGGGAGAGTTCCCACCCTAACACACACACACACACACACACACACACACACACACACACACACACACACCAACTGGGCACTCCATTCTCTTGTCTCCTTCATTCCCGCACCCCGGGCACCCACTGCCAGGTCTATGGAGGTGCCCAGAGGGTCGGGCTGGGCAGCCTGAGTCAGGGCAACCTCCCGCTCTTAGGGCCTACAAGTTGCATTGTGGCTGTGCGCTTTGTTGTGTGCCATCTGGGCGCCCCACACTCGCCCAGCACCTTCCCTGCCCCTCCCCCCCAATACTTTGATTTCAGGGTCAGACCATTTGCCCTGAGCAGCTGGTGTGAAGCTTTCTTATTCACCGGTAGCCCGTGGGGATGATGGAGAAGGGGTCACGTCTGAGCACAGAGCCAAGAATGGCTTCTGGGCACCATGGAGTATGGCCCCCAAACAAACACAAAACAGTGTAGCCAGCAAGCACACATGTCGCTGGGCATCAGGGTGCCTGAAATAGCTGAGAGAGAGCCGCGTGTGAGCTGAGGGAGTGTCAGGCTTTCCACGAGGCTCTCAGGCAGGGGAAAACGGGCAGAGGCTAAGGGGGGTGGCGCAGACATGCAGACTTGGACGTGGTACCGGGTCTCTCTCCGGGCTTTAACCTCGAGCCCCTGGGTTACTTGAAACCTGCCAGTTTGGAAGCAGTGACCTTCTGGGGGCAGGAGAGGACCCGTGTGGTGCTGAGAGGGGCGGGAAGGCCACTTACTGCTGTCTCCATCTTTTTACCGTTGCTCCACACGTCCATTGTGTCCTTTTCTGAAAAAGCAACAAGTTTGGCACATTATACCGGGCCACGCTGGCCCTGGCTGTTGACCCCTGGCGGAGAAGCGGTGTTGCTGGCTTCCTACAAGGCCATCGGTTTTTCTAAAACTCAGTGCTAGTTGTGGCTTTGAAATTTTTCTAAATTTGTTTTTTGTTGGGGGGCCACACCCAGCTGTGCTAAGGATCCCTCCTGATGGTGCTCAAGGAACCGTATCCAGTGCCAGGGATCAACCCAGGCTCGGCCGTGTGCAAGGCCAGCGCCCAGGCCCTGCACCAGCTCTCCAGCTCCACGAAATTCTTCTCAATGTGACCACACGGGGTGCAGACTCTGCTCACGGAGTCCAAAGGGAACAGAGTCTTGGGAGAGAGGGCCCTGGTCCCCCTACGCTGCTCTCCTTGCTTTGCCCTCCTCCGAAAACTCAACCTCAGGGGGCGAGAGCGAGAGTACAGTGGTAGGGTGTTTGCCTTGCACGAGGCCAACCCGGGTTCAATCCCCGGCAAGCTCTTCCAGGAGTAATTCCTGAGTGCAGAGCCAATGAGTAACCCCGTGCATCGCTGGGTGTGACCCAAAAAGCCAAAAGAAAACAAAATAAAATTTAAAAAAACTAAAAAACTCTCAACTTCAGGCCGGTGTTTCTCCTTATATGCAGCCCAGGGGGCTGCACGTCTCTTTCCCAGCTTCTGGCTCGAGATGTTTTCAGAGGCTGACACTGAGCTCTTGTTTGCTCAGGGATCAGTTCCTGGGTGGGGCTGGGGTTCAAATCTGGGTCAGCTGCACACAAGACAAGCACCTAACCCTCTGGACTATCTCTCTGACCCCACCCCCAACCCCATTGTAAAATTTGTTCTGTTTGTAGTGATGGGCTCTTGTTGACCTCCATGAGTGATGTTGTTTTCCATGAGTGTTTGTGGGTGCAGAAACACCCTCAAGATGGTGCAGCAGGCAGGGCGCTTGCCTCGAGGGCAGCAGACCAAGGTTTCATCTCCCGCGCACCGCCAGGTGTGGCCTCCAAACCGAACAAGATAAAAATTGTTTCTATCGGGACAGCAGTGCCTGTGGTCTGCCACAGTCTTAAACTTGCCACCACGGAGTGAAAATGTCCTTCCCACCATTGAATCTTAAGCTTCCGGTGGCCTTTAGACATGCTTCAAAGAGCACAATCAAATCATAAATGCCACTGCCTGTTTCTTCGCTTTTCACCCATGTTTACAATCCTCAAATCCATCATTGTGAAAGCTGCCACTCATATATTTTAGGTCTGCACCAGCTGATAAAAATTAATCTACAGGGGCCAGAGCGGTAGTATGGTGGGGACGGCATTTGCCTTGCATGTGGCCAACCCGGGTTCAATCCCCAGTATCCCATATGGTCCCCCGAGCACTGCCAGTAGTAATTCCCAAGTGCAGAGCCAGGAGTAGCCCCTGAGCATTGCTGGGTGTGACCCAAAAAAGCAAATTAATCAATTAATTAATTAAAAATACTACTACAGGGGTTGGTGACATAGTACAGTGGGCAAGGCACTTGTCTTGAATGTGGTCGACTCAGATTTCTAGTCCCCACATCCCACATCCCTGAGCCTGACAGGAGTGATACCTGAGCACAGAGCCAGGAGTAAGCCCTGAGCACTGCTGGATGTGACCCCCAAACAAACGAACAAAACAAATACTTGATGCCTCAGAAATGCAAATGCCACAGAGGCCCTTTTTGCCCAGAGCTGCAGTCAGAGGCTGGGGGGGTAGGGGGCCCTGTGGGGTGCGGTGGGGTGGGGGTCTCGCTGCAGGACCGCACCCACTTACCCAGCACCACTCTTACATCTTCCCCATCCAAGCGCAACGTCCAGGTGTTGGTGGTTTTTGACCTGTTCTCCAAATACTTCTTGAGACTTTTTCCATTGATTTCCAGAGTATACTCATAAGCCAAGCCACTGACCGCGTCTATTTTTATGGTAGCTTTGGTCTGTGCGGCTCCAACGCAGAAAGTTTCTTTGCCCACTAATTTGAACATCCATTCTTTTCTTATCTCCTCCTAAGGAAGAAAATACAAAAGTTGAAAACACAGAATAGAAGGACGTTATGTAGTTAATTGGATAAGTATATTCTTTTGGTTTCTGATTTCAGATTTTTTTTTTCTTTTTGGGTCACACTCGGCAATGCACAGGGATTACTCCTGGCTCTGCGCTCAGGAATTACCCCTGGCGGTGCTCAGGGGACCATATGGGATGCTGGGAATCGAACCCGGGTCAGCCGAGTGCAAGGCAAACGCCCTACTCGCTGTGCTATTGCTCCAGCCCCTCTGATTTCAGATTTTTTGTTGTTGTTGTTGCTCATGAATTACAACTACAATGGGATGTTTTAAAATGAATCGATCTTAGTATATACTCAAAAGAATACTGATTTCATTAAGAAGTCACATTAGAAAGCTCCAAGTTTTTCTTAAGATGCTAACTCATTGCATAGAAAACTTGGGATTCAGGGCTAGAGAGATAGTACAGTGGATAGGATACTTGCCTTACATGTGGCTGACCTGGGTTCAATTCCCAGCAGCCCATATGATTTCCCAAGCTTGCCAGAAATGATCCCCCAGTGCAGAACCAGGAGTAAGCCCAGAAGTAAGCACTTCCAAGTATGGCCCCAAACAAAACCACTTGGTATTCAACTTCTGGACGATACCACAATTCTTATAATATTGTCGAAAATGCCAAACTTCATTAAATATAGGTCTGCTTGGGGTGCAAGAAATAACATAACTACAGTGGAAAAACATGATAATGCTATTTAGATGTAACTCTATGTATTCATGATAAAAGGAAAACAAAGGCACGTTCCATTTAAATATTAATGTTATTGTCTATGAATTCTGTGACTACTATAAATTTGCTTTGTCAGGAAAATGATACAGGTCAAATCTAAAGACTAATTCTAGAAGAGAAAAGTCTGATTCACACATGAAGAAGCGGATGGACACACAAGTTTGTACAGCAGAACTGAGTTTTCCTACCTTCCCATCCACGTACACCACGCGTTTGCCTGATGTGGTTCCATGTTCAAACTCAATCTTATGGACACCGTCACTCAAAGCAACTTCCCAAACAGCTACAAGATCTGACATCTTTTCCAGGCTATAAGGAAGGCTAAGGGAACAAAATAAAGCAGTTATTTGGCAGAAGAAAAGCAGTAAAATAATCTATTATTACAAGATTGGACCAAAGTAACCAGTTACTCCATCCAAGATATAAATATCAGATTTTTAAAGCCCTAAAATGACAAAATATGAACGTAAAATTGCATAAGAAATTCTATGAGTGGTGCATTTTCTCCTTCTTCTGCACTTCTCCTTTAAGAAATGACTATGTATGTGGGACATGGTCGGTAACTCCCAACAAAGTCACCTCAGTAGTAATACGATTAAGTTTATCCACATTAGTCTTCGAGCTGGTTACAGAATAATGTTTGGAAAGGTCAGAAAAAAGTCTACTTATCCCTCCCTCCATTTAAAAACATTATTTGATCCTGGTGCTTTTTAAGTATCACACCCATCACTTTCATTATTTAGTATCATGTCCAATCACACAAAACAAGTATTACCTTCACTCATTCCATATTAACTAATGACCTGGCATTCAGACTAACAGAAAGAGTTCTCATTCATCCTACAAAAACTAAGAAAAAGGAAATTTCTGAGAAAAATAGCCCATGACGGATATAAAAATGTTACAGAAAATAGTCATTCATGTCCAAATTCGGAGAATTCTTTGTTTTTGTGTTCTTGGCCACACCCAGGAGTACTCTGGGCTTCCATCTGGCTCTGTGTTCAAGGATTACTCACTCCTGGTGGAGCTCAGGGGACCAGATGGGATGCCAGGAATTCAACCCGGGTCAGCTGCATATGCAAGGCAAGGCAAGCGCCCTGCCTACTGCACTATCTCTCTGGGCCCAAAGATCTTATTTTTTTAAAAAAATTTAAAAATTCTGTTTTGCTATGAGTTCTGGCCCAAATTAAATGTATTCGTTGGTGTAATGGCATTTACTATCAAAGGCATTTATAGTATATACATAATTGGTCTGAATCTTTTTTTTTTTCTTTTTGGGTCACACTACACAGAGATTACTCCTGGTTCATGCACTCAGGAATTACTCCTGGCGGTGCTCAGGGAACCATATGGGATGCTGGGAATTGAACCTGGGTGGGCCGCATGCAAGGCAAACGCCCTACCCGCTATGCTATCACTCCAGCCCCTTGATCTGAATCTTTAGCCCAACTGAGACAAGCAATATTATAGTATTGATGATCACAAGTCATTCGATGCTTAGTGGATGCCAGTAACTGTAGGAGTTCTGTGTCGACCCCCCCACACACACCCGCCTTCATCTCTTCCCCCCACCCCCAGTAAAATAGTAATTATTATTCCTTTTGATAGATGAAGAAATGGAGGCTCTGTCCAAGGCAAAATGGCAATAGTATTGGAGGAGATTTAAACCTCAACTCCCTGGGGCTGGAGTGATAGTACAGCAGGTCCAGCAGTTACCTTGCACACAGCCGACCCGGGGTTGATTCTAGGCGTCCCACAAGGACCCCGGGTAGCACCAGTAGTAATTCCTAAGTGCAGAGCCAGGAGTAACCCCTGAGCATCATTGGGTATGGCTCCAAAATAAAACAAAAACCCCTCAACTTGGACCCAGAGCCTGTCCATCAGGGTTTTCATCCTCCTCTAGTATGCTTGAAATCAGACATGGCCATCCTCAGAATGGGCATCATTTTGAAGGGATTACCAAGTATGCTGTGGAAACGGACACCTCAGATCCTGTCCCACTGGAACAGGAGACCTTGTGGGCCCCATCTGTGCCAGGCAGTGCCAACCACCCTTATTCTCAACCACAAGAAAATGGAACCCTGCATGCTACGACCTGACAAAAAAAACACTCCCTGAGAAAAGGCGAAACTCTCCTGAATGAGCAAAACAACCCTGGCTATTTGAAATGCTAGTTTTATTGCCATGCAAGACATTTACCTTTCGTCATCTTCAAAGATTGGACTGTCATCTCCAGATGCCATGGTTACCAAAAGAGTCTTTAATCCAATTAGCAGGCAGGAAAGAGAAAAGCAGAATTGCAGCAAAGAAAAGTGGAGAGCAACAAAGAAGACATTTGCACAGGGGGTTCTAATTGCAGGACCAGAGCCTCCGTTGCATGCCACTGCTGATGAAAGAGCTGGAGGGATTTTGGGGGGGGGGTCACACCTGGCAATGCACAGGGTTACTTCTGGCTCATGCGCTCAGGAATTACTCCTGGTGGTGCTCAGGGGAGCATATAGGATGCTGGGAGTCGAACCCGAATTGGCTGCATGCAAGGCAAACATCCTACCCTCTGTGCTATCACTCCAGCCCCTTCATTTCATTTTTTTCCAAAATATATTTACTTATTTGCTAATGCAACAACTCTTACAATCAAATTGCAACCGTGGATATTTCAAGGAAAGGAATGAAAACCTGAGGAATCCTCTTTATCCTTTATGGCTTTGTCCTATCCTAAAAGCAGAGGATAAACTCTAGATTGTTCCAAGTACTGTACCCCATCGGAGCCACGAGAGAACCTGGGCTCCTCTGGGTCCCATCCTCTTCCTCCAACAGAGGCATAAAACAACCCCCGGGCATGGGGCAGAGAGGCAGGGAACACAGAAAGTGGGACGCAAACACCTGGTTGGGCCCTCTCTGTTCTAGGGAGGAAACAAACCCCAAACGGAATCTCCCATTCAATGCGAGCAAGCTAGAACATGGTGGCATAGGTAGATATATGGATATGTATACTTATTTCTAAATTTTAGATCAATTCGAAGAAATGTGGAGTTTCCAGAAGCAGCCCGGCATATGTGAATTCACTTTCTAAGAGCAAATTTAATTTACCCCTTAAGTCCATGGAAACCCACAGAAGATCCACGATTGCTCAGGTCACTAGCAGGGCCAAGATCAGAAGTAGAGCCAGTATCAGGAAATAAAAAGTCACCGGGCTGTGGCACTCATTAAGTTTTGCAGAACGCAGAAGCACGTGTAACTCACGTGTGCAGGAAACCCTCCATATTTGACGATCTGGGACTAGCAGGGGCTAACCTCGGCAAACCGAGTGACAAACACATTCAATTGTTTTCTGCTGCCCAGGTGGAATCTAGTCCCGCCTTCTCCCTACAGAGAGTCCCAAGGGAGATCTGCCTTCTTGTCGAAAACAAGACTTTGCCAATCTTCTTTGGCTGGAAACAGCCAAAAGTCACATACTCTGTGTGTGCTGTGTGTGTGTGTGTGAGAGAGAGAGAGAGAGAGAGAGAGAGAGAGAGAGAGAGAGAGAGAGAGAAACCCATCAAAGCAATTCAAAGAAAAGCTAGAAATTTTAGAATGATAACTAAACAAAGGTTCAAAAACACTTGGTATTGAAAGGAAATCCCTCATCTTTTATGAGCGGTCCTCAAATGTAGATAGATTTTTCTAGTCTTAAGAAGCCCCTGGCTGTGAAAGTAGAGGGTGCCCAGCAAGCATAAAAGCAGAGACTACTAGCCCGAGAGAAAGCCAAACCATGCAGCAGAAAACGAGATAAAGCATCCTTGGCAAATTACAGTGGAATAGAGTGTTTCATAGTTTGCTCTCCGGCCCCAGAAAGTTTACTAATTCAAATCTGAAAGAATCGCACAGTTTTCCATTATAGTAAAGTAAAGTAAAAAGTAAAGGCCCTCCCGTTGATCATCGATTTGCTCGAGCGGGCCCAGTAACGTCTCCATTGGAGACTTTGTTGTTACTGTGTCTGGCATATCGAATACTCTCGGTAGCTTGCCGGGCTCTCCGAGAGGGGCGGAGGAATCGAACTCGGGTCGGCCATGTTGGCTGCGTGCAAGGCAAACGCCCTACCGCTGCTATCGCTCCAGCCCATTATAAGGGACTCCAAATATTATCATAATAAGAAAAAGCCCAGTGTTATCTAAATTAATCACTTTTTTACAGAGAGCAACAAAAGGCAGCACACCGTGTTTGCTGGGGGTTTTGTTTGTTTGCCGCATGAGGGTCTGAACATGGGACCCCAATGTCCTGGCGTACATGTTACCCCTGAGCCACATCCCAGCCCCCAATGACAGCACAAATTAGAAGGGAGGTTAGAAGTTAAGATTACATTGAATTTTTTCCCTTTGACCCATCAACATTCTTTCGCACATGCAACATTTATTTATGAAATACAAGTTAAGATGTTGAAAAGTTTTGGAATTAGTGGTGATGGCTGTATATTGTGTGAATATACTTGATACCCTTAAACTGTACACTTAACAATGGTTAGAAAGGCCACTTTTGGTATAGATATTTTTATCCCAACTTGAAAAAAGGAATAGTACAATATTCTAAAAGCACTGAATTATATATTTTGAAAGGACGTTTGGTTTTAAAAATATGAACTATCAGGACCTTGAATTGGGGGGAGAGGGTATGAAGGGGTGATTTTTTTGGCTGCACCCGGCGGTGCTCTGCTCTGTGCTCAGGGTATGAGGTACAGGGCATCAAACTCTGGCTGGCCTGATCACCTTAGCTGCTGAACTATCTTTCTAGCTCCTTCAATTTTTTTTTAAGGAGGAGCTAATAGGACCCCCCAGCAGGGCCTTCCACTTGCCAGCCATGCGTCCTAGCATCTGAGCATCTCCCCAGGCTGAAATTTATATGGCACCGGAATGCTCCCTCAACAACACTGCACAAAAGGTCTAAATGGCCTGCTGGGAAGTGTCTTGAAACGCTTGATATTACACTTATAAAAGTGATGGAGTGATAGCGCAGCGGGTAGGGTGTTCGCATTGCATGCGGCCGACCCGGGTTCGATTCCCAGTATCCCAGTATCCCCCAAGCACCGCCAGGAGTGATTCCTGAGTGCATGAGCCAGGAGTAGCCCCTGTGCATCGCCGGGTGTAACCCAAAAAGCAATAAAATAAAATAAAATAAAAAGTGATGGCCACCTCTGCCCTTGCCCCCTACTGCCGACTTTCTTGTTTTTGTGTTTATTTGGGTGGGGGCACCCCAGCTGTGCTCAGGGCTTACTCCTGATCTGCACTCGGAGATCAGGGGACTGTGTGTGGTGCTGGGAACTGAACCCCCGCTGGCCACGTTCGAGGCAAGCCCCAGTTTGGAGTGCTGTGGCTCCCGCCCTGTCTACTCTTTGGAATGATGAGAAATAGCTCCCCAAACAGATCTTTTTGAGGCCTGGACAAACTCAACACACAGCCAACCTAAATGCATGCGGCACAGCAGTAATTATCCGTGACTTCTGGGTCAGGAACTGATGTGGCACTGGGCTGTGAGACGGGTCCTCACAGAAACACAGGCCTCCAGCCAGAGACAAAAAAAAACACAGCGGGATGGGGCTTGCCTTGCTCGCAGTCCATGTGCTCCAATCCCAGGCACTGCACAGGGTCCCCAAGGTCTACCAGGTCCCTGAGCACAGAGCCAGGAGGAACCTCTGAGTACCAGCAAAAAGAGAAGAAGAAAACAAAGAATAAAAAATTGTCACTGGAGAGGGTGCCAGTTGATCCTCCTCCCTCACTCCCCACGACTGTTGTTTAAAAGGGCGAGAAAGGACTTAAATCCACTGGCATTCTCTTTTGTTTGTTGTAGTTTTTGGATCCCACAGGGCTGGAGTCTGTTCCTGGCTCTGCAAAAGAGACCTCTAGCAGTGATCTGGGGACCATACCTGGATGGAGAGTACGCAGGACAAGCACCTAAACCCCTATACTCTCCCTCCAGTACTCTCCAGTACTCTTGCTCCAGTGCGCTCTCTCTCCCTGCTAGTACTCTGGTACTCTCTCTCTAAAGTACTCTCTCTCTCTCTCCATCTCCCCACCATCTTCCTAAAACTCAAACACATACACTTACTTTTCATCATCATGTGACCAAACTGGAAAAGTCCCTCTATTTTATTACAAAGATGAAAAGATGATAAAAACATACTCCAGGAATTTCTGCATGTGGGGAGGACCTTACTCACTTGGGACTCACTCTTACACATCTTTAAAGAAAGCGGGTTTATTTATTTTTTTTTTGCGGGGGTGTCAGTGAGGTGAGCAGCTCTTCAGCTTTTAAAGCCTCTTCCCTAGAACATCTTAAAAAGTTTCCCCTCCTCAAAACTTGGTCTTAACAAATCCCCATATCTGGGGGCTGCAGAAGTCTGTGCACATGAAAGCCAACTTTATTCATTTTTGGTTTTTTTTCTGTTTTTATACACTTCTTGGCATTCAGGAGTAACCCCTGGTGGTGCTCAGGTGGAATACGGCAGGGTCATATGTGGTGCCCGAACTGAACAGGAGTCGGTTGGGTGCAAGGCAAGTGCCCCACAGGCTCCCCAGATCCCGAAGTCCCTTCTAACACATGTTCATGGCATCCCTCCCATCCAAAGCGCTGAGTGCGGCCAGCCACACTGCCAGTCACTCTGCAACCCACAGGCGTGGCACGGGGGAGTCCTAGCAAGGTGCGTCCCAAGCTCCTGGGTGCCGGGTATTGTCTACAAGGAGAGAAACTTGGCTGCGGATCCGGTAGCAAGGTATACCACAAGCCTTGCGAGGACGACGCTGGGAACAGTTTGCCCAAACCAGGAGGACCTTTGGCCAACGTTAAAACCTGCAACCCCCCCTCCCCACCCTTTCATCAGCCTCGAGGGGCTTCATTAAGTCATTACCGCGCCCGAGCCCCAAGTCAACCTGCGCCTCCCACCCACCCCCCGCCCCCCAGCCCCAGGGGCAGCCACCCCGCAGGACGCAGAAACCCACTCAGAGCCGGGGGCGGGGACCTGGGGTGCGCCGAGCAGAGCCCCAACCCGGACCCGGTTCTGCACCGAGGCAGCGGCTCCCGCTTACGGGACAAAGGAACTCCCTTGCGGCCGTCTCCGCCCCGCGGGCCTTCCTGCCGCACTTTCCCCACGGCCGCGCGCGCCCCGGAGCCGAGTGCGGGGTCGCAGGGCCGGGCCGCCCAGCGCCGGGCACCCACCGACCCCCCACACCCGCCGGCTCGCGGCCCCGCCTCTCCCGCCCGGCCCGTGGACGCGCCGCGGCCCAGCCCCCAGCGCCCCCTGCGCCGCCCGCCGCGCCCCCCGCCCTGCGCCGCCCCGGGGCTCACCGCAGGGTCTAGGGACGCGAGAGGGAACCGTCGCCGGGATCGGGCCGCCGGGAGCGGCTGGGATCGGAGCCGCAGCCGGGATCGGAGCCGCGCTCGGGATCAGGCCGCCGGGAGGGGCCGGGATCGGTGCTGCCGTCGGGATCGGACCGCCGGGAACGGCCGGGATCGGAGCGGGAACCGGATCAGGCCGCTGGGAGCCGCTGGGAGCCGCCGGGAGCGGAACCGCACTCGGGATCGGGCCGCGGGGAGCAGCCCGGATCGAAGCCGCGCTCGGGATCGGGCCGCAGGAGCAGCTGGGGTCGAGAGCGGGAGCCGGATCAGGCCGCTGGGCGCGGCCGGGAGCGGTGCTGCCGTCGGGATCGGGTCGCCGGGAGCGGCCGGGATCGGAGCCGCAACCGGGATCGGGCCGCCGGGAGCAGCCGGGATCGAGCGGGAGCAGGATCAGGCCGCGGCGAGTGGCGCGGGTCGGAGCGGCCGTCGGGATCGGGCCTCGGGGAGCCCCGGAGGGGGGGCGGCCAGGGCCGCGCGCTCCGGTTTCCGGGGCAGGGCGGGGCCGGGGCCTCCCCGGGGCCCGCGGGGCTCACCTGGTCTCGGTGGGCAGCGGGAGGCGCCGGCTGGGCCTCCGCCCAGTCCGGGGGCAGCCGCCGGAAGGCCGCTAGCGGGGCCGTGGCGCTCCCCAGCGCGGCCGCACCCGCCTCCCCGCACGGCCCCGCACCCCGCGCCCCGGCCCCTCTCTCCTCCCAGGCCTGGTCGCTCCCGGCCCCTCTCTCCTCCCAGGCCGGGTCCCTCCCGCCCCCAGGCGTGCGGTGGCAACCTCGGGGCAGGCGCCTGGCTGGACGTTGGGGAGCCCCTGGGGGTGCAGAAGCAGCCCCGGCGCCTGCGCTGCCGTGGGAGGGGGGGGGGTCCCACGCGCCGGGAAACCGCTCCCGGGCCGGGGGCACTCTCTGAGGGTTGCTCCTCCTTAGGGGACCTGGAGGGCGCGGGTCACCGCGGGGTGTGGAGGGGGTCCCCTGGGGAGTCTCCCCCGACAGCCTCTCCGGAGGTGCCTCCCCTCGGCGACACCCCAGTGGGTTGTTGAGCTTATTCTGTAAATACTCTCTCAACACCTGGACCCTCCCCCCTCGCCCGCCAACGTGCCAGCCCCAGGGGGGAGTTTTACTGCCTTTCTGAGCTCCAGAGGGTTGGTGGAGGCTTTTTTGGAGGTTGCTGGTCGTGGTTTGGGCCACCCCAGCGGTGCTCAGGGTCTACTCCGAGCTCTGTGCTCGGAATCTAGAGGCAAATGCTGGAGCTCCGGTGCCATCTCTCTGCCCTGATTTGTGGAATTTTTGCCCTATGTGCCGCTTAGTAGTAGGCTGAGGTCCACCAAGGCAGGGCCCAGGCAGCGGGGCTCTCACGGGCACCCATGTCTGCATGGTCACAGGGTCATTCATACCCGACTCCCATAAGCTGCTAAAATGAAGGAAGGAAGAAAAAGCAGATTTGGGGTAATGTATTAAGTGGCCTGGATTTTTTCCCCTGATTTTTTAAAAAATTGAATCACTGTGAGATAGAGCATTACCAAGTTGTTCATGATGGGTTTCAGCCACACAGCGTTCCAACACCCACCCCTCCACCAGTGTAATTTCCCAGCTTCCTCAGCGTCCCCAGTTTCCCTCCCACCGCTTCAAGTCATCCCCCACCCCAGCCTGCTTCTGTGGCATGGCCTGGGTTTCTTACGTGTATTTTATTCTGCAGAGTATGTTGACTAGTTTTGAACGATTGTGGGAAGAATAAATTAGCAGGATGGGAAAGAAATACCCCAGAGTGGAAACTTCCAGGGGTAGAAGAAAACTGGTTAAAGATACTGGCCTTGTGTCTGCCCCCCTGGGCTCAAATTTCCTAACCCATATGGATTGTCCATATGCCAAACCCAGCTTGGCCATATAGAAGGCAACTGCCCTACCCACTGTACTATCTTTCCCGCCCCTGTAAGTGCTTTTCAAATAGCATAAATGGAGAATAAAACAATAGGGGGAAATTGCATAATCGATCCCAACAGATACAAAATGTTCTATTGTCCCATCCAGTATGGGTCCAGGGTGACTATCGGGTACAGGGAAGGAAGAGCCCCCAGGAGGTGGGAAATCAGCTCGCAGCTTGGGATTCAGCCTCAGAGGGTGTGAGTTGGGATCAGTGCCAGTTGCCATTGACTCCTGCTGCTTAGACACGGGTTGTGACCGTCTACACAAGCCCAGGAAGCCCAGAGCTCTCTTCCGAGCCAGGCTCTGCCCTCACCAGGGAAGCTCACTCTGGTTTTGAAGCGGCTGTTTTGAAAGAGTCCTGCCTGACACAGGTTTCATCCCCCAGTAAATACTAGATCTTTCTTCACTGTATCAGTTATAAAAGTGATAGCAAAAGGTCTCTAAAGATAAACTGTACACTGCAAAGCAGCAGAGAACTGAGGTGATTCTGTAGATTGTCAAACAGGAAAGTGGAACAATTTCAGGAGGAAAAAGAACCTAGGTCTGAGTTATCTGAGGCTGGGGTTTGTAGATAACCAACATCTTCAATTAGAGCAAAGAGCTAAAAGCAAGGCAGTCAGACACATACTTCAATTAGGGAAGAGCTGCATGTGTTTCTTGTTTGAGACTTAAAAGTAGAAAAGGGCTGGGGTGGGTGGGTAGGTTGTTCAGTGGTAGAGTCTGAGGTTCTGGGTTCAATCTCCAGCGTCTTCCCCACTTTCTTCAAAACGAAAGTACATAATCCTACCCCTAGACTTGACCACCTTTAAATATGGGCTCAATAAAAAGTTCAGTAGAAGAAAATGCTGCGAATATAGGCCTATTGCCTTTCAACCCCAGCATCATTGCCTTCTCTCCAGTGCTCAGGAATTGGGTGTGTTTCCTTCCATGTTCATTTTCTGTACCTTCACATGCACCACTGAGTGTTGGGCATGATATGATATAGTTGCATCTTTCTGTTGTGGTTGTGGGGGGCGCAGCAGGCAGTCCTGGAGTAGGTGGGGTTGTTGGGATCCAACCATGCCCTCTCATTACCAGGCTTTATCACCACTTGAGCCTCATCCCCAGCCCTAATATAGTCCCATTTGAAAAAAAATTTTTTTTTAAAAATGGCATTGTGAATGACAAATGGGAATTAGAGAGAAAGACAGAGGGCTTATCCTTTGGAATTTCTATCCTAATTCTCTTTCAGTTTATTCTGGTTTTTTTGTTGTTGTTGTTTGTTTGCTTGCTTGTTTGTTTTACACTTTGATAGGCCCAGCACAGCAGAATATAACAATGAGCAACTCTGAAGTTCAGAGTCTTGTGGAGGAGGTAGTCAGAAAAACAGAGTATGGCAGGCCACTTCCCAAAGGGCTCCTGGTGACGACTCCCACTTCCTGGTGGTCTTCTCCCATACTACAGGGTCAGTCTGTGTGATCAGCTGTGCTCAACAGAAATAATGCATCCCTTGTGAAATTGTGTTAAAAGTTTTAAAAGGTGCCCCCACATCCTCACACTCCCGTGAGTTTGCAAGTGGGTACTTCAGCCCCGGCTGAACCTAGACGCCACTACCCTGGCTGACAACGACCTCGTGAAGGATTCCGTTTGGGAGACGATGCAAGCAAACTCCGCTACCTCCTGGGGAGCTGCCATCTGTCCTTGATTTATTCCTCCCGCGACTGTAAATTCTCACCTGGAAGCAGAAGCACGTGGATTAGGGTGATAGTGAATTCTAAGTTTGAAAGATTTGTCTGAAAGTGAGGTAACCAAGTTTGTTCATATTTGGAACCCTATGTTGTCGTGGAGTAAAAGCGGTTGTATGTCAGGAAATTTCAGAGTCAGTTTGAAAGCTTAGGAATGAGAGGATGTGTGGATGTGAATGTGTGAGAAAGCGTGTATGTATGTGTGTTTACATGTATGTGAGTGTGGATGAGTGTGTATTTGTAAATGTGTATGAGTGTATATGAGACTGTGAGTATGTAGGTATGTGAGTGCATGAGTGTGTGTATGTGAGTGTGTGACTGTGTATAAGTGAATTAGTGTGTATGTGTGTGTATGTACATGAATGTGTATGTGAACATGTGTATGAGTATATGTATGTAAATGCGTGTGTATGTACATAAATGTATAAGTGTGTGTATGTGAAAGAGTGTGTGGGTGTGGGTGTGGGTATGGGTGTGACTGGGAATCGAACCCCAAACCTCTGCAGGAGCACGTGCTCACACTTGGCTACAGTCTGGGTCACAATGAGCGGATCTGCTGTGATTGCTGACTTGGGCTGGACTTCAGGGGGTCAAAGGCCAGGGGAAAGCTGTCTACCCATTGAACTGAAGACTTGCCTGAATCTCAGGGGCAGCGCCCCCCTCCTAGGAGAGGCCTCGCCACGCAATCCTCTTTTCCATTGCATTTCCCATAACTACCTGTTTGCTGCATTCTTCATGTTTCTCTCCCTAACGGGGCTCACAGCTCCCTGATGGCAGGAGCGGGCTTCTCCACCATGGTGAAGTCATCTGTTTTTTTCCCTGGTACATAAAAGGCACATCATGTGAATCCTGTAAATGAATGTAAATGAGTTTTTTTCTTTTTGGGCCACACCTGGCGATGCACCGGGGTTACTCCTGACTCTACTCAGGAATTACTCCTGGTGGTGCTCAGGGGACCATATGGGATGCTGGGATTCGAACCCGGGTTGGCTGCAAGGCAAACGCCCTACCAGCTGTGCTATCACTCCAGTCCCTGTAAATGAGTTTTTACAAGCACTAGAATTCTGGGGGAGGGACAAAGCCCAAGCAGCAGATGCTGAGTTCAACACTGAACTTCTATGCAGAGAGAGAGAGAGGCCAGAGAGGCCTTGGTGGTCCGAGGAAAGACCTTTCTTCTTCTAAAGAAGTGGTCCTCAACCCTCGTCTCACACACAGTCACCAGATAGGCTTCAGAACCCCTGCCCTTGAAGATTATTCTGGTATCATGCTGGTCATGGTCCGACCCTCAAACCTTGTGGCCTTGAGTATTGGGAAGAAACTAGGAGTTTAAAATCTCTCCTGGTGATTGAAAGTTTGAGAAGTTCTTCAGCAGAGTTTCGACCCTCCATCTGATCATTAAAACTCAGCAAGACTTTGTAGCTGGGGGTGAAATGATCAGCCTCCCCCGCTTTGAAGATTGTGGGTTATTCTGTTCAGACGGTGCCAGAGACTGAACAGGACTTCTTACACGCGAGGCATGTGCTCTACTACTGAGTTACAGTCCCACCCCCTTCCTTGAAGATACTAAGGATGTTGATGGCGACCCCATCCAGCTCCTAGTATACGCTGTCCTCGAGCTCCTCCTAGGACTCTAGTTTTATTCAACTAACCGTGTCTCCATTCTGCAACCCACATGACACAAGGAGCACCCCACCCATCCAAGGGAGCACCCCTCCTCAGTGACAGGAAGCCCTTTTTGTGCTGGGGAGGCAAAGAGTGTGCCTATGTGATTAATTGGCTCAAAAGCCCTGAGAAGAGTTTCCATGGAAAGAAAGCAGATGGTCCTGATGCTCAGGGCAGGCCTCTGGAAAAGCGCTTTAGCGTGAGTGAAATCTACCATGTTTACCTCAGAGAGACAGTTGTTGAAACACTGAGCTAACCAAGCTCAAGTCTGTCTTGCCTCTGGACATCCATTCTGTCATGTGAAAAAATTGTTACCTTTATTATTTAGTTTGAATTAATTTATGATTTGACTTAGAATCAATTTATAATCAATTAGCTGCCCAAACAATCCTAACCCAATCATAGTGTCCCCCCTCCCTTGGGCCACACCTGGAAATGCTCAGGAATTACTTCTGGTGGTACTCAAGGGGACCTTATGGGATGCTGCAGATGGAACCTGTCTGGCTGAGTGCAAGGCAAGTGCCCTCCCCTCTGTACTATCATTCTGGCCCGATCCATTCATGTTGGATCTTCCTGCCTAGTGAGGCAGCTGTACTCAGAAGAATAGACAAGTCATGCTATGCTACTGGAAAAGGCAAGGCGTGAGATGGATTTTGTTTGCTTTTTGGGTGACACCCAGCGATGCACAGGGGTTACTCCTGGCTCTGCACTCAGGAATTACCCCTGGTGGTGCTTGCTGGGAATCGAACCCGGGTTGGCCGTGTGCAAGGCTGTGCTATTGCTCCAGCCCAGAGATGAGTTTTGTTTGAAGACTTGAAAATCAAAACCCACCTGGTCCATTGGGAATTGTGAATACCTAGGTATGGAAAAAGGAAGTAGAGGTCATTTTTGCATGGGGCAGACAGAAAAAGCAAAAGGTCCCCAAAGAAGACTGTGCATGGGTCTGAAAATATTGGACACTAATTTCTGTGACTGTCCCAAACCAGATAACCCAAGATACCTAGCTGATGCCTCCCTGGCAGATCGATCCCTTGGTCATGGCACCATCAGACCAATAGGGAACTAGAGGTTAACAACGACACCATGTGGCTGTAGGACGCAATGACACTGTGGGCCAATGAGATTCTAGGTGTGAGAGGTTAGACTTTTAGAAATTTCTGGTCACTTTCCCCACCACAAGGTTTTCTGTTTTGTTTGTTATTTTAATCTCCTTTCCTTCTTGTTTTCCTGACTAGAGTTTGCACACCCTTCGTCGCCCGTGCTTGTACACTCTAGTTGGGGTGCAGGAGCTCCTGCACGTTTTAGTGGCACAGTCCGCCAAGGGTCCAACGCCTGGCCACGCTATTCAAACAATTTAAAAATGTTTCCGCGTAGTCTATAGACAGAACATGATTGCACCCAGTGTCTCTTCTGCAGACCACAGCACCCAAAAGGAGAGATAGAACAAAAGGGAGTGCCCTGCCACAGAGGCAGCGTGGGAAGCCCTCCGCAGTGATGGGAAGCCCTTTTTTGTGCTGGGGAGGCAAAGAGCGTGCCTATGTGATTAAGGGGGGTGGGTGGGTGGCTGGGAGGGATACTGGGATTGGTGGGGGTGGAGAATGGGCACTGGTGGTGGGATGGGTGCTCCATCATTGTATAACTGAAACCCAAGCACAACAACTCGTAAGTCTACAACTGTACCTCATGGTGTTTCACTAATAAAACAAAACAAAACAAAAAATGTTTCCGCTGCGGTGCTCGCTGGAGTTCACATTTGCTACGGTGCGGGGCTAGCACACTCTCGCAGTGCGGTGAGCTCTCGGTTGTGGCGCTAGCGGGGGTCCCCATCAACGGTTTTTAAAGTCCCAGGGCTGGAGGGATAGGACAGCGGGTAGGGCCTTTGCCTTGCACGCGTCGGACCCGGGTTCAATCCCCAACACCCAGATGGTCCCCTGAGCCCCGCCAGGAGTGATCTCTGAGCGCGGAAAGTTTTTCAAGTTCCCCTAGGTGAAGCCAGTTTTAGCCAGGGTTAAGGACCCGCCGGTGTGCGGGGCCAGCCGGGAGCGCACGACTTAGCTCAAGCCTCTTCTCTCGCGCTCCCTGCGCGCGCACCCTCCCCGGATCACGCTCGCGGCGCGCATTTTAGCTTGAGGTCTGAAAGCATCACCCTAACCAGGCTTCGAGTCTCTACAGCCAGGCACCTTTGCACTTCTGGAGCCCGAGGTAGGGCCTGACATTTCGTGGGAGACTTAACGGTGGGGGCTGAGCGGGGGGCGGGGGAAACGTCATCTGCAAACACTATTTAGGGTCCTTCAAAAATCAGGCGCTGCTGCGCTCACCCAGGTCTGGAACACAGAGCACTCGCTTGGGATGTGCGCGGGGGAGTGCCTGCGGCGCCCACGTGACCCGTCCTCAATGTCCAGACCTGCTCCAGAAGAGCATTTATGCAGTTGGCCCGGCCAAAGCGGCTCAATTCAGCTGGTGGGTGCGGAGCGGGAGGCGCGACAGCAGCGCGCAGACGCAAAGGCTCCCTCCCTCCCCACGCCGACGATTCGGGGAAGCCACGCCCTCACAGAGGAACCAATCAGAGAGCTCGAGGCCGGACCAGCCCCCGCCTCCCCGTGGGGCCCAAAGCCGCGCCCGCGGGAGTGGGGCAGCGAGGCCACGCCCCCGGCGGCGCGCTCGGACCCCATTGGTGGCTGCGCGGCAGTAACGGTCGCGGGGGCGGGGCCGGAGGTGGAGGACCGGGGCGGGGCTGGGCGAGCTGCGGGCGCTGCTGGCGCTGCTGGCGGGTGCGGCGGCTCAGGAAGGTGAGTGAGCCCGCGGGTTCCTGGACGCGGCCGCAGCCCGCGGCTGACCTTCCCTGGCGGCGAGGCCCGTGAGCCGTCGGACCGGCCCTGGTGTGGGTCCTCGGGGAGCAGCTGCTTGGGATGGTCTTGCGAGAGTTGAAAGCTCGGGGATCAGGGTTTGGGGACCTGGCGGGCCCGGTTCGAGCCCGGCCACGTCGGCCGCGGTGCTGTCCTGCCTCCCTGTTTGACTTGTCGCCGCCGCTTTTCTTCTTCCGTCCGGTGGGGGCTGCTGGTTCTCGCTGCAGCTGAGGTTCGGGGGGCTCACGGAGGCGTGAGGGTCTGAAACCCGGGTGCAGACGGGGTCTGGAGGAGGTGGAGGTGATGGGGGACCCGGGCGCTGTCCGCTGTCTGCAGGAGAGGGCAGGGCTGGTGGGCGCTTTTGTCGGGTTGCTGGGCTGGAGGTCGCCCCGCCGTTATGCAGTTATGCAGCCGTGGTGTTGCCTTCTTGTCGGGAAGTCTGTGAGCTGCGGAGCAGACGGCGCCCAGCCCTGTAACGGGCATCCCTACACCGCGTAATTCTCTCCCCGCACTGCGCCGGGGCGGTTTTCCCTGTCATGCTGGACTTGGCCAAGTGGACGCATCCCACGTGGGGAAGAGGTGGCCGACCACGTGTTGGCCGCAGCTTCCCTTTGCAGGCGGGGAAGACATGGGAGGGGAGGTTAAGGCCGTGGTGGATCACTTGCCTTTGAGTTTGAAGCCGCGGGTTCGATTCTGACAACCCCCTCTGCCCATGTCTTTCCTCTCAAAGTTAGAGGTGCGTGTTTTCTGCTCCCCCCCAACACACACACACACACACACACACACACACACACGCGCGCGCACGCGCGCGCACCCGCTGTTTCCCCAGGGCATTCTAATTCCTTATGTGTGGTGGAGTCCGCTGTTCTTCGGATTATTAAATCCCATGCTGTAATGTTTGGGCACTGAGAACTCTGTGTGTGTGTGTGTGTGTGTGTGTGTGTGTGTGTGTGTGTGTGTGTGTGTGTGCGTGTGTGTGCATGCTCTCACTTCACATCCTGCGATGCTCAGTGCTTACTCCAGGCTTTGTGCTCAGGGATCTCTCCTGGCTGACTCAGAGGACCATTTGGAGTGCCAGGAGGTAGAATCCGGGTGTGCAAGGCGAACACCCTACTCACCCTACTATCTGCACTGGCCTTAACCCTGTTACTTTCCCATGCAATAGACAAGAGAGACTTTGAAAACCTTGCATCCTCCATTTGTCGTAGCACTGTAGCACTGTCCTCCCGTTGTTCATTGATTTTGTTCAAGCGGGTCTAGTAACGTCTCCATTGTGAGACTTGTTGTTACTGTGTTTGGCATATTGAGTACGTCACGGGTAGCTTGCCAGGCTTTGCTGCATGGGCGAAGTACTCTTGGTAGCTTGCCGGGCTCTCCGAGAGGGGCGGAGGAATCGAACCCAGCTCGGCTGGGCCTGCGGCTTGTAAGGCAAATGCCCTACCGCTGTGCTCTCACTCCAGCCATTTGTTGTAACAACATGAAAATATACTTTTGAGCAAGTTAAAATGAGAACGTTGGTGTGGCTCAGTTGCAAGAACTGACTGTGGTTTGTGATTTCTACGTCTGCCCACCCTCCACCCCCAGGGTGCTGAAAAATCATTCTCAGTTTGCTGCATGTTACAGGGCTCAGCGCTCCCAAGGGCGCGTTAACCACAGACTCTTGGGAAACCAGCACAGTACCAGGAGCTTCAGCTGTCTCACATCTCTGTACTCAGCTTTCTTGCGCTGTACAATCCAGCTCCTACCCTGCCGGCCCTGTTCCCGCAGGAAAAGGGGTCACTTCTGCCTCAGCCTGGGGAGCTTTCCCTTGGGGTCCCCTTCCAGCCTGTGGTGGAGAAAAGTCAGCTGCACGCCATTGGCATGCCCAGTTGGAAGTTAGCGAGCCGCTTCTCTTTTTCTTTCTGTCCCATGGTGTTTTTTTGTCCGACAGTGCATCATTTCAGGTCTCTTACAAATGGAATTGTCTGCCTTTTCTTTTCTTTTTTTGCTTTTTGGGTCGCACCTGGCAATGCTCAGGGGTTACTCCTGGCTCTGCGCTCAGGAATTACCCCTGGCAGTGCTCAGGGGACCATATGGGATGCTGGGATTCGAACCTGGGTCGGCCGCGTGTAAGGCAAATGCCCTACCCGCTGTGCTATCACTCCAGCCCCTTCTGAGGTTTTGTTTGTTTGTTTGTTTGTTTTTTGTTTTGGGAATCATCTGCTTTTGAGGCCAGGGTTCAGGGGACCAAATAGGGTACAGGGGTTGACCCTGGGTTGACTGCTTACAAAGAAGCTGTGCTGTCTCTCCAGCCTGTCTCTCTTTTTTTTGGAACCCAGATGAAGATCCAGTTTCTGATGTGAGACTCACTGGATGATCATTTCACTGAGATCAACTTGAATGACCAGGTGGAAAGTGCCAAGAGGAATGAGCTGTGACTGAGGTAGGTCTAGTGGGTCAGATGACTTTGTATTGTTTTCAGCATCTGTTATTTATTCATCATGTACTTGATAAATTACTTATGTTACCTTTTGACCTCTTGACAATCCTTGGGGGTCCTTATTAAGCTCAGTTAAAGAAACTGAAGGCCACGCTGCTGAGGTAGTACAGCAGGTAGGGCACTTGCTTTGTATGCAGCCCACCTGAGTTCGATCCTGGTATCCCATCTGGTCCCCTGTGCAAGGCTAGTAGTAGGTCCTGAGTGCAGAGCCCGCAATAATCCCTGAGTTTCGCTGGTGTGGCCTCCAAACCACCCCTTTCTCCAGGAAAGAAAATGAAGTTGAAGCCCATACAGATGACCTGACTTCTAAAATTTTTTTAAAAAGTTTATTGAATGACCATAAGATACAAAGTTATAAAGTTGTTCATGATTGAGTTTTACTCGTACAATGTTCCAGCACTTGTCCCTTCCCTTGCGTCCACTTCCCTCTACCAGTGTCCCCAGTTTCCCTCTTAACCCCCAGCCTACCGCTAGGGCAGACACTTTTCTTTTTCCTTTTTCCTCTTAGCTACTGTGGTTTGCAATACTATTACTGAAAGGGTGTCATGCATGTCACTCTGCTGCCTTTCAGCACCCAGCTGGTCCAGAGTGACCACTTCCCACTGTCAGAGTGTAGTGGCCCCTTCTCTGACTGCCCTCCGCCATATCATGAGAAGCTTTCTACTAAGGACTGGTCCCCTGGGACTCCTTTTCTGTTGTCTTTGGATATTATTCTCCTACTGTGTTTCTTTGGGCTGGAGCGATAGCACAGTGGGTAGGGCGTTTGCCTTTCACGTGGCTGACCCAGGGTCGATTCCTCCATCCTTCTCAGAGAGCCTGGCAAGCTACCAAGAGTATCCTGCCCGCAGGGCAGAGCCTGGCAAGCTCCTCATGGAGTATTCTATATGCCAAAAACAGTAACAACAAGTCTCACAATGGAGACGTTACTGGTGCCCACTCAAGCAAATCGATGAACAGTGGGATGACAGTGCTGCTGTGCTACTGCGTTTCTTAATATCTCATATATGAATGTGATCATTTTATTTTTTATTAGATTATTTATTTATTGATTTTTTTTTCTTTTTGGGTCGCACCTGGCATTGCACAGGGGTTCCTCCTGGCTCATGCACTCAGGAATTACTCCTGGTGGTGCTCGGAGGACCATATGGGATACTGGGAATCGAATCCAGGTTGGCCGCGTGCAAGGCAAATGCCCTACCCACTGTGCTATTGCTCCAACCCCGCACGTGATCATTTTATATCTGTTTTCCTCCTACTCATTTCACTCAGCACAATATTCTCCAGGTCCGTGTAGCAGCAAATGTCGTGACTTCATTTTTCCTTATGGCCGTGTAGTATTCCCTTGTGTGCCCTGTAGCTTCTTTATCCACAAGTCGGTTGTTTCCAGGTTTGGGCTATTGTGCATACTGCTGAAATAGACACAGGAGTGCAGGTGCCTTTTCTGCTTTTTGTTTTGGGGTCCTTAGAGTATATCCCCAGGAATGGCATTGCTGGATCCTATGGAAGCTCGATTCCTAAATGATTTATTTTTTCGGTATTTATTTATTTTAAAAATTTAATCACAGGGGCTGGAGTGATAGCACAGTGGGTAGGGCATTTGCCTTGCATGCAGCTGAGCCAGGTTCGATTCCCAGCATCTCATGTGATCCCCGAGCACTGCGAGGAGTAATTCCTGAGTGCAGAGCCAGGAATAACCCCTGTGCATTGCCGGGTGTGATCCAAAAAGATATAAAAAAAATTGAATCATCATGAGATGGACCATTGCAAAGCTGTTGCAATGATTGGGTTTCAGTCGCACAGTGTTCCAATATCCATCCCTTCACCAGTGTACATTTCCCACAAGTAGTGTCCCCAGTTTCCCTCCCATCACCCCCAACTCCTCCTCCACCCTAGCCTGCCTCTATGGCAGGCTCTATTCTGTCACTCTCTCTCTCTCTCTCTCTCTTTCTCTCTCTCTGTCTCTCTCTCTCTCTCTGTCTCTCTCTCTCTCTTTCTGTCCCTCTCCCTCCCTCTCTCTCTTTCAACTCTCCTTTCAGGGCATTGTGGTTTGCAATACAGATACTGAAAGGTTATCAGGTATATCCCTTTACCTACTTTCAACACCTAATTCTTATCCAGCGTTATCATTCCCAACTATTATTGTTGTACTGTTCTCTTCTCTGTCTTACCTACACTCTGCCCCTCACACACTTGTGGTAGATCCAACAATTGACCAGTCCTCCTAACCCCTGTTTTCCTTGGCCTTGTTGCTCCCGAGAGTATCTTGCCCACACGGCAAAGCCTGGCAAGCTCCCTTGACGTATTCGATATGCCAAAAACAGTAACAAGTCTCACAGTGGAGACGTTACTGGTGCCCGCTCGAGCAAATCGATGAACAACGGGAGGACAGTGCTACAGTGCAATGTATTATTAAAAGATGTATCCTAAGCTGGAGTATTAATAGGGGTCAAAGTGCATGTGGCCCACCCTGGTTTGATCACCAGCACCATGTAAGTCCTCTGAGCATTGAAGTGAACAAAATCCTTAAAAAAAAAAAATTTTGTTTTCACATTCAACTAAAAAATCATTTTATTTATTTATTGTGGGAGGTTGTGCAGGGGTGCGGATTTGTGCCACATCTGATAATACAGGCCACTCTTGGTTTTGCATTCAGGAATTACTCCTGGCAGTGCTCAGGGGACCATAGGAGATAAAAGGGATTGAACCCGGGACAGCCACATGCAAGGCGAGTGCCCTGTATATTGTGCGCTTTCCAACCTAAATAAAGTTTGATGTCTTATTAATTATTGTTCTTATTTTTTTGGTTTTGGGGCCACACCTGGCAGTGTTACTCCTGGCTCTGCACTCAGGAATCACTTCTGACAGTGCTTGGGGAACCATATGTGATGCCAGGGGTTGGATCATGCTCAGCCACGTGTGAAAACATTCTGAAATCTTGCACAAAAATAGAAACTGTTTTCAGGTAAGCCTGATCTTACCTGAGGAAAGACTTTCAGCTTTTTACCATGAGGATGCTGTTCACTGTGTGTTGTGGTAAATCACTTTAACTGCTGAGGAAAGTCCGCAGTTCAACTCCCATTTTATCATGAATGGGTGTTAGATCTTGGGTAATGCTTTCTCTGTGTCTATTGATCTGATTGTAATTATTTTTATTTTTCCTTGTATTGATTTGGTATATTGATTGAATTGTGTGTGTTGATCCATTCCTACATCCCTAGGATGAATACTTAGCTATAGTTTTTGATTTTTTTGATGTGTTATTGGATTCCGTTTGCTCACATTTTGTTGCAAATCTTTGCATTTGAGGAAATGCAAAGTTCATCAGAGACACTGGTCTAGAGTTTTCTTGTTATGTCTCTGTCCGCTTTGGTATCAGGGTAACGTTTGCTGCAGAGGCTGTTTGGGAGGATTCCTGTTGCTTCACCTTTCTGAGAGAGCTTGAAAGGAAGTAGAAGTAGGTCTTCGGAGATTTGGAAGAATTTACTAGTAAACCCCTGTTGGGCCTGGGCTTTTGTGCTGAGGGAGACTGTTGATGACCATTTTGATTTCCTTGGTAGTAACTGGTTTGAACACCTCACCAAGAATACTCAGCCCAGCTAGACCATCATCCAGAGTGATAGAAGCAATACAGAGCTTCACAGACCAGCCAAAGCCCAGGAGTTTCCTAGCCTTGAAACAAATGGGACTGCATCCGACAGCCAGTGCTGGTGTGTACATGGGGCAGAGGGAGCCTCATTCACTGCTGGTGGGACTGTCGACTGGTCCAGCCTTTTTGGAAAACAGTGTGAACAGACCTCAGAAAACTAGGAATTGAGCCTCCTTGTTACTCAGCGATTCCCAGTGCTATTCCGTGAGCCAGCAATTGGGGTAGATCTTGGCATCTACCCCGAGAGCCCAAAAAAACTCTCTTCAGAAAAGACACCTGCACTCCTATGGTCATTGCAGCACTGTTCACAGTAGCCCAAATCTGGAAACAACCCAAGTGTCCCAGAATAAAAGACTGGATACAGAAACGGGTCCATTTACACAGTGGAATACTACTCTGGCTTAAGAAAAGATGGAATTATGCAATTTGCTAGTATGTGGTTGGCTCTGGAAAGAATCATGCTGACTAAAGTTAGCAGAGAGGGACAGCCACAGAATGATCTCTCACATGCCGGATATAAAGAAACATAGTAGGGCGTGGCAAAATCCCAAAGCGGACAAGGAACCCAGAAGTGTAGGAAGTTTACAGGGGCCACTGGTGCAGGGGTGCTGCTGGGGTGTGATATGACAGACCCTAGCACAGGTGCCTAAATGGGAAGTTAGATTTCAGAAACAGGTGATGTCCTGCTGCCCGGTTTGCCAGAAAGTCAAACACTGTCACGCCGATTTTAACCTTTGTTGTCTGTCCCGTTTGTCCCTTCCCCACGTCATGGCTGGTCATGTGTCAGTGTTCATAGAGTTCTGCATCAGCGTGCCTCCCTGGCCTTCTTCGTTGTCTTCAGAGGCAGAGTCTAAGGACTCTATTGATACCTGTGAATTCGTTTTCTTACTAGCGTAGTCTTACCTAGTATCAGCTCATGAGCCGAGTCATTCTAGAGACAGTCCAAGATAACAGAAGTCAGATCTGTTTAGTACATTTTTATATAACAACAAATATCCATTCCCAAAATATGTCATTGAGATTGCCCAGGGCACAAAATTTACCACATTTATTTGGTGGGCTCGAGGGTCACTTGACTCTGACATCCGAAACTCTACTTCTCATGTTTTATAGTGCCACAGGTGTGTATAACAAGACAACCTGATCTCGTCATGGAATCAAGGGAGATTTCCCTGCACATGGAAATTTGAGCCAAGATCTGAAGGTATGAGTTAACTGAACGAAGAAGTGGATAAGCATGCCCTGATCTTGGGCCTAGAGAAGGATCTCACTTTGGACATTTGAAAGAACCCCTTAGGATTGTCAGAACGTGTGGCTTCTTTGGGGTTTCTCTTACATTGTTTTTTTTTTTTCCCACCCTTATATTTGGTCTCCTTGGACTAATACGATCTGCTCTAAGTATATTAAATATAGGTAAAACTAAATTAATGAGGAACAGTAAATTTACATAGAGTTCATTGTATTAAGCCCCTCGGGAAGGTTAGTGCATGCATCCTGTTTATAAACTTACTGACGAGGCTGGAGAGACAGGGAAGGAACGTGCCATGAATGCAGCCGACCTGGATTCAATTCCTGGTATCCTATCCAGTCTTCTGAGCACTGCCAGGAGTAATTTCTGAGTGCAGAGCAGGGGTAACCTCTTAACATCAGAAAGAAAACTAGGATGGAAGAAAGTTTATCATTGACATTACATTGTTTTATATATGGCTTCATTATTCTTTAGCTTTAAAAAATTTTATAATGAAAGGTTTAAAAAGTACTGAAAGGTGAAATAGCTGTACTTGGCTGATATTTTTTGAGAAGGATCTTTTTTAAAAAAAATTGAATCATCGTGAGATACGCAGTTGCAAAGTTGTTCATGATTGGGTTTTCTGGTTTGTTTTTTTTTCTTTTTGGATCACACCTGGCGATGCACAGGGGTTACTCCTGGCTCATGCACTCAGGAATTTCTCCTAGAGGTGCTCAGGGGACCATATGGGATGCTGGGAATCGAACCTGGGTCGGCTGCGTGCCAGGCAAATGTCCTACCCGCTGTGCTATCACTCCAGCCCCATGATTGGGTTTCAATCATACAAATTCCAACACTCATCCCTTCACCAGTGCACATTTCCCACCACCAGTGTCCCCAGTTTCCCTCCTGCCAACCCAGACCCCCCTCTCCCCCAGCCTGTCTCTATGGCAGGCACTCCTCTTCTTTTTCTTCTTCCTCCTAATCTTCTTCCTCTTTCTCCTCTTCTTTCTCCTCTGCCCCATGTCCCCGTGCTCCCCCTCCCCTTGTTTGTAATATTATTACTGAAAGGGTATAATGTATATCACTTTACCTCCTTTCAGCATTTAGTTCTTTCTTTTTCATAATAGTTTTTTTATTTTATATTTATAAAGTTGTTCACAGTAATTTATTACATTCAACATTCCAACACTCATCCCACCACTATTACACCTTTCCACCACCATTATTTCTAATTTTCCCAAAAATCACTTAAGCCTGCCCCAATAGCAGAACCTAAATAATTTATCATGTATTGCTTCTTGTGAATAATTCTCTAAAAATGATCAAAAAAGGTTTTCTTAGAAGAAAGTGTTTGAAGATTGTTGTGTCTCACCCTGGAGCCATTAAGCGCTTGTATAAGAGATTACTAATATCTTGTTACAGGTAAAGTCTTGTGTACTAATATTTTTTTAATTGAGACTGGTTGACTTCTACTTTACATCCTGCCCAATGTGGTGTGCCACTCCTGGTACATCAGTGGTACATCCAGGAATCCTAGAATTTTGAATGGAGTGATCTAGCTGAAGTTAAATTTCTAACTGGATGGTGACTTTGGGGTCTGGAGGAAGCATCACTGAACCTTTTTGATCTCTTCTGAGATTTATTTGTGAATCTCTGGGTCATGGCCAGTTAATGAGCTTATATGGCACCAGAGGCAGTTTGTGGGTGTGACTGTCAGCTTCAGGAAGAACAGGGGGATGGGGGGAAGTCACCCATCCCTGACTCCGTGTGAGCCTGGAGATTTCAGTCACAAAACCTGCATATCTGAGTTTTTCAGCAGATTCATTCATGGATGAGGCTTCTCCATGCCTATGGAAATCGGCTGTGAGCATAGTGGATATTGGATTCTTGAGGTTTTCGGCTGCCAGGGCTCTGTTTGGGCCTCCTGCCAGGGTTCCCGGGATATGAGATTCAGCCTGGAGGCATCTCTCTTGGCATTCAGTTCCTGTCCAGAGTGATCATTTCCAACTATCATTGTCATAGTGGTCCCTTCTTGAGAAGATTCTTGATTCACATAAAGCAAGAGGAATGAACATGAGTGAACATCTGAGAAAGTGGCATTCTTTTTACAGTTAATCATTCTTAGAATCAGCTTTCTAAGAAGTCATACAAGTTTTGAAATAGGAATAGATAAATTTCTTTCCAAGAGCAGTTGGTTATTTTAAATATAATCTCCTTTGACACCTATTGCACATTTTTCTTTTTGATTTAGGCAATTCAAAAAACTTTTATTGACAATGACTACCTGTGTTGATAGTCCAAAAGAAGCTCTGTTTCCAGAGGCCCTTAAAATCCAGGAGTCCTGTCAACCTTCAGACAGATTCATGACTGACAAACAGGTAAATTCGAAATATTTTAAGCCAGTGTTTTCTTATTGTTGGCAATTTAAAAAATTTGATTTTTTATAGGTATGTTTTTATTATTTTTTCACATATGCCACAATCTAATGAAAATGAATAACCATGTGGAGTAATGTGTTAGTATTAGAAATATCAGGCGTTTTGAGCTAGAGTGGTAGAACAGTGGGCAGTGTG
Organism: Sorex fumeus; assembly: GCF_029834395.1. Lineage (NCBI taxonomy): Eukaryota > Metazoa > Chordata > Mammalia > Eulipotyphla > Soricidae > Sorex > Sorex fumeus. Next base: position 68,228,610 of record NW_026606101.1, on the reverse strand, counting down.
CTTGCCTGGCATACAACCGACCTGGTTTTGATTCCTGGTACCCCATATGGTTCCCTGAGCTTAGAGTCAGGAGTTAGCCCCAAGCACCACCAGAGTGGCCCCCCAAACCCAAAAAATATATATAATAATTCGTATGAAATATTAACAGAAATAAGATCTTTTAAACGAACCAAATATAAAGAGATGAAAAAGGGACATTTGAAATGTAAATTTCTTTAAAATTAATAGACAAGGATAACAAGGAAAGAACCAGAAAACTTAAAACAAAATGTCTCCATTATTACTCTCCTTTTCTCCCACATTTTAAAATGGTATTTTGCTACTTCCAAGTGTTTCTCACCCCCTCCACCCCTCTAAGGCAATTATTAAGTGTTTTTTTGAGAGCTGCTTTAGTGGCAGTGATTCTTTTAACTGTTTATTTTCTGAAAAGAACTGTGTTAGGTCTGAGCGACTACCTGCCCTGGCGGGGTATTCTTGGTTAGAGATCTTTTCTATTCATTGCTCTGCATGTTCCACTTCACTCTCTTCCAGATTGGGGTGTTTCTGTTGAGAAACCTGTGGATAGTCTTTTGGTTTTGTTTTGCTGGTTTTTTTTTTAATGAGGTGGGAAGGGCGTATTCCTGGCTTCACACTCGTGAATTACACCTGATGGGCTCAGGGGACCATATAGATGCCAGTGATCCAACCTGGCTCGGCCACCTGCAAGGTGACACCCTCCCTGCTGTGCTCTCCAGCCTCAGCCTATGGATAGTCCTGTGGTCAGTCCCTTAGATGTGATCTCTCTTCTCTTTCTGCTTTCAGGATTACCTGGCTTTGATATTTTTTTGCCATTTTAATGACAAGGTGTTGGCATGTGTCAGTTTGGGCATTGTTTGGAACGCCAAACTTCCTGGATCTGATGGGCTAATTCCTTTCTCAGCATGGGAAAGCTCCTGGCTGTTATTTCTTCAACTGAGGATTCTTCCCCTTGGATGGGAAAGGTGCCATGGAGAACATACTTTGCACACAGGAGTCCTCGGTTTGGTCCTTGGGCACCGCTGAGTGTAGCTCCTGTGGAGTACGGAGTATGGTTCAAATACAAAAAAAAAAGTTTTGCCCTTTCTCTCTTCCCCTTGGCACCCTCTGAAGCAACTGTCCTCTTAATGTTCTCCTATACAGCAGTGATGCCTTCTTTGTTTTCAGTTCCTTTTTGCTTTATCTTTTTTTTTTAAGTATGGAACGCTTTACAAATTTGCATATCATCCATGTGCATGGGGTATGCTAATCTCAGTATTGTACCAATTTTAGTATATGTGCTACTGAAGCAAGCGCAGTTTCCCCCCCACCCCCACCCCCAGTGGATTCTACTCACTGAGTTTTAGCTTCTTCTGTTCTGGTATTGATCCTCCTATTCTGTCTTTGGGCTACACCTGGCAGTGCTCATGGATCACTTGTGGTGTCGGAGATGGAAGCAGGGTCAGCTGTGTGCAAGTCAAGGGCCTTAACCCCTGCACTGTCTATCTCCCCAGAACCACCCCCCCATTGTTGTGTGTGTATGTGTGTGTGTGTCTTAATTCATCTCTTATTTAGTTGTTTTTGCCCCTCCTTACTTTTCCCTACCCATTTTTTTCTGTATTAGTCACACAAGTTAGAGAGAATTTGCTTCTCAGGTCAGGATGTAAATATGTATTAGAAACCGGGGTAAAGGCTCAGAGAGTGTCTCTGAGTGGTTTTACTGCACAGATTCTGTGACCTAGATGGACAGTCTTCTGGTCATTGTGTTTTAATTTGGGCAGGGCCATACCCAGTGTCTCCAGGAGTTACTCCTGGCTCTGCACTCAGGAGTAGGCAGGCTCCGGGGACCATTTGCGACGCTGGGGATTGAACTTCTGTCGGCCGCCTGCAAAGCAAATACCCTTCCTGCTATACTGTCTCTCTGGCCCTTGTTGTTCTTCAATTTAATTATTAATTTTATATGTGGGTGTTCTGGAATTATAAAATTATTTTTATATAGTTACATCCTTCCAGTCTAATTAGAAGCAATACATTTGTTGTTTAATTTTAATCATAAAAAAATTAATGCTATGCATAAAATTTTACATTTTATGCAAAACTTTGGAGAAAAAATATGTTCTCAAAAGAAAAGGAATTATTTACATGAAAGTTAGTCTTTTACTTTATATCTTAAAATTTTTATCTTTTTCTCTAATTGTAGCAGGAAGAAGCAGAATGGGAAAACATAAATGTGTTATTGCTGACACGTGGCTTAAAACCTTTATGTCTTGTCAAGAAAACAGATCTCAAAGGTAAGGGGACCCTCTTCTTTCTATGTCTGGTAAAAAAATTAATTTTTTATGTATATTTTCTTACATACTTTAATACCTACTTAAACTTAATTTTTAACCTAAGATTTATTTTCACTATCTGCATTATGTTTCTTAAATTTAGATTTTATCATTTTTGACAAACAGTCATCACAGAAAATGAGACAGAATTTGAAAACACTGATGGAAGAAACAGCATGTCAACAGAACCTGATCCGGGAGCTCATAGAAACTAATCAGCAGCTAAAGTAAGGAAACTGAAAGCAAACAAACACCCTCCAGAACCCTTTTAACTGTTTGTGGTATGCATATATAATTAACTTCCTTTGAAAAAATCTCTACGTGTCATTTTCCGCTTTGATTCAGTATCATCTTAGGCCTGGAGCGTGTGCTTTGCATGCGGGAGGCCTGGGTTCAGTTCTCAGCACCATACGCTCTCCCGCTCTCCCAAAGTGACCCCCAAGCACTGAGTCAGGAGCAAATCCTGAGCACTTCTGGGTCTGGCTCCCCAGAAACCCCCAGTTTAAAAAAAATTCTTAAAAATAGTAGGAATTTAGCTTAGGTATATTTCTTCTGTATTTTCTGTTGTAGCAGGCCCCGGGGCCACTCTCAGCAATTCCTGGCCCCGCAGTGTAGGGTCAGTGCTGGGTCTGAGAGATGCAGTGCCCTACAGGGCCAGCCATACCAGGGCCCGGGACACCTCAGTGGTGCTCAGGCAACCTTGGGGCGCCGGGCACTGACTATGGGGGTCACACACATGCTAGGCAGGTGCGAGTTGAGCTCTTTCCCCATCCCGTGTCTTTCTTCCCCTGGTTTGTGTGATAGGAAAAACTTGGAAAAGAAAGTAGTAACTTTAGAGATTTGTTGTGGGTGTGATTTATTTTGTATGACTAGGGGAAGAATTGTGTATCTTCCATCAGGGATGCACTTCAGCAAGAGCAATGCCGAGCAGCATGTCACGAACAACGAGCTAATGAGTTGGAGCAAATTATGGAGAATGTGAAGACCAAAATCGGTGAACTGGAGGATGGGTCCCTAAATAGGGTTTGCCAACAACAGAACAAAATCAAAGATCTTCAGAAAGAGCAGAAAGCTTTACAGGTACGTGGTGGTGTGGTGTTTCCTTGCATGGTAATACAGCTAATGAAGGCCACAAGTGCAAAGTTCAGAGGCCCTTCCAGTCCCTGACCTGTCTCATTTGTCTTGAAATGCTTCCCTTGTTTCCCAGATATCCTGTCTCTGGTTTTCCCCTTATCCCATGGGTCATTCTTGAACTTCTCTCCTTTCCCCAACTCCTTAGTGTTGGCATTTCCCAATGCTCCTTCCTCCCTCCCTCCCTCCTCTCCTCTCCTCTCCTCCTCCCTCCCTCCCTCCCTCCCTCCCTCCCTCCCTCCCTCCCCCTCCCTCCCTCCCTCCCTCCCTCCTTCCTTCCTTCCTTCCTTCCTTCCTTCCTTCCTTCCTTCCTTCCTTTCTCTTTGAGTTAAAAAACATTATTTTTATTATTCTTTTTTGGTTTGTTTGTTTTTGGGCCACACCCACTGGTGGTCAGGGCTTACTCCTGGATCTGCACTCAGGGATCGCTCCTGGTGGTGCTCAGGAGACCATATGGGATGCCAGAGATTGAAACTGGGTTGGTAGCCCATCCTGATTTCAGTCGCAAAATCCAAATACCCAAATTTTCAGCAGCTTATATCTCGGTGAGGTCCATCCTGAGTTGGTGGAGTCCGGCTGGGGGTCTGGTGATGATTTTGGATTGTGGAAGCAGGTGGCTGCCAGGGGCTTTGCTTGGGCAGGCACTAGGCTGACCCCTCCCTTCGATTTACCCTAGTCTGTTCAGCCTTGTGCAGGACCAGGGTCTGAGATTAACTGCAGCTTTTGATCTCTTTTAATATTTATTTATGCGTCTCTGAAGCAAAGCCAGTAGAAGAGTTTACACAGTGGCGCTGAAGTTAGTTTGTGCAGTGACTGTGCTTCCAGGAATGTCGGGAAGTAGGAGGAGGTCTCCCATGCCCACTCTGAGAAAGCCTGAAGATTTCAGTCACAAAACCCACACACTCAGATTTTCAGCAGCTACTGTCGTGGTGAAGTCTCTCCCAAGACAGTGGAGTCTGGCCAGGGGCATGGCAGCGATTTTGGGTTGTGGGAGCAAGTGGCAGCCAGGGGTTCTGCTTGGGTGGTACCAAGTTGATCTGCCCCCTCCGATTTACCCCGGTCTGTTCAGCCTTGTGTGGACCCGAGATCAACTGTGGCTCTTAATCTCTTTTGAGATTTATTTATAGGTCTCTGAAGCAAGGCCAACAAATGAACTTGGATAGCTGAGCAGGCGGTGGCTTGTAGGCATGCCTAACTTTTGACTGTTTCGTTTCTCAGGAAACTTGGTCCCAACTTGTTGGGAGGTCTGGCCAGAGGCACAGTGGCAGTTTTGGGCTATCAGGAAGCCTGAAGGCACCATCAGGTTGCTGATGCATTTGCTCCGCAGATACAGGTTGACCTGCTGGCAGCACCGCACTCCACCTACTCCCCTAAATCTTTTTTTTATTTTTTAGGGCTCCATGGCGATCTTACTCTGTTTCTGTTCAACTACTCACCTGTTTTTTAAGGGTTTTTATTTTTCTTGTGACTAAAGAGTAATTCACAAAATTTGACCTTTAGAACACATTTCTCAGCTAGGGGCCATCTGGCCCTCTGTGGGCTCCCAGGATAGTTCTTTACTTGTGATCCTTTATTGATCTTGAACCTGCTGATTAAATGGCTCATTATATTGATTAAATGGCTCATATGATTAAATTCAAGATTTTATCTGGAACACATGCAGTTACAAGCTCAGTATTTCCCTTATGTTGTGCCTATTTTCCTTGTTATCATTTGAGTTCTGAACTATCAAAGCTTCTGGAGGTTATGATATCCATTTGGAAACAAGCTCCATGCTGAAGTTCTTGAGTGAAGCTTCCTGACAAGGATGTGAAAGAGCCATTAGGAACCGTCTGGCCAGGGCAGTGGCTGCTACACACATCATGTTTCTTTTTTCTTTTTTTTTTTGCTTTTTGGGTCACACCTGGTGATGCTCAGGGGTTACTCCTGGTTCTGCACTCAAGAATTACTCCCGGCGGTGCTCAGGAGACCATATGGGATGCTGGGAATCAACGCCCTACCTGCTGTGCTATCACTCCAGCCCCACACATCATGTTTCTTTACATGTTGTCTTACAGATCAAATGTCAGAATTATAAAAAAAAGCGAATGGAGCAACAAGAAACTATTTCTTCTTTGCAAAAGGACATCTATAGGTTAACCAAGGAGGAGGAAGACCGAATTATCACTCAGAATCGAGTATTTTCCTATCTCTGCCAAAGAGTTCCTCATTCCGTCCTGGACAGACAGTAATGTTTGCTACATTAATTGATATACATAGCCGGGTTCATATTTTTTAAAAAACTGACTTGGGATAAACACTTAAAAATTGGCGTTATAGATGTCTTCCTTTTTTCTGCATTTGTTTTGGCGGGGAGGGGGCTGGGTTTGGGCCATACCTGGCAGTGCTCAGGGCTTATTCCTCTGAATTCAGGAATCATGGCAGGCTCAGAGACCATATAGGATGCCGGGAATAGAACCATCCACCCTGCTTTTTTTTTCTTTAATGTCATTAACTTATCAAAAAATAAATTAAAAAGGCCGTCTTTTTAGGACAGTGTATATAGATTTTTCTGTATTTTTGTTGGGTCATTTATTCTTCCATCTACTATATTTCCTCTGGACTGGCCCTGCAACATTAATTTTTCATCAATTATTGTTAGGATGTACAACATTTTTACTTTATTTCTTCTGATGCTTTATTTTCTACAGTACAGATGTACAATATTTACTTTGCTCTTGTTGAAGAATAAATTGTTTTCATTTTCACTCCTGAAAGTAAGGGTGAAGTGAATAATTTAGATCATCCTGAATTACACTACTGACAAACAAATTTCTATAGGAGGAATTATAGAAGATAGAAGTGCTGACATATAATACTTTTGGTTATTTTTAGGTGTATTTTGAAATAGATGGCTTGGTGTAATTCTGGCAAAAAAATCATTTAACTCTTTTGCAGACTTGCTAAGAAATCTGTTCTTTTGTAACTGTGATTTGAAACTGATTATTTGAAGTTCTGTATTGCTCCAGTTCCACATTTAGAAAGTAATTCAATGTCTCTTTTGATTTTAGGTTGCTCTGCTTAATTGATTACTATGAAAGTAAAATTAGAAAAATTTGTAAGCAAAGGTATGACTAATTTTACTATTTTATTTTTTATTAAATCATGGTGAACTACAGAGTTGCAAAGTTATTGGTTATTAAGTTCAGGCATACTGCATTTGAACGCCAGTCTCTTCACCAGTGTCCACTTCCCTCCACCTGTAGCCCCAGGGTCCTTCCTGCCCCTCTTGCTGCCTCTAGAGCCGGCCCTTTGCCCCGCACCGTACTTCTTCTCTTACTTACCCCCTCCTCCCATTCCAGCGGCAGCTCCCTCCTGAAGAACAGTGACAAGGCAAGCGCCCACCCTCTGGACTCACTCCAGCCCCATCTGCTCTTTCAAAAGGAATTTTGAAGGCTGCGTTTTACTACCTTTTTTTGGGGGGGGGGGACACTTGGTGATACTTAGAGGTTACTCCTGGCCATGCTTGGGGAACCATATGGATGCAGAAAATAAAAATTTGGTCAGTCGCGTACAAGATGCCTTACCCACTGTGTTCTCTCTCCAGCCCCTACTCCATTTGTTTGTTTGAATCTTTGGCACTGTGGTTTACAGTACTGTCAGTGCATAACGCAGTTCAGCACCAGGCTGTCTCCTGAGTAGCCACTTCCCCCACCTTTGTCCCAGCGCCCCCCACCCTAATTGTTTCTCCCCCAGACCCTTCCCTCCACTGCTGTGAGCTTCCTACTGAAAACCAACTCTTGATGTTATAATTTCTTTCTCTAGAAGGATATTAAAAGAACTTGAATTATTTTTTACCTTTTAAAACATAATTGAGGGGCTGGAGTGATAGCACAGCGGGCAGGGCATTTGCCTTGCATGTGGCTGACCCGGGTTTGATTCCCAGCATCCCATATGGTCCCCTGAGCACCGCCAGGAGTAATTCCTGAGTTCAGAGCCAGGAGTAACCCCTGTGCATCACTGGTATGACCCAAAAAGATAAAAAATAATTGATGATTTTTTACATGGAGAGTATCATGCTGAGTGAAATTAGTCAGAGGGAGAGGTACAGATATAGAATGATCACATTCATTTGAGGGATATTAAAAAATATAGTATGAAAATAATACTTGAAAACTTGAATTTTAATTAATGTTTATGTTTTCAGATCCTTAATGGGTTGATATGACTTTGTTTAGTTTTTTTCGTCTTGAAAGACTTTTTATAAGTACAATGCATTTATCTTTTTATATTTTTAATCTTTTCATAGACAGTATAAAGATGATGAAAGTCTATCAGAAGAAGAAAAAGATTGCAGAAATCTGGGTGCTTCACCAACTTATAAAGGCCTGCTAATGGTATGTGGACTAACAAATTTGGTTTTGGTTGTGGGGCCACACCTGTCTATGCTCAGGGCATTCTTCTGGCCCTGTACTTAGGAAGTACTCCTGACAGTTGTTCAGGGAACCGTATGTGTTGGTGGGGATGGAATCTAGATTGGTTTTATGCAAGCTAAATGCCCTGTCCACTGGCCTGTCTCTCTAGCCCTTGTTTTTGTATTTTTAATAGAGTAAAAGTCTTATAGGAAAGATCTTTGTCTTTCTTTTTTGTTTGTTTGATTTTGGGCCACACCTGGCTGTGCTCAGGATTTATTCCTTGTTAAGGGGCTCAAGGATCACTCCTGGCTGTGCTCAGGGGCCATCTGTAGAGATGGGGATCAAACCCAGATCAGCCCATGCAAAACAAGTGTCTTTCCCAGTGTACTATCTCTCCGTCACTTCTTCTTTTGGTTTTTGGGACACATTTGGCTGTGCTCAGGGCTTACTCCTGGTTCTGTTCAGGGATCACCCCTTGCAGGACTTAGAGGACCCTGTATGGTGCTGGAGGCTGAATCTGGGTTGGCCACATGCAAGGCAAGTGCCGCACTCCAGTACTCTCTCTCCAGCCCTGAGGGCTAAATATTTATCAATGAAATGTGTTGCAGTCATTGCAGAATCAACTTGGGGAAGCAAGATGTAAGATTGATACCCTTTTAAATGACAAGCTGAATCTCCAGAAAGATTTGGATAGCAGGTGAGTGAAAAGGTAATCTCAGTTTATCCTTGGGAGGTAAACATATGGGACTGGAAAGTTAAAATGAGAGAAAGCATGTTTTCAAAAACCCATGTTTTCAGTGGCAGATAGATGCAACACTCCACCGTACCTCCATGCACCGCCACCCCATTTCCTGCCATCTGCCTCTTCTTCCTTTCTCTGTTTCAAGGTGACAGGCTGGGGGCATAGAAGGGAACCTAGTTGCCTGACAGACTATTGTATAGCTAGGACTCAGCTGTCAACAACGTTGTAAACCGGGTTGTTGGAATAAGAGGAACCACACCCTCTTACACTCATCTTAGTCAGTTTTTCTCTCATAATGATGGAAGGAGGGATTGCGCAGATGGGCAAGGGAGTGAGAAAATACAAGTCCACTCAACGAAGACCTGGGTGAGGACTCAGGCAAGATTCATTTTCAGACCAGCAGTTTTTTCGAACCAGATTACTTTGGGCTGCCTTACAATTTCTGCTTCCTTTTGTGTTGTGGGAAGAAAAGACAGTTACAAAGTTTAAATGGTATCCACAGAAAGGTATAAAGTATAGGAATAATAAACAAGCTGAGTCTTGTTCATTATACAGTTGTTTCAGGCTTTTAGTGTTCCAACACTACCAGTGTGACCTTCCCTCCACCAATGTCCCCATTTTCCTACCCATCCTCAACCCGCCTGTCCCCTTAGGCACATAACAAATTTATGTTACTTGTTCCAACAAGACTTTAAGAAATGGCAAACAGAATGATTAGAAAATAAATCAGGGGGAGCCAATTTGTGACTGCTGTATGATTTTAACCTTTGTAAATAAGGAAAATAAACCCCCTTTAATACAATATAATAAAATGCTTATTCTCATTTACATAAGTAAGTTTTCAACTCTGGGATCTAAAGTATATTGCACTAAAAGTTATTCTATATTTGAATCTCTTTATGGTAATTATTGTACCTTACAGTCTTTAATAAAACTTTTAAAAATTTATTTATTTGTTTTTGCTTTTTGGGTCACACCCGGCGATGCTCAGGGGTTACTCCTGGCTCTGCAACTCAGGAATTACTCCTGGCAGTGCTCAGGGGACCATATGGCATGCTGGGAATAGAACCCGGGTCAGCCGCGTGCAAGGCAAATACCCTACCCTCTGTGCTATCGCTTCAGCCCCAGGAAACACTTTTTTTTTTTATTTTCCACTTTTTTTTTACTTAAACCGTCAATTGTGGTTTTATCATTTTTTTCTGGAAATAATATCATAGCATTTTCATCACTGCTTTTATGTGCTATTCTCAACACAAATTTTGAATTAATCTATGATTGATGCAGAAATTTTTATCAAACTATTACATGCATAGAGAAAGATAAGACAAATTTTAAGGTTAATGGATTTCAGAAATACACCCGTGTTTAATCAGCATTAAGTAAAACAGAATATTCTACCATGCCAGAACCTTCTTTCCACCTGCTATAACTTTCTCTACTCACAACTTCCTGAAAGAGACTAGTTCCTAAAATTCTAACCTTTGAGACTGCTTTTGTAATATTTTGGATAAATAGAATCCGGCATTTTGTGCAAATATTATGTGTCTTATTTTTTTACTGAAAATTATGCTTGTGATACTCATTCACATTTGAATAAATATGTTTTACTTTTTTTTTCTTTCAATTTTTTTCCCCTTTATTTTTTTTTTTTTTTTTACAGTTGTAGATTTACAATTTTTTGTGCTTTGGTTTCAATTATACAATGATCAGGAAACACTTTTGAACAGAAAAGGAATCTAGTTGCCAATACATACCTCACTGTCAAAGGTAGTTTAAGAATTTTGGTAAGTGGGGCTGGAACGAGAGGATTGAACTCAGGAATTGAACGCAGGTTGGCTGTGTGCAAGGCAAACACCACTGTACTATCGCTCTAGCCCCATGCTTTATAAGTTTTATTCACTAAGTTGCGTGCTTTTAACATGATTTTTTTTTTTAGGCCTACATTGAGTGAATTTAGACTCTACAAGGAACAAGTGAAGAGACTGGAGAGAGCACTTAGGAAAAACATCAGGTAGTTCTCTCTTACAATTTTATTCAAGATTTTTTTTCTTTTGTTGAACCTGTGAGATTCTTATTTATGTCATAGCTACCTTGTTTTGAAATTACAGGTGAGATATGTGTGGGAAATTCCATTGAAAAGAAACATTTCTGGTTTCATGGTTTAAATGTAGCTGCTACAGGGGCCAGACTGATACAATGGGTAGGGCACCTGCCTTGCATGTGGCCGACCCAGGTTTGATTCCCAATAGATAATCTGATTCCCTGAGCACTGCCAGATGGGATCCCAGAACACAGAGCTATGAATAAGCCCTGAGCATTCCCAGGTGTGGTCCTAAAACCCAAACCAAAAACTGTTACTGTCTTGCATTTGGGTACATAATAATCTTAAATAAGAATATGGGAAAAATAGTTGGCTAGTGGAAATAAGGGCATAGATTTAATATGGAAAATTGTCTTGGGACTCAGGGAGAATAGCAAAATAACCACTGAGATGACAAGACCTTGATGTTTGTTGGTAGTATTTGTGACCTGAATAATATAAAACCTTGTCATACTTTAAACTGAAAAGTACCAGAATTAATTCAGTGGGCTGTTCATATCTACCACTTGTACCTGTCTTTCTGTTTTTTCCTTTTTATAAAGTTGTCACAATAGTTCATTACAAATAACGTTCAAATACCAATTCCACCATCATGTCACTTCCCACCACCATAAGAGGAAAGTGTGTGAAGATTGTTGCCTGGAGCCATACTTAAGCCCTTATATAAGAGATACTTGTACCGTTCTTGACTGTGTAAAGCTCCCCAGAAGAGGCTCAGGGGCCAGGATGAAGCTTCATAGCTGGCTGTGCACTTGCCCTGTGCGGGGTGGGCCTGGGCCTCATCTCTGACACGAGAGGGGGAAAAAATCTACAAAGGAGTTTAATGTTTTTTATTTTGCTTTTTTAAAAATAGTGATTGAGACTCAGTAACTTACAATAACGAAGGTTTCCCATGCACAGAATCCCAGCACGACACCCATCACAGTGTACCCACCTTCCTCCCCCAAGAACCTAGATCCCCTCCCTTAGTTGTGTGGGTCAGTTCCAAAGCAGTCTTTAAAAGCTGTTCCTGGGGGTGGAGCAATAGTGCAGTGGCGTTTGTCTTGCATGCGGCCGACCTGGGTTCCATCCTTGGCACCCCTTATGGTCCCCTGAGCCCAGCCGGGTGAGATCTCTGAGCGCAGAGCCAGGAGTCATCCCTGAGTATTGCTGGATGTTTCCCCTGCTCCCCTAAAGAAAAGGGTTAGTCCTCAAGGACTGTAGAGGTACAGCGGGTCACCGGCACTGCATACGGTTCCCTAAACACCTCCAGGAGTGATCCCTGAGCGCAGAGCCAGGAGTAAGCCCTGAGCACAACATGTGTGGCCCAGAGAATAAAAACAAACAGAAGTTGGTGCCCAGGGATAGTATCTTGTAGAGTGTTTGTGCAAACTCCTTGGATGCAAGGGCCTGGGACTTGCAGAAGTAGTATGAAGAGTATAGGAATGAAGCATCCTGGGCATCATATGTTGAGTTTCCCTGTCAGATCACGTACACTCAGTGTACTCAGGCTTATGAAGTTGGTCGAGTTCAGGAGCTTGAGGGAATTCTTAGTGGCAACTGTGTTTTCTGTCTGACGGCGCCACACGCCACAGTGAAAGGTGGTCATTTTGATGATCCAGGAATCATCTATTGAGACAGCCAGAAGTGAGGACCGCGGAGGGACCAGCGAGCCGGTGCTTGTCTTGCATGCAGCCAGGACTGATCCCTGAGCACAGAGCCCCAAGTTGGCCCTCAGTACTGCTCAGGGTGTGGCCCCAAAGCAAAACAAACAGAAAGCAAGAAGTGGAGCCGGAAACAGAAGTGGAAGATTTAAAGACGTGGTACTCGTTCATTCTGTCAGTATCTTCCGGCTTGATGTTGCTTCTTGTTTTATCATCCCCCTATTTGATAATTGCTTTCTTACTGCTGGAATTGCAATCATACAATGAATTTGAAAGGTCACTACCCATGGGGCCAGAGTGACAGCACAGCAGGTAGGGTGTTTGCCTTGCATGTGGCTGAACCAGGTTGGATCCCCGGCATCCCATATTATACCCCCCCCCCCCCGCCCGAGCACTGCCAGGAGTAATTACTAAGTGCAGAGCCAGGAGTAGCCCCTGAGCATCACTTGGGTGTGATCCTAAAAGGAAAAAGGAACTCCTAGGAATGTGCAGAAAGGACTCAGTTATCAAAACGTGTGTTTTGTATCAGTGTAGCAAAAAAAAATATTTTTTTTTGAGACAGGTAGTTCTTTTGTTTTGTTTTGGGGCCCCCTCTGGCTTGCGGTGCCTAGAGTATTATAACCTGCACTATAACTAAGATTATATTGGTGGGGGCAGACCCAGTGGTGCTCAGGGCTTACTCCTGGCTCTGCACTCAGGGGTCACTCCTGGTGGGCTCTCGGTACCATATGTGGTGCCAGGGATCAAATCTGGGTTGACTGCATGCAAGGCAAAAACCCTGTGATCACTCTGGACTCCAGTGTAGCTAAATTAACAAAATACCCTCCAACAAAATTGGCATTCTGCTTTTCTTTCTTTCTTTCTTTCTTTCTTTCTTTCTTCCTTCCTTCCTTCCTTCCTTCCTTCCTTCCTTCCTTCCTTCCTTCCTTTCTTTCTTTCTCTCTCTCTCTCTCCCTCCCTCCCTCCCTCCCATCTTTCTTTCTTTTTCCCTCCCTCCCTCCCTCCCTCCCTCCCTCCCTCCCTCCCTTCTTTCTTTCTTTCTTTCTTTCTTTCTTTCTTTCTTTCTTTCTCTCTTTCTTTCTAATGTAGGAGTACTGCTATTTATTCAGCCATTGATTAAGCTGGTTGGGCATTCTGCTTTTCAATGTGGTCCTCATCTCCAGGATGAGACACCCTGGGATTATAGAAACACTTCCTGGGGAGTAAAGGTAAAGGCCCTCCCGTTGATCGTCAATTTGCTCGAGCGGGCCCAGTAACGTCTCCATTGGAGACTTTGTTGTTACTGTGTCTGGCATATCGAATACTCTCGGTAGCTTGCCGGGCTCTCCGAGAGGGGCGGAGGAATCGAACTCGGGTCGGCCATGTTGGCCGCGTGCAAGGCAAACGCCCTACCGCTGTGCTATCGCTCCAGGGAGTGTCAACAGTTAGTCAGTGCCTGCACAGGGTGGGGAGGGCTGGGACCCCCACAGGTGGAGACTCTGAGTCCTCAGCCTGGACAAAGGGGCAGATCATCTGCTTTGTAGAAGAAAAGACCAGATTCAGTTAAGAACATGTAAATGGAGAATTCCCAGGGCCGTGGCCCTGGAGTGAACTGGCCAGCTGGGGTGGGGAGGGGTGGGGTGAGTTACAGTCCCAGCCAAGTAGTGGGTGGGGCCTGCTTCAAGGAGAGCAAAGCGGGTGACTTCATAGGGCAGAGCTTTGCCTCTGGACATCTGCCCTGCTTTGAAGATGCTTTCTCTGATTAAAAATAAATAAATAAATAAATAAATAAATAAATGTGTTTTTTTCTGGGGCTGGGAGATTGCTCCAGCGGGAGAGCACAAGCCCTTCTGTGAAGCCAAGAGCTGTGCTGGACCAGGCCCCACACAGAGTGACCACAGGCCACTGACACTGCCAGATATGGCTCCTGGTTGTTGTTTTTTTTTGTCCTTTCCTGGCAGTGCTCAGGGCTTGCTTCTGGCTCTGAGTCAGGGATCACTCCTGGTGTGGCAGGGACCAACCCAGGCCTTCTGGGTACAAGGCATTTGCCCTACCCACTGTCCTATCTTTCTGGCCATGTGGCCCCTATTTTATTTTATTTTATTTATTTTTTATTTTTTAATTTTTTTGCTTTCTTTGGGTCACACCTGGTGATGCACAGGGGTTAGTCCTGGCTCTGCACTCAGGAGTTACTCCTGGCGGTGCTCAGGGGACCCTATGGGATGCTGGGAATCAAACCCGGGTCGGCCGCGTGCAAGGCAAACGCCCTACCCACTGTGCTATCTCTCCAGCCCCCCCATTTTATTTTTAATTAAAAAAATTTAATCACCGGGGTGGTGGGAGGGATGCTGGAACAGTTGATGGTGGAGAATGGGCACTGGTGGAGGGATGGGTACTCGATCATTGTATGACTGAAACGCAAGCATGAAAGTTTGTAAGTCTGTAACTGTACCTTACAGTGATTCACTAATAAAATTTTAAAAAAAGTCTAGTCACCGTGAAATCACAAAGTTCTTCATTATTCATGATCATGTTTCAGGCATACAGTGTTTCAGCACTGCTCCTTTCTCCAGTGCCCACGTCCTTCCACCAGGAAGGCGGGTCCAGGTGACCGTCCCTCCAGTATTGAATGAGTTCCTTTATGCCCACATCTGCGCCAGCACCGGCTGTTCTTGCTCTTTGCAGATGTGGGCCAGCCGGAGCTGTGAGCTGATGTCTCCTGCTGTGATTCGCATCTCTAATGCTTGGTGACTCTGCAGAGCATTTCTTCCTGTGCCTTTTTTTTTCTGTTTTGGGTTTTTGGGTCACACCCAGCGATGCTCAGGGGTTGCTCTTGGCTCTTGCCCTCAAGAATTACTCCTGGTAGTGCAAAGGGACCATATGGGATGCTGGGAATTGAACCTGGATTGGCTGCATGCCAGGCAAATGTCCTCTCCCACTCTGTTATCGCTCTGGGCCCCCATTTGTATTTTTTCCTTTGAGGAAGGTTCTGTTGATTTCTTCTTCCCACTTTAACTGTGGCTTAGAGAGTTGCTCGCGATGGTTTATTATAGACATTCAGTATTCCAACTCATGCCCACCACCATGGTTTCGCTTGCCCCAGACACCCCTCAAGCTGCCCCCGTAGGAGGCCTACAGAAAAGAATTTATGTTTCTTGTTACCACTAAATGGCTAACAGAGTGATCAAAAAATATTTCAGTAGAAGAATCTTCATAAAAATTGTTGTATCTCGCCATGGGGACACCAAGTCCTTGCCTGAGGGATTCCTAAGCTGTTACTGCAGGTAAGCCTTCGGTGGTAATGTTCCCTTAGTTGAGATTGACTGGCTTCTCTGCTGCATTTCCGTCCAATCTGGTCTGCTCCTCCTGGGATGTCAGCAGAGGTTGGAGCTGTCCCTCTAGAAAATCCAGAATGTTCCATTGGGCAGTATGGCTGGAGGCATGGTGGCGGCTTTGGGGCAGTTTGGGGTCGTGGTAGGGTTGAAGCTGGCCCACCCTACTCCCAGAACTTCCAAGATCGCTGAGGTCTCAGCTGGGAGTGGTATCTGAGAAATATTTGCTGCCAGTTGATCTCTTTCTAGATTCATTTATGAGTCTCTGGAACAAAACCAACAGGGGAGCTTCGGCTGCCGGGGAATATGGGTGTAGCTCTCCCTGTTTTTTGATGGGGTTGTATGTTGTTTTCTTTGAAGTTCTGTCAATGCCTTATATATCTTTGATATTAACCCCTTATCAGAGGAGTATTTCTCCCATTCATGGGCTGTTTCTGTGTCCCGGTCACCACTTCCTTTGGGGTGCAGAAACTACTTAGCTATGGAGTCCCACTTGTTTATCTTTGCTTCCACTTGCTTGGTCAGTGGAGTTTCATCCTTGAAGATGCCTTTGGTTTCAGCGTCACAGAGAGTTCTGGCTACGTTTTCCTTTACATACCTGTGGTTTCAGCTTTGCCATCAGCGTCTCTAATCCATTTTGATTTGACTTTTGTGCATGGTGTTAGGAAGAGAATTGAGGAACCGGGCAATAGTATAGTGGCAAGGTGCTTGCCTTGCATGCAGCTGACATGGGTTTGATCTCTGGTGTCCCATATGGTCCCCTGAGAGCCACCAGGAGTAGTGCCTGAGTGCAGAGTCAGGAGTAAGCCCTGAGCACTGCTAAGAGTGGTCCCAAACCAAAAGTAAATAAAAGGCCCTCCCGTTGATCGTCGATTTGCTCGAGCGGGCCCAGTAACGTCTCCATTGGAGACTTTGTTGTTACTGTGTCTGGCATATCGAATACTCTCGGTAGCTTGCCGGGCTCTCCGAGAGGGGCGGAGGAATCGAACTCGGGTCGGCCATGTTGGCCACTTGTAAGGCGAACGCCCTACCCGCTGTGCTATCACTCCAGCCCCAAAAGTAAATAACAAATCATAAAAGAAAGAGGTCTCAGTTCTTCTCTTTCTTCCTTCCTCTCTTCTTTCTTCCTTCCTCTCTTCTTTCTTTCTTTCTTTCTTTCTTTCTTTCTTTCTTTCTTTCTCTTTCTTTCTGCATGTAGCTGCTTAATTTTCCCAACACCACTTGTTGAAAAGGCTTTCCTTGCTCCACTTCCTATGTTTTACTCCTTTATTGTAGATTAAATGAGGGTCAGTCTCAGGATATTAACCTCTATTCCATTGATCTGAGGAACAATAGAGCATATTATCCTTATTTAATTTTTTTTCTTTTTAACCTGGAGATGACTTTCAATCTAAGCAATCTACATCCTTTGGTTTAGTAACAATTTTCCAGAGGTTTTTTTTTTTTTTTCTTTTTTGGGTCACACCCGGTGATGCACAGGGGTTTCTCCTGGCTCTGCACTCAGGAGTTACTCCTGGCGGTGCTCAGGGGACCATATGGGATGTTGGGAATCGAACCCGGGTTGGCCGCATGCAAGGTAAACGCCCTACCCGCTGTGCTATCTATCGCTCCAGCCCCTTTCCAGAGGTTTTCTGTTGATTTTACTTCCACGTGCCAGGGTAACAGGTATTGAAAAAAAAATCTACTCTGGATATCTTGAGAAAAACCTACCTGAATATTTTAGGGGCAACCAATCCCACACCACTCTTAGGTGTTTTGTTTGTATTTTGGCAGTCAGGCCTACTTTAGCAGTTAGAAAAAGACAGAAAATGTCTAACTTTTGTTTTGTTTTGTTTTGGGGGTTCAGCTGGTGGTACTCAGGGCTTATTCCTGGCCTTGCTCTGGGATCATCCCTGGTGGGACTTGGCGGACCATATGGGGAGTCGTGGCTCTAACCCAGATGCACCACAAGCAAAGCAAACACCTTCCCTGCTGTATTATCACTCCGGGCCCACCCTAATCCATTTCTGCATGCAGATTATTCTGCTTCGAAGCTTGTTTCTAAAACACCAGTTGGAAAGTAAGGTAGTGATTTATAGTGTACCATGGAAGTTCATTGCTCACATGTGAGTTTTGCTAGGTTCAAGGAGCTAGAAAAAGCTAATCCATAAGCACCTGATCTTCTAGTTCTTTGTGAAGGATATTTAGGAGGAGAAACTGTGCTTATGTTCTGGTATAGTATAGTATAGTCTTTATGAATCAGATTTGCAAATACGTTCATTGGAAAACATTTTCACCTAAGTAAAAAGTTAACTAACATTTAAATGTCAGATATATCAGTTTTCTTGTATCCCCGCTAGAAAACTCACTAGCTTTTCTCTGTACCTTTTGTGTCTAGATAATATGCTTGTGGCACTGCCTTTAGGATAAACTGTAAGATCTGTGAGCATGGTGAACTGGCTGTAGGCGATTGGGAACTAGAGTGTGAAGCCTCTGTGTCAGGCAGAGGAAGGAGCCGCAGATGGTCTGTTTGTGGTCTAGACCTCTAGGGAGATAAAGGACAATGCAGGTAATCAGAGTAGATAATTGTCCCTAGAAGTAAGGAGATGTGAGGATTTTTTTTTCCTTTTAGATTAGGACTAATAGCATGATTAGGTTCCTGTGCAGACACAGGAGATTAGATTTGGTTCACACACGGCAGTGGCTCCTGCTGTTTTTAACAGACAGATGGCGTGTTGGAATATCATTTTACTATTCCACAAAGGGCCAGGTAAGAGCAGGTGCAGGTCCCAGACTTGGTTTAACGGGTCGGGATCTGATGGAAACTGGTAGACACGCTCAGGTTTGAGACGATTGCTTTTTTTCCCCTTCCCTCTGTGGTGCAGTGATGGTTGGCGCCGGCATGTGCTGGCATGCGCTGCCCTCTCCCCGGGCCTTTCAGCTCTGCCTCCCAGTTTGTGAGCTCACCCACCTAGCTCTTGCTGCTACAGTATGAAAACGAGTTGCCTTGCCCATTTCTTTTTTTCTTTTTTTTTGGGGGGGGGGTCACACCCAGTGATGCACAGGGGTTACTCCTGGCTCTGCACTCAAGAGTTACTTCTGGCGGTGCTGGGATACTGGGATACTGGGAATTGAACCTGGGCCGGCCTCTTGCAAGGAAAATGCCCTACCTGCTGTGCTATTGCTCCAGCCCCGCACATTTTTTTTTAATGTAAAATATTGGTTCAGAAATAAGTTTGCTCAGCATTCAGGCAACCATATGCAGTGCCGGGGATGGAACCCACATCAGCCGCGTGCAAGGCAAGTGCCTTCCCTACTGGAATGTCCGTTATTTCTTGCTTCTCAAGCTTAGAGCACATTGGATCCTTTGCTGGAGTTCTTTTCTATTTCTTTGTGAGTGTTGGAGAGTGGTTAAAACTTTCCTCTTCACCGTCCAGTCCTTTTTGTTCTCAGGGATTTCCATCTAATTTGTAGGCTACTGAGATGACCTTTTTCACTGACAATATGGCTTAACATTGGCAACAACTTAGATATTTTGTACAGAGAAGCGCGCGCGCGCACACACACACACACACACACACACATACACACACACACACACCGCGGGAAGGTCACACAGCAAAAAGTCATTGTCTTTTTGTGGTTACTGATTTGGTGCTTCCTGCTCAATTTGGTGTTACTGCTCAATGCTTGGGGCTCCTGACAGGTACCTGGGGGACCAAGCAATTCTCGGAATTAAACCTAGGGTTTCCCACAAGCACAGCAAATTCTGGACTGCTGAGTTCCATCCTGACCCTTCTGTTTACCATCTTTTTCAAAGTACTGGTCTGAGAGAATGTTTTGGATCATCTTGATTTGCTTGTTTTTTCCTTCTTTAGATTACAGAATCTTCTTGGTGAAGGTGGGTGTAAGGACAGAGAGCAAAGAGATGAGCTTTGCAAAGACAGCGACGCCCTCCTGGGACAGAGATACTTCCAGGTACAGCACTAGAGAGAGGGCTGAGTGTGGAGAACCAGGGTCCCACTCGCCACGTGGGAGGCTCGTGTCTGTGTTTATACGTGCTCCCCCAGTCCTGCTTGCCATGACTTGCCTACGTAGCTTAAAAACATTGTAGGCACCTTGATTAAGAATTTCTCCTACCGGGGCTGGAGAGATAGTACAGTGGGTAGGGCGTTTGCCTTGCACACGGCCAACCCGGGTTCGATTCCCAGCGTCCCATATGGTTCCTTGAGCACCACCGGGAGTAACCCCTGTGCATCGCCAGGTGTGACCCAAAAAGCAAAAAAAAAAAAAAAGCATTTCTCTTACCCTTTGAAAGAGGTGTTGGCTTAATTCAAAGCAGTGTGGTAAACAGCAGGATTCTTTACTTGTTAAAAAAAATTATTGTTTTTGTTCTTGGGTACCACATCTCAGGGCTTACTCCTGGCTTTGTGCTCAGGGATTACTCCTGGCTCTGCACTCAGGAATCACTCCTGGCGGTGCTCAGGGGAACATGTGGGATGCCGGGGCTGAGCCTGGGTCAGCCACATGCAAGGCCTTATCTGCTGTACTATCTCTCCAGCCCCAAAAGATTTTTTCTTTTTAAAAAGATTTATAATATGTGGTCAGAGAGATAATACAGCAGGTAAGGCTTCCTGATGACAGAACCCTGCAAAGAGAAAAAAATACAGGGAAAAAAAATAATTGCAATATTCTTTACAGTCTGAGAAATAGGAATATGTGCTGCTCAACATATGTTGTGTTTCTCAGATCATGACAATTGTCAGTCTTACTAGAGACCCTGTTAGTACTTAGCCAGAGCCCTGAGAATCTTGGTCCAATGCATACGGAGAACATCACTTTGACAGGACTATGAGAGTCACTAACTAGAACACTCTTTTCTAAAGGTGCTGTGTGACATCAATGCGATTATTCACCATCCGAGAGCTCCGGTAGTAATTTATAAACAAAGTAAAGGAGGATGCCAAAATTTTAATCAAGATTTCGTTCAAGATTGTGGATTTGAGCACCTTATTCCTATACTAGAAATGTGGGCAGAACAGTTGAGTTTTGTAAAGGTAAGGAGC
Organism: Sorex fumeus; assembly: GCF_029834395.1. Lineage (NCBI taxonomy): Eukaryota > Metazoa > Chordata > Mammalia > Eulipotyphla > Soricidae > Sorex > Sorex fumeus. The sequence goes on along the minus strand of NW_026606101.1, from coordinate 68,207,919 downwards.
AGGTTGGATGTTCCTTTCATGTTTTCTGTTGGATGTTCTTTTCATGTTTTAAAAATGTGTTGCTATCTGTGGGCTTTAGTAACAGAATTGGGCATCATTTCTTTTCTTCAGTGGAGAAAGAGGGTGTCACCCATCCTCAGGGGCTGCTGTCAGCTTGTGTGTGGCACCAGGGATTGAACCTGGGCTTCCTGCTTGCAAACATACACTCAGCTGCTGACCTCTCTTCAGCCCACGTACATGTGTGCCTCACCATGCAAAGTACACACGCGACCCCAGTGCCCTCTCCCTCACCTGAGTGTTTTCTGCCATAGAGTATTCTGTATAATTGCACCTTGTGACACCTGGATAGTAAAGTGTCATTATATTGTGACTGCCTTTTAAAAAAATTCGTGTGGCATTTACTATTTCAATCATCTTTGCATCTGAATATATTGTCTTAAGTTGATAAAATGATCAAAAGCCTTCTCTGCAAATCCAAGGTTGAAGATACCAATATGTGAATCCACACAGTAACTGAAGAGTGTTATTTATTGTATTTCTTTATGGAGTCTAGAGCTATACTGTCTAATAGGAACCACTTATCACATATACCTATTAAAATGTGTCTTGTCTCAATTTAGTTGTGTTGTAAGTCACAAGCATATACATAAGACTTAGTATGGAAAAGTAATTTAAGTATTGATCATCTATTGAAATGGTAATACTATTTGAGTTAAGAATCTATGATTAAACTTAACATCATTGAAATCACATTGAAAATATGGCCACTAGACTATTTAAAATTTTAAATTTCTTTGCGTATAAGGGGATCAGCATGGAAAGTGTCATGTTAAGGGAAATGAGTCAGAAAGAGAGAAACAGACATAGAAAGATTGCACTCATTTGTGCAATAGAAAGCAACAGAATGGGAGACTTACATCCAAGAATAGTAGAGAGGAGTACCAGGAGGATTGCTCCACAGCTTGGAAGCCGGCAGCTCAGATAGAGAAAGGATCACCAAGTAAAGGGTGCTTGGAGGGCCCGCTCAGGTGGGAGATAAGAGCAGGCCCTCCAAATGAAAGTAGTTTATAGAACGAACATGACAGCCACTCAATACCTATATTGCAAACCACAACACCCAAAAGGAGAGAGAGAGCGAGCAAAAGGGAATTCCCTACCACAGAGGCAGGGTGAGGTGGGGTGGGGCATAAGGGGTGGTGGGAGGGATACTGGGATCATTGGTGGTGGAGGGATGGGTACTCGGTCATTGTATGACTGAAATGTAAGCACAAAAGTTTGTAAGTCTGTAACTGTACCTCACGGTGATTCATTTAAAAATAAAAAGTTAAATGCTAATTTTTAAAAAATTTTTCACATGACATTTTTGGGGGAAACATTTACTAAATACTCAGGAAATATTGCTTATCAGCTGACCTGCCTCAAAGTCCTAAACTTCCCAGAACCTTACCTTTTTGCACAAATTTTAATTGTTTAAGACAACGTGTAGGTCAACAAAGCAAAGCGGCTATAAAGCTGAAGTAGCATTAATTAGCGTCCTGTCCAATTAAAAACTCCCCAGGAGGACAGCAAGCACGCAGAGCACCAGGCGCTTGCTTTGCCTGTGGAAGGCCCAGGTGTGATCTCCTCCTGAATACCTCCTCTTAAAAAAAGGTGCCCTGCAGGAGACAGATGCTCCAGTATGGATAGATCTTGAAACTCTTAAGAATGTCCCCAAATCAGCAAATATGTGGCGAATTAGATTGGTACATAGGGTGACTGAGCAAGAATGAAGATTCTAACAAGTGGGTAAGGAGTTTCTTTGATGAAAATCAGAATGTTCTGAAATTAAGATAAGGATGATTGGTTGCCCAGTTCTATAAACGTAGTAAAATTACTGAGCTATATATATTTGACTGGATTTTTATGGCATGTGAATTACATCCTTAATGGAGGACATGAAAGTTCAGGACAAAAATATAAAACAAACAAAGCTTGTGTTTTAATCTGTTAATGCTTTAAAATCATCACTATCATTATAGGAGATTTTAATACTAAATAAGTACCTAAAACTTCAGATAGGTTTTTTTGTGTGTGAGACCCTTAATCTGGTGAAACTAAATTTCACAGACTGTTTTTAAACTGATAATGATATTTATTTTGGTTGGGTTTTGTTTGGGGCCACACCAGGCAATCCTCGTGGCTCTGCACTCAGGATCACTGTTGGTGATCAGGGATTACTCCTGGCAGTGCTCCGAAGTGGTATGTGGTGCCAGAGATCAAACCTGGGTCAGCGGCATGTAAGGCAGAAGCCCTACCCGCTGTACTCTCTAGCTTGATAAAAGTGTAATATTAATAATACTGGTAGTGGTATATATAAAACCTCTTTGGGTAGTTATGTCTTATCTTTTTTCAATGAAAATTTTATTTTCTATCAGTAATATCATGTAGTTTCTTTTGTTATGAAGGAATTATATAAGTCTTTGAGAACACTGTCTGCAGAATTGGTGCCTTGGCATAATCTGAAAAAGCCGGATGAAAATGAAGGTGTCAGAGTTGAAGATTTGTTGCTTATAGTTGATACCATGTTGGAAGAAGTTGAAAATAAGGAAAAGGTAATACTTAAATAATATGCATATTTTATTGTAATCATATATTTAAAACCAATAGTGTTAATCTAGGAATTTCCATTTTTCAAGTTTTTATTAGAGATTTGCAATTATTTTTTATTGTGAACTGTCTTTTTTCCCTCTTTATTTTTTTTTGGACAGGGCAGCAGTACTTCAGACTTTCAGACTTTGCAAGCTATTGTTTCTCACTTTCAAAAATTGTTTGATGTGCCTTCTTTATGTGGAGTGTATCCGCGAATGAATGAAGTTTACACTCGACTTGGAGAACTAAACAATGTCGTGAGATGTCTCCAAGAACTCTTAGAATTAGGTGATGATCCTTTGTCATTTTGGGCTCCCCTTTAAGAATAATTAGCCAACCAAAAGTAGGTTATAAAATTGGGAAGGGGTTAGACTATAACCAGCAGTGTGCAGGGCTTACTCCTGGATCTGCATTCAGTGGTCCTTCCTGGGGGGCTTAGGAATTACATATTGAAACCAGGGATCGAACCTGGGTTGGCCAAGACCAAGGCTAGTGCCCTACCCACTGTACTCTTTAACCTAGTTTTTTTTAGCACTGTAGCACTGTCCTCCCGTTGTTCATCTATTTGGTCGAGCGGGCACCAGTAACACCTCCATTGTGAGACTTGTTACTATTTTTCGCATATCAAATATGCCACAGGGAGCTTGCCAGGCTCTGCCATGCAGGTAGGATACTCTCAGTAGCTTGCTGGGCTCTCTGAGAGGGATGGAGGAGTCGAACCCAGGTCGGCTGCATGCAAGGCAGATGCCCTATCCGCTGTGCTATCGCTCTAGTTTTCTTAAGAAAAAAAATTTTTTGAGGGTAACAGGGCCAGGGTATAGCTTAGCAGTGAACATTTCCCTTGCATGAATGTTAATCCCCAGGATTGTGAAAAAAGAAGAAAGAGGAAAATGAGGATAGATGGCCTTTAAATGAAAGGCCAAAATATTTGATTTAAAGCTTTTGGAAGTTTTTGTTTAAAATAATCTGCCTTTTTCTTTTCTCTTTGATAGATAATTCGTCCTCATTATATGTGTTGGTGAACACAGTTGGGAAACTGTGTAGACTGGTGAATGAGGGTATCAAAGACCAGGTTGTACAGATGTTAGGACCGGAAGATGTTCAAAGGTATTTATATCCAAACTCTGAAGAGTTCCCAGAATTATGGGCATGGTCAAATTAAAGAGTTTGAAAACTTCCTAAGTTATTTATCTTTCCTGTTTGGTCTAGCACCTTTTGAAAAACTTAATAGTTGAAAATTATCTCACACAGAGATGGAGAGAGTGTCAGTATTTTCAAGATAAAAATAGATTGTAGGGTCTTGTAGGTTTAGGTAAAGTGGTTCAACATAATTCCTGTAAATCTGTTCCCAGGAGAGATTATGTATGAAGAATGAAACCTTGTTAACAACTGGGACGGGAGCGATAGTACAGCAGGTAGGGCACTTGCCTTGCATGCGGCCAACCTAGGTATGATCCCCAGCAGCCCATAAGATCACCCAACCACTGCCAGGAGTAATCCCTGAGTGTAGAGCTAGGAGTAATCACTGAACAATGCAGGTATGACCTCAAAACGAAAAAGAAAAAGAAACCTAGGGCTAGAGCAATAGCACAGCAGGGAGGGTGATTGCCTTGCACATAACTGACCTGAGTTCAATCTCCAGCATCCGATTTAGTCCCCCGAGCACTGCCAGGAGTAATTCCTGAGCACATAGCCAGGAGTAACCCCTGAGTAACCCCACCCACCCCCAACAAAGAAACTTTGTTAACTTCACGTAAGTTCCCGACGTATAAATAAGCCTATTTTGAATCTACCGCCATAGATCACTGAATAATCCCCATAGACGCTGAATAATCCCTACCCGTGTATTTATTATTTGATTTAAAGATATGTTGAGTTTTTATTTTTTTATTGAACTGACATAAAACCTAATTAAAATACATATTATATGTAAAAACCTAATTAAAAATATATATTAATAAAATAGGGATAAATTCTTAATTCCATGCACCTCAAGAAGGGGGGAAAAAAGAAAGCAGAAATGTTTATTTATAGTTTAAAACACTGTGATGTACAAGGTTCTTTGTGATCTGTTTGTTTAGTTGTTTCAGGCAGGCAGTGTTCTAACTCCCATCCCATCACTAGTGTGACTTCCCTCCACCAGTGTCCCCAGTTTTGCACCCACCCTTAGCAGGCTCGTAATCAACGGACTTCCTTTTGCTTGCTACAGCATGGCTTGAGGAAATGGCAAATGGAATTACCAGGAAATATCTCAAAAATAAAGTCAGTTTGTGATGATGGATTGCTATGTGATTTTAACTTGTGTAAATAAATTCAAATTGCAAAATGGAAACATTTTAGGTTCAAGCTATACTTAAAGCAACTCTTCTCCCCACCCACTAATTTTTTTACTGCATCATATGGAAAAGCAGCTGTATGCCACATGATCTGTGACTTTTACAAGTGTCCTAAGAAGAATCCTTACCTTTTCTGACATTTCAGTTTTCTGATGCTTAATGTTTTTTTAAAAAAATTTTCTTAGGGTCCTACCTAGCAGTGCTTAGGGCTTACTCCTGGCACTGTGCTCAGGCTGGCTCAGGGGTGCCATATGGGATGCCAGGGATCAAACCCAGGGTGAGGTTACCACGGGCCAGGCAAGTGCCCTCCCCACTGTACTATTACTCCGGCCCCCAGTGATGCTTATTGCTTTTAAAGGAACATGTTTATCTCACCATTTCTTTCCCTTCACAGAGTTTTACTGACTACTGATACTTATTCTGAATGTTTACTAGGATATAAAAGTCAAATATTTTAAGAAACGCCTAGAAAATCATCATGGTCTCTGTAAGAATTCTTATGTTAAATGGAATATTTTCAATACCAGAAATGTTTTCTCTTTCTTTATTTTTTCATTTTGGGTTGTCAAAGTAATGGTCAGGGGCCCCCAGAACCATTCCCAGAGATGCTTATTTGACCACTGAGGCTCAGACGGTTCAGCGCTTGTACCAGCGCTGTGGGGCTCTGGGGTCAGCGGTGTGGAGGCGCTCAGCCCTCGAGCGCATAGCTGGGGGTCACTGGTGTCAGTGATTGAATTCAAGGCTGCAAGGCACGCCATGCCTCTGAGCCCTCACCTGGCCCTGAAATGGCATGAATTTAGTTTTGGAACCAATGTTTACACGGATAAGAATTTTTTATTTTTTAAATTTTTATTTCATTACTATTATTGTTGGTTTTGGGGGGCCACATATGGTGATGCTCAGGGGCAAATCCTGGTTCTGCACTCAGGAATTACTCCTGGTGGTGCTTGGAGGATGATCATATGGAATGCCAGAGATTGAACCCAGGTCGGCAGTATGCAAGGCAAACATCCTATTCACTGTACTTTCACTCCATCCTCACTAATAATATTTTTGATAAGAAAAAAATGACACTAGATGAACTAAGAACTCAGGAAAAAAAGGATAAGTTATATGTAAGTTATCTGGATTTTTTTTTTTAATTTTGAAAATGTTCTGTTTTCAGTCAGATGCAAGAACACTAAGTTGGTAATTAGTGTAAACTCTGCATTTTTTTTAAAGCATTATCCACAAATTGGAGGAGCATGAGGAATTTTTCCCTGCATTTCAGGCATTTACTAATGATCTACTTGAAGTCTTAGGTAAGATCTCTGTGGTGGCGGTCCTCTATGATTCGAGTCAGTGGGGTGAAGGCTGAGAACCCCTGAGTCACTAATTAGAGTTTTGACCTAGAAAATTCCATAGAAGGTGTCCAGAAACCATTAGTGTCCTGGAAACACATCCCTGACATACAGTTCGAATGGATTTGGAGTGGTCTACAGGCCCGAGAAATAGTTAACCTTTAAGGAGCTAGAGATTGCCTTTGGCGGGGGGACCTTAGAATGAGAAATAGTTTGTCTCTGGCGAGGTTGCAATTAGCTCTGACTGATCGTGCCTCATTGGCTATCTTGGTAAAATTTATGAACTGGGAAGGTGCTTTTTCTGCTTTTTCTTTTGGCAGGAGACACACTTGGGGTGCTCAGGACTGCTCCTTCCTCTGCTCGGGGATTATTTCTCTGTGTTTGGATTTTTCTCTTCTCCCTCCCCCTTCTCCATGGTACTTACCTACCTGCTGTACTTTTTAAAATAGAAAAACTATATATCTTTTCCTCTTAATAGAATAAGGAAGAAGAGTTGGTTTTAAACCTGTAGAAAGGGAGTGATAGATTTTTGTTGGTCTGGGGGCCACACCTGGCTGTGCACGCAGGGATACTTCTGGCAGACTCAGGGGGCCATACAGGGTGCCGGAGCTGCATGCAAGGCAAGACCCCTACCCGCTGACTCTCTCCGGCCCTGGAGGAGGTGTATTTATACACTTGCTCAGACTGAAAACTTTGGTTTTTTTTTTCTTTTTCTCTTTCTTAATTAGTCACCGTGAAATCATGAAGTTATTCATGATTGGGTTTCAGGCACATTGTTTCAACACCCATCCCTTTCCCACTTCCCTCCACCAATCCCTGCCTCTCCCTTTGCTCCTACCCACTAATTCATGTTTTTCTACATAGTTCATTAGAAAGGTTTATGTTTGGGGGGCTGGAGGGGCCGGTGAGCTTGGGACCATATAGTGAGCCCCGGCCCCCCGCACGCACTTGGCCTGCTGAGCGATCTCTGGCTCTGAAAGGTTTTCTTTTCCACTCCTAAAGAATGATTCCTTAATGCAGGAAATTAAACTAGAAGAGGGAATAAGATTTACGGTAGTAGGAAAAAGCAATTTTAGAAAAATTAGGTAGTAGGATAAAGGAATAAGTAAAACTTGATGAGAAGATGGGTAAGTGAAAGAAGTATCTGTCTTGTGAGCACTAGGATCACACACGTGATGTGGAAGCACAGAGAGCACACGTGAAGCTCTGCGCAGTGTCCTGTAGCCTGTGGAACCACGGCAGACACTGAGTGTGCCTTTGGCCTGCTTCTATGTTTGGAAGGTCATGCATGGCAAAAGAAAATGTCATTTCGGGGCTGGAGCGATAGCACAGTGGGTAGGGCGTTTTCCTTGCATGGGGCTGACCCAGGTTCGATTCCCACCATCCCATATGGTCCCCTAAGCACCACCAGTAGTAATTCCTTAGTGCAGAGCCAGGAGTAACCCCTGTGCATCGATGGGTGTGATTCCCCCCCCCCCCCAGAAAAAGGGAAATTTTCATTTCAAAGTTAAGCATGAGGTGAACTTGAAGTTGTAGAAATATGTTGCCTTGTATCCTAAAGAGCCCAGCTTCACAGAACAATAGGATTCTACTTACTTTGGGGCTAATAATTAACTTTTAATGGTGAGGTTTTGCTTTTCCTAAATATTTCAATAGGTGTGCTGGTAGCAGTTTTTGAAGAATCCTCCTATAGATTCTTCTCAGGTATTCTTACACTCAGTGTGGCTTATGTGGCTGATTTGCTTCAAAAGTCCAAGTGTTCCAGCAGATGAATCTCTAGTTTGACCATAGTTGAAATCCTGGAGTTAACATTACATTTACCACTGGAAAAGTTAAACTGGTTTTGGCAAACAAGACTATTTCTCTTTTTACTAGGTTTCCTATCTTAAACATCTAGAACAACAGAGTGGTGTACCAAATACCCTTTTCTCTTGCAATAGGTATGACTAGCAGAGAAAATTCTAATGGCTCAGAATTTTGAGTTTATTTATAAGGCAAATATCCCATGGAGAAAACTGGTGTGATTTCAGAATGGGGGTAGGTGTATGTGACTAACTTCTACTAACACCTGTCTCTTGTTGATGGCAGGTGTAAACCAAATTCTCTGTTGTAGATTTGCCTATTGTTTTTCCTTTCTGCAATTTAATGACCTTCAATGGATCCATACCAGTATTCTGACTCAAGTCGGGAGCTTAAACAGCATGGGTCATGTATATAGATCAAGAGAAAAGCAATACAAAATGTAGCTAAACAGGGCTGGAGAGATAGCACAGCAGGTAGGGCGTTTGCCTTGCACACGGCCGACCCAAGTTCGATTCCCAGCATCTCATATGGTCCCCTGAGCACTGCGAGGAGTAATTCCTGAGTGCAAGAGCCAGGAGTAACCCCTGTGCATTGCCAGGTGTGACCCGAAAAGCCAAAAAAAAAGCCCCCCAAAATGTAGCTAAACATGGAGGGAGAGAGAAGGAACTTCAGGAAGCATGTCTTACGTAAAAGAAATAAGTTTATGAACAATAGCTTAGCAGCCACCTAGAAAAAAAGTACCAAGAAACCAGAGTCCCAGCCATTGGGGTGCATTGGATACAGTAGGACTGGAGAAAAGAACCCAGTTCCAGGGGCCAGAGCATTCAGTGACTTCTAACTTAGCCTGTAGTCTTAGGAAGAAAAATCAAATTTGAAAGAAACTGACAGGGAAGAAGCTGAGTGAGTTCATCTGGTCTGCTGGACCAAGCTATACTCTACAGTATAGTTCATCTGAGGTTTCCACCTTTGGTTCAGGATGTGTTATCCCGAACAGAGGATCCAGCTAAGACCAACCCTCAGGACAGGACTGTGTTCCATGGAAAGAAATTCCCCGAGCCCTCACCTGGGGATCCAGGAGCAAGACAGTTTCTGAGAGTCACGTGTGTCCACCCAGGTCCTCCTACAGTTGCACAGAGGCAGTAGACACGCAGTCAGTCAAAACTGTTGATCGGAGCACATCACTGAGGGCCAGTCTGAGGACACGGCAGCATTTCCAGATGGACGCTCCGTGATCTGACTCATGACACATTCTCACTGCCACTGGGGAGACATTTTGTGTGTAGGAAAGGACAAGATACCACTTTTGTATTCGAGGTTTGACATTGCATATGGGCTCTCATTTCATCTGACATAAAGCTACTTGATAAAGCTACTCTTTTTTTATTCTTGTTTTTCTATTACAGAGATTGATGACTTGGATGCCATTGTACCTGCAGTAAAGAAATTAAAAGTACTTTCATACTGAAAACAAATTAAATCATTTTTACTGTGTAAATTGCATTCTTAGCATTGTGTAGGATTGATCTTGAGGCAAGGGTCATGAAATGTATATATTTATATATTTATTCTTGGAATTCATCCCCTTCTTAGTATTTATTGGGTCTTTCTCCATTCATAGATTTATTAACTTTGAGATTCTTTTATTCAGTTCTGCGATAAAATTAGTAAGTTAACTTTAGACTCTAATCATTTTCTTAAGCAGTTTGTGAGTGCTTAAAAATTAAGTTTGTTTTAAAGTAGTGCAGTGTTGTAAATAACGAATAGAGCTAGAGAGCGATATTATAAGTAACAGAAAGGTTGCGTTTAAGTTCAGGATTTTGTGATCTTTTTGGCTCTGGAACAAGGAATGCCAATGACTCTCTTAAGTCCCGCCAGTAGGAAGCCATTGCCTTCCGGGCAAGGATTTATTGGCACATTCTATTAAGATATCCTGCATGGCACTTAGCCATTCAAAGCAGGAGGAAGAAAAGGAAGAAAGAAGAATACTTTGGCATTCTGTTAGGGTAGGAAATGAATCATGGAATAATAAATAGATGAGTGGATGGAACTCTTTTTTCTTTCTTTTTTTTCAATCTTGATGTAATGTACTTTTTGTAAGGATGAGATCTTAAATAAAATTTTTGTCAAGAATTTCCAGACGTTGAGTGTCCTCAATGACTTATTTGTGCCACTTGCAAAGAAAGAGGCTCATTCTCTTATTTCCTCGGGCAGTTGATTCACCCTCGCTACATTTTACATGAGAGTCCTTTGCTTGCCATTTCCTTCTTTGTTCTTAGCATTCAGCCGTACTTTTTTAATATTATTATTATTATTATTATTATTGAATCACCATGAGATAGAGCATTACAAAATTGTTCATGATTGCGTTTCAGTCATACAGTGTTTCAACACCCATCCTTCCCCAATGTAATTTCCCAGCACCAGTATCCCCAGTTTCCCTCCCACCCCTTCAAGCCACCCCCTACCCAAGCCTGCCTCTATGACAGGCACCTCTCCCCTCTCTCTCTCTCTGTCTCTCTCTCATTTAAGGTCAGCCATACTTTTTAGGGGGCCGCTATTCAGTCTCAAAACTGTAGGTACAAGCTACTTTTGGATGCAGATGCCCCTTTCATCCTCCTATTCCCCCCCCTTTTTTTTTTTTGCTTTTTGGGTTACACCAGGCGATGCACGGGGGTTACTCCTGGCTCTGCACTCAGGAATTACTCCTGGCAGTGCTCGGGGGATCATATGGGGTGCTGGGAATCAAACCCGGGTCAGCCGCGTGCAAGGCAAATGCCCTACCCGCTGTGCTATTGCTCCAGCCCCTGCTCCCCACTTTTATAAGTATCAGTTTAGATGTAAGTAGCACAAGCCTAACTTAGTTTGATCTCTGGCACCGCATGGCCCCCCAAGAACTGCCTGGGTATCTGTCCTTCACCCCCCTGGCACTGCAAGGTGTGCCCCCCCCCCTTTTTTTAAGCAGACTTGAGACTTCCTGGTGATTCTTGCTTGTTGTCACGTAGAGAATATTGTAAAGATTTTCTGGAGGTGGGTTTGAATGGAGAAAGTAATGCCAGTAGACAGATATCCAGATCCTTAGTGATTAGATATAAGATATTAGATTCCTTTCTGATTTAAAATGGGATTATTTGTTTCGTTAGTCTGAAACTAGTTCGCAGTTTGTGAATCTGTGCCTTTGATGGCTGGGTAGAAAAGTATTTGGCTGTTCAATAATGAAATATTCTGGCATGAGACAGGAGAAATAGTCAACAGGAAGAGCATATGTTTTGCATGAGGCCTGGGTGTGGTCTCCTGAGTTCTATCAGGAGTGACTCCCGAGCACAGTTGGGAGTAGCCCCTTAGCATCATCAGGAATGGGATGGCCCAGGCACACTCCTCCCCATCCCCCCCAAAAAAACCCAAAACTCCAAAGCCAAAAACTCTAGGTTGTGCCAAGAAATTACTAAGAGACAGTTTGGAACTGTAATAATATTTGAAGTGTAATTTAAAAATTATTTTCTTCTAACTTATTTTCTTTAAGAACCTCTTATTATTTATTTCATTTTTTGAGCCACACCCAGTGATGCTTCAGAGTTACTATTGACTCTGCACTCGGGAATGACTCCTGGAGGGCTTGAGGGGATCATATGGGATGCCTGGTTGCATTGTAGTCAGGACATGTCTATATTGAATTTTTGGAATTTGGTGACTGTTTTTGGAGACTGTGTGAATCTCATACCTGGTCCAAGTGTGCTTCTAAAGTTTATCTTTAGGGGCTGGAGAGATATTACAATGGGTAGGGCACTTGCCTTGCATGATTTTCTTAATTTATTTCACAAAGAAATTAGCTTTGGGTCACGTAAAGTGCTGGGGGCTGTTCCCAGCTCCATGTTGGGGAGGGGACAGACATGTGCTGCAGGGAATGGAGCCAGGGCTCCCACATGCAAGGCATGTACTCTAGTCTTCTGAGCTAGCTTCCCACACTCACAATTTTATTTTAAAATGTAAACACAGGCTGAAAAAAAGGCATCGGTGTCACAAAATGATTATTAAGTGAACTTCCTAAAACAGAACAGTGAACCAACTCCCCGCACTCTCAAAGACTCCTCCAGGGCTGCCCTCTGCTTGGCTTGTGTTCACCCCTTGTCTTATTTTAAAAATGTGTTGGCACTGTCGTGTGTGTGCCTACACTAAACATGCTTTAGTGTACCTACAACCACAGTATCCCTGTTTTTGAGCTTTATGAAAATGGCATCAATCATATATGAAGTTCTCTTCTTTCACACAGTACTGTACATGTACTGTTCATCCGTGCTGTTGTAGGTAGGTTAAGGCCAGTGGCCTCATTGCTCTGCACCTTGAATTTGGGTTGCTTCTGGTTCTTGTCTGTTGTGCCTTAACCTTCTTGTACATGAATCCTTGTACACAAATTTTTAAGTGTTTCGATTGTGTCACCAGAGACAAAAATTTTCAGGGCCCTTTGGGGGAAACACTTGTGTAGCTGTTGGGGGTGTGTAAGGGGGTAGAACCATTTCCATAGTTGATGGTGTAACTGGAGTCACTGTGGTTGTTCAGTATGAGAACCTTGACAGGGGATTTGAAACTTCAGAAAAAAGATGCCAGACTATTTCCAAAATGGTTGTACTAATTTGTATTCCTACAGCAGTGGATGAGAACCCATCACATACTGACCAACCCTTGGTAAGGCAGATTCTGTCTTCCAGTAGTATGAAGAGCTGTTGTGGGTGGGGTTGTTTGTTGATTTTTAAGATTTTTTATTGAATCGCTGTGATAGACCCTTGCAAGGCTGTTCATGATTAGGTTTCAATCATACAGTCTTCCAACACCCATCCCTCCACCAGTGTACATTTCCCAGCACCAGTGTCCCCAGGTTCCCTCCATCACCCCCCACCCAGCCTGCTTCTCTGGCAGGCATCCTTCCTTCCTTCCTTCCTTCCTTCCTTCCTTCCTTCCTTCCTTCCTTCCTTCCTTCCTTCCTTCCTTCTCCTCCTCCTCCTCCTCCTCCTCCTCCTCCTCCTCCTCTCTCTCTCTCTCTTTCTCCCCTCTCCCTCTCTCATACTCCCTCTCCCTCTCTGTCTCTTTCTGTTTCTCTGCCTCTCCCTCTTGCTCTCACTCTCAGCTGCATGATTTTAACATTCAATTCTAATGTTCACGCTATTGTGGTTTTAATGTTCAGCTTAGTCATGCATTTAATAATGCAGTTAAGCATCTTTTCCTTTGTTTACTGATTATTTTTCTTTGTGTATTGCAAATGGGCTGGAGTGATAGCACAGCAGGTAGGACGTTTGCCTCGCATGCAGCCAACCTGGGTTCGATTCCTCCACCCCTCTCAGAGAGCCCCGCAAGCTACCGAGAGTATCCCACCCAAACGGCAGAGCCTGGCAAGCTCCCCATGGCATATTCGATATGCCAAAAACAGTAACAACAAGTCTCACAATGGAGATGTTACTGGTGCCCGCTCAAGCAAATTAATGAACAACAGGCGGACAGGACAGGACAGTGCTACTGCTGTTGTCTTTTACATTGTGTTCTGTCTCCATTTTTCTTTGATTTCTTTCTATAAACAGAAGAATCTAATTTTAAAATTATATTAAAATATTAATATAAGCTTTAAGCTGGATGGTCACTTAAGTTATAGTTAGTTCTCTGTGTCTCACAAAATCTTTCCCTATTTATAGGTTCTACAGTTAACTTCTGATATTAACTTATCATTGTATATTTTAGCTTTTCATAGCTAATGTAAATACTTGGAGTTTTTTGACATTTGAATATGGCATAAGTAAAGGAGCATTTTTAACATTTTCCCACATGGATGCCTAATTGTCCATTGAAAAAGGTTGAAGTAACTGGCCAAATAGAGGTCCATGCTGTATTTTGAGTTAGAAGACCAGTACTGCAGATAGTAACTTTTCCACTGATTCATTTAATGACGTCAATGACAGACCCAATTGGATGTATGTGTGCACCTCATAACAGAGGCAGTATGTTACTAATGCAGGGAAAGGCATCTGGACCAAAATAAATTGCCTCCCATGGATATTAGATGTACTTACAGTATTTGTTTTTTTTCATACATGTTATAATGATCTTTTCCTGTTTCAGGAATGGAGAATTACAATTGTTTTACCATTTTCTTTGTATCTATCCAGCAACCTTGCTAAAATTACTTTAAAAAAACTTATTTAAACACCATCATTTACAGTGTTTTTCCAATACTGTTGTTACAGGCATTCAGTGTTCCAACACCAGTCCCACCACCAGTGTAACCTTCCCTCCACCATTGTCCCCATTTTCCCAATCATCCCCCAAGCCCTTAGCAGACACAAAATAATTTATTGCTTGTTACAACTAGATGGCTAATGGAATTATAAAAAAATACTTCAGTAAAAGAAAACTTGTGAAAATTGTTATATTTCACCATGGTGTCATTGAGTTCTTGTCTGAGGACTTACTGTTTGTCACTAATTGAGCCGAATGGGTTATTGTTTTTGTTCATTGAGCTTAGCTGGCTCTGCGTTACTTTCCCATCGAATCTGGTGTGCTCCATCTGGGCTGTCTGTATTGTGGAATTTGGAGGTGTCATGTGGCCACATATGTGGCACATGCTCTAGGAACTCCAGGATCTGGAGATGGATGAGTTTACAAGGCAGCAGCTGTGGGGTGTGGGTGTGGCTGCTGCGGCTTCTGGAAGTACAGCAAGGGCAGGGGTGGGGTGGGGGAGGATTCTGCCCCTGCCCCAATTCTGAGTTTTCAGTCTGAAAGCTGTTGTATGTGGAATTTTCATAGGTTTGGTGTCTGCAGAGGTCAGTCATGAAGGAGTGGAGCAGGGTTGTTTGAAAGGTGGCAGAGACTTTGGCAGGGCAAGGACCTGGCCCATCCCACTCCTGAGGGTGCCAGCTGGGAGACTGGTGATCCCATGAATTTTAGCAGCGTGGCTTGCATCTCTTCCAGGTTTTAGTCACAAATCTGTAAAGCTGGGCCAATACTGGATGAGTGAAACTGTCTGCTTCTAGCAATTCGTCTTTAATATGGAGATCTGTGCTCATTATCCTATTAGCTGCATATGCCAATCTGGAAATGATATGCCATGTTTCTTCCTGTACTACACAGGTTACAATATAGTATTGCATAGAAGTGAGAATAGGAAGAAGCCATTCTTATTTTTAATCTCAAGAAATTTTTTTTTATTGTGGGGACACATAAAAGTACTTGGGGGAGGTATGTGGTGCTGGGCCCTGACTCAGGGCCTCACCGAGAGACATGTCCTTCTCTATATTTGGGGGTTTCCACCCATTCCTTGTTCTCACTGGCAGCCAGCATGCTGATGAGACAGATGTCTCCTGCCTGGTGCATGCTAAAGTTGGCTTTCCTTTAAACTTATACTCCTCTCTTGTGAGCTTTGCAACTCTGTCACTGGTCAGCCTCTGCAAATAAATGCTATGGCTGAACTGTGTCTTTGGAAGAGGAGGGATAAGTTTTCACTTGTTTGCCATCTTTTTGTTTCTGGGCCACACCTGGTGGTGTCAGGGATCACTCCTGGCAGGGCTCGGGGACTATATCAGGTCCTGGGGATTGAATCCAGGTCAGCTGTGTGCAAGGCAAGGACCCTACTCGCTGTACTATCCCTCCAATCCCTTGTCTGCCATCCTGATCAGAGATCTGGGGGCTGCTGATATTCCAGGTGTGGTAGGAAATGTTCCCTTCTACTTCCCTGGTGGGTTGCCAGGGCACTATTCTAGTGAACACGACAATGCCAGTGTGAGGTAGATAGGACAGGCACTGGTTGCCCCATTTTATTATGAGAACTTTTCATGCAAAATATAAATGTCAGTAGAAATATCAGACATCCAATATGTATTTTACACAGTCTGGGGAGCATAGAGGTTGACAGTCAATTCGGGTAGTTTACAAGTCAATTAGGGAGCAAGCAAACAAACATTAAAAACCAAGCACAGGGGCTGGAATGATAGGACAGCGGGGAGAGCATTTGCCTTGCACGAGGATGACCCAGATTCCATCCCTGGCACCCCATATGGTCCCCAGGCACCAACAGTTGTAATTCCTGAGTGCAGGTTCAGGAGTAACCCCTGAGCATCTTTAGGTGAGACTCAAAAAAAGACATACACACACAAAATCCAAGCACAGTGCAAGCAGGCTGCCTAATGTGACTATGGGTACCTAATAAACATTTTCTGAGGTTCCATGTTACAAGACAAGGACTTTTTCAAAGGAGAGCTGCACAGTCTTGCGGGGAGTGAGCGAGGTGTTGGGGTGGGATTGGGGGCTGTTTCCATGTGGACTGCCTGAGCTGGCTTTTCCAGTGGTAAGTAGATTTGGGTAGACAAGCTAGAACATTCAGACTGTTCTTGAATAAAGCATCTGTGCTTGAATAAAGTAGTGAAAAAAGACAGCGACCAAATCTCGATAGGTCTAAAAGGTAGTCAGAGATCATTTTGATGGCTAACACAACACAAGCTTTAGGATGTACCTTCCCGCAAATGGGACTGAAGGATGCAGGGACAGACACTGGTGACAGAGGGTGCCGTGTGCCTCTGACGGGGGTGTGACCTGGGCCACGGCCCTAGGGACACTCGAGAGGATTCGGATATTTGGTTTTACAAAGTTAGAAATGCAAAAGAGGCACTTATTTAAATACACAACATACATATTTTGGTATTTGGGTAAACCAGCTATCTCAAAAAGGGGGGGACTGAACCAGGCCAGACCCCAGGATATGCCCCCTCCCCCCACTGGAGTATTTTAAGCTCTGTAGTGGTGCATCAATGTAACATTGGTGCCCTGAGGAAAATACTTTCTAGTTCCAGATCAGGCACTAGAATCAACCCCAGGGCCCAGATGTGAGCAGTTGGTATAGCCAGAGGGATCACTGTGCTACCTCTGAACACTTGGGTTGGGTCACTGTCTTTCTGCTCTGAGGCTCTTTTATAAGAGCCGCTTCCATCAACACCCATTGCACGGGCAGCTGCTCTGGGGAGAGCCTCCCTCACACCCCTGTCTGCAGCTCCGACCAGGCACAAAATCCCTTGTATCTCTGTGGATTGGAACAATTCAGTCCAAACAAGAAAGCAGTTTTTTTTTTCTCTTACGGGTTTACCTTTTCCCAGTATTAGCCAGTTGTGCAGTGACTTTTGACATAAAGGGTGAGGAGCTAGCACAGGAGGCTGACTGGGTTCAACCCTCAGCACCGCATCCTGGGGCCCTTCTGTTGTACTGTCTGACCCAGTTGGCTAAGTACCATGGGGAGAGTCCCCATGAGCAGCCACGCACACGCGCACACACACACACATACACACACATACACACATGCGAAAAGGAATGTAAGTGTGTAGATGGCTGTCTGGGTTAAATTACAAAATATATATATGTACACAGTTCAGCAGGCTGAAGCACTAGCACAGTGGTAGGGCGTTTGCCTTGCATGTGGCCGACCTGGCTGACCCAGGTTTGATTCCCCCGCCCCTCTCTGAGAGCCTGGCAGCTACCGAGAGTATCTCGCCCGCCACAAAGCCTGGGAAGCTACCCATGACGTATTTGATATGCCAGACACTGTAACAACAAGTCTCACAATGGAGACGTTACTGGGCCCGCTCGAGCAACTTGATGAATGACGGGAGAACAGTGCAGTGCAGTGCTACACAGTTCAGTACAGAGGGGGTAACGTACAGGGCTCATCAGCTTCTGGACTGTCCATCTGGAGTCAGCTCGTACCTGTAAAACAGGTGCGTTTAGATCTGGGTTAGGACTGATGAGGCCCAGTAACCATCTAGAGGCTACTTGAACCTTGGGAACTTGAAGACTGTTACCCGTGTAGGGCAATGGATGCTCCCTAGATGTGTGTGTGCAGCCGGACTGGGACCAAGTCACCCACATGCACCATAGACTCAGTTATATGACAAAGTCTGTTAGGGGAGGCAATGGCTAAGTGGAGGCTGAAGGACTGTGTCTACGTGCATTAATGTAGGTGGCGAGGGACGGCTCAGAAGCTGCTGCTGCAGGGTGGGGTGGAGGGATGGGGGGTGGGAAATACTGGGACCCGTGGTGGTGGAGAATGGGCACTGGTGGAGGGATGGGTACTTGATTGTTGTATAACTGAAACCCAAGCACAAAAATTTCTAAGTCTACAACTGTACCTCATGGTGTTTCACTAATAAAAATTTTTAAAAAATAAATAAAGCAGAGGCGAGGGTGAAGTACTGCTGACAGCCTGAGGTGTCTGCTTCCCACGCCCCAAGCCGCTGGCCGCTGGCAGTAACAAGGCCAACTAACCTTTGTTATCCTCTGCATATGTCAGGTTTCTCCAGCAACAGCTGGGGTCCCAGAGAAGTCGGGACCTGGGCCTTCCCCACAGGCCCTGCCACCCCAATGTCAAGGGACTGTGCCAGGGAGAACTCCCAACAGGGCACTCAGCCTGCCTGGGCTTCTTAGGGACCCGTACTGCTCTCCCTGCAGACTGACACCAAGGGTAGGTCCCTGGGTGAGAACTTGAGAGCCTTTAAAAGTGATTTCTTTCCCGCTTCAGACCACCTGTGTTGAGACTCTGAAAAGGGGAGAAGTCTGAAGATAGAAACTATGGAAAGCTGGCTGAGGAGCTTAGTAGCGTTTCAGCACAATAAAGTTAAAGGCCACACTCACCACTGCGAGAAGCCCTTAATCAGGTCTTCTTTGGATAAGTCAATCAGTACCTAAACAATCACAGGGAATCAGAATGAGGCACAGGTTTCTTCCATTTCAGGTAAAACCCCTGTTACACAAAGGCCTTGATGGAATGAGGCAGCAGCGTCACGCTGGGCTTTGTGGAGCAAAGCAGTCCTTGTTCAGGTGCTTGCGGTATGTGGCGAATTTGGATTCTTGCATTTGTTAAAATGAAGGTCATCGGGTTAATTTACAGACCTATACTGTTCCGTTTCAGTCCTACTTAAAAATCAAAATATAAAAACCTCCCAGTGAGATGCCCCCTCCCCTTCCCATGAAGTTAGTTCTGGTAATGCACTGGGGTCCCCTGGAGGGACCCCGGTGGTGTGGGGTGGGGCGTGGCCCAGATGCGTCCGGTACTCACTTTCCCCAGCTCCTTTCTCCGGTGAGAGCCAAGTGGCCTACTATTTTTCACAGCGATGTCCAGTGACCTCTTCTGTACTTCTTCCATGGGAACAAAAAATTCAAATCTTCAAGAAGCAAAAGAGAGGACAGAAGATTTATGCATATTGTTGGACCTAATTGTGTTGCAGGCACAGGGGAGACAGTCCAGGGATCGGCCTGGTCAATCCCTGTCCCAAGCAGCACCTCATCCTCGGGCTTGAGCCCTGATCTACCCCTCTCAAGTGTCCTCAGGAGGGCCCTCTGGGCTCTAAAAACAAACAGTGTTTGGTTCATTTTCCTGCATTAGAACAGTAGCTACAGACTGAGAGAAAATCCAAACGAGTACTGGCTCACAGTGCTCCCCAAATGTTCCTAATGACGGAGAGTAACAAGGTTCCTGCTTTCTCCAGCTCTCACCCGTCCACTGCCCCTTCTGAATGGAGCCTGCTCACTCACTGGTCGCAGACCCTTCCAGCCCTTTCTAAGCGGCCTATTCTGACCAGTTCAGGCTTCAGCTACATTGCAGAGAGGGCTGGAGTGTGCGGCAACCTGGCTTTCCTGCCGTGCGAGGCGGAGCCTTGGCAAACGTGCTCACA
The DNA here is from genome assembly GCF_029834395.1 of Sorex fumeus. Taxonomy (NCBI): domain Eukaryota; kingdom Metazoa; phylum Chordata; class Mammalia; order Eulipotyphla; family Soricidae; genus Sorex; species Sorex fumeus. Next base: position 68,188,119 of record NW_026606101.1, on the reverse strand, counting down.
GGAAGACGCTGAGATAGGCTCACTCCTGGGCTGGAGGCAGGGGTTCTCCCCCAGATAACGAGGTTCATTCCTAAGTGGGAGGGCTGTCCCCCTAATAACCAGGTTCATTCCTAGGCAGGGGTAGGGTTCTCCCCCTGATAACTAGGTTCTTTCCTAGGCTGGGGGAGTGAGGCTGTCCCCCAAATAATGCAGCCATGTTTTACTGTCCTGTTTTTGACAGAGATGGTTTTCTCACAACAGCCAGACCGCCCTCCTTTAGTTCACCAAAGCACTCTGCCCCCCGAGCCACCTTGAGGATGGTCTCTTGAGTGGCACTAGAACATAGGACCTGGTATATAATAGTAAAGGTTCTGCAGCTGGAGCGATAGTACAGCGAGTAGGGCATTTGCCTTGCATGTGGCCGACCCAGATTCGATTTCCAGCATCCCATATGGTCCTCCAAGCACTGCCAGGAGTAATTCCTGAGTGCATGAGCCAGGAGTAACCCCTGTGCAATGCCGGATATGACCCAAAAAGCAAAAAAAAAAAAATAGTAAAGGTTCTTCCCTCCATATTCCAGATGATCTCAAAATGGAGCTCCTCTTTGGTTCTGGTTTTGGTTTCGGGCCACACCCAGTGCTGCTCAGGGGAGTATCAGTGGTACTGGGGATCAGACTCCGGTCAGCTGTGTGCAAGGCAAGGGCCCTACCTGCTGGATTCTCTCTCCATTCCCCAAATGTAGGTCTTGAAAGAACATATTAGTGCTTTTCCTCTTTGATTTATTTTTTGAGCATGCCCTCAGTGCTTGGGGACTGCCCCCAGCATCGTGCTCAGAGGTTGCCCCTGTGCTGCTTTGGGAGACAGAATCCAGGACTGAGCCTGGGCTTCCTGGGGACAAGGATGAGCTCGGCCCTCTGAGCATTCCCCTCCCTGATCCACACACCGTAGTTCCTCAATATGCTCCAAGAGAAATTCAGTCTGATCTTTTTTAAATTAATAGTTACTGGACAAGGAAGAAAAAGTGAGAAGTCTATGTTCTCCATTCTGTAATTAAAATCCCATGAACAGAATTACTGGGTGTAATATTTGCCCTGGCTGGCCAGACCTCGCTTCTCTCAGGACCCTGAAGTAGGAAGAAGAAAGCAATGAGATTCTGACTTTTCTTTTTTTTTTTTTTCTTTTTGGGTCACTCCCAGCATTGCACAGGGGTTACTCCTCACTCATGCACTCAGGAATGACTCCTGGTGGTGCTTGGGGGACCATATGGGATGCTGGGGATTGAACCCGGGTCAGCCCCGTGCAAGGCAAACGCCCTACACGCTGTGCTATCGCTCTAGCCCCGAGATTCTGACTTTTGTTGAGGCCAACATGAGTAAGAAGATTTAGAATATGACCTGATACCACTGACCCATCCAAAGCAAGAAAGGTGGGCTCGGGCAGCTATAGCACTCCTGGGAATATATCCCAGAGAGGCAAAAAGGTATAGTCGAAGTGACATCTGCAATTGTTTGTTCATTGCAGCACTCTTTACAATAGCCAGAATCTGGAAAAAACCTGAGTGCCCAAGAACAGATGACTGGTTAAAGAAACTTTGGTACATTTACACAATGGAGTACTATGTAGCTGTTAGAAAAGATGAAGTTATGAAATTTACATACAAGTGGTACTACATGGAAAGTATCATGTTAAGCGAAATGAGTCAGAAAGAGCGGGATAGACACAGAAAGATTGCATTCATCTGGGGAACATAAAGCAACAAAAAGTGAGAGTGACACACAGGAATGGCTGAGATTAGTACCAGGAATTTTGCTCCATGAATGGAAGGCCAGCCACAGGCTCTAGGTGAAAAGGAAGCTCAGATAGAGAAGAGATTACCAAATGAAGGGTGTTGTGAGGGCCCTCCCAGGGTGGGAGAAGCATGCTAAAAGTAGTCGATAGACCAAACATGATTGCCACTCAAAGCCTCTCTTGCAAAACACAGTACCCAAAAGAAGAGAGAGAGAACAAGGGGGAATACCCTGCCACAGAGGCAGGATGGGACGGGGGGGGGGGGGGATGAGGGGGGGGATGCTGGGACCCATGGGGATGGATGACGGGCACTGGTGGAGGTATGGGGACTTGATCATTGTATAGCTGAAACCCAAGCACAAAATTTGTAAGCCTATAAAAAAAAAAAATGGCAATACTCCCCAAAGCATTAAAAAAAAAAAAAAAGAAAAAAAGAAAGGTGGGCTCGGGGCGGGAATGCAGTGGGCAGGGCCATGGACCTGTGTGATGCCCAGCATTCCCTTGGCCCCCTTACGTCTCGTCAAAGAGAGGCTCCAGGGTCTTGCGCTTCACTGAGGTCTTCTTCCGACTCGCCCACCTTCTTTCTGGCAGCAGGTAGACACGGACGTAGGGGTCAGCGCCACTGCTGGTACAGGGAGTCAGGTTTCTGGTTCAGTTCCAAAGCATCCGGGAAAGAGAGAGGATCTGGTCAGCATCGGGGCAGGGCAGGCACTGCCTTGGTTGCTCCCCTTCCCCGACACCACCCCACAGGACTCGCCCTGTCCCAGGTCCCAGGGCATTCGGGCACTGCAGGGCTGGACACCTGAAGGTGGTGGGCTGGGGCTCACAGAGGCCCTTGCACTGACCTCAGCCCGGGGAAAGGAAGGGGCTGGAGACTCGCTCAGGCCACCGCAGGATCTAGCTGTCCCCCACCTCCTCCCTTCCCTCCTGCAGCACGGCAGCCCACCGCCCAGGAGACCCCTAACAGCAGCTGTGGAACATAAATGAAAATGAAAGAAAACCAAACTCAGGGCAGACTGACGGCTAACTAGGGAAGAAGGGGCTGGGCAAAGGGAGGCAAGGGGCTGAGTATGAGGACAGAGGGAAGCTGCATTGGTGGGGGGTGGTCTCCATAGACGTCTACAGATGTCAAATCACAATGCTAAGCACCTGAAATATACGCTAAAAATCAATGACAAAGGCCAGAGCCATAGCAGAGCGCGGAGGGTGCTTGCCTTGCACATGGTGGACACGGGTTCCAACCCTGACACCCTGCACAGTCCCCTGAGCCCCGCCAGGAGTGAGCCCTGAGCACTGCTGGGTGTGGCCCTTGAACAACCAAAAAATTAAAGATGATAAATAGAAAACAGAAAAAGGGTGCCTCGTTTGAATCTTTCATACGGTGAACCGAGCCTCCCTGACCTTGGCCTTCAGTGCCAGAGCTGCCCGGCAAGGCTGGCGCCCGCCAACACCACACCACTGCTGCCCAGTTTAAGGAGCGTTCTGCAGCAGAGCAAACGTCTGCAGAAAGTAACATCCAGAGCCATGGTCCTGACCACAAGCATCGTTGGTGATGGGGGACCAAGCAAGTCCTCGGCAGTTAAAGGGACCTGTCCTGACTCGCAGCCACCCCCAGAGGCCGGGGCTGCGCAAAGCAAGCACCTGGCCTGGTCCCAGGGTCCTGCCTCCCCTGCCACTGACCCCCTGTTGCCGCTGCCCTCACCTGCAGCCGTTGATGAGTACCCGGAGGCAGCGCCGCAGACACACGTAGCGCACGGTCAGCTGGATCTCGCCCAGCCCCCGCTGCCGGAGCAGCCCGCCTCTGTGAGGGGACAGCGGGTCAGCGATCCTGGCCCCGACCACCCACACTGCGCCTCTGCGCTGGGAGCCCGCTGCCTCCGGAGCCCGCCTCCTGGGTAAGTTCCCGGGAAACTGCCGCTGCGGCCCAGCCACGTCATCCCACATCCGTGCCTGCCCCGCGCGCCCCTGCCCCGTGCGCTCCCGCCCCCCGCGCCCCTGCCCGCCCCCCGCGCCCCTGCCCCCTGCTCTCCTGCCCACGCCCCCTGCCCCGCGCCCTCCTGCCCCCTTCGTCCGTGCGCCCCTGCCCCATGCACCTCCCTGCCTCGCACACCCCCCCCTCCGCCCCGCGACCCCCTGCTCCACGCACGCCCCCCTGCCCCATGTTCCCCCCTTCCCCTCCTCCTACTCCACACACCACCCTGCCAGCGCCCCCTGCCCCTCCTGAGCTCCCCATCCTCCCGCGCTCCAACAGCACCCCCCTTTCTGGGAACCCCGAGAACCCGCACGCATGGGGCAATTCAGTGGGCCGGAGCTGTACGGGCGCTTAGGAGAGTAGGCAGAGAGGTGCATACTGGAGGTGGAGGCTGTCACTTGTCAGGTCAAAGCAGGAGGAGGCCAGGGAGCTGAGCGAGGCCATGCTGGGGGCCTGCCTCTGGGCCGGCCACGCGAATGGGAAGGCGGGGTTCGGCAGGGGCCGGGGTGACTTGATGGGGCCCGGAGAGTGGGGGCCAGGGACAGTCAGGAAGACGGCCGAGTTCCTCTTCTCCCCCTGGGGCGCACGGGTCCCTTTGGCACTGTCCTTGCCTTTGGGCTCGGGGTGTGTCTCTGGGGGGCCCTGCACGGGGGTGGCAGTGGCGGCGGGGGTGCTCTCGGGGGCTTCTTCACTGACAGCAGGCGCTGGGGTCGGGGGGCAGGGTGGACCCGCGTGTGCCGCTTCAGGGCCCTGCTGGGTGGGCACCTTCTTAATGAACAGGGGGCCCTTCTTCTGGGCATCGGGGCCTGTGTACGGGCTCCCCAGCTCTCGCTCCTCCACGCGCAGGAACTGCAAGCAGATGACACCGGCTTAGGGGCATGGCACCCCTTTCTCCTGGTTCCCGCTGGGCTGATGGGGAAAGGGTCCTTCTCCCTTCTAGAACCATTTTCTCAGAGTTCAGCCCCTGGCTGCTCCCCACCAGGGCTCACCCCCTCACCCAGACACTCACGCTGGGCACGGTCACACCTGCTGGGCAGAAGGACCTCATCTTCGCCCATCAGTGCTGTCCCCTAGGGCTAGGGGCCTAAGCAGACCCGTGTCTGTGCTCCTGGCGCCCAAGTCTCACTGTTCTGTCCCTTCCCATTCCGAGGGAATTTGCAGTGACCGGGCGTGCTGAAAACTGTCTATTTCAGAATGGACTGTAAAGTGAAACTCCACAGTCACAGCGAGTCAGGAAATCCCACAGGTTAAACCACAACAAGGACATCATCTTTCCTGAGGGCATTGCACTGGGCCCGCCTATCTCTGAATTTGGGGTTCTTGTGTAGACCACCTTTGGGGGCCTTCAAACTCAGAGACTAAATGGATGGGAGACAGACAGAGAGACAGGACAGTGGGTGGGGTATTTGTCTTTTATGCGGCCAACCCACGTTCAATCCCCAGCATCTCACACAGTCCCCTGAGCATGGCCAGGAGTCGTTCTTGAGCACAGAGCCTGGAGTAAACCCCGAGCATAGCCAGGTAGGCACCCCCTCCCACCAAAAAATGAACAGAGCGACCAGAGACTAGTATAGCAGGTAGAGCTAAGCCAGATTTGATCCTTGGCACCCCATATGGTCCCTGAGCACCACCAGGAGTGATCCCTGAGCCAGAAGTAATCCTTGAGCACCACTGGGAGTGGCCCCCAAACCAAACAGACAAAAACCACCAAAACCAAAAACCCAGAAAGATGGGTGCAGGTCTCTGCTGTGCTCTGAGGTGCCGGCTGCAGTAAGACAGACTCTCCTGGGGAACAAATGCACCAGCCAGGCCTGTTTGCCCGTCCCCAACAGAGTCACAGAGAAACCACAAAGCCCAGAAGGGCCAGAGGGAGCTCATATGCCTGGCTTCAATCCCAGGTACCACCCGGACCCTGAGCACAGAGCTAGGAGAAGCCCCCTGCATGGTCAAGTACGGCCCCCGAACAAGAAAAGCACCTGCAGACACAGAAGCACTTAATTTCCAAGATCTTCAGATCACAGAATTAACAGAGCATTCTCAAATGATTATAGATAAGGTAGAAATGGCAAAATAAATGCAATGAGAAAAAGATAAGGTTGATTTGGAAAAAGATGAAATGAAAAATGAAAAAAGTCAACATCTGAAATTTCAATGATGATCTGAGTCCTAACAGGGCCCCATCTCTGTCACTGTTAGGCATAATCAGAGAAGGACTTAGTGGCCTACCACTGCATTTCTCCACTGGGGCTCTATCCCCAGGATACTCCAAAGTTCCACAGGGGAAAATCGTACAAATAGGGACCAAGGCTCCAGACTAGAGGGGCAACTGGTGGGCCAACAGGAAGGAAAGAAGGCCAGAAGAGGCCACGGCGAGGAAAAGATGGCAGCACCTGGGTGGAGAGGATAATCGGGACAACCAGAATGGAGCAGCAAGAGAAAGGGATGGAATGGGAAGGGGAGATCAGCCCGGGGCCCGCAAGCAGAGGCCCCAGCGAAGATGTTCTGTTCGGAAGGAGACTGAGAACTTGAAGAGGGGCAGCTGCAGGACCCGCCGCCGGAAGCCAGCAAGCACCTTCCTGGCGCAGAGTGGGCACTGGGAGCGGGCGCCCCCTGCCCTCCCGCAGGCACCCAGGGCGAGGGGATACCCGAAGCACCAGCCTCATGGAGATGAGGCTGTCCAGGCCCGAGTGGTCCAGCTGGAAGCGCTGCTCCAGGGTGAGGTCGGCGCAGGGCAGGATCTGGCACAGGTCGAAGTCCAGCACGCCCAGGGCACACTCCTGCTCATCGTCCAGCACCTGGGCGGCGGCAGACAGTCACAGGCCAGCAGCATGCCCCCACCTCACCACCACCCAAGCATGACTTCGGTCCTGAGGGCTTCTAGGGGCCTCTGGTCCTGGTTTGAGAATGGACCTTCGGAACCTAGAGCTCGGCCCGTGGGGAAGAGACTGTTGCCAGGGGTGTGGTGGGGGACTGGGGGGCGGCCGTGGGATCCAGGAGGCCAGGCTGCCCCGCGCCAGTGCTCAGGGGCTCAGGAGCAGCCTTGCCGCAGCCTAGGGCACACAGACGAGGCTGAGGACCCCAGGGACCCAGCTCCGCCACTGTGGGCCAAGAGACCCAGGGCAAGTCATTTGTCCCTGTGTGAAGCCGAGACTCTCTCTCTCTCTTCCACGCGAAGAGGTTCTGTTTCTGGTCCATTAGTACCGACCCAGGCTGGTCCCTCCCTGCTCCTTGGGTGCGCTGCGACCCTGGCAGCCTGCCTGCCCCCACCTCCGGCCCGCTCTCCCGGGGGTGCGTTTCTGGCCGCCCCTCCACGACGCCTCCTGGCTGTGCTCCAGGAGCCCCCCAAGCTCACCTTCAGCTGCAGCTGCTCGGCTGTCACGTCGCTCACGAAGAAGGAGAAGGACTGGCTCCACACGGGGTCCTTGCTGCGGGGGCACGTCTGGGACGGAGGGAGCGGCGCCGAGGTCAGGGGGAGCCCGCTCTGGGTCAGCTCAGGGGGCACAGCAAGCCGGTGTCCAAGGCCAGGGAGTTTCAGGGGGGCCCAGTCAGACCCGCACCAGGGCTCGTCCCCAGGGTGCTGGGACCCACCAGGGCGTACACTGCGGTGGTGGTTTAGGGCCAAGCTGAGGGCACCCCCCTCCCCACACCCCACCCCTGCTGCTGCGGGCTATGGCGGAAACTGTGAGGTGAGGCGCACCAAGCACCAGTCAGCGCCTGCACCTGCCCTTCTCTGGCTGCTCCCCAGAAACAGCTGAGACCCCCGCCCCCGCCCTCACCCGGCTGCTCCCCAGGCTCTGACCTTGCTCGTGTGGGTCTTCCCACCCACCGACAGCTTGACGTAGGAGGAGGGATCTCTGCTGGCCTTGTTCTGCAAAGGGGGCTTGTCAGGGGCTGCTCACCCCAGCTCCACCCCTCCCCCCGCACCTCTCCTCCATCTCCCCCCACACCCCACGCTCCCCAATTGGCAGACGGGCCAATTCCGCCTGTGAGACAAGGCTGAGAGCCCCCAGGTCCCTGACCCTCCACTGGGAGCAACCCCGAGGGCAGGGCCCCCTGGGGCATCCACACCGAGGACAGGAAGGGCTTTGGCTGCAGGCCCCTGCACCCTGGTGTTGTGGCTCCTCCCCTAGCTGTGCTGCCCAGGTCTTGGTGTCCATTTGTAAAAGGGCACTAAGAAGCGGGCAGAGCCGGGGCCTCGGCCATAACGGAGGGGGGCGAGGTTGAGCTGCAGCACAGACCCTGGTGGTGTCCAGCAGCTCCCCGCGGGAGCAACAGTTCCCATCTGCCCCCGCTGCCCACCGACGGGTGCCAGGGGCCCGGCGCCTGCACACGCGCCCACAGGCACCCGTGCGCACACGCACGCGCACTCACCTTGGCGAACCTGGACAGCTTCTTGGCTCGATACTCTCCGTTCAGGTAGTCGAAGGGGTTTCTCTGGGGCAAGGGAGAGGGCAGGTGAGGGGCGAGGGCTCGGGAGGGAGCTGGGCACGGGGCGGGCTGTGGGTATGGGGCAACTGTGGACACGGGGCGGGGTGCAGGGGTGGGGCGGGCACGGGGCATGAGCAGGGTGGACACGGAGCGGGCTGCAGCCTGTGGGCCTGGACCCAAGCCCCACTCACCGGCAGATTGCAGGCGCTCTCCAGGAAGACCACGAGGAGGGCAGTGGAGAGGCCCCCATGGTCCTGCGGGAACACAGTCCCTCCCTGGGTGCCCGTCTGGGCCGCTGTCAGGGTCCCCACAACCCAGCCCGCTGGAGGTGCCTGATCCCACTGGCCTCTCTGGGCCAAGAAGCCCAGTGAGGGCGCAGGGCCGGGGATCCTCAGTGGGGCCTGGCGCTGGTGCCGTTGCAGGAGAACAGCTGCCTCCCCCTCCCCTCACACAGACCCCCTTCCTGCTGGGAGCGGGACCCTGGCACACACCTCGGTCAGAGCCTCAGGGTCTGAGATGAGCGACAGCCACTCCAGCCGCAGGTGCAGACGCCCGCTGGCCGTGTCGTTCAGCACAAACCACTGGGGGACACAAGAGGGGGACACACTCAGGACGGAGCTGGTGGACTGCCCTAGACCCCTCAGACAGCTCCATCCTGGGGACCCGGGGAAGGGAATGGGGAGGGGCCAGACCGAATGGGCTCTGGGCCTGAGGGATGGGGAGAGAAGGTTCTAGATGGCCCAAGCACCGTGCCCAGGGACGGAGACAGCACTGGGGGCAGGGGCACTCTACCTCATCCACCACCCTGTTGGTCATGACGTCTCCGAGGCATATCTGCAGGCTGCAAACACAGGCGTCAGCTTGGCCGGGAAGCCCACCCTGGACTGTCTCCAGAGACCAGAGGGACTGCCACATGGCACTGGACTCATCCGGGAGGTCCAGGGGTGACTGTGGGGGAACCCCAGCAGAGCCAGTGCTGGAGCCAGCAGGGGTTGGGGCCTGGCACAGTGAACCCCCCTATGCAATGATCAGGGGACCCTGGAACTCAGCACACACCCCCTGCCTGACATACACCCCAAGTGCCAGCGGTCTTGGTCCTGGGAAATGCAAACTGGCCCGGGCGTGACCTTGGCAGAGCCACTGGGTGACAGGGACAGAGGGCTTGTGGGAACCTGGGTTGTGGGCCAGCCCAGCGGCCCTGCAGGCCCGGCTCACCCGTCTCACCTGCCCAGAAAGTCATCCCTGTCGGGATCCTCATCGTACAGGTCGACTTCCAGGTCCTGCCCAGGAACTTCGTGGACGATGAGCTGGAGGCGAGAGCAGCCCCCGCGGAACGCGTGACCCCAGGCGTCGGGCAGGGGCTGGGCAAGCCCACCTGGAGATTGTGCTGAGCAGGGCAGGCAGCTGTGGGCGCTGCCTGGGAACACAGGGCCATGGACTCTGGCAGCCACCAGAGCACTTGCCACGCATGCAACGTGCTGGGGCCCCTGCCGCCCACAAGGTTGTAGCTGTAGCTGGGCTTCCCAATCTGGGCCCGGGGGCGGTGGCTCAAAAGGCTTCAGCAGTTGGTTGGCATGTGGGAGCCCTGGGTTCTATTCCTGGCACCACACAGTCCCCGAGTACCACTATGAGTGGCCCTTGAGTACTGCTGGGTGTGGCCAAAAAACCAAAAGGAAACAAAACAAACAAACAAACAAACAAACAAAAAAACCCCCAGCGTTTGCTTCCTGGATGTCAGCTGTGACCAAGGAGGGCTGAGGCCGAAGGGTGCAGTTAGGCAGTGGAAGGAGCTGGCCGAGGAGTGGCCCTCACACGGGCCCAGGACGTGGGCAGGAGAATCACAGGAACCCGCCCCTCCCCCCCTCCCCCCACCTGTGGTTGGTCCAGCGACCCCTCGGGTCTGAGAGAGCCACAAGGGTGAGGCCATTCTGGTAGGTGCCCAGGCTGGAGGGCAGCAAACACGGGCAGGGGTCTCACCTCAAACACCTCGTTCCAGGTGGGGTTCAGATTCTTGTAGACGGTCTTGCTCCGGCAATGCTGCAGTCCGATGCTCACCTTGGCGTAGGGGTCCGACTTGCCTGGGATCCCCAGGAAGTTGTCCTTCTGGGCCAGGTTCTCCGCTTCCAGCAAGTGCACTCTGATCACACCCTGGAAGACCACCCCCACCCCACCCAGCTCAGGAATGCTGTCTGGGCTGTGCCAGCCTCTGGCCCCAACCCCCCAGCATTCAGATAACTAACACCCTCCTGTCTACCGGGCAGCCTGACCAGTACCCAAGGATGCCGTCACCTCCAACCAGCCACAGGACCTTGATCCTCCACTAAAACAACCTCCAGAACCCTCTGTTACTCCTCCTTCTGCTGTGGGGGCAGGGGGCGGGTATGCCCAGCCCTGTGGGCACTGCCTGCCTCTGACAGTGGGTCTCCGGGCTCATCGAGCAGCACAGGACCTCCCCAGCCCCACCCTCTGGGTTGGGCCTCAGGCAGAACAGGATGCAGGATCAAGGACCCCACCTCCCAGGGGGTGACTGGGCCTCCTGCCCCACCTGTAGCCACAGGTCCACCCCTCACCCCTGCAAGCCTCCTCCGAGATGCTCCCCAAAGGCTGGGAGGGTGAGATGCAGCAGGCAGCTCGGGGCAGTGCTGTTTGGAGGGGGGCTCAGCATAGGGGGGCTACCAGGGGCCCCAGCTAGGGCCCCACGCAACACGGACAAGGTCGGAGGGAAGCTGCTGCCTCCATCCCAGAATGGGGGAGTTCTCTGGGGTCCCCACCGTGTGATGCTATGAGACAGGAGGTGGGGAGTGGGGTGCCAAGACCATGGGGTGGCGGGAAAGAAACCGGTTTCCTTAGCGGGAAGCTTGACAGGGGAGCTGGAGGGCTTGGAAAGGGGAGTCAGGGAGAAATGGACTCTCCAAAGAACACAGAGAACAGTGTCGGCTGCCGGTGGGGGGGGCCCACCTCACACCCCAAAGGGACTTCCCATGTGAGCCTAAATGCCGGGAAGGGAACCTCTCCTGTGGCCAGGACACAGCTGTGGGTGACCCACACTGGAGGGAACAGACCTCAACCTGAGGCCACTAGCCCTGAAGCCTGAGGTCAGAGTGGGGACCGTGAGGCCATCCCTAGTGCCCCTGAGTTGAGCCCCAGGAAGCCCGCACCGGGGGATGTCCATCCCCCAAACACACAGGGGAGAGGGTGCAGATCCGGGATCCGGAGTGAACACCCACAGCCCCCACCTGGCCTTGCTTGTCTCTCCCTAGGGGCGATCCGGGGAGCAAGTCACTCCACCGCGCCCAGACTCAGGCCCGTGCCACCCTCCTCCGGGACACCAGCCCGGGCAGCGGCTCACGTGCGGCAGCGGGAAGCGCAGGCGCGTCACGTCCAGCCCCTTCTTCACCGGCACCGACACGCGGTTGGGCAGCACCAGGTGCGAGGCAATGAGGTCCTCCAGGAGGCTGTCGGACATCTCGCTGCGGGGGGCGAGGCCGCGCTGTGTGTGCCGGGCAGTAGGGCCCGCCCCAGCAGGGTGGGCAGTGGGGTTGGGGGGGTATTGCCTGTGAAGCCCAGGGGCAGGCGTGGCCTCGTGGGGCCCCTGCAGCCCTTCCCCACCAGCTCCTGGTAGGGCAATCCTCCCAGCCTCGAAGCACCCCGAATCACAGGGTGGGGGGTGTCCCCTGTGTGTCTCACTTCACATCCAGGTAAGGGAGGGGGTCGTAGGGACACAAAGGAAAGGCCTGTGCCCACTCCAACTGTGACACCACCCCACACCCCAAGTTTTCTCCCAGGAACCTCAAGACAGAACCAGGCTCTGCTAAGACTGAGAAGAGCCCAGGTCACTTGTCCCAGGTCACATAGTCCTGAGGACCAGAGCCGCAAACCGGGCATCAAGCCTGTTCGTGTTCCGCAGGAGTGCTCCCATGCTTGTATGTGTATGTGTGTGTGTGTGTGTGTGTGTGTATCTAAGGATTTGTGTGTACAGATATGCATGCATGTGTGTGCCTGTGTGAATGTGTATGCATGTGTGTGCAAATGTACATATGTGGGGTTGTGCATGGATGTATGTGTGAGGATGTGCCTTTGTGGATTTGTGTGTGTGTGTGTGTGTGTGTGTGTGTGTGTGTGTGTATGTGCACGCAGGGGGATGTTCATGTGTGGATGCATGTGGATGCTCGTGCCATCCTAGGCTGCCCCTGCCCTTCGGGGCCGCAGACCGGATGGGCCTCCCTGTCCTTGCTGTGGCCCTGCCTGGCTGCTCTGGGGACTCTTACTTGATTCCTGGTGCGTCCAGCAGGTTGGTCAGGCCCGTCCAGTTGATCTGCAAGTGCTGGGGGCACCAGGGACGGTGAGGCTGGAAGGAGGCAGCTCCAGCCCGAGAACTGCATCCCGCCCTCGCTGGCATGGGGGCCCCGCTGGGGGAGCGGGGTGGCAGGGGTGGGCACATCTTTGTCCTGCTGAGGGCTGGCCCTGTGGCCACAGGGGATTCATACCCAACCCAGACCGCGCCCCTGGGGCACTGCCTCGCCTGTCTGAGTTGGTTCACGGTCCTGGGAAGGGGGTGTGGGGCACCTCATGGCCTTCTGCGATACAAGGGGGGTCTTATGAGGGGCAGGGCCCGAGGCTCACCGGCTTCTGCAGGAAGAATAGGGTCACGGCCCCCACGAAAGGCTTATCCACCAGGAGCGGCTCCAGGATGACACGCAGTGTGCCCTGCAACTGGACACTCGGCGTGGGACCCCGCCCCCCTCCCCGCACACTTTGTACCCCACATGCAGGGATGACACCAGGACACCCCCACTGCTTGCTTCCAAGTGCCCACGCTGCATGAGTCCTCCCTCTCCCCCCCCCCCCAACAGCCGCCTCCACCTGCCCCCTGCCAGATACCACCCTCCCCTCCTTCCACCTGGTGCAAAGCTCTGGCTCCCACTTCCCATTTGAGGAGTATCTTTACAAACGTGCCGGCTGAACCCCATTGGCTTTCTGGACCTGTAACCTTGTTCTGTCTCCACCCGCACCCCAGGCCAGAAAGGAGGAAGAGGAGGGGCACCCCCACCTGGATCCCGTTCACACCAGCCTGGATTTTCTGCAGCTCCACGCTGATCTCACAGTCCCCGATGTAGCTGTAAAGAAGGAAGGGGTGAGGGAGGGGGGTGGTCAGAGCGTCCCATCCTGGCTCTCCAGCCTCAGCCTGTGTGGGCTCCGCACAGAAGCTGACCCGCGCCCAGGAGGTAAGTGCCTCTCTGCATCCCAGCTCTGATCTCAAGGGAGGTAACTCTGGGTACCACCTCACAGGCACGGGGAGGCTCCTGCTGTATGCACCGGCTGCCCTCCTCGGCGCCCCCTGCCCCAAGGCCTGTTCCAGGTATGCTTGGAATGGGGGCGTTGGCACTGAGCAGATAAGAGGGACCTGCGGCCAAGCATTGGTTCCAGGGAGCTCAGGACAGGGCCTCGGAGGACCAGACCGGAGGAAGCAGAGGTCAGCCGGGGCTGAGCATGCAGGGCACAGGCAGAGACGCCAGGCTCCTAAATGCCGAGAGCCCCTAGAAAGGGGGGCAGGGAGAGACCTGGGTACCCCAGGGCACACCCCTGAGCTGACAGGAAAGCTGGCTGGGCAGATCAGTGAGTGCCCATCCTGGGGATTCAGGCATGGGCTAGGAGTCCCCATGCCTCCTTGTCCTGTTGCTCCCTCCCGTTAGCAAGGGCCAGAGGCAGTGGCCCAACCTCCCTGAAATAGGCCACGCCCCAAAGGGCCCACCCACCAGCCCCCACCCCGGACCAAGCCACGCCCCTCCACCGGCCACGCCTCCCTCGACCAAGCCACACCCCGTGACCGCCCCCTGGGCCCAGTCCTGAGCCTTGTGGGGTGGGGTCAGCATGTGCGGCCATCCGGCTTGACCACAGCGAGGCCCATTCATTCTGCGTACCCTCCTCTTCTCCCAAGCAGGAGCCTCGTGCTCACCCAGCCCCCACGAAGGGGGCTGTACTACGGGGGGGGGGGCTGCGTGGGGAGAGGCATCCACACCCCAAATAGAGGGCACGGGCAGCCCCTGCGAGCGCTCACCAGATCTGCAGGTCCAGCACCACGCGCCTGCGGTTGCGCTGGTCAGTGTGGGCCTTGACTCCGTTCACGCGGGGACACTGAAAGGGGGAGACACAGTCAGAGGGCTCTTCCGGTAGGGGCAGCCCCCTCTTCCCTCCTGCCACACCAGCGTCTTGTGTGTGTTTCTCCAGACCAGGACAGGAGAGGGCAGTGGCTCCCCCCTCCCACTTTGTCCGCTGTGATTTTATTTTTTCGGGGCGGGGGTCACACACGGCAATGCACAGGGGTTACTTCTGGCTCATGCACTCAAGAATTACTCCTGGCAGTGCCTGGGGACCTTATGGGATGCTGGGAATTGAACCCGGATCAGCCAGCGTGCAAGGCAAACGCCCTACCTGCTGTACTATCGCTCCAGCCCCAACCCCCACCCTGTGATTTCTTATACAATCATTTTGGTCCTAATTTCACCTTTTCAGGGGTGTGTGCCTCAAGAGTGCCCCAACATGCTGAAGTTCTGGCATTTGTAGCTTGTGCTTTGGCAGAACGTTGTGATCTGTTTGGCCTTTGCTTTTTTGGATTTGGGTACATACCTGGCGGTGCTCAGGGCTTACCCCTGGCTCTGTGCTCAGGAATCACTCCTGGTGGGGCTTAGGGGGACCCTATGGGGTGCTGGGGATCGAGCCCAGGTTGGCAAATACCCTCCCTGCTCAGGGAGAGGTTCCCGCTGTACTCTCACTCTGGCCCTGTGACCTGTCTTAAAAATAAAGGATCGTGGGGCTTGAGCAATAGCACAGCGGGTAGAGCGTTTGCCTTGCATGCAGCTGACCCAGGTTCAATCCCCGGCATCCCATATGGTCTCCCGAGTCTGCCAGGAGTAATTCCTGAGTGCAGAGTCAGGAGGAACCCATGAGTATCACCGGGTGTGACCAAGAAAGCCAAACAAATGTAAAAATAAGGTATCTTGGGAAAGGCTTTTAAAGGGGCACCCCAGAATCACAGGCAGCAGGCCTGCTGTGACCTCCAGGCCTGGGTCCAGAGAAGCCCGTGGGCGTGGAGGGCAGGAGATGACTGAGCAGCCCCCTACAGGCTATCTGGCGCGGGGGGCGGGCGCTGTGAGAGCCAGCAGCACCCCCTGCAGAGACTATAATGGGGCAGCTGCACCTGGAGGGAGGCCCTCCCAGAGGAGGGACGCCACTAAGGGGCAGGCAGGGCGGCCGGCACAGGGTTCACCAGGCTGCGGCTGACCTCTGGGCCTCGGCCACACTCCTGCAGGGACTGTGACTCCAGCCACACGTGACACCCAGGTCCTGTTCGTGACACCCCATAGCCGTCCTTCCCTGGGTCTCCCCAGCAGGAGAGAAGTGCTCAGAGAGGTTAAGGCACAGGCCCAAGAGCACCAGCATACTGGGCTCTGCAGAGCCGAGGACCAGGCGGGGCGGGGGTGGGGGGTGGGAATCAGGCATACACCTGTGCAGGAGTGGAGGTCCTGGCCAAGCCCAGGTGGGACCCTCAGCAGCTTCCACACAGAGAGGAAAGCGGAGGGGGTGGGGGAACAGGTCAGGACATGAAGGCCATCTGGTCAGTCTACAGGTCCCGAGCTGGATCCTCCTGTGTGGTCCAGTCATCCCTCTGTCCCTGCCACCACAGGGGCTTCCTCTCCGGCAGATCAGCTACCTGACCGAGCAAGCTCCACAAGCTCTCCTGAACTCTTCCGAAGCCACTTCTGACACCACCCCCTCCAGGAAGTCTTCCCTGACTACAGCCCCCCACCCCTCCACTCTTGATCTCATGCATTCCTCCAACGTTGGGCGTGCCTTGCCTGGGTGTCATCTGTCACTGACAGGACAGGAAGGTAAGGCCACGGCCACACCCATCTGCCCACAGTGCTTGCACTCAGCCGCACTCGGGCCCTGAAGGAAGCTAGAAATGAACAGATGGACCCACAGACGGTGAGACTAGTGGAGCTGGAAGGCAGGCACCAGAGTGAGCACCGCTCAGGCCTGCTTCTCCGACTCAGCTCTGGGGACACACACTGAACCCCCATACCTGGGTGCTCCCAGGCAGACCAGATGCCAAGGCCTCTACAGAGCAGGTGGTGGTTATCACTGGGCTCCGGCCCGGGGACGAGGCTCAGAGGGTCACAGTAAGAGTCACAACAGGAGGGACGGTGCCAGGGACAGAAGCCCAGCCTGGAACACAGGACAGATGTCCCCAAACAGGACTTGCCACATGGCTTGTAGGTCATTGGTGATCCGAGAATGAGACCCTTCCAGTCTCCTCTCTGCTTGCTGAAGGGTGCTCCCTGGCCGCGGGGACGGGCACACATCTTGGTCCCTGGCACCTTCTCCCCTGCGGCACGTTTCAAAGTCTTCTTACCAGTGAAATGAGCTCAGAGGGCCAAGAGCACACCTTGTGTTCTGGACCCTTGGCACTGCGGGGTTCCCTATACACATTCAGGCATGGGTACTGAGTACTGAGCTGGGAGTAGCCCCTGAGCACCGTGGGGTGTGCTTCCCAAACCAAAAAGACGTGCGAAGGTCCAGGGGTGTGGATCCAGCGCTAGCCACAAGTGCTTTACAGGGCTGAGGCCCTATTTGATCCCCGGCACCACATGGGCCATCAGAACTAGGGGGTGTAGCTCCCACAAGAGATTTTTAAAGAGTGGGGGGGTGAGAAAGATAACACAGTAGGTAGCGTGTTGCTTTGGCAGAGCCAACCCGGACTGATCCCTGGAACTACATATGATCTTCCTGAGTCCCGCCACGAGTTACCCCTGAGCACAGAGCCAGGAATGGTCCCTGAGCACAGAGCCAGGAGTGAGCCTTGAGCACAGAGCCAGGAGTGATCCCTGAGCACAGAGCCAGGAGTATGCCCTCCGCACAGCTGGGTATTTTCAAAATAAAACAACCAAGAAAGTCTGAACAGTCCTGTCAAGCAATACAGTTTTCAAACAACTGACCTAAGCTAAGTGGTGTCCACCCCTGCTTCACCCCTGGAAGGCCTGGGGTGGGGGGCCGACGATGAAACTGAGTCCCTATCCTCGGAGCCCCCCAATTCCTCCCCTCCATGACCACTTCCCTTCTTCTCTCCCAGCCGGTGCCTTAGAGCTGGGCTGAGGGACGGGCCGGTGGCCAGAGGCTGGAGAGTGAGGGGGCTCGGGATACCCACCTTCTGCCCGAAGTTGAGCTTGGTGAAGGCGAAGGACCTCAGGTGGGCACTCTTCTCCCGGATCTTGGGCTCAAGCTTCTCCCGGAACTTGCTCTCTATGATCATGCTGAAGTAGGGCCAGGTCTGTGAGATGATCTGCCAGGAAGGAGGGAGGCAGGGGGTCAGGGCGTGCCCCCCAAAGTAAGGCGAGCCCCCCTTCTCCTCTGCTGCCCCCCACCCTGTCCTCCCGTCTGTCTCACAGAGATCCCAACAGCGGCCGGCCCTGGGCTGTGTGACCCCTGGATTTGGTGTGGTTTTGCGGAGCACCAGGAAACAGTTACCGAGGCTGGGATGTGCAACCAGCCACTCTGAACCCACACAGTGAATTAGAGCCGCCGGGGAGGCTTCTGGGGAAAGTCCCAGAGAGAAACCTGGGTTTCCTGTGGCAGACTGTTTTGTTCGTCTTGGGGTCACACCTGGCTGTGCTCAGAGCTTACTCCTGGCTCTCTGCTCCAGGGTCAGCCGGGCAGAGCTCTGGAGCCCATGTGTGGGGCCAGGATTGAACCTGGTTGGCCACCCGCGAGGCCAGCACCATGCCCTGCCGTGCTATCACTCTGGACCCAGTGGAGGCCAGCCTGACCAGGGACCGAGCAAAGGCCGCTGCTGGCTGCGTGCTGGGCCCAGCTCATGGCGCTGTTTGGGGAACTGAGCTCAGCACCTGGGGCCAGGCCAAGGGGCAGCAGGACAGCGCTGGAGGCTGTTTGGGGGAGAAGACCCAGCCTCTCTTTGCGACCCGGGACTCCTATTAAAGGGGCGGCTCTCCCCTTCTGAGCCCTCCACAGGAGGTGGAGTTTGTTTGTTTGTTTGTTTGCTTGCTTTTTGGGTCACACCCAGCGATGCTCAGGGGTTACTACTGGCTTTGCACTCACTCCTGGCGGTGCTCGAGGGACCTTATGGGATGCTGGGAGTCGAACCCAGGGTCGGCCACATGCAAGGCAAATGCTCTACCGGCTGTACTATCGCTCCAGCCCCAGGAGGTGGAGTTCGGGGGCTTTATCGCCCCCATCTCCCTGAGGGGCTTCCTGGGAAGCTGCTCCCTTCGTCCCATCATCTGCCAAGAGCACCAGGCTCTGGGACATCATGTCAGAGTGGTTTGGTCTTGTGCAGTGTTTCTCACAGTGAGGGGCACTGGAACAATCCAGGGGGCAGTAGCTGCCTTGGGGGGTTGCTGGGGAACACTTTTTGTTTTGTTGCTTATAACGGTTGACTTTCTGGGGGCATGCTGAGTGATTTTTTAGCCTGTGGCCTAGAGTGTGTGCTCCTGGGGCTGAGTGCTCAAGAAGCGCATCTCACAGGTGAGTGAGGGACTCTGATGCAGGCGGGGACCAGGGAACCAGTCACACATTCAGCAGGGGCTCAGTGCGGGGTCCCACGCCAGCCCACAGACACGCCCTCAGTCTGCTCCGTGCACGGGGCGCCCACAGGCCGGGCACATGCTCCATGCACTTGACAATGACGTTTTGGAGTCTCAGTCTGACCGAAGGGGTGTGTGTGGCGCAGAGGGGCTCTACGTTGAGCCTTCACCTCTGCGGACAGCTAAGCACATCTGGTGGGGGAGACCGTTTCCCAGGGCTGGGGCCAGCCAGGGTCTGCCAGCACGTACCCTGACAATGACTGGTCTGCTCACGAGGTGCAGGCAGCAGTCCCCAAAACCCACTTGCGAGGCTGGAGTGATGGCACAGGAGGCAGGGTGTTTGCCTTGCACGTGGTCAACCCAGGTTTGATCCCCAGCATCCCTTACGGTCCCCCCGAGCACTGCCAGGAGTAATTCCTGAGTGCAGAGCCGGGAGTAACCCTTAAAAATTACCAGGTGTGACCCAAAAATCAATCAAACAAACAAACAAAAACAAAAAATAAAAACCCGCTTGCTTCCCACACTCCCCAGTATCAGTGATTGTCAAGGCTTCTCACAGGAGGGGCCCAGCCAGGGCCAAACCCAGCACTTGCTGTGATGGGGCGTGGGGGAGGGGTTGCTGCATTTTTCTCTCTGCTAGTGTGTTTTCTACCTTTTGGAACAGCACTGCACAATAACTCCATGCACACCGGACAATGCTTTCAGGAATGAAGTCAAGGGAGACGGACAAGCAGAGAGGTGGTAGGGATAGAGGGGGAGAGACCATCTGGGGGACCCAGCCCCGCCTGGCCTTACCTTGTTGGCCCACTCCACTCGCTCCACATCAGGAAAGTGGATCTACAAGAGAAGTTCGAGGGCAGTTAGACTCAGAACCTGCTAAAGGGCCAGGGAGCACCTGCACCCTCCCCGTTCTGCGCACCTACAGACATGGCATGTTTGCTCATGGGCAGGGCCCCTTGGCATTGCCTTTGCATATGCAAATAAACCAGGGTCCTCCTTTGCATATGCTAATAAGCCAGGGTCCCTTTTGAGTATGCTAATCAGTCAGGATCCCCTTCCCTGAAGAAGCCCAGAACCCCCCAGATGGGGGCTCCCTCTGGTGACACCCACGTTTCCTCCTTGCAAATTCCGGTTCCCTTATTCATAGTGACACAAATGAGACCAGGCAGCTAAGCCAAAGGAACGTTCTTACCTGGTCCCAGAGCACACCCAGCCACCGGGCCAAGGGGCCCAGCCTTTCCCCCACTTCCCCTCAGAGGGGCCTGTGCTCTCTCCTGAGGTCACACACATTCATCCCATGCTGCTGCTGTCACTGGCCCATGCCCAGGGGGAGTGTTGTGGGTGACCCTTGTCAGCTCCCAGGTGTCGCACCCAAGCCTCACCCCTTCTCCATGTCCCAGAGCTCAGGCAGGCAGACTTTCCTTCAGCCCCTAGCACCTCCCCTCAACACACACACACACACACACACACACACACAGCCTCTACTGTGTGAATCCCACTACACACCACCCCGAGAGGGGTCCCTGAACAGCTGGGGCAGGCCCAGTGGCAGACCCAATGACAGGTACAATGATAGGCCCAGTGACAGATGCAATGGCAGAACCAATGACTGGTACAATTACAAGCCCAGTGACAGGCCTAGTGACAGGTCCAGTGACAGGCTCAGTGACAGGCCCAATGGCAGAACCAAAGACAGGCCCAGTGTCAGACCCAATGGCAGACCCAACGACAGTTACAATTACAAGCCCAGTGGCAGGCCCAACAACAGGCCCAGTGACAGGCCCAGTGATAGTTCCCTAGGACTGTCCAGCACCAAAGCAAGACAGTGACAGACCCAATGACAGACCCAACAACAGGCCCAGTAACAGACCCAATGGCAGGCGCAGTGACTGGCTTTCAGAGTGGATGACTGATTAAGGGGCTTGACCCCCTCTCCAGAGGGCCCCCATCTCCCAATACGGTTGCGGACCTTCTCACCTGCTGCCACCCTGCCCAGCTCTTGGAGGGGTTTCTGTGTCAAAGCAGTGGAATCATCGGGGCATGAGGCAGTGTGACCAGATTCCAGGGCCTGGAAGCGCCTGAGGAATGGCAGGGGCCTGCCCTTCCCACCGGGGCTCAGAAGACTCATGTCCAGGGGCCGAGCAGTGGAGCCCCCAGACCATCCCCGAAGACACCCCACCAAGGCCAGGTGCTGGTGGCTCCTGGGACAGGCTGCTCTCCTAGCCTTAGGCTGCCCAGCGCACACAGGCTCAGAGGCGGAGGGGAACTACCACCTGGCCCAGCTCCCAGAAACAGATGCCAACTACAACGGGAAGAATCTTGCGGGCGGGGGGGGGGGGGGGGCAGGCCAGGCCCTGCTCATTCCCTATTGTGTCCCAGGTCACCTCCTGAGTCGAGACCACGTCAGTGGGACTAAGGTCAGGAGCCGGGGGCCGGTCGAGATCTTTTCACTGTTCCCTAGGACTGTCCAGCACCAAAGCAAGAATGACCATGGTCCCTGAGAGGGGTCTGACCGCACGGCTGCCTCCACACAGACTCTGATGGCCTCTGTAAGCTTGTGCCCTTCCCAAGGGCTGGGCGGAACTGCCCCATGAGCCCCGTGGACCTGAGCTCTCAGATCTCCCAGGAGACCCACAGACGTGCTCCCTCTTCCAGGCCCGAGTGTCCTGATAAGTGTTTGTGGAATGAAGGAGTGAATGTATGAATGAACGAATGAATGCAAGGCTCTTGCCCTTAGAAGCTTCCAGGCTAGTACGGGAGGCAGCGAGGAGCCACCCAGCACTACTGCCATGCACAGGGAGGAGGGGTGCTCCCAGCTGGCACCCGGTGCCTCTGGCCCTACCGCTGCCCCTCCACCCACCTCCCCACCTCGCATTTCCCATCCTGGCCCACCGCACCTCTGCACTCCCCTCCTCACCTCCCTGGGATCCTGAGGCTGGGTCCAGGGAGGATCCTGGCCCAAGTGGAGCTTGTTGGACCGGGATCCCGAGCCCGGCTCACACCTCTGGAATTAGTGTCGGGTGGGGCCACTAATTGGTTCCTAACAAGCTCCTGGCATGATTCTGGAGCTCAGCCAGGAGTGCTGGGGAGGAATCCATGCCCAGCCTGCCCCGTCTACCAGGGTGACCTTCGCGTTCACTCCCTCAGTGGAGACAGTGGGTACCCGGCCACCTGGCAGCTTCGCTGGTCTCCGAGGCTGCCACACAATACTGGAATGTCCTGCAGAGAGCAGCTGTTCAGAGCCAGAAAATAAAGTCGCGTTGGTCACCTGCCCTGCTGAGGCCCAGACCTCCCCTATGAGGTCCTCTTCCGTCTCCCTGCTCCTGAAAGTCCAGACTGGGGCTGCCCCCACCAGTGTCCACTCGTGGTTCCTCAGACGTGTCAGTTCTTCCATTTTAAAGCGGCTTCTGAAATCCTTCCCTAGCCCAACTCAGCATCATTCTACTATTTCTTCATTTTTATCTACTGACTTTGTTTTAGCCTTCACATGTGGCCCCTCAGCTGCTGTAATCTGGGGAGGGGGGTGCAGCCATACCTTGGTGCTCAGGCCTTGATAGTAAGTTTTCTATCTGTGGAGTATTTCCTTTTTTTTTTCTTTTTGGGTCACACCTGGTGATGCATACGGGTGTGTGTGTGTGGGGGGGGGTGTTATTCCTGACTCTGTACCTCAGGAACCACTCCTGGCAGTGCTTGGAGGACCATGTGGGACACTGGGAATCAAACTCAGGTCGACCTTGTGTAAGGCAAACGTCCTACCCGCTGTGCTATCGCTCCGGCCCCTGAAGTATTTCCTTTTATTCACATCTTACTTTGTTCACATTTAGAATCAGAAACTTGATACATTCTTGGACATTTTTAAAAAAGCTTTATGGGATTGCTGATGTTTTGGGGGGGACCCACACGCAGCGGTGCTGTGGGATACTCTGGGGTCAGTGCTCAGGGGTCCTTCCCAGCATTACTCGAGGATCCATGCAATTCTGGGGACTGACCCTGGGAATCCTACACAAAAGCACGTGCTCAGCCCCTTAAGCTGCAACCCCACCCCCAACTCTGGCTTTTTTTTTCTATTAAAAATCTCATTTTCCAGGCAATACTGTTGAGCTGTTACCAGTCCTAATTCTTTTTTTCCATATATTGAATTTTTATTGAATTCGTTAATGTTAGAGTTCTTGCGATGCCAAACCATGCCTCAGAATTCAAAGAAAGAAATGGTACAATGGACAGTCTCATCTACCCATCACACAGCAGATTAGTACTTGGTTCATGTGCATTTTGATAATTCCACAATCTAATCTCGTCCTAAGTTTTTATTTACTTTGAGATGTTCTTGGTATACATTTCTAGTCACCAAACCACGATAGGCCTTGCAACTCCTCACCCATAAGCCTCTTGTTTCTTGTTTGAGACCCCCACTCTGGACTTTTTAGCACACCGTGGGCCAGGCAGGAGAGGGGTGAGTCAGCGCCTACCTAGTCCTGAGTGCAAAGGGAAATATTCACGGTTTTTGCCATCAGTTCCTCGAGGACATCCTCTATCCAGCTGAGGCTCTTTTCAATTCCTAAGTTTTCAACCATTTTCATGATCATTGTGTCCTGTACTATACTCAGTGCTTTCACAAATCTACGGAGATTTTATTTTTCCTCTCCCTCTGTCTAGCTAAACTGAAGATTGTTTCTGTGCTTGTTTGTTTTGCAGTGGAGGGGATTAAACCCAGGTAAGGCTTATGTTCTGCCTCTGAGTCACATTCCTGGCCTGAAGATGCTTTCGAAAGCAAAACCACCTCAAGTTCCTGAAATGTCTTTAGTCCCATATTTCCTTGAGTTTTTATAGTCAGGGTTCAAAGTGACACCTACAATTTTATTCTCAAACAATTTACATTTGGTTAGGTGGAAAGATTTGAATCAGTTGTAAAATGAGTATGAATGATTGGGGTGGGTTTCCTTATTGTGTTTTTGAAATAACTTGTAAATATTGGAATTATTTGATCCATTACACATACACACACTCACACACACATATACAAACATCTTATTTTTAAGCTTTTAAGGGCTGGAGCAATAGCACAGCGGTAGGGCGTTTGCCTTGCACGCAGCCAACATGGCCGACCCGAGTTCGATTCCTCCGCCCCTCTCGGAGAGCCCGGCAAGCTACCGAGAGCATCTCGCCCGCACGGCAGGGCCTGGCAAGCTCCCCGTGATGTATTCGATATGCCAAAAACAGTAACAACAAAGTCTCCAATGGAGACGTTACTGGGCCCGCTCAAGCAAATCGATGAACAACGGGAGGACCGCGACCATGACCGAAGGGCAAAATACTCTTTCTGAATTTGGTGGCAAATGCTGTATTCAAGACGTACTTTTTTTTAAAATTGTGGTAAAGCTGCTACTTGTCTTTGTCCAGCAACATAACAGTGTCATTTATTCATCAAATACATTGATGAATACTATATTGATATATAGTTGTTTATAATCTGTCCATATGTTACATCTACAGTTATTTGTTCCTTTTTCATTCCATGTTTTTATCTACTTTTTTCATGACAAAGCTTGACAGTGGTTTTGCCAGTTTCACTAGTCTTTTCAGAGAACTAGCTTTTGTTGTTAATAATTTTCTTTCTCCCTTTCTACTCATTTTTATCCTTATAGTTATTACTTCCTGCCTTATTTCTTTGATCTAAAACTGTGGCTCTTTTATGTTCTTAGTGTTGAATTCTGGATCTGAGTTAAATCATTTTCAATTTTTGTTTTATGACAAATTCAAAGTCATAAATTCCCCTACAACTTTTGGCTATGTTTTCATAGCTATTCCACTGTTTTTAAAATAAGTTCCAGTATGACTTCCTCTTTGTTTTCCACTTCTTAGACAATAGTGTTCTAAATATATTTAAAAAAAATCTAGACAAGCAAGATTTTATAGTCATCTATGACAATTTTCTAATTTATTTGTGGTCTAACCATCAGTAGAATGGCTATTCATTGGGCTATATTGATCATTTCTTTGTGGCTTATTTTATGATTTCTATAACTGCTTCATGTATGATTAAGCTATTAATCATGTACTTCTCTATTCTTTATCCTTGCTTACTCTTTTGTTTATAGGATTTGTCATTTTTAGAGATGAATATATTAAAATTTCCAAGACCAATTGTTGATTTATTTACTTCTCTATTAGCTGCCATAAAAAGACTTACATTTCAAGCTTAGATTATGTGCTACATGGATTTCATGATTAACAGATCTTAGTTATTTCTCCTTTTATGAAAACATAACATTCTTATGTCTTTACATGAGTTTTACTCTAGTGTGTCTAATACGAAAACGGAATCTTGACTTTCATTTCTCATTGCTTGTGTTTTGTTTCACGTTGTATTTGTTTTATATTCTAGTTTCATTTTTTTTTTAATTCATGTCACCTCATGTCATTGAACGTTCACCTTAACCCCTCATTTGTGCCATTGTCCTGATGAGGAAACTCAGAGAACTGACTTACAAGTACCAGCTATGAGGTACTGGGACTGAAACTCAGATCCACGTCTGACCTCAAATCCATGCTTTTCTATCCATCCCATTCACCCCTCATTTGTGGGGGTAGGTGGAGGATGGGTACCAGTCAATACTCAGAGGTTATTATTCCTGGTTCTGTGCTCAGAAATGACTCCCTAGTGGTGGCCAGGGGACTTTAAGCAGTGATAGTGATCCAACCGAGGCCATCTGCATGCCAGACAAGTGCCTGAGGCCCCCGCATTACCTCTCCTGCCCTACAACCTACCTATATCTCTTATGAAAACTTTTCTTGCTACTCTTGTCCTCTCTTACAGAAAGTCTCAGTTCACAGAAGACCGCTCTCATGAGAACTGAGTCTCCACCACCAGGCCAGGCTTACAGAGGACAATCCATAGACACTTTCATCTGATTCTCACACTCAGAGCAGGTGGACAGCAAGGTGTAATTACTTTTCTTTTTACAGATAGGAAGAGGCTTAGAGGCTAGTTGGTACTTGCCAAGATCACCCAAGGGACCAAGCTCTCAGATTTTCTCACCTGATCCCACCCAGCCTTTAGATCTTTCTTTCCTCCATACTTGCCCACAACCACTCCACTGGAAGCACCACCAGATGAAGAACACTTGTTTGTGTTTTTCTAACCTAGTCCCGAACATTTAAAATTTTATCAGCCTCAGTGTTCACACCCACAGCATTGGTACAATACTCCCATTTTAACAGAGTTCCTGAGAAACTGAGACCGTGGGAGTGCCTGGTTCTCAGAACCCTCCTGAAGTGAGTAAACGTTCCTGAAGTGGAGTCATGTCATAAAACCACTCACATCTTTGACCTCAGGTACAGGTTAAGAACTTAGGTTCTCTGTCCAGTTCTGTCTGCCGCGAAGCCTGATAAATTCTCTGCTGGGTGTCTGAGCGCGGGTGACTCTGCCCTTTGGGAACCCACTGAGATGGAAGAACAGAAAACGAGGATAAGGCATCAGAAGGGATTAAAGGGAAGAGGAAAGATGCTATGGGCTGTTTCCTGGGCCTCTGCTGGTTGGCTGGAGGAATCCTGCCTGAAGAAGAAAGACAGTCACTGATAGACTGGGCCCAAATACGTGGGTGGGGCTTCTGTGAAACTCTGTCCAATGGGGGTACCAATGGGATGTGGCAGGAGTGTGTCTCAACCTCTGTCTTAGGGTTGGGATCATCAGGCAAACCAAGGGAGGCAGAAAAAGGTGGGCTCAGCTCTCAGACTGTCCTCAAGGTCCCACAAGGCTGGACTCAGTAGGGCCTGCTGCCCAGAGCACCTGGAAATGCCAGGGCCTGGCCTCAGTGCTCTGAAAACTTTTCCTCATAAAGCACTTCTTCAGCACCAAGCAGCACCTGGACAACTGTCGGTAGCAAGTTCCCGGGAAGTTGGAGGACCTGGGAGAAGTGGGTTCCTCTGCCTACTAGAGTTCCTGATCAGGTGGGGGTGGGGGACTTTGCTGTCCCTCAAACCTTAGCAGCCGCCTGCAGACCTCGACTCTGAGAGACGGGCTGTCTCTGGGGTCACAAAGATGCAAGGGGAGGCCGACACCGCGGACAGCCTGGGTTGACTTGGCACTGCCCTTAGCTAGAGGGGACCCAACTGCTCTGAGCCAGGCAGCAGGAGTAGCCCCCCATTTCCACAGAGCTCCGTCCCGACTCACTTCCTCACTCTCCACCTCGTTAGGAGCAATCAGACACGAATCTGCCTCTGAACGGTGAGGTATATCCTTGGACAAACACCAACTTGCTCCTGACTGTTGCACGACAGTGTGGCAGCTTCCGACACTGTCCCAGCCCATGGCCAGCTCCGAGTGGAGCCTGCAACTGACCCTGCAGAGTCTGGAGGAACTTCCCGAGGGGCCCCAGCACCCCACCCACATGCACACGCCTCACCATGGCAGGTGTTGAAACCAGCCTGCTGACGTTTTCTGTTAGGCCTCGGGGACTGCACCCAGAGGTGCTCAGGGAGTATTGCTGGTTCTGTGCATGGCTCTGGCGCAGGGATCTAATCGGGGTGAACAGCATGCATGGTGGGCAGATGTTCTAATGGTGGCGCTTCAGACCTCCTCAGGAGAGGCAGAGGCCAGAGAGCAGAGACTGGCCCTAGGCTTGAGGCTGAGGGTGACGCCCAGAGGCCTAGGCACTGCCTTCTCCCGGACCACACTCTACTTCCAGAGTCTTCGGGAAGCGAGACAGATTCCACAGCAGAGGGGTGAGGGAGCCAGAGGGAAGGCAGGAGACTGTTGGGGGCCCTGCCAGCCCGGCTGGGAGCCTGTGGGCCATACCCCAGCAGGAGGCCGGGTTGGGGCTGAGGGTGTTTGCAGGCTTCTCTCATTGGGCGGATCTTCACTGTCGGGGGATCCTGCTCAGTGCCTCTCACAGGGGTGCCCCTTCCTGAGAGCCATGCAGGCACACAGCCTTCAGAAACAAGACACAGGCAGAGACAGGCGCATGAGACCCTCTGCACAGACACACACTCTCTCGATGGGGAATATTAAGCCCTAAGCATGTCACAGGTGTGCACGCACACACACACACACACACACACACACACACACACACACACACACTCCCCTGCTGAATCAGCCCATGTGGTCATCCCAGCCCCTGAGGAGAGGGGCTCCGGCTCATTCCTGGGGTGCCAAAGCAGAGTGGGGCAGTGATACTGGGGTGCCTGCTGGCTTTAGGCTGCCCTGTCATCCTGAGGCAAACCTCGATGCCTGTGTGTGTGTGTGGGGGGCCCATCGGGTTCCCTCCTTTCACCCATGTTCGTACTGAGAAAGTCCAAACTTTGGACCATGCAGCCTATTCCTGCCAGGCCCACATTTTATCATAAAAGCCATTTTTCAATCTGCCTCCTTATCTCTTTCAGACAACCTGCTCTGGGGTTTCTGGGAAAAAAGCAGTGCTTTATCAACAGGAAATGCTGTTCTAGGATCTCAGTGGCCCAGGCCAGAAACTAAGTCAGCGGGACCCTGCAGCGGGCAGCCGAGCAGATAAAACCCTAAAAGCAGCCTCCCTGGTGGCCAGAATGTGGGGGCCCCAGAGACCTCTGTGGGGTACATGGGCTAGAGTGGAGCTGCCAGCCTTCCAGAAGCCCTGAGTAAGGTAAGCTGGGACCTTAAGAACCTTCTCCTCTTGCTTCTCAGACTAGTGAGAGGCCAAACAAGACACGAGTCCAGGCCGATACTGCTGGAATCTTCAGAATGTTCCCAAGCTCTGACCGCCCAGTGACTGAGGGAGTCAGGGAGGACAGGGACTTGCCCAGAGCAGACGCACCCACGGCGCAGAGACAGGGCTGAAGGCACCGAGAGCTCGGGGGCATACCCGGCCACTCATCAGGAGGAAACTCAGCCCAGCAGGAGGAGCCAGTTGAAACAGGAAGAAGAGAGGAAGTTTGTGGGGCTGGGGGCCGGAGGGAGGCTTGGAAGGACAGAGCCAAGTAGCTGAACTGGCAGAGCAGGGGAGAAACTCCCGCACAGGAAGCATACCAGCCAGCCACGTGAATAGGACAAGCATGGAAAAGTCTGGAATAATTTTGCTATGGAGATGGGAAAACAGCCTCAGGCATGCTCATTAAGAATCCTGAAAGATCCCGCAACACGTTCAGGAGATGTTAGCAAGATTATGTTAAGGACATAAAGTGGAAGAAGAAAAACCTAAGAAGAAAAAGTACAAAAGTGTACAAGTTATGTAAAAGTCACTTCATACGGCGGGTAGGGCACTTGTCTTTCACACAGCCAACCTGGTTTGATCCCTGGCATCCCGTATGATCCCCTGAGCACTGCCAGGAACAATTCCTGAACACAGAGCCAGGAGTAAGCCCTCAGCATCATGGGGGTACCAGCATCATTGGGTGTGGTACCCCCACAAAAAATAGATAAAAGTCACTTCATTTACTAGCCTGATGCAGGGGGTGTCCTCACTCTCGTGCTCTTTCTGCATGGAGGGATTGGAAAGACTTGATTTGACTTTGACTTTTAGGCCATTTCTAATTAGTCCACAGCGTTACCATCTTCACCGTTAGATGCAGAGAAACGGGGCCTGGAGAGGCTCCTCGGCTCTTCATCCGAAGTGTTACTCCTGGCCACTGGGATGGAAGGGTCACCCCGACTGATGGGAACTTGGGCACTGACTCCCCACTCACTGGACTGTCCCCGCTCTCCACTGTGGGGAAATGCTGCCACATGGGAACCCTTCGGGTGATAAGCGCTAAGTTTTGGGTTAAGAACTCACAGGAACTTTGCCTGAAGAAGCCACAGCAGGGGACAGAGGCAGGCGTGGCCCAGTTCCCTGCTCTGCTGTGTGGCTGGGCTGTGGACGTTGAGGGCCGCTCAATATCCCCGCAGCGCCCCCAAGCCTAATCTCTGCCCAGTTAAGGGCCTCAGCCAGGAGGTCACAGGAATCTGGGGGTCCACGCAACAGTGTCTGCGCCCCAAGTGGAGGGAGGCTCCACTCCCTCGGGCCCTGACCCTCTTCCCGTCCATGACTCTCCCTGACTCAGGCCCTTGTGCCCTTGGCTTGGGGCAGAGGCGGCTGTGTATGATGCTCTGGGCCCAGTGCTCCGGCCCCTCGTGAAGGAGGCACTGGGCAGTCTCAGGTGAGCTGGCACACCATCATCTCCCATAGACCGCTCAGCCCAGGGAGATGATCTTCGGATGACCAAACCTTTAGTCAAAGTGGAAAACTTTAGGCCTGGCGTCTCCCACTCACTTCCGCAGCCAGCATCACCAGAGTGCCACCTCCTCTAGAAAGACTTCCTGGGTCACTTCCTGGGTCACTTCCCTCCTGCCCTTGCACTGCCATCCTGCTGGATCAGAAAAGACTGTTCCCTGGGGTCTGAATTTCCAGTTAGTCCTGGGCTCCCGGGAGGCTGCCTCACTCACTTTGTGGGCCCCACCTGCATGCTGGGCCTGGCCTGTTGCAAGCCTGAGACAGATGTTTGGCGCCTGAGTAAAGGTACAGACACCAGGGTGCTTGAGATCCCCGTGCCGGGCCTGCAGGGAGGGAGTCCCTGCGTACTGGGCCTGCTGTTGCCCAACCCTGACCCTGGAGCTGACGAGCCAATGAGGCATCACTACAATGTGGGCCCCATGACTGTGCTGGGCTCTTCCTTCCCCGGGACGGCCGCCTCCACCCACAAGGGCGGTTGCCAGGGACTCAGAGCAAGGAAGCCCCCAGGTCCCTGCGGGCCCTGTACCCAGAAAGCCAGTTCAAACATGAAGCTTCCCCAGCCGAGCACTCACTGCCTCTGTGTCATTAGATGGAGCACTCACCGCCTCTGCGTCCTTAGCCGAGCACTCACTGCCTCTGCGTCCTTAGCCAGAGCACTCACCGCCTCTGCGTCCTTAGCCGAGCACTCACTGCCTATGCGTCCTTAGCCAAGCACTCACTGCCTCTGCATCCTTAGCTGAGCACTCACTGCCTCTGTGTCCTTAGCCGGAGCACTCACCGCCTGTGCGTCCTTAGCCGAGCACTCACTGCCTGTGCGTCCTTAGCCAGAGCACTCACTGCCTCTGCGTCCTTAGCCGAGCACTCACTGCCTGTGCGTCCTTAGCCGAGCACTCACTGCCTCTGCATCCCTAGCCGGAGCACTCACCGCCTCTGCGTCCTTAGCCGAGCACTACTGCCTGTGCGTCCTTAGCCGAGCACTCACTGCCTCTGCATCCTTAGCTGAACACTCACTGCCTCTGTGTCCTTAGCCGGAGCACTCACTGCCTCTGCGTCCTGCCGTGACCCGTCATGAGACAGCACTTCCCGTGGCAATCTGGTGTGCTCTCGGCTCAGTCCTGGCACTGCTAGCTGGCTGGTCTGGGAGGCCCAGGGGCGGCACAGGGGAGCAGCACCAGAGGCGCAGTATGAGCCCTGGCATGCTTCCTGCTTTGGGGAGGGTTCACCTCAGCTGCCATCACCAGGCTCACCTGGTTAGGTGGTAAGTTGACCCAAAAAGTTGGGGAGTGGGATTCTGTGGGTGTGTGGCTCCAGAGAACAGCCAGCTCAGAAGCGGTTCATGATGGCAGACCCATAGCTGAACGGACCCCAGAGACGCTCTCTCCACCCACCGGGACCCTGAGCAGACACTGGGGTCCCCCTGGGAATCACACCAAGTCCACACTGCCGGACCATGTGTCAGTGTCCTCGTGGCCTGTGGCCCCCACACGCACGGGGCTGATGGCTCCCGTTCAAGCTGCCAAGTGATCACTATGATTGGCTGCCAGGAGATCAGGCCACCCCCCAAAACCAAGAGCAGAGACAGACAAAGGGCTGTGCTTCCCAGTTTTCTGGGTCCCAAGGTAGAGGAACACCTCCTTACACCCCCCCACCCAGCCTTCTTTTGCACAGCAAATCCACATCAAGGGGGGTACCTGCCCCCCTGTGAGCTCTGGTCTGAGCAGGATCTGGGGTCCACCTGACCATCCCCAGGGTGAAGATCACTCCCAGGAGGGCCCTGAGGGACTCCACACAGGAAGCGGCAGCTCTGTATGTCAACAGGGCAGATCTCAGCTGCAGGGGGGCCCCTGCACCAGGGGGTCCCAGGGACAGCAAGGACAGGATTCAGGATGGGGGCCCTGTACCCCCCACACCCTTCACTGCTGTCTCTCATCTGAGGGAAGGTGAGCCAGGGGACCCCTGGGAGTCTGCGGTACCCCTCCCCACCCAGCAGCTCTGCAGACCCTCACCTCCCCACCACGTCTGGAGTTCACCTGAGCTACAGGAGTTGGGGCACCTGTCTTATCACTATGCTGTCCACTGTCCCTGGCCTGTCATTCCTTTAAAATGAAAAACGAAACACTCTCAAAAAACTGTTCTAGAATATTCTGTCTGACCCCGTCAGGGAGAGTGGCATCCATGCTGCTGCTGGGACGGCCGTCCAGGGGGTGGGGGAGAGCTAACAGGGCTAACAGGGCCGCACGGCTGATCAATCGGAGAATGACCAGACGGCATGGCAGCCACCTGGCACGGGGAGGGTCAGGGGCGCAGGCAGGGAACCACGTGACTTGGGAGGCGGGTCTTGACTGCCACAGCCCCCGTGTGAGGTTCAAGGTTACCCCCAACCCCCCACTTTCCCTCCATCCCCCAACTAGAGACGTGCCAGCTGTCCATTTGTAAACGTATCTCATCCCAAGGGAGGGGCGTTGGCCGTCAGCTCTGGGCACCGGTGCTCGTGCTCCACGGGGACCGACAGACGCGCCTGCGCCCGTGTCAGGGCCAGCCAGAGGCTGCCCGCGCCTGCCCAGTGCCACGGCCCCTGGCCTGCAAAATCAGGGCGGGAAGAGCAAAATTCAGCCGGCAGATTCAGGTTTCCCAGAGTCCGGCAGCCACCCCGCCGCGGCCAGAGCACACTTGTTTACAGGGTCACCAACGTGACCAGACACCGTCCCCAGACCCGCATCTCATTCCTGACCCCCAGGCCCGGGTTCTGGGACCCAGCTACCCAAAGCGTAGCCGCTGGGAACTCTCCCCGACCCAGCAGCGCGGAGCCACTCTGCACAGTTCTGTCCCTTCCTCTTGTTCCCGCCGCTACCATCCTGGCTGCCCAGCCGGACTCTCCTCCAGAGCGCTCCTCCCCTCGTGCTGCTTTCCCCCAAGGGCTGGCCCAGAACCTTCCATGAGTTCCTGCAGCCTTCCAAGTGGTGCCCAGTCGCGCTGAGGCTGCAAACTTCCTCCAGGTCCAAACGCACGTTATTTCACTCCCTCCCTGGCCCTGTGCTGTGCTCCTTCCTCTTGGAAGGGCCCTGGGGGCATCTCGGCCTCCTCCTGATGGTGACCCAGTCTAGCCATAAACTCTGACCTTCAGACAGGCCTAGGTCAGAGAAAGGAAGGGGGGGGGGGGGGGACATGAGAGTCTCTGGCAGGGCCGCCAGGGTGGGAGAACCTGAGGGCAGGCTACAGACCCGCACCGGACAGAGCTCCTGGTCGGCCACGGTTTCCAAACCCATCTAATCCTAAGAATCACTTGAGGGGCCTCGCCCCACGTGTGGGCTGTACAGTGGGGCGCAGGGCTCGTGTGTGGTGGGTGCAGCAGGAGATCCCCAGGGCCAGAGACTGAGCCCAGGCGCTCCCGCACCGGGAGCGGGTTTTGCGCTGCGGTGGGAGTGCTGCGCACCTCTGTTTGGGCTGTATCTGGGCATCCCTCGCCGGGAGAGGCGGGTAGGGGAGCCCAGCGGCCGGCCACGCTGTCCTCCGTCCTCCCCCGACCCTCTTGGCACCAGCCCGCACGCCCCCTTCCCCAGCGCCCCTGCGCTGTCCTGGCCTCTGCGAGGCACCGCGCCCGCAGTGTGCCAGAGTCGCGCCCCGCGTTCCTGCCTTGAATCAACAGGTGGGTGGACGAGCTGCCCTCCGCCTCCCCGCGAGTCCCTGACGCCCTTGTTTTCCTCCTGGGTGTGGCCCGCCCGTGACTTCTCTCCCAGCTCTGCGCCCTTAGGTGGAACCAGGCTCCCGGCTCCCAGCGCGGGCGGATCCGTAGCCGGGACCAGGGTGCCCGGGCGCCCCCGAGTGCGGTCCCTGGGCTGGGTGCGCGCCCTGCGCCCTCGACGGTGCGCACCGCAGACTCCCGCCCTGCCTGGGGTGTGCGCGCCCGCCAGTCGCACGTTCGGGCCGAGCCTCCGGAACCTTCCGGGGCACCTGCCCCATCCCCGGCGCCGCGCGCGGCTGGGCCCGGCTCACCCAGGCCGGCAGGTGCTGGCCCCGCAGCTCGCGGCTGATGAACTGGCGTTCGTTGTCGAGGAACTCGAAGGCGGCGGCCAGACGCCCGAGCTTCCCGCGGCGGTTCCTGCGCCACCACATCCAGAGCGCGGCGCCCAGCAGCAGCCAGATGATGCTGAGTCCCAGGTAGCCGGCGAGGTAGACGGGAGCCAAGTAGAAGAGCACGCGCGCGACGAAGGTGTAGAACTCGGGTAGCAGCTGGCTGGACAGGCGCGGCCGGGGCCCCCGCGCGCCCTGGGCACCCTGCGCTCCCTGAGCACCCGGGGCGCCGGGGTCGCAGGGCTCCTCCCCGTGCATCCCGTCCAGGGCCCTTCAAGAACTTCAGCAGGGCTCAGGTCTGCGCACCCCGACGCCAGGGCACATAAGTCCCAGCCGCCGCGCCGTGCCCGCCTGCTCCGCGCCGAGTCTTCAGCGCCCGGGAACGCGGAGCTCGGGAACTCGGCGCTTCTCTCCGCCTGGTGCGGCTCCCGGTGACTCCGCCCAGGGGCGGGGCATGGAAGGGGCGTGGTCTCCGTGGGCTTGACAGAGAGGCGGGGTTATGGGGCAGTGTTTGGGGGCGGAGCCACGAGGGGCGGGGCCAGGTGTAACTGGCGAGCAACTGGCGGCCCAGCCAGCGCAGCCGGACGTTGCGCGCAGGCGCCAGCAGAGGTCGCTGTTACAACACGCCGGTAGAAACCCCGGGTGTAGTGGGTGCTGCCCCGGCGGTTTATGACTCAGGGAGGCACGTGCTCCAGTCATGAATAAACGTCACCGAAAACCATTTCCTGTACCCAGTCTACACTGTGCAACCGCGCGTAGGCTCCTAGCTGGGCATTCGAAGCTGCCACGGACCGGCTTGGCGGTCCTGTGTCCTTCCGCACCCCCACCCCTGGAAAGCTTAGATCCAGTCTCCAGGCCCCTGGTAAAGCTCAGAGACTCCAGCACTTACTGACCCTGGGAAAGGTCCTTAACTTCTACCCGCCAGGTAGGTAACTTGGAGTTCACAGGTCAACCATGGGGTGATTGTGAGGGTTAATACAAGGCCTGTTGCAAACAACAGCAATAACAGCAACTGCACTGCACTGTCCTCTCGTTGTTCATTGATTTGCTTGAGCGGGCACCAGTTAACGTCTCCATTGTGAGACTTGTTGTTACTGTTTTTGGCATATCGAATATGCCACGGGGAGCTTGCCAGGCTCTGCTGTGCGGGAGGGATACTCTCGGTAGCTTGCTGGGCTCTCCAAGAGGGATGGAGGAATTGAACCCGGGCCGGGGGCGTGCAAGGCAAACACCCTACCCGCTGTGCTATCGCTCCAGCCCAACAACAACAACAAAAGCAACAAAGATGTTACAGCAGGTAAGGCACTTGCCCTTATCCAGTATGATCCCTGAGTACAGAGCCAGGAGTAAGCCCTGAGCACCACCAGATGTGGCGCCCGCCACCCCTCTCTCCCCCAAAAAGACATGGATGGGAAAGATATGGCTCAATGAATGGGCTGAGCATTGCATAGAGGAGTTCATGTTCTGACCTGGCACCCCACAGTTCCCATAGCAGGGAGGCACACCTCCAGGTGTGGCCCCAAAACAAATTCCAAAAGGGCCAAAAGATGAAGTAAGGCAATTTCCTTTCATACGGTGGCCCTGGTTTAGTCCTTCCTACAGCCTGTGGTTCCCACACCACAGCTCCAGCACATCAGGGGCAGTCACGCTAAGGGGGAAGGACAGTGGCCAGGGGACAGCCTACACTGCGGGGACAGGGACCAAGGGAGAAGTGTCCCATGGCACAGACCCTTGAGGCCACAGTGAGACTCATCTCACGGCCCAGGGAATGGCGTAAAGGCTTGTCTGACACAAAAGCAAGCAAGTCCTCACGATGTGGAGAAGAGACTCGGCACGTTGTTGATGGGTTGTAACTGGTATGGTCTCCTAGAGACCACACTGAAATTCCTTTAAGAGAATTTCTTTTTCAGAGGGAGTAGGCTTGGGGGTTGAGGAGCTTGCCATGCACACAGTTAACCCCTAGTTTGATCCCTGCATCACCTGATCTCCTCAGCACTTGACAGAAGTGACCCCTCAGCACAGAACCAGGAATAACCCGAGTACTGCCAGGTGTAGCTCCTAAACAAAAAATAAATAACTTGATGAATAAAGAAAACTGTAATTATTCCGTATAATTCAGCAACACCGATGGATTTTATTTCATTTATCTGAAGACTCTGGAAACAGTCTTTTGAAAGAGTATTTGCCTGTGACAACACCGGTGTCTTTCTTCAGTTCCCGGATGGCTCCTGCAGCCCATCGCCAGGGGAGCAAAGAGAGAGGCCGTGGTCCATGAGGCCAGTGCTACTTCGCCACTCCGAAAGATGAAAGATGAAAGATGATGGTGGGGATACAGGGACAGCCGAAGACCTCCAGAACCAGCCACCACCATGCTGAGACCACTCTCCACAGGCATGAAGGTACCAGCAGAGGAACAAAGGCATGCGGGTCCTGGGGCTGAGATCTCCAAGCCTGCTTGGATCGGGGCTGAGCATCCTCCACCCAAATCCTCCACATTCCAGTAGGCAGGGGTCACACCCACCAACTGGCCCCCTGGCACCGTGTAATCCCATCAACGGCCAAGACCCAGAGACTATAAAACCCAGCTCCCAGAAGTGACATCTTATTATCTCGTTCTTGCTTTGGACAACCTGGCAGGCTACCGAATGTAACCTGCCCACATGGCAGAGTCTGGCAAACTCTCCGTGGCGTACCCTATATGCCAAATACCAGTAACAATGATGGGTCTCATTCTCCTAACCCTGGAAGAGCCTTGAATATAGCACTTTTTAAAAAAATCTCAGGGCTAGGATGAAGGAGACGTTACTGGGGCCTGCTAGAGGCAATCGACGAACAACAGGATGGTCGTGATCGTGATCGTGATCTAAAGACTCTGGAAACAAAACTCTTTTGAAAGAGTATTTGCCTGTGACAACACCGGTGTCTTTCTTCAGTTCCCGGATGGCTCCTGCAGCCCATCGCCAGGGGAGCAAAGAGAGGGGCCGTGGTCCATGAGGCCAGTGCTACTTCCTCACTCCGAAAGATGACGGTGGGGATACCCGGACAGCGCGAGGGTTAAGGCCCGCGCCTGCCTTCCAGCTAAAACTAGTTAGATCTCCAGCATGGCACACAGTCTGCGCACAGTGCCAGGAGTGTCCCTGAGCATTGTTGGGTTTAGCCCCCAAACAACAACAACAAAAAAGGTGAAGTTGTGTCTTTGGGGACAAAATGGGTGGAACTTGAGATGATTGCACGGAGTGAATAAGTGAGGATGGGAAAGTTAGTTCTTGGGAGATTTCACTCCTAGGGGGATATGGATAATGAAAGCAAGCAGACAGCAAAGCCAGCTCACTCCTGAGCTTGGGGGAAAATTTGGGGAAGAATGAGTGGATGGGCCTGGAGATGGGTTCATCGACTCCTGATACACAGGAAGAGATATTAAGCTCCCCCTGAAATTTTAAACTACTAAATTAGTAAAAGGGAAAACACAACAATAATTAACATTTTATATTTTTCTAAATCTTCCTCCTCCTCTTCTTCCTCCTCCTCTTTCTTCTTCCTTCTTCCTTCTTCCTTCTTCCTTCTTCCAAGCCACAGCCTCTTTCAAAACTTGTTTTTATGAAGTGATCATTTAAATTTTCAATTTAATTTACATTTTAAAATGAATTGGCACAGATGTGTCCTTAACACTCTTTCCTGAATGCCTGTAGGATGTGCAGTTACTCTTCTTTTAAAGTCTTGTCCCAGGTCTTTTTGTTTTCTATTTTAAAAATTTTCCCTCAATCTTATTAATTTTTATTTCTCTTTTCAAATAACCAATTTCTTTGGACTTATTCTATTCAGTATATGTCTGTCTCTTAGTCCAGTGATTCTACTTCTGTCTTTATTTTCTTTCTTCCTCTGGTTTTGGGGGTTTACTTTGCTGGATTTTTTTTCTTTGAGATAGAAATGAAGATAATTTCAACTTCTCTTCTATCTCCTCCTAGATTCCCCTCTAAAAACAGCTTTAACCGTCTCCCACAAGATTATAAGTAACAAATAACTAACATTTCTTTAGATCATATTTTTTCAAAGCATTGCATTAGAAAAAATGCATTTTCTAGTTTAGTAAGCATTATTTGAATAGAATAAAAAACTCAAGTCTGAAAGGTGTGATTTGACAACTTTTTACCAAGCACACATTCCCGCGGCCACATTTTCCAGATATGGGGCATCTTTATCACTGCAGGAAGTTCTCTTGCACTTCTTAGTTAATATCCATGTCCACGTATACATGTTTTGTTTCTATTACCATTAATGAGATGTGCCTATTCTTTCCCTCCCTCCCTCCCCCTCTCTGTTTTGGGGTCACAGCTGGTATTTAGAGGTTACGCCTAACTTGGGGGGGGGGTCCCTGGTCATTCTGGGATGGATTCTGGGCCTCCTTCAGGCAAAGCCAGTGCCCAGTCTGTAGATCTGTCTCCAATTCCAAATATGTGTCTGTCCTTTCTTTTCTTTCTTTCTTTTCTCCTTTTCTTTTCTTTTCTTTTCCTTTCTTCCTTCCTTTCTTCTTTCCTTCCTTCCTTTGTCCCTCCATCCCTCCCTCCCTCTCTCCCTCCCTGCCTTCTTTCCTTTCTTCCTTCTTTTCTTTTTTTTTCTTTTTGGGCTATACCTGGCAAGACTTAGGGGCTATTCCTGGCTCTGCACTCAGGAATTACTCCTGGTGGTGCTTGGAATAATGGTGCATCCCACATGGGATGCTGGAGATCTAACCTGGGTCGGCCATGTGCAAGGCAAACGCTGTACTATTGTTCCAGCCCCAGGATGTGCCTTGTGTCTGGCTAATGTGTCACCTGTGTGTTTCTGATATTTCTCTGGGAGGCTGCAAGTGTGAATATTTTTTAGTGCTACATAATAATCCATACACATTCTACACATGAAAATTCTAAAACTAGTTGATCTAGTCTCCTAAAGATAAAAACTTGAATTTCCCCCCACTAGTCTGGGGCTATTAGGGGGGAAAAGAGATGGCAGTGGGAATATTTGGACGGGTCTCTAGGTGGCCAAGTGTTGGCCCAGACTAGTGGAAAGTTGCTTGGTCTAAGGATTTGCAGGTTTTCAGTCTTACCAGCTACTTGCCAATGTTTCTAAATTTTACATCACAATGTACTAAATGAGCATTAACTTGACATTTTACAGATGTATGTAATTTTATATGTTTGTGTATGGATATATCCATATTGACAATCAGTTGTTTTTTAAATTTATCTGTTTAATTGACAGTAAGGAGTTCTCATGTTTTGTCAAACAGTTTTTGTTTTTGTTACTTATATTTGGTTTGGGGGCCACACTCAGCAGTGCTTGGGGCTACTCCTGGCTCTGACGTCATGAGTTACTCCCAGCTGTGCTCCACCTGGGCAGTGTGGGGGATCAAAGCCAGGCCTGCTGTATACAAACCTGTGTCCAGCCCGGTGAGCATCTCTCTGGTTCCTTAGACGTTTTTAAGAGTCATGGAACAATCATAGTTTGGGGAGTGCGGTGAGGCCATACCTGAATGTGCTCAGGGATTACTCCTGGCTCTGCACCCAGGAATCACTCCTGGCAGTGCTCAGGGGACCACAGGCTGTGCCAGGAGTCAAACTCAAGTCAGTTGCATGAAGGGAAGCACCCTACCTGCTGTGCTATCTCTCTTGCCCCAACAATCATCATCATATCCATGAATAATTTTGATTACTAAGATTTTCCACCTGTTGCACACTGCAAAGGGGACTGTGCAGGGGACTGTGTAGCTGTGGTGGCCCAGTACCCCTGGCATGGGCCACTGGTTAATGGCAAGACCCAGGACTGGCCGGTGCTCAGGAGAAAGGACTCAGCAGAAGAAAGCAGAGATCTCGGGAACCTGCCTGGACTTCTGCCTGAACCCCCTCTCAGCCACTTGCGGGTAGTTTGTGCTTGGCTCATGCTTTGACAAGTCTTGTAGCTTTCAGGATAGCGGACTTGCTGTCTCATTTTTGTCAAAGTCATTCCTAAATTTTTAATAATATTTTTCTTTATTTTGAGGAGGCTTCTGGGGATGCGTTTTCGGGGCCCAGAGACCCATTCTGGTGCTTCTCTGCCAGCCAGGGTGGTTATGAAATGTTCTGTCCCAAGGATGTGGCACTGCGGTGCTGGGGGTTACTTGGGCCACTCCTGGTGCTGGGGCCTTGCCATGCTGGGGATCAAACCCCTAATCAATCCTGTACTATCTCCCAATACCAGTTTTTAATAATGTTTATTATTATTATTTTTATTGTAGTTATTATATTTTGCAGAGTTGGGGATCAAACTCAGGACCTCACACATGCCAGGTAAGTACTCTAACACTGAGCTACGTCCCTGATCCTGTTGACTTAAAGATCTAGTACTCTTTTGTCTATTGACTTTCTATGCACCAAATTAACCATTTAGCTTACTTCTAGATTCATTTGCATCATCCAAAAAATATCCCCATGTTATTGACTAATAAGCATGTTTTCACTCTTCCTCTTGGTTTTTATATCTGTTTTATTTCATTGCCTTTGGGAATGGCCAGGCCTTCCAGTACAACTCTGGTAGAATGAGAAACATCTTCTCTTATTTCCGATCTTTGTGGGAAAGCTTCGTATTTTATCATTATGCAAGATTTAGCTGTAATTCTTTAAAGCTGTTCTTCATCAGATTAAAGAACTTCCCCTTTTATACTGACATTGAATTTGATTAAATGCTTTTCTCTGAATCTGTGGGGATGGTCATGGGTTTTTACCCCTTCACTCTGTTAATGCACCGAATTATGTGGCAGATTTGTAGATGTTTAATATGACTATCCAGATATATTTTTTTATTCTTAGGTCTTAGTTTAAACTCCAGTTTAGATTCTTTATGGTATCATTTTTTTATTCAGTTAAAAGTAATTCTATTTTTCACTGTGGTTTCTTCTTTGATCTACTAATGATTTGTAACAGGAGTGGGGAAACTTTTTGGCACAAGTCATTTGAGTACTTATTATTTCTTTTTTAATTTTTTGGCCAAATCCAGCAGTGCTCAGGGTTTACCCCTGGCTCTGCACTTAGGAATCACTCGTGGGGGCTGAGGGGGTGGGGGGACCATATGGGATGCGGGGGATTGAGCCTGGATCAGCCGCATACAAGGCAAGCTGCCTATCTGCTGTCCTCTCTCTCCAGCCACCATTTGTATATTTATAACATTATTCACAGGCCATACAATACAGGCACCGGGGCCATGGGCAGCCAATAACAAGCCGATGTCCATGTGGTCATGGACCAGATTAAATCACATGATTTCATGGGCCTTGGTACCCCCCTCCCCCACTGTGCTGATTGGACATTCCCCTCCTCTGATTTAGAAGTTCTTAGAAGTTCTTGTTTAATTTTTTAAATAGATGGAATTTTTTTTTTTTTTGCTTTTTGGGTCACACCCGGCGATGCACAGGAGTTACTCCTGGTTCATGCACTCAGGAATTACTTCTGGCGGTGCTTGGGGGACCATATGGGATGCTGGGAATCGAACCCATGTCGGCCATGTTGGGTGCGTGCAAGGCAAACGCCCTACCCGCTGTGCTATCGCTCCAGCCCCAGATGGAATTTTTTTTAAGAACTATTTAAAAAAAATTGATTTCACTGTGTCTAGGGAGCATGCTATGTGTGATTTCAACCCTCGGAAATGTCCTGAGTCTTGTTTCATGGCCCAGCATAGTCTATCTTACTCCCCTGGGTGCTTCGTTGCAATGGGGTAACCAGTCCCTAACAGTTATCCGAGGTCAGCCAGGAACAGTGGGGTCTGACTTTCAGCAGGAAATGGCCAGAAAACTCAGCCTGGTCTGGAGTGGGGGGTGCCCAGGCTTGAGGGATTCTTCCAACAGTTCAAATTTAGCACAAGTAGGGTGATTTGTGAAGCTCCAGGCCAGCAGGGTGTACACTGATTTGGGTGCGAGCAAATCAGTGGGAGGAAGGGGTGCATGCAGCTAGGAGTGCCCTAGGGCCCCCAACCCCTCTTCGGTCCTCCCCTCACCACTTCCACCTCCTCCAATCTGAGGCTGGAAACGGACCCTCTGCTCTGAGATGACGCCACCTAGTGGCCGGGAGCAGCCCTGGCCCGAGTCTGGAAGGCCCCACAGCCGGGAGCCGGGGATGCTACCTGGACCACAGTCTGCCGGGTCCTGCCAGGCTCACCGCGAGGACCGCCGGGCACCATGGCGTGCTCCTTGGATGTGTCAAAGATGGAATCCTTACAACTACCGCAGAACTAAGGGCCCCAGGAGCCTCAACTTCCCGGAGAAGTAACTCAGGATCCCTGCGGTCATAGCACCCGGACAAGGGTTCTAGTCAGGGCGGAGCTTTGCCCCCAATGGCACTTGGCGTGAGAATTCCCTCCCCATTCCCTCAGTGGCACTGTGGCACTGAGTGAAACCACAGGCGTTATTGAACACCAGCGTCCTCTGGACACTGCCTACCCCTGCCTGCCTGGGGGCAGCCCCTACATGGCATTGAGTTCCAGAAATGTATGTAATGTTGCAAACCAAAGTTTGACTCTTAAAAAAATGATCTTTCAGGGACTAAGGCACTTGCCTTGGGTATCCGACGCTCATTCTCCACCCCTGGCACTGCACCTGGTTCTGAGCCCTACCAGGAGTGATCCAAAACAAAACTAAACTAAACGGGGGTCTAGTCCCCGAATTCCATCATCCCTAACTCTTCATTTGCAGCTGTGCCCTCACCCAAGTGTGCGGTATTTCTGAGGACTTTCCTGCCAGCTGAGAGCGGTGAAAAGGGGGAACTCGTCCTTCTTGGACCCAGGAAGCAGCAGTGACTGGATGACCCCGGGAAATAGAACACCCACCCTACCCCTACCCAGCACAGGTCAAAGGGACCTGGCCTTCCCTGCTTCCCTCCTGGCATGCTGGTGGGCTGGGGATCTGCTAGTAGGCTGCAGAGACTCAGTGGGCAGCTTGCTGGGAGGACATGGTGTCTCCATGGCCAGGGCCACGAGGCGTGAAATCTAGGCTGGGTGAGCAGAGAGTGGTGAGGCCGCGCCTGGCTCTGCTCCGGCCTCAGGACATCTCTGGTCCAGAGACTGCACTTGTATCCCGAGGATTTCCAGCAGAAAGGTGAGTGGGGATGTCTTAGCAGCCCTCACAGCTCTGTACAGGAACTTCGCCTAGAAATCTGGGCGCACACCAAGATTGTGTTCCAGCCATAGGGCCTCTGATAAGACGGGCTGAGACTGAATAAATTACCCTGGGGTGATTGCTTTAGCACAAACTAACCTACTTCAC
The DNA here is from genome assembly GCF_029834395.1 of Sorex fumeus. Lineage (NCBI taxonomy): Eukaryota > Metazoa > Chordata > Mammalia > Eulipotyphla > Soricidae > Sorex > Sorex fumeus. The sequence continues at coordinate 68,144,829 of NW_026606101.1, read as the reverse complement.
ACCCAAGTCCTGGACAGCATTCCCAGTGAGTTAAAAAAAATTTAACTTCAGGGGCTGGAGAGATGGGTAGGACATGTGTCTTACACGCAGCCCACCTGGATTCAATCCCTAGTACCCCAAATGATCCCCTGAACCCAGCCAGCAGTGATCCTGAGCATCACTAGATGTGGCCCCCAAACCAGCAACAAAAATAATAACTTCATCAACATGGTAAAAGTTAACACTATTGGAACCATGTTGTCTAAACTGTAATAGAATACAATTTTTTTAATTCAACTTTTTAAAATCCAACAATGACCAAATATTGGCCGGTTATTGTTTCTAGGTCATCCCATGAATTTTCTCATTTCATATTCACCCCAATGATATGAGGACTGGCCAATTCCATTTTATTACTTAATGGATTAGAATGAGCTGCAAAGAAGGCACCAATGTGAAGATATTAGAAGAAAATTGTATCTGCATGAGAAAGGGCTCTGCTAGCAACGGCACCAAAGACAGAAATTATTACTGGGAAATTTCCTGCTTTGGGTTGAAAATAAAAATGTGTATGTTGCATAAAAAAGAAGCGACACATAAAAAGAGAGAGAAAATTTCTACCTGCTGAGAAAATCTTTTTCAATAAAAAACTTTGCAATAAAAATGTAAGTAGTCTGGGATAGGGAGATCGCTGGAGGGTGCCAGGTGATGGGGACAGAACGAGTCACATGCCCTGATGTGAGGAGCCCAGATTTGATCCCCAGCACCAGTGGTCCCCTGAGAACAGCCAGGAGCATCCCCTAAGCACTGAGGCAGAAGTGGCCCCTGAGCAGCACTGGATGTGGCTCAAAAATGAACCAAAAATCAAGGCCAGTAAACATGAAACAGACCAAAGTTCATAAGAAAAGTGAAATATCCAATAGGAAATTGAAGAGAGTATATTTAGGCATAAAGAATAAAAATTAGGGACTGGAGCAATAGGACAGTGGGTAGGGTGTTTGCCTTGCATGCGGCTGACCTAGGTTCAATTCCCAGCATCCCATATGGTCCCCCAAGCACCGCCAGGAGTAATTCCTGAGTGCATGTGAGTGCATGAACCAGGAGTAAGCCCTGTGCAACGCTGGGAGTGACCCCAAAAGCAAAAAATAAATTAAATAAATACATAAATAAAAATAAACCATTTTAAAAAAAAAAAGATCATACGATTCAATAATAAAAAAATTATACTGGGGATAGAGCAATAGTACAGTGGATAAGGCACTCGACTTGCACATGGCTGACTTGGGTTCAATTCCCGTCATCCTGTATGGTACTCTGAGCATTGCCTGGAGAGATTCCTTGAGCACATAACCAGGAATAAGCCCTGAGCATTGCCACACGAGGCCCCTCCCAAACCAAAAGGAAAAATCATATTGCTGTTTAAATAAATGAAATAGGAAGCAGATGGCATTTTCTCTCACTAATCCCAGATGTCCTGGAGGACGATGTTCGTTGGGAGGTGGGCGTGCAGGGGCTTGTGATAAAGGGGGCGACTCTTTCATCTCGGCCCGGCTCCAATGCGTGGCTGAGACACCCCCCCCCCCACCGCCTTATTGGTCCCCTCCATCGTTCCCTTACATCGCTTCCAGCGTGGTCTCGTGCACGCCAAGATCCTCTTGATTCACCATTCTTGGCATCTCTGATCATTTCACTTTAAAAATCAACTTGCGTGCCAACTTGCTTTCCAGGAAGGCTTGAATCTGTTGGTTGATGGGGGAGCCGGACTGCAAATGAACAGAGCTGAGTGGGGAGACAGGGAGGGGCCCTCAGGAGAGTGAGGCAGGGAGGACGAGGGGCACCAGAGGGACCGTCCCGGGGATTGGGGGTTTCTTTGCAGCGAGGGCCGCCCTGCCAGGTAGACAGAGACCCGTAAGAGCCATACCCCACTTTTCGGGGCTATGGGGGGCTGCCTCACCTGCCCTTTGCTCTCCCGGCTTCCTGAAAGGACCCTTCTCACGGGTCCTTTGACTTCCTCTCTCAACTGTCAGAAACTACCAGAAAGGCCTTCAAGCCAGAAAAGGAGGCCAAGAGGCTCCCCTTGGCGGCTCTGGGGCGCTCTGGTCACAGTGGGGTCTCCCTGGCAGAGGACACCCATGTGCACAACTGCGCACATGGTTTCAGGATGCCCAGCTCTGGGTCCCTGGCTGGGGACTGAGGAGCCCCTTAGCCTGCGGGGAAAGGGGCCAGGAAGCCCCGGGGCTCTGCTGCTGTTCTCCAAGTGATGGGCACAGGGTGAGCTGCGCCAAGGGGAGGGATTTCCCAGCCCCACCTGCACCCCCACATGCATTCAGAGGTTTTCAAACTCTGGGAAACATCAGAATCTCCAGCAGGGCTCCAACAGGAAAACCTCAGCGGGCTGCAGCGCTAGCCCAGAGGGCAGGACTGGCCTTGCACGCAGCCGTCCCGAGTTCAGTTCCTCGAAACCCCCTGTGGTTCCCCGAGCACCGCCAGGAGTGATCCATGAGTGCAGGAGTAAGCCCTGAGCACTGCCAGGTATAGCCCAAAAACTAAGAAAGAAAAACACAGAACCTCCAACTTAGTGGGTCTAAGATGGCGCCAGCAACTGGCATTGCTTTTTCTATGTTTTAATTTTTTATTTAAAGAACCGCGATTTAAAAGGTTATTAATCTTGAGGCCTACAATATCTCAACACCAGGCCCACTTGTGCTGAGCGGTCAACTTGACCCCTTCTCCAGAGTCCCCATGCTCTAGCCCGAAACCCTTCCCCCGCCTTGTTACCTCATTCCAAAGTTCTGCAGTTAAAGCCCAGATCTCGTGTTTTCAGCGTTGTCTGCGGTTAAAGGCCGTATCTCCTGTTTTGGGCGTTGTTGAGTCTGTGGAGATGTCGCTGTACCGTCTCCCCCATGCCCGGGATGTCCGAAGCCCCAACCCCTGTTCCCCCAGCAACTGGCGTTTGGACCAAGATCCGCCTGAGGCTGAAGCAGCTGGTCTGCCAGGTGGGCTGGAGAGGTAGGCCAGTGGGGAAGGTGCCAACCCCAGGTTCAACCCCCGGCACCGCAAGTGGTCTGCTGAGCACTGCCAGGAATGACCCCTGAGCACAGAGCCAGGAATAAGCCCTGAGCACAGAGCCAGGAGTAAGACCTGAGCACTACTATGAATGGTCTGAAAACCAAAAGAGAAGAGAGCTTGTATAACACGGGCCCAGGCTGCGCTCTGCTCTCCTGCCTCTCCTGTGCTTTCCGTCCTGCGTGCCTGTCGGGCATGTGTCTTGCGTGCGCCCCTGGTACCACACGGTCCCCTAAACATTGCTGGTGTGGGCTGGTGCGGCGTCGTGTCCTGGGGCCCTCACGTTGCCGACTCTCTCCGGCAGGGCCTCCCGAGCAAAGCAGTGCAGTAACAGAGCTGGGCGCACGTCAGGAAAATGTTTCAATGTTTGAAGTGCGAGCTGGGCGCCCACTCGCCACACCTGGGGGCGGGGATGGGTGGTCGGGAGCTGGGGCGGAGAATGTGGGTCCTGAGGCAGGCGCAGAGAATGTGGGTATTTACACATATTCCTCACACCATCCCCACACACTCTTTGCACTCACACACCCATATACCCACATACACCCCTAACACCCCCACACAGACACCCCCAGACTCACACCTACAGCCACATCCCCTCACAACCCCCACACTGCCCCCACCCACATATATACCCTGCATCTCGTACATGTGCGTTTGTGTGTATGTGCGTGTACGTGTGCATGTGGGCATGCATGTGTGCATGCTTGTGTGTGCATCCATGTGTGTATGTGTATAATGCATGTCTATGCATGCATTCATGTGTGTATGTGTGTGTGCATGCGTATGTGTGTGTGTGTACATTCGTGTGTGTGTGTGTATGTGTGTGTGCGCGCGCACATGTGCTGGGGGCTGTCCTTGGCCCTGACCTCAGCCTCTGGAATGTGAGTGTGCCCAGGTCTGTCTCAGCTGCCCCGCTGTGGTGCTGTCAGTACTGACCCACCCTGTGCCCAACCCCCCCACCCCAGGGCCTCTCCCTCAGCCTGCGTCCTGGCTCTGAGATGAGGGAGGGACAAGGGGGCAGCCTCGCAAGCCCGGTGTCACCTATGCTCCCCTCCGTCCCGGCTGCGTGGGAGAGAAGCCGCCTCCAACCCCGGGGCCCCTCCCCGCTCCAGCTTCTGTCACCGGGGTTCAGGGAGAAGCGGGGCTCTGTAGCAGTTCCTGGGGCCCCCACACAGGGTCCCCCACACTCCAGGCCTGCATGCATGCCGCCCCAGAGCCCTGTGGCCAGCCCTGAGCCATGGTTTGGGGGTCTCGGGAGAAGCTTGGCTGGAGGCCCGCAGGCTTAGCTAGAAGGGGCCAAACCGTGGGGACCGAAGGCTGGGGAGCGTCAGGGCCCAGAAAGGGCGCTGGCCACCTAGCAGGGGTCCCTTCCGGCTCCTGGAGTCCCCTCCCGTGAGCCCCCACGCTCAGCATACTGCGGGGGGGGGGGGGGCGCATGTGCCACTCTGCACAAGGAACCTGCCCGCAGGAACCTGGGTGTTGCCGGCACAGCCCACGTCCGTCCGGGACCTCCAGTATCAAGAGCTGGTCGGGGTCGCTGGTGACTCTCATGGTGCCGCCCTGGCCTTCAGACCCGGCCCAGCAGGGGGACGCCCTCCGCACCCGCAGCGCCCCTTCCCTTCAGCTGCGCCCTGTCAAACAGGAGGAAGTGACCCAGGCGGGACATTGGCAACAAGACTCAGGGAACGTTCTGGAGCAGAGGGAAACAGCACCCGCGAGCATCTCTTCTTTTCTTTATTAATGAACTGAGATCCACAAAGACTTCAGAAAAAAAAGGTACAGGAAAGGCTCCAGCCTGGCGGCTTCATGGCCACGGGCAGCCAGCTGTCCATGGGCGTGGGCGAAGCGGGGAGCCCCACCCGGGGCAGGGGCGCGCGGGAGTCCAGGCCTTGCTCCTCACGGCCCCTGACACGCAGTCTCTCTACCCTGCACAGCTGGCGAGCCGCTGGCTCCGGGCTCAGCCCGGCCCATGGGGGGGGGGGGCGGGGGGCGGGTTAGAGCTGCCACGTGTTAGTGTGACACAGGCCACCCGAGGGCCACACGGAGACATGACCCAGGCAGGACACACACAGGTTGGGAGATTTGCAGCAAGACTCGTGGCATGGAGCAGGGCAAGAACCTGGCGTGGCCACAGGCTGGGGGGCGCGGTGGGGCAGACCACGGCAGGTATGACAGCCCTTGGGGTGGGGGGGGCACCAGGATCTATAAAGATGTCTGCGCACACGGGGGCAGGGGTTTGTGGGAGGGGGAGTTCAGGAAGCACATGCGCCAGGGGATGCCGAGGGGGCTCCAGGCAGTCGCCAGGGTCTCACGTCCCAGTGGGACCCTTGGTCATGCAGCAGTGTGGCCCGCTGGTCCCCTGGCCTGACCCCATGGGGGTGCACAGCAGAGATGTCGTCTTGGAGTGCCCCCCACCCCCATGCAGGCGACTCTGGCCCGTGAGGCCCTGGGCACGGGTCCCGGTGCCACAGAGGTGCCCCTTTAGGAAGGACAACTTAGCTCACCTCTGTGGCTGGCGGGCCCTGGAGTCCAGGGCTGGCCACTGACAGAGGCTGCGGGCCACCCCTGGGGGCTTCACACAGGCTGAGCTCAGGCTGACAGGAAGGGGGGCTGGGTGGTCCGAGGCGCTGTTCTGCGGGGTGCAGAGTGGACGCTGCCCCTGGGCCCTGAGGTCAGCTGCCAGCACCTTCCTGCTCCCTGCCAGGGCTGTGCTGCTGGGCGGGCCGGCGCTGCATGCTTCGGCAGAGGCTATTGGCCTGACTGCAATTCCTCGTCCTCCCCATCACTCCTCCCTGCAACACCCACCAGTCTCCCTCCTCCCACCTGCCTACTCCCTCCTCTCCTTCCCTTTTCTGTCCTCTGCATTCCTCTCCCCTCCTCTCCTTTCCCTGCTCCATCCTCCCTGTTCCTCTCCGCTCCTCCTCTCCTTTCCCTGCTCCATCCTCTCTGTTTCTCTCCCCTCCTCTTCTCCTTTCCCTGCTCCGTCCTCCCTGTTCTCCCTGTTCCGTTTCCCTCCTCCTCTCCTTTGCTCCCAGTGAGTGCTGCTGTGCTCCAGGCGCCTCAGGGGTGCCTAAGGGCAGAAATGAGCCTGATCTTGATGGTGCTTAAAATGCTCATTAACAGGAGGAGCTCGCAGGCAGCTCTCAAGGACCTGATCTGGAATGTTCTTAGCTCTCAGGGACACATACACACCCCCCCCAAACCAGCCATTCGAGTTCCCGTGGCTATTGGATTTGGCTGTCGAATCGGCAGCAGACCTCCCACAATGGGCTGGGGACCACCACCCCCCCCCCAGCACCCAAGCTCTGACCACCTGCCAGGCCAGCTGGACTCTCCCATCCCCAGGGTTCTTTCTCCAAACAATGCCCAGGGCCGCTGCAAGGCATGTCCTAGCCTGGTAGCCAGTGGGAAGTCAGGTCCTTAGCTGCGATGCCTCCACTCTGAGGCGCACTGCGGCCCCCAACCCCGACCCCAACCCTGAAGGGAAGCTCCCAGCCCACATGAGCACCGCTTGGTGAGGAGGGGCCGTGAGGAACAGGCCTGGGGGCCACACGGCAAGCCCCTGTCCCCATCCTCCATGGCGTGGGGCCCAGCTGAGGTCCACGAGGCCCGTGCCCGAGCGGTCACCTCTCTGAGCCCAGGGGCCAGAGCTGGAAGGGGCAGAGGGGACCGGGTCCCGCTGATGAAGACATTGCCGACCCCTGACCTGGGCTGTGGGGGCGGGACAGGGAGAGACGGGCACACCTCACAGCCCCCCGCCTGGCCAGGAAGTCAGCGTGACCCACTGGGAAGCCCACCCTCCCATTTTGTTGTATTTCCTCCCAACGAAATACAATCCTGGGTCTTGAAGGCGGCATTTGCCCCTGGAGCACGTTCACTGAGCAGCGCCTCTCCTTCCTGACTCACAGGGGAGTGGGGTGCACCCCTCCCCCACCCCGTCCTGCCACACACAGGTCCCACTCACTTCCGGGCTCTCGGTCACCCCACTTTTCTCATTGAGCTGGCCCTGGGCACGGCTGGGGAAACTGAGTCAGAAGAAGCCACAGCACTTCGGACAAGCCATCGTAGTGGACTTGCCGGAGACTCAGAATCTCACCAGGCAGTGGGCCTAGGTCCCTTTAATAAAATAATAATCACTAAAATAATTTAAAAATCTACAAAAGACACCCAAGCTTAGACGGGGCGGGGGGAGGGCTGTGGGGAGGGGGTGGTTCATGGCTTGTTGGTGTGAGGGTGAATACGACCCGCACAGGGCCCGGCGGTTCAGAAAGGTGGCAGCCCCCAGAGACAGGAGGGCCTGGGTGCCGCCTCAACTTACCCCCCACCTCCTCGTGTCTCGTGAGAGGTGGGGAGGACCCAAGCGCCACGCCAGGCCACGCGCACCCCTGTTCCCCCTTCCAGCCCCAGGTTCTCGGCGCGGTCCAGCCGCCGCGGGCTCCTGAGGCCTGGCCAGTTCCTGGTCCCTGTGCCCGGGGCCTCGGGCCTGTCACAAAATCACACACTGTAGTTTGTGGGTGCCGGTGGCTCGGTCCCCCCGCCACTTGGTTTTCTTCTTCTTCTTCTGGCTCTTTTCCGGAATCTGTTGCCTTTGGAGACAGATACGGTCTGGTGAGCCTGGGGGCGACTGCACCAGTCCCGACCCCCAGGCTGCCCTGTAGGTGACTGACCGCCTAGGCCCAGAGATTCTCACGCGGCCTCGCGGCATGTCCTGTGTCTGAATCCCACCCTCACAGGAGCCACAAGCCAGAACAGTGGGGGGTGGGGGGACATGGATGGATGGAGAAGCCAGGGAACGGGCCTTGGAGGGGGAGCGGGTTCCTGGGGGCGACAGACCTGATTCCGGGAGGTGGAGGCGCTCACCTGATGACCCGGACCAGGTCATGGAAGGCTTTGTCCACATTCAGAGGTGGGTCCTTGGCGCTGGTCTCGATGTAGGGAATCTGCAAGGCCGGGTGGGGGGCGTGAGGACCCCCAGGGGTGCTGAGGAAGCCTGTACTTGCCAGCCCCTCAGAACCAGGCCCCTGTGTGTCTTCCTGCTCCTTCAGCTGGGAGGTTCTGCTCACCCCTTTCCAGTTTCTCCTTGTTCAGTGCTCACGGAGACACTTACTAGACACTACAAAGAGGACTTTTTATAGATGAAAAATGGTCTTTTTATATGCTGGAAGACCATAGCAGCAAGGGGACCCTATGGCGCCGGGCATGTCTTGCGACACCCGGAGGGAGAGTGAGTCCCCAGGTTCCGCCCAAGCACAGGGACCCTCCTGTCTTCCTGGGTCCGCCCTGTCTCTGCTGCAGAAACATACCTGGTTACCTGTGACCTGGGTGGCCAGGATTTTAGCAGCAACAAGATGCAGATGGCCTGGGCAGGGGGGTGTGGGGGGTCCCTGCCCTAAATGCTGGGGTCTGCCAACCTCATCCCACGGGGTGGAGGGGCTCCCACATGAGGATGGGGGGCCCAGGGGAGGTGACTCGAAGGGGGCATGTGGAAGCCCTGGGCCCCCTCCCCATCATCACGTGGTCCCCCGGCACTGCCATGGCCCCCAAACCAGAAACAAAAAATAACAAAACCATTAGGACGCTATGGAGAGAGACAGTGGCTGCTTGGGCTGGGAGGCACAGAGCCCCCTGGAGAGACAGAGACAGAGACCAGCCCCCTCCCCCTTGGGTGTGGGAGCACTGCCTGGGGGTGGGAGCACCATCGCTAGAGGGGAGGCCACTTCTGCCCCATCCCAGCTCCTTCATTTGCAGATGGGGGCTATTTGCTGCCCCTCTCAGTAGCACCCCACCCCACAAACACATGCACACACACACACACATGTGCACGCATGAATGCGTGGACACGGATGCACAAGGCACGTGCACACACGCAGACACAAAGAACCTACGCTGTGTTTGGTCGCCATCTCCTTCCCTTGCTCCCTCGTGATCTTCCTCAGGTGCATCAGATCCACCTTGTTGGCCACGAGGATCATGGGGAAGGACTCCCTGGGGGGAGAGGGGAGCGACTCCTGCACTCGCAGCCCCCTGCCCGGCCCCCCTCACTGGCTGAGACCGCCTGAGACCCTCCTGTCTGGGAGGGGGAGAGGGGCTGGGCCACAGTAGGGCAGGTCGAGGGGGCTGGCCTTGCCCGTGCCCACCCGGCTTCCATCCCCAGCACCCCACAGGGTCGCCTGAGCCCCACCAGGAATGACCCCTGAGCACCGGGGGAGGAGGAAGCTGAGCTCTGCTGGGGATGGCCCCTTCCAAAACTAAAAAAATAGTTGGGAGGGAACGAGCCGAGCCAGCCTGGGCGGGGCGGCGAGGTGGGTGAGGGTCCAGGGCTGGACACTGGCACCCCAGGCCTGCTTCCTCCCATCTCCCCTCCCCTCGCAGAGCCCTAGGCTGACCTCCAGGAGGGGCCTCGAGCCAGACGCCCCCCTGGGTGGGCACAGGAGGACGGGCAGCCTCCCAGTAGGCGTGGCAGACGGGATTGTGCAGGAACACCCTGCAGATGGGCGGCAGTCAGCCTGTCCCCTTTTCCCTCTGGGCTCTGCAAGAAAGTCCGATGTTTCTCCCCTCAACATTGTTTATATTTTCTCCTTTGAGGGCCTTGGAGGCAGGGCACGGCCCACACGAGTCTCCTGAGCTCTGGCAGGGGCACAGACATGAACATGAGTGTGTGTGTGTGTGTGTGTGAATGTGTGAGTGTAAGTGTATGTGTGTGTGTGAGTGACTGTGAGTGTGTGTATTAGTATGATTGTGTGAGTGTGGTTGTTTGTGACTGTGTGGTGGTTCTGTGTGAGTGTATGTGTGTGAGTGTGATTGTGTGTGATCGTGTGGTGGTTATGTGTGTGTGTGCCTGTGTGTGGTTGTGTGTGTGAGTGTGCGCGAGTGTGAGTGTAATTATGAGTGTGGTTGTGTGTGATTGTGTGAGTGTATGAGTATGTGCGGTTGTGTGAGCGTGTGTGAGAGAGTGCGTGAGTGTCCGTGAGTGTGTGAGTGTGTGAGTGTATGAGTATGTACGTGGGTGTGTGTGAACGTGTGTGCGTGTGTAAGTATGTGAGTGTGTGAGTGAGTGTGCGTGAGTGTGTAAGTATGTGAGTGTGTGAGTGTGCATGAGTGTGTAAGTGTGTAAGTATGTGTGCATAAGTGTGGGCCTTTCCTGACGGGAGCCACCCCAAGAGCAGCTGGGCAGTTGCTGCTTTCCTGTAAAGTCCCTTTTATGTGCACGCGCTTCTTCGAGCCCCTCCTGGCTGAAAGACCCCTTAAGCTTCCCGGTCTCTGGGTTATTTACTGCTCTGAGTAAAGACAGCACAAAGGCGGCTTTTCCTCAGGGGCCTGAGGTGACAGCGAGTTCCAGAGCAGGGGTCCAGAATGGCACCTTGGGGGACGATGGTGCTGAGGGGCTGGGAGGTCACTGTGTTGGCCTGGCCACCGCGGGTTGGGGGTGGGCACCCAGGGACAGGGAGCCCGGGAGAGGAAAGACAGCTACCCAGACAGACTGCGGGTGCCGCCTCACCTGTCCTTGACACGCAGGATGAGCTGATGGAAGCGGTCCACGTGCTCGAAGCTGGCCTTGTCAGTGACGGAGAAGACGATGAGGAAGCCATCACCCGTGCGCATGTACTGCTCCCGCATGGCGCTGAACTCTTCCTGGCCCGCTGTGTCCAGCACTGTGGGGAGCCACGCAGCCGTCACCCGGGGCCAGGCACCCTAGCCCCCTGGCTGTGCCTTTAGGGACCCCTGAAGGGTCATCAGAGGCTGACTCATCTGGGGTCCCCCGGCTGTGACATCGGTTAGCAGCCCTGAGACGGCTCCCCAGTGCCAGGCCGGGGTCCCGGGGACCCTTGTGCCCAGCCCCCGCACTTCCAGGAAGGAGGGTTCACAGTGTCTGAGCACAGACTGGGGGGACTGGCAGGAGGAGGACTCCCGGAGAGCCGGGCTGGTTTCAGGGTGCTGGGAGGGCAGGCTCAGGGCCTTCGCCATCCACCCACCCTCACTGCCCCCAGCCCACCTGAACCATGACCCCTCCCCCAGCAGGGATCTCCCATCTGAAGCACTGCCTGACCCCCTCGGGTGCATGAGCCCAACCGGGCACAGCCTGACCCCTCAGTGTCCCACAAGTGCCCCTGCCCATTCTCCAGCCCACACGGTCAAGTCATCAGGTCACGTGGGGAGGGGTCAGGGGTACAGGTCAGGGCCCCAAGGCTGAGCCGGCCCTTCACTGCTGAGAGTGGCCCCAACAAGCTCACCACTCTATGCAAGTCTCCGAAGAAGGGGTGCACAGGGCAGGCACAGACGCCCCCCAGACTCCTCCCCAGGAGCCTCTCTTCCTCCCCCTCCTCCTGGAGATCCCTCCCCCTCCCCCCACTCCGTCCCCCACTTCGGTGAGCTGACTCAGCACTCTGTTGGTCGAGCCCCATGGCCCACCCCACCCTTCTCAGCTACTCCCCTTGCTGTCCCTTCTGTGGGACCCTAGCTGGACCGTCAGCTCCCATCTGTGCGAGGCATCTGCAGACGCGGGGTCTCCTGGGAGTGAGCGGCTGCAGGCCTGAGGCCCTGGCCACTCAGTCATTCCCTGAAAGCAGGTGCCAGTCTCCCAGAAAGGGGGGTGCACAGGGAGGCTTGGCAGGACCCCACTCAGGCCTGATGTGGAGAAGCTTCTAGAAGGGTCTGTGGTGAGCATGGTCTCCTTATGGACGGAGAGCAGAGAGCCAGAGGCCTGGAATGGGGTGAATGGGGAGCTAAGGGCAGAGATGAGGGTCTGGGCTGGAGTGACCAGGGGCCTGAGGGCAGAGATGAGAGCCTGAGCGGGGTGACCAGGCAGCACTGAGGCTGGGGACGAGAAGTCGCTCTGGGCCCTGCCACACTGTGGGGCGGGGGGGGGGTCTCTTCATCTAAGCAAGAGGCAGTAAGACCCGGAGGCCCCTGAAGTCATTGACTCTGGGGCTGGATGGCTCAGTGGCAGGGCACACATGTCAGGCCGTGGGCTCACCCCCGCCCCCCACCCCCCGCCACACACACCGCAACAATAACAGGGAAGCAAAGGACCAAATTCCTGACATAGAGCTAATGCTGGCCTTGGCTTCTGGGGGAAATCCAGACCGCAGCGGAGGAGTTAGGAATTCAGGCGAGCAAGGCGGGCTGGGCCGAGGGCGTGAGCAGTGGCCGCACTGAGGCCACTTTCTAAGACAGGAGCCTGGCTTCTGGGAGGGAAACGAGGGACGTGAGGATGACAGGAACAACCTGAAGACAAGGGCCCAACTCGTGGAGGTGACACAGGCTGAGGTGAGGAACCCCTGACCCCCGCTGGAACATCGATGAGGTGCTGGCAGAAGTTGGTCAGAAACAGGAGAGAAGGGGACCAGGAGCAAGCAGCAGGATGGAGCTACCACGGGGAGGACTTCCGGACCCCAATTCCGTGTCCCCTAGGGCAGGCCCCTGCAACCCTGACTCCGCGCAGCTCAGACCCTCCTGCGGGCCTCAGTTCCTCACAAGGACATGAGTGGCAGGGCCCCGTGTCCTCCCTCATGTGTTGAACCTTCCAGAATTACTTCATCGGGATGCAACAAGAGGCTTATGGCCGCGTGAGACGGAACTCTCCATTTCAGAGTGAGGAGCGTCTGGGTTTTCAGAACAGATCAGAAGTGCTGTCCGTCCGAACATGTTTGCCACCCAATGCCTCTTTTGCAGACCACAACACCCAAAAGGAGAGAGAAAACAAAAGGGAATGCCCTGACACAGAGGCAGCATGGGATGGGGGGGGGATGGGAGTGGGAGGGATACTGGGATCCATGGTGGTGGAAAATGGGCACTGGTGGAGGGATGGGTATTTGATCATTGTATAATCGAAACCCAAGCACAAAACTTTGTAAGTCTACAACTGTACCTCATGGTGTTTCACTAATAAAAATTTAAAAAATTAAAAAATTTAAAATAAAAGATATGTGTGTGCATAGACACACACAATGGAATATTACTCAGCTATAAAAAAAAAAGAAGAAATCCTGCCATTAGCATCAATGTGGATAGATAGAATATGTGTAGTGGGACAAAAGTTAGATGGAGAAAGACAAGCATCCTATGGAAAAAAAAGTGCTGTCCGTGAAAACGGCCGCCACCTGGCAGAGGCCAGCATGGGGAGGCCTGGAGGGTGAGGGCAGGAAGGGAATAGGGTAGTGAGAGGTCTCGCGGGTGCCGGGGGCCCAGCATGTCCAGAACAAAGACGAGAAAGCAAAGCCAAATGCTTCCAAATAGCATCACTTGGAAATGAGATGGTGCAGATGGGTGGGGCGTCCTCGGCAGGGAGCTGACCATCTACACGGCCCCTCTGAGAAGGAAAAACTGGCATTTCAGACAGTGAAGGTTCGAGGAATTGCTTTTTGGGTCACACCCGGTGATGCTCAGGGGTTACTCCTGGCTTTTCACTCTGGAATCACTCCTGGCGGTCTCAGGAGACCATATGGGATGCTGGGCGACTCGAACCCAGGTTGGCTGCATACAAGGCAAACGCCCTACCCGCTGTGCTATCACTCCAGCCCCAGGTCTGAGGAATTGGATCCCCTGCACTCTCAGAGGATTCGCCCAGGGTCACTCCTAGTTGAGACGTGGCCCCCGACCCGAGGGAGCCGAGTGGGAATTGCAGGCAAAGAGCAGAAAGCAAAGAGTGAAGCTGGGCGGTACCCGGCGGGTCTGGGGAGAGCTTCGTTGCTCCTCTTGGGGCTCCCAGGGTCTGAACTCTCAGTGCCATGCGTGCCAGGCAAGTGTTTGAAGCCACAGAACCATCTTCCAGGCCCCACCAAGGAGAATTCAAGGCTAAGCTCTCTGGTGCCCCATAGGTGAGGGCCAGAACCCGGGGCAGAGGCTGGGCTGCGTCAGCTCCGGGCTCCCTCCAGCGCTGCCAGCCAAAGCCGCACTGCGCCAGCCACCGGCGCTGGATAAAAATCAGATGCAAAATCCCCGAAGGGAAAGGAAAACAGAACAGAGGAAGCGGGAGTGATCCAACGGAGGACAAAAATAAACGAGGCAAAAATAAGAACGTTTCTAAAGAAGACCTGAGGCGAGAAGCCGTGGCTGGAACACAAGGGGCCGGCGTGGCACTTCTGTGAGCAGAGACACGTACCACGGAAGCTGGGGGCAGGACAGCAGACACGGGCAGACGGGGAGATGCAACACGGAGGGAGAACAAAGATTGGCGCCGCAGGACAGAAATAAAGTGAAAGTGTGAAACGGGAGAAACCAGGCACTCTGTGCTGGCTGGTGTCAGGGCTGGCCAAAGTCAGGCAGCAGAAACATCCAAGAATGTGGCCTGAAAATGCAGATGGTGGGGTCAGAGCGATACCACATCAGAGAGGGCATCTGCCTTGCGGGTTCCATCCCCAGAACCCCATATTGCCCCGAAAGCACCACCAGGAGTGATCCCTGAGTGCAGAGGGCACCGCCGGCTGTGACCCAGAACAAGCAAAAAAAAAATTATTTTGGATTATAGGACTTGACAAATCCCACCCTCTTTGTGGAAGACTTGGTCTCGGTGACAGGACAAGTGGCAAGCATGTGTTACTAAGTCATGAAAATTAAATTGCAAATATCATTAAATTAAGCAGCAAATCTAAGAGACAGAGAATAGATTTGCTCTGCACCGGTGAGCCCACGTTTTCCAAGACACAAGAGCTGGCAGGCGAGGGACACGCACAAGTTTATTTGGACATTGTTTGCTTTTTGGTTTTGGGCCCACACGTGGCGTGTTCAGGGGCTTGAGGCATGAACATAGGTCTCCTGTCTCTTAAGCTCTCTCCCTGCCCCTGAGATTTCAACCTGCTGCGGAAAGCAGAACGCTTGCCTGTCATGCAATAATAGGAATGGGCAGAAACGTGAGTCTAAAAGAAACTAATTTTTTTTTTTTTTGGCTTTTTGGGTCACACCTGGTGATGCACAGGGATACTCCTGCCTCTGCACTCAGGAATTACTCCTGGCAGTGCTCGGGGACCATATGGGATGCTGGGAATCGAACCTGGGTTGTCCGTGTGCAAGGCAAATGCCCTACCCACTGTGCTATCACTCCAGCCCCAACAAACTAAAGGTAAAAAGGTAAAGGTCCTCCCATTGTTCATCGATTTGCTCGAGCGGGCCCAGTAACGTCTCCATTGGAGACTTTGTTGTTACTGTGTTTGGCATATCCAATACGTCATGGGGAGCTTGCCAGGCTCTGCTGTGAGGGCAAGATATTCTCGGTAGCTTGCCGGGCTCTCCGAGAGGGGTGGAGGACTCGAACTCGGGTTGGCCATGTTGGCTGTGTGCAAGGCAAACGCCTTACCGCTGTGCTATCGCTCCCCCCAACAAACTAATTTTTAAAAAATAAAAGGTAAGAATCATATTTCTCTCTGCTTAAAGAGAAAAGCAAACAGGAATTAAAAACCATCTAGAGCTCACTGATCAGGAACAGTGATAAAAACCTCTGGTTTGAGGCCAAAGTAGTAGATAAAAGAAAATTTGAGCTTTATTGCACTCCAGAAAATGAAAAGGGAAATTAACTGCTCATTTATTTTTCTCCCCCTTCCCTTTCCTTCACTGTCAGTACAATGAGTAGGACCAGAAACTTGGGGGCAGTGCACCAAAGACCACCATCTTATTGGGGTGCTGGGGACCCCAAAGGGCAGTGCTGGTGGGTGGTGCTGGGCATGAGGGGCAGTGCTGGGGGTAGCAGGCAGGTGCCCGGCCACTGAGCCATCCTCAGGCCCCTTAACGAAGCATCCAAATCATCAGACTAAAAAGGAAAACTGAGACAGAAACTAAGAGAGAAGAAATCTCACTGAAAGTCCAAACTGGGGAGAGGCAGGCAGGGATTTTGTCAGCCAGGACCGCAGGCCAGTTTCCCTCGCAGAGGAGAAGCCCCTCCAGAGTTAGTGCTCCAGGAGAAGTGGGGACCGGCCTGCTCAGCCTGGACCTCCCTCTTTGCGGCGACCCCAGGAAGTGCCTGCCCCAAAGTCGCTCCACAGAGAGCTGGGCGCAGGGGCCCACAGCGACGCCCTTGGCCCCGGAGAATGCTCCACAAAGGGTCCTTTTCCCCCGGGCTGCCTGTCCGTGTCCTCCTCCCTCTCCCCGCCCCAGGAAGAATGTGGATTCAAGTGGTAAGGTCTGGGGTGGGGGGGGGGAGACAGGCCCAGGCCTCGCCGGGAGGACAACAGCACTTGTGTCTGAGGCTTGGGCGGCAGCCAGGGTGGAAACGTCCCAGCTTGGGACGCTGCAGAAGAGCTGACCTCCTGCCCTCTGCACAGGCAAGGGAGGGGTGCAGAGTGGCCACAGAGCGGGGAGGGGGGTCCGCGGACCCCCATGGAGGGAAGGGGCATCTGGGGCGAGAGGCCTGCTGCGGTTCTCTGACTGATGGAAGTGTGGAGGAAGATTCCAGAAGCTGGGTGGGCAGAGGTTGGGCTGGCAGCCGAGAAGCCTCAGAACCACCTGCCTGAACTGTAAGTGGGCAGAGGGCGGGCCAAAGTCTGCCCTGCAGGCGCCGGGCATGGCCAGGGCAGAAGGGAGGGGGCGGGGGCGGGGTGTGGGGGCTGCTTGTTAGTCCAGAGGCCTCGAGGTCTGACGCTGATGGTTTTTCCTGCCCCCCCCCCCACGGAGTTGAGAACCTTCCAGACTCCCCACTTCTCACCCCCCACCCAATAAGCTCTGGGGAACGCTGAGACAAAACAACTGAGAGAAAGACCAGCGCTGACCTGCGGGCGCCAGGAACACGGCCACGCTGGCCCAGAGCTGGGCCGGGGTGGTGGTGGGGGTTGGCACCCAGGCCCCCAGACGTCGCGGGCCTCCCTGTCCTGTATGTGGTGCCCCCAAGCCCGCCAGGAATGAACCCTGAGCACTGAGCCAGGAGTGAGCCCTGAGCACCACCGGTGTGGTCCTAAAACAAAAGCAAAAAACAAAACTGAATGAAAACAGACTTTCAACAGGGAAAGATGAAGAGCATCCAGGATGTGGCGAGGGCTGCCACCCTGGGAGAATGCAGTGAATATTGAATTTAACATATTTCGGTTTACCCCAAGAAACGGCAAAGAAGATAAACTTCAGGCTATGAATACTTTAACGTGCGCACACACACACACATATACATGACTCAACCTGGGGTCTCTCTGATTCATGAGACTGACACTTGGGACGAGATGAGTCACACAGCCGGAGTGATGGGTCTGGAGGGTTGGCTAAGACCGGAAGATGGAGGAAGACCAAGAACCCAGAGGTGGGGGAGTCGCGGGAAGTGGGGACCAGTCTGTGAGGAAGACAGGGCCCCGAGCTGCCCTTTCCAGTGTCAGGGGAGCTGAGGCACCCCAGCCTGGGCCAGAGCAGAGCCTCCCCCAGAAATCCCCCACGAGCATTTCTCCCACCTCTTGAACAGTGGCCCTGCCTTAACTGCATCTTTTCCATTGCAATGGTTATAGGTAAGTGGCTTTTTCTGAGGTGTTTGTTTGTTGGGCCACAGCCAGAGACACTCAGGCCTTACTCGTGCGCTCAGGGATCATTCCTGACAGGGGTTGGGGGGGACCATATGGAATGCCAGGGCTCGAACCCGAGTGAGCTGCATACAAGGCCAGCACCTGATGCGCTGCACTTTCTGCTGCGATGTGTCTTTTTAAATGTGAGTTAGAAAATAACATAGCCTGGGTCAGGGAGAAGACTCAAGAGCTGGCGTGCACGCTTGAACTCGGCTGGGATTCAATCCCCGAGCACCTCCAAGGATCACCTCCCCCAGTGTCACATAACTAAAAAGCAAAGAAAACACAGAGAACACATCGGACTTGTGACTGACAGTGTCCGGGCCTCTCATTCATCCCTCAAACACCTCCTGAGGACCTACTATGAGCTCAAGCAGCACGCAGGATGCCAAGGACACAGCAGGGCACAAAATAAAGTTTCTGCACTCGTGGACTTGTATTCTGGTGCAGAGTAACTGAAAAGTGAGCAAATAAATATAATGAACAAATACTAATGTATGCTCAACCGTGAAAGGCAGAAGGAAAAACAAGAGGCAGGTCAGCTGACACTGGAGCAGGCACTAACATGAAGGAGGGATGGATTCTACAGGAAGAAGATTCTAGAAAAGCCCTCGAATGGGAATGAGTTTGGCACTTGGTGGAATGAACTGGACCAACTGCCAGGACTATAGATAGACCCCCAAGGATGGTCCTTTAGAAAATGGTTTTATTTATTTATTTTTGTTTGTTTTGTTTAGGGACCACACCTGGAAGTGCTCAGGGCTCACTCCTGGAGGGGCTTTGGAACCAGGGATTGAACTTGGGCCCACTGCGGGCAAGGCAAACACCCTACCTGCTGTGCCCAAAGGCATAATGCTAACGCCATCATATTCACTCCCTTTGAAATGCACAACACAGTGTTTCTGCATACACAATACTCCATGTTTTCAAAAGTGATAACTTGGTTCTGGCTGAGATGCGGTAACAGGGACTGGATTTACTTTCTTACCTGAAACAACTGAAAATAGACCATGGTCTTCAAGATGCTGGACATCAGGCTCCTAAGGACAGGGATTCCTGGGAGGGTAGGGGTAGAGGCAGTGAGGGCACCTTTGTGCCTGCAGAGGGTTCTGAGACAGAGAGTGGCTGGGTAAAGTGCCATTCAGCACCAATGAAGGGCCAAGTCAGCAGAGCACATGGCATCTGTCCACCAGCACGCCCCCAGCATGCATGCACTTAAAATCTCATATGAAAAGAAATCTGCATAATCATACCTGAAATCTAATACTCCTCTCTCATAGAAAATTGAGGATATAGGAAAATGTGCAGAAAAGTAAAGTTACAGGAGATTTGAACAGCACCATCACCCAGGGTCATGTAACTGACATTCACAGGTTCCCAGCAGAAAGGGCGGAGCACACCTGCTTTTTATGGGTCCATGAGGCATTACCCAGACACACCATCTCCTGGGCCATAAAACAAAGCATGAAAAGTTTTAAAGAATTCATATACTCTGTGTTCTCTGGCTAGATCGGGGAGGGGGGAAATGACAGAAATATCTCCAGAAAATTCCTAAGTACTTGAACACTAAATCATATGCTTCTAAGTAGCCGAGAGGTCAAACAAGAAATCAGAAAGAAAATTAGAAAGCACTCTGAACTGAATGAAAATAAAAAGACAAGATGTTAAAAACGTGTGGAATGTGACTAAGTGAGAGGATAGGGGGAAGTTATCATGCCAGATGAAGACCTTAAAAAAAAAGGACATGCAGTGCCATGGAAAGACCTCACAGGGTGAGTGCTTGCGTAAAGGAGGTCCAGATTTGATCCCCAGCACTGCATGGTTCCCCAAACTCTCTGTGGGGAGCTATTGCTGAGCCCCAGAGTAGCCCCAAGCATCACTGGGTATGGACCAAAAACAAACAAACAAACAAAATGTTGGAATGATTTGGAGTAAATAATGAAAGATGCAAAACTTCCCAACCCCCGTCTCCAAAGGACAATTCCAATCTTCCTTCCTTCCTTCCTTCCTTCCTTCCTTCCTTCCTTCCTTCCTTCCTTCTTTCTTTCTTTCTTTCTTTCTTTCTTTCTTTCTTTCTTTCTTTCTTTCTTTCTTTCTTTCTTTCTTTCTTTGTCACACCTGGCATTGCTTAGGGGTTACTCCTGGCTTTGTACCCAGGGATCATGCCTGGCTTTTTGCTCAGGGATTACTGCCTGTACTTCCAGAAGCCTCAGCAGTCATGTTCACACCCCAAAGCTGCCAGTTAAAAAGCTACCACAGCCTTACCATCTCAGTAAAAATACTGAATGCTCTGAACAAACACGATGACCTCTTACCTCTTAGTACCTGTATGGCAAAGCATAAGGAAAAGGAGAGAGAGAGAGAGAGAGAGAGAGAGAGAGAGAGAGAGAGAGAGAGAGAGAGAAAAGTGCCTGCCATAGAGGGAGGCTGGGGTGGAGAACGGGATGTTGGGAGATGGTGGTAGGGAAACGGGACATTGGTGGTGGGAAATGTACACTGGTGGAGGGATCAGTGTTGGATCATTGTACGACTGAACCCAATCATGAACAGCTTTGTAACTCCAGTGTGCCAACCATGTGAAAGGGTGTGTCACGACCAAGTGTGTGACTGACAGCAAACTCTGCACAAGCACAGTGATAGTCAGCCCAATGACAACCACATCCAAAGGAGAGAGGGAGACGTCAGAGAGAAAAAGAAATGGGTAAATTCATAAAATACTCAAGGAATCACAAACAACTATGCCAATGATTTTGATGATCTGAAGAAAGTTTAGAAAGACAATCTGCCACAGCTTAGCCAAGAAGTTGGCGGCCTAAATGGCCTGATAGAAACTGAACATGCAGTTTAGAAACCTTCCCACAGAGAAAACTCCAGGCTTAGATGCCCTCTGAATTCTCCCAGACATTCAAGGAAGAAAAAAAAATACAATTTTGTGCATACTCTTTCAGAAAATTGAGTAGGAGGCATACTTCTCGATTCGTTCTGAAAGGCCAATATTACCCAGCATCACATGGAAACTCAGAGCAATATTGCTCAAAAATACTGACACAAAAATTCAAAGAGGATTTTAGCAAATCAAAGCCAACAACACACAAAAGGGTGACATGACATCAAGTGGGGCTTACCTGAGAGGCAATGTTGAATTCACATGAGAAAAAGCAATCAGAGCAACATATTAACAAACCATATGCTTATCTCAGGAGACACGGTAAAAAACATTTGACAAAATCCCTCATCATTCCTCATAAATATTCGCAGCAAGCTAGTTATAAAAAGACACATCTTCAACATGATAAAGGAAATGTATAAAAGTTCAGAGATGACCCCAGAAAGCCAAAAGTTTGAAGCATGCTCTTTTAGATCAAGAACAAGACAAATAATGTCTGTAGTTAGTGAAATAAGGCAAGAAAAAAGCCACCAGACTGAAATAAAACTATCTACTTGCAGACACAACCATCAATGCAGAAGATCCAAAAGTCTACAAAATAGTCACCTAAACAAATGAGTTTTTTGAGATTGCAGGCTGCAAGATTAATATATATAATTGTCTTGTAGTTCTTGGAATTAGCAAAAAAAAAAAAACCCTGAAATTTAAGAATCACTTGTAATAGAGGTGAATAGTAATCTGACAAAATATGTAAAAGACTCACAAGCACAATGCTAATTCATGAGAGAATAAAAGAAAGGGAGAGACACCAATGGAAAGAGATGCGGTGCTTGCGGGCTGACAGATTGAGCTTCGTTAAGAGGTCTGGGCTCCTCAAATGTGATGGACAGACGCAAAACTTAGGCTTTCCAAATTTAACTGATTCTAAAATCTGTGTGGGAATGGAAAGGACCTAGACCACCCCAGGTCACAGTCACAGTCACAGTCCTCCCATTGTTCATCGATTTGCTCGAGTGGGCCCAGTAACGTCTCCATCATGAGACTTATTATTACTGTGTTGGCATATCGAATACGTCACGGGTAGCTTGCCAGGCTTTGCCGTGCAGGCGAGATACTCTGGGTAACTTGCCAGGCTCTCCAAGAGGGGCGGAGGAATCGAACTCAGGTCGGCAATGTTGGCCGCTTGTAAGGCGAATGCCCTACCGCTGTGTTCAGGCCACCCCAGGTAAGGATGAAAAAAGGAACCTGACCACAACTTTAAAAAGTACAGTTCTCATCACGATCACAACCATCCTGTTATTCGTCGATTGCCTCGAGCAGGCCTCAGTAATGTCTCCTTCATCCTAGCCCTGAGATTTTTAAGACAGTGCCCTATTCAAGGCTCTTTAGGAGAATGAGACCCATCATTGTTATTGGTATTTGGCATACTGGGTACACCACGGGGAGTTTGCCAGACTCTGCCGTGTGGGCAGGTTACATTCGGTAGCATACATACAGTTCTCATAAAGTAACAAAATAGGGGTCTAATACCCAAGAATGGCCGAGATTAGTACCAGGAATTTTACTCCATGGCTTGGAGGCCAGCCACACATGCTAGGGGAAAAGGGAGCTTAGATAGCGAAGGGAGCACCAAATAAAGGGTGTTGGGAGGATCCTCCCAGGATGGGAGAAGCATGTCGAAACTAGACTATAGACTAAACATGATTGTCACCCATTGCCTCTTTTGCAAACCACAACACCCAATAAGAGAGCGAGAACAAAAGAGAATGCCCTGCCACAGAGGCAGGGTGGGATGGGGGGGATGGGGGTGGGAGGGATACTGGGATCCGTGGTGGTGGGAAATGGGCACTGGTGGAGGGATGGGTATTTGATCATTGTATAATTGAAACCCAAGCACAAAAATTTGTAAGCCTACAACTGTACCTCATGGTGTCTCACTAATAAAAATTAAAAAAATAAAATAAAAGTACAGTTCTCAAGAGACTGATGTACTGGTATGATGGTCAATAGAGATATGGAGGGGTTGGAGCGATAGCACAATGGGTAGGGCATTTGCCTTGCATGCGGCCAACCTGGGTTCAACCCCGTGTATCCCATATGGTCCCCCAGAACCGCCAGGAATAATACTTGAGTACAGAGCCAGGAGTAACCCCTGAGCATTGTCAGGTGTGACCCAAAAATCCAAAAAAAAATAGAGATATGGAGGCAACATAACATTCGGACAAGTGTTTTTCATCAATGGTACTAAAGTAATTCAGTGGGAAAAGGAAGACTTTCCAACAAAGAGTTGAAAATTGGGAGCAACTGCATATCCAAATATCAAAATAATCAATTAAAGGGGCTGGAGATATTGTACAAGGCTTAAGGCACTTGCCTGGCATACAGTCGACCCTAGTTTCATCCCTGGCATCAATGGTGATCCCTAGTTTGACCCCTGGCATCTGTGGTAAGCCTACTACCATGAATGATCCCTGAGCACAGAACCAAGAGTAAGCCCTGAGCATCGCTGGGTGTGGAAGCTAAATAAATACCAAATGAGCAGCATAACTCACATCCTATATGAGAGAATTAGGGAGAATCTGAAAGGTGGGCATAGATGCTGGCGTGCTTGAGGCCGCCAGTTCAATCCCCATCACCACATGATCCCCCTGCAGCCCTGCCAAGTACAGCCCAAGCAGCCCTTGCCTCGAGAGTCCCAAACATTGACCCCAAACACTGATGCCTCTGAACCACAGAGCCAGGCCAGGCATCACTCAGAGTGGCCCCAGCTCCCCTGAGCACTGCTTGGGAAGCTCCCCAAAATATTAACTCCGAGCAGATATAAATGTAAAATCTAGAACCATTCGGCTGGGAGAAAACACAGTGCCCAAACTCGGAGACTTTGGTGTTAGATGAAGCTTAGCTACAGCACCAAAGACATACTCCAAAAGGACAGGCTGGGCTGCAGGAGGGGTGGGGGTGGGGGGGGACAGAAAATCCTCTGGTCTCTGAGAGGCTCTGTTTAGAGAATGAAAAACAGGCCACAGACTGGGCGGAAACATTTGGAAATCGCATATAGCTGAGAAAGGACTGGTGTCCCTGTGGTTTTGAAAGCTCCTCTCCTAGAACGAAATTCTGTGACTAATGGCTCCTTGCTCAAGAGAGACTCAGATAATCAAACACTCTAATAGTCAGTGAGAATCCGGAGCTTCAGAAATGGGCTGCCGGTCCCCCCCCCCCCCCCCCCCCCCCCCCCCCGCCACTCACCGCCTACTCAGCAGGGCCTATGAGGGTTTGCGTTTCTGACAGTTGCTGGTTTGACTACCAGAGTTTGAGGTTTGACTACCAGAGTTTGAGAACTGCTCAGCTAGAACGATTTGGACTAAATAATGAAAGATGCAAAATTTCCCAACCCCCTGTCTCCAAAGGGCAATTCCAATCTTTCTTTCTTTCTTTCTTTCTTTCTTTCTTTCTTTCTTTCTTTTTTTCCTTCCTTCCTTTCTCTTTCCTTCCTTCCTTTCTCTTTCCTTCCTTCCTTCTTTCTTTCCTTCCTTCCTTCTTTCTTTCCTTTCTTTCTTTCCGCTCTTTCTTTCTTTCCTTTCTTTCCTTTCTTCCTTCCTTTCTTTCTTTCTTTCCTTCCTTCCTTTCTTTCTTTCTTTCTTTCCTTCCTTTCTCTTTCCTTCCTTCCTTCTTTCTTTCCTTCCTTCTTTCTTTCCTTTCTTTCTTTCCATTCTTTCTTTCTTTCTTTCTTTCCTTTCTTTCCTTCCGTTCTTTCTTTCTTTCTTTGTTTCTTTCTTTCCTTCCTTCCTTCCTTCCTTCCTTCCTTCCTTCCTTTCTTTCTTTCTTTTTTCTTTCTTTCTTTTTTCTTTCCCTCCCTCCTTTCCTTTCTTCCTTCCTTCCTTCCTTCTTTTCTTTTCTTCTTTTCTTCTTTCCTTATTTCCTTCTTATCTGCCTCCCCTTTTGATTCTCTAGAGACCTCTGTAAAAGTGTGCTGCAGTTTCTGAGTAGCAAGAGGAAGCAGTGATGACATCATCACCCCTCACTGGGCCTGCCTGATTCTGGAGGGGCCTCGGTTGAATCCCTGTTGGGGTTTGGAGAGCGCGCCCTCAACCACGCACAGCCTCACACCCACTCTCCCCTAGACATAGCATAGAAGCAGCACTGGGCCCGCTGCCCCCGGCTGGTGTCCCCCTATCCCCATCAAGCCCCCAGCCACGCACGCTCACCATCCAAGATGGCCCACTGATTGTCAATCTCTGTGTGTTTCAGGTAGGAGTCTTCGATGGTGGGGTCGTAGTCAGGCACAAAGATCTTCTGGAAAAACTGGATGGTGAGGGCACTCTTGCCCACGCCCCCGTCTCCCACCACCACCAGCTTGTAGGTGGGGAGGTTGTCGCTGGGAACGGCGCTGGTGGCCATAGTGGCCGCAGGTCAGACCTGGGGAGGCAAGAGATGGAGAATCAGGAAGGGGGAGTTTCTACCTGTCCGACTAAGGAAAGAGTCATGGATTTTCTTCGCTTCTAATAGAGTGACCAACACACCATATCCCAGAGGTTTGGGGAAAGAAACACGTTTGGGAAAGTCAGACCCAGTCCCACCCTCCCACCCCAAGAGATAATCACAGTTGAAATGGTCTCTTGGGTCATCTCGACAACTCTGAGCCAAGGGCCTGGCCTCGGGACACAGGAGACACGGGGACCAGCTGCCACGTGGTCTTTAACTCCCCTCCAAGAGGTTTTTGTTTTGTTTTTTGTTTTTTTTGGCTTTTTGCATCAAACCTGGCGATGCACAGGGGTTACTCCTGGCTCCTCTGCACTCAGGAATCACTCCTGGCAGTGCTGGGGGACCATATGGGATGCTGAAAATCGAACTCGGGTCTGCCGTGTGCAAGGCAAACACCCTACCCACTGTGCTATCTCTCTAGTCCCCCTCCAAGAGGTTTCATGGTAAGTCTGCTCTCCTCCCATACAGGGGAGAAGAGAGTGCTCATCTGAGCAGAGCAGGTCTAGAGGGTCTCTCCTTACACTGACTCTGACGTGTGGGGGTCGCTGGGCCCAGAGGAGCTGAGACTGCCAAGGCTTAAGTGAGTAAAGGGCGCCACAGTCAGCGCATCTGAGCTCAGCACCCAAGGCCCTGCCAACTCTCAGAGCTCCATGGTCCTGGCCCCACCTGCTCTCTCCCCTTGCCCTCTCGGGCTGCTTGGACCTAGCCATCTGGTCAACCCCTGTTGTAGTTGGGCGAGCAGAGGGAAAGAACTGTGCTGAGATTTGTCTGGACGATGCTGCGGCCAGCTAAAGGAACAGTTCTCACCTGGAGGAAATGTTTTCTTCCCCGAGGAAGTTTGGAATGTGGAGATGGGAGGATGTCAAAACGAAATAGGTATCCTATTGACCAGGGGTGCTGACAAGCATCCCATAAGGAACAGGATCCCACCCACACAACCACACATTATTCATCCTAAAATCCAGTAATGTTGGGGGTGAGAAACCCCAAGTGAAGGGGAAGGGGACGAGGGGCAAGACATGTGGAAGAAGGACTCCAAGGGACCAAGGGAGCTTAAGAGGAAATGTACACAGGAAAACAGAGACGCCTCTGGGAGCAGTGTCATGAAGTGACCGAGAGGAGGGCAAGGAGGAAGTGGCAGCAGGGCTCCCAGGAGGGAAAGCACATGCTGCCCATACGAGAGACCCTGGGCTCGAACCCTAGCGCCAGACATTACACACAGGCAGGGAAAGGTGCTCCAAAGGGTAAGTGTGGGAGAAGGTCACCCTGGAGGCAATCTGGAGTGGCTGCCCAGGCCTCAGAACTCCCAAGGGGCAAACCCCCTCCACCCGCCTCCCCGGCACACAACCCAGCAAGATGGGAGAGCAGGGCATCAGGAGGGCAGCAGCAGCTGGGAAACTGCAGGGTTCCAAGGAGGGGACTCGAGGCACCAGGAAAAGGCCAGATAAAGAGCTGCGGGTCAGTGAGGAGGTGGCGAGAGCACCCGCCATGCGCCGCACCCTCTCTGCTAAAAAGGCACCTGGAGATCATTCTAGAAACCTGCTTTTCCACTTCTGGGGGTCCCAGATGGTCCCCTGGAGTGGGAGGGAGGGCAGCATGAGGAGGGACCTGAGGCTCTTTAAGCAGCGGCCCAGCTCCCTTCGGCTAAATTCCCGGCACAGCCTGTTCCCCCGCTTGGGACACAGGCTTGGTTAGTTATTTTTTGGTTTGGGAACAGGCTGATGATGCCTGGGGGCTGCTCCTGGCTTAGGGTGCAAGGGTCCCTCTCCAAGTTCCTCCTGCACATGTGAACCCTAGTGCCAGTGTCAAGGCAGCAGCTCCAGGCAGGGAGCTGAAAGGTGTGAAACTGCGCCCTGGGCCCAGGGAAGGAGCAGGAGTGTCACCTCTGCTCCACCCACCACGGAAGGGCCCCCTTGCTTCCCTGGGAACAGATCTGCTCCCTGCAGCACCCCCTGCTCCTAAACCACTTGCAGGCGGGGGTGGGCTGCTGGTTCCCCTGGCAACTCTACTGCACCCCACGTCTGCCCCTGCACCCGCACCCCAGCTCCCCTGCAAAAGGCATCAGCCCGAGTCGGGTGAAGCCGGTTCTGGAAAGTCAGGCTCACCCAGCCCCAGCAGCAGGAAGGGGCACAAGTCTGCCCCCTTGCCCCCAACACACACCCCTTCTCTCATTCCTGGCCAGGGAGGCCCCCGGCACACAGGAGCATTCCTCGCCTCATCCTGAGTCCACATGCAGGGGATGCCCCCTGGGTCAGGGGCAGGACTGGCCTCTAGAAGGCATGGGGGTGGGGACTCCATGACCTGTGACCCCAGAATAACCTCTCACCCAGCAATTTTATTTCTTTTTTTCTTTTCTTTCCTTTTGGCTTTTTGGGTTACTCCTGGTTCTGCACTCAGGAATTACTCCAGCAGTGCTCAAGGGACCATATTGCGATCGAACCCGGATCAGCCTCATGCAAGGCAAAAGCCCACCCCACTGTACTATGGCTTCAGCCCCACCAGCAATTTTCAAAATAGGATTGGGGTGGGGTCAGGAGTCAAGGGGCAGAAGCTTCTGGAAAAGGGCTCAGGCAAGGCCGCTCAGGGTCTCAGGAGGACAGCCGGGGCGGCAGGTTGGAGATGAGTTTCCAGCTGGGACTCCCTGTGCCCCCAACCAGGCACCTGTTTTTTATCTTCCAGGGCCTCAGTTTCCTCGTCTGCAAAGCAACAGGGTGCTCAGGACCATGGGGAACCTGGTGACAGAGCCCTGGAGCCTTCCAACATGGGCGAATTGGGAATGATCTGGAGGACCCTGGACCCCCCCCCCCCGCCCCCAGTCTGCTGCCCCTCTGGCCCCCAGCACACCTCCAGCTGGCCCTGGGTAGTGGTCTGGTGATACCGCTAACAGCTGGCCTGGTGGGGGGGCGCTCCATCTAGGGGCTTTTGGGGAGGAATGCGGGGAGGAATCAGGTTCATCATCTTCACTGAGCTGAGTCCGCCTGGGAAGCTGGTTTCATCTCTGGGAGTCTGGGAGTGCCTGTCCCCAGGGCCTGCAGGAGAGGGGTTGGGCGGGGGAGGGGGCGCCCCACCCATGTGGAGGAAATGGCTCTGCATTCCAGGAGCCCTGCCCCTCTGCACTCTTCCCAGAAGCATCTCCCCAACCCCTGCCGAGCTGCTGGGGGCTGTGCTGGCCTCTGCAGCCCCCTGCCCCGTCTCCTCACCCCCCCAGCTGATGTCACCCCAGAACCCTCACTGCCCCACAAGGCCCCCCCACATCCAGTAAGCCCGCAGGTTTCTAGGTTTCTGTAATTATGGCCACCCAGGCCCGTGTGTGTGTGTGTGTGTGTGTGTGTGTGTGTGTGTGTGCTGGGAGGGTGGGGAGGGAGCACTGAGGGGCAACAGGGGCCCAGGGGGCCGCTTCCTGCTCCCAGAGCCCCGGCAGACATCAGCAATCAAGCACTGTCCGCTTCCCCGCTCAGGGCTGGGAGACAGCACTGCAGGCAGGGTGCTGGCCTTGCACGAAGCCAGCTGGGTTCGATCCCTGGCATCCCCAATGGTCCCCCGAGTCCCACTCGGAGTGATCCCTGAGCTCAGAGCCAGGAGGAAGCCCCAAGCCTCTCAGCCTCTCCCAAACTAAAACCAAAACAAACCTGAAATACAGCAGCCCACTACTGCCATTTCCCCCCGAAACACCAGGAGGCACCTCCTGAGGGGGTGGAGCTGAGGGGCCCTGGGACAGGGTGGCTGAGGGACCTAGCTGGTCCCCAGCGCCCACGTGACCGTGAGCACTGCCGGGTACAGCTAAGGCAGGGGCAGGAGCCACACCCAGGCAGAGTCCCTGAGGGCCTGGTCATCTGCGCTGAGGACAGTCTCGGGCATGTCTTACCACCAGGGCCCAGAGCGCTGGTAGATGAGCAGGAAGGAGACTGCACTGGGGGCTGCCACGCTTTCAGAGGGGAGGGTCCGAGAGAGGCACAGAGCAGTTCCCAGAGCTTTGGGTTTTAGAGGGAGAGATCCATGCCAGGCTACTCCTGGCTCTGTGCAGAGGTCGGGGCATCCCTCCCAGCCGTGCTCGGGGACCAGGCGGTGTCAGGGATGGAACTGGAGCCCCCCACATGCGAAGCCCCTTAGCTGGCTCCATTCCTGAGCCTCCCAACACAGCGCGGCGAGGCAGGGTTGGGCCCTGGGCCTCTGTAACCTGCTTGATTTCTCTCACCAGGCGGCAGCTGGGTGGAGAGCACTGGGACCAGGTCTCAGAGAGGGGGTGACACACTGCCCACCACCTGGAAGGAGCAGCTGGGCCCACCACACTCATCCCTGGACACACCCCTGCCCTGCTCCTAATTCAGTCAGACCGTGTCCAGCCCAGCCGGATGCTGCCCTGAGGGCCTGGAGAGGGTGTGGGGGGACAGCCTGTCCACTTCCTGTGCCTCTGCTGGGGCTTGTCCCCTGTCCCCTAGTGCTCCTGCCCTGCCCCCTGCCCCAGCTTGACGCTGGCCTCACCAGGAAGCATGAGCTTTGGACTCAGCCTGCAAGCTCAGCCAAGAAACTGACCTTCTGTGCCTCAGTTTCCTCTTCAGGAAAATCAGGCACAGAGCAGTGGGGACTGCCAGTGGCCCTGCCAGGCTTTGCTGCTGGCCTGGGACCTGGCCCCCTGGGAGGGGTGCAGGGGACAGGGTGACACCGCCTGCTGGCGTTGTTCTCATGTCCATGTGTGCCCAGCACTCGCATGGTGTAAAACGGGCCGGTGAGGTTGTTCTCCCTCAGTGTGAATTCTTCCTGCGACACGTCTCGAACTTGGCAAAGGCCCCACGAGAATCTGATGCAGTGGGTCCATCACCTCCGGGTGGGGGCATCCCTCAGAGGGGGCCGCGACTGGCCTTGTCCAGCTCCTGAAGCAGAGGGACAACTTTGCTGTGGTGCAGGCCCTGGGTTTGATCCCAGTCTCTCCAAATCAATGAAAAGAGTAAGGCAGATGTGGAGGCTTCTGGAAGGTGGCAGTAAATGAGGCTGGATAGCCAGGGGGGACTCGGGGGCCCAGCAGCCAGCAGGAGGGTGTGCGGCCCCTGGGCTCGGCTCCCACTCCCCCCACAGCTGTGGGCTAACTCCTGTCTCTTCTTTCTTCCTTTTTGGTTTTGAGCCACACCCTGCTGTTCTCAGGGCTGACTCCTGGCTCTGTGCTCAGGGATCACTCCTGGTGGGCTCAGGGGACCATATAGGGTGCCGGGGATCAAATCCTTGTTGACTGTGTGCAATGCAATTGATGTAAACCAAGTGAGAAGAAAATGTTAATTAAAAACCACGCGTAGGCCTGGAGCGATAGCACGATGGGTTGGGCGTCTAACACCTTGCATGCGGCCGACCCAGGTTAGATTCCCATCATCCCATATGGTCCACCGAGCAACCGCCAGGAGTAATTCCTGAGTGCATTAGCCAGGAGTAACCCCTGTGTATCACCAGGTGTAACCCAAAAAGCAAAGGAAAAAAAACATGCATAGCCCTTCTCCCCATCCCAATCCCCGGATGTGCTATCTCCTGCCTCTGTGCATCTCAGATACTCTCTCTCCCTCTTAGATACTATCTCTCCTTTTTAGATACTATCCCTTTCTTTTTAGTCCCTTTTCAGAGGCTCCTGGCAGAAGACAACAGCCTCTGGGGCACAGGGTATGGGCAAACCAAGCATCTGGAAGCACACAACCCACTTGCAGGTTGGCAGCTCACCCCGTGGGCCTGGTGTTCACTCCGAGACCCTCAGAGAAGCTGCGGACAGGGAAGGGGGAGGGTCCTCAATGATGGGTCATTTAAAAAACATTTTTTTTAATGTATTTTGATTTGGGGGCTATACTTGGCGATGTTCTGGGGCTACTTCTGGCTCTGCACTCAGGAATTACTCCTGGTAGTGTTCGGGGGCTATGCGTGATGCTGGGACTTGAACTTGGGTCGGCTGCATGCAAGGCGAACGCCCTACCCGCTGTGCTATCACTCCACCCCAATGGTGAATTTTTAAAGAAAAATCAGTGCTAGGAGACCATTGGGAAGAGCCCGTGGAAATAATGAAGAGCCAGTGGGGAGGGCGAGGGCAGAGGGCCTGCCCAGGATAGCTGGAAGGGAGAACAGGGCAGCTAGAGACACCCCTTCCTGCCCCTAGAGGCCACCCAAGGTCACCTGGGTCCCAAGGAGGGGGACAAAGACTGGGAACTTCTGACCTATGCCCGCCTCACTCCTGGGAGGATGAGGATGAGTCTCGTGGTCCCTGTTTCTGTCACTCCACGCCCCCAACCCACTGCCTCCCTTTCCGGCTGCCCACACCAACCCTTTACAGGAAA
This sequence comes from Sorex fumeus, assembly GCF_029834395.1. Taxonomy (NCBI): domain Eukaryota; kingdom Metazoa; phylum Chordata; class Mammalia; order Eulipotyphla; family Soricidae; genus Sorex; species Sorex fumeus. The sequence continues at coordinate 68,113,642 of NW_026606101.1, read as the reverse complement.
CAGCTGGGCGGGGCTCGGTAGAGCCATTATTTTGTGCTGGTGCCCGGCGCCGTAGCTCCGGCTCCCCCTTCCAGGCCTCCAGCCATTCCCAGTTTGAGTACCAGAAGAAAAACAAAGATCGGTTTCTTTATTTTCATTTCCTCCGTAAAATCTCAAACCTCCAGGAAACACCCAGCCAGCTCCAGATAAGTGGGCCAGGGCCCTTGTCCATGCGGGGGTATGGTGGCCGGCCATGGGGGTGGGTTTCTGCCAGGCAGCCCAGCTCCCCGCGGGCCCAGTGGGGCACCAGGGCCCAACTTCTGGGCAGGAGGAGAAAGGTCGAGCATATGCCGGCCAGGGAGCGGCCCTGCGCCCCGAGATCTGGCCTGAGGAATGTGGGTGTGGAGGTGTGTGAGGAGACAGATCTCACACAGATCGTTTTCAATCTCTACCCTCCAGGCCTCGGACAGCCGCCCCACCCTTCCCACATCTCTGGTTACAATAAAGCAGCCATTGAAAGAACTTGCGAGAAACTATTTGGGGGCAGGCGCGTTGACTGGGTGCGAAAGTGGCACTGGCCAAGAAGGATGGGCTGGCCCCATCCTGCTGGGAGCGAGGGGGCTGTGTTTCCAGCAAAGTCAGAGCGTTAAGGTTTGTGTGGATGAACGCTGTAAGGGGGCAGAGTTTCCAAGAGGACATATTGGCATCGTGAAGGCAAAAAAGAAGTACCTAAATGGAATTCTATTTGTCTGTGGAAATCAATCATGCCTTGGGCAGGGAGCAAGGCCCTGACCCCAGCTGCACCCTCAAAGTGACAGCCCCTGAGGGGCGGTGGGCCTCTCCCCTCCACCTGCTGGTGACCCCACATAGCTCTGGAGGCCAGTGAAACTCTGGCATTTCTTCTAGAAATGTGATACCTCGGGGCTGCCCGACAGAGAGGCCCCACTGCACGTGATTTACAAGTCAGAGCTTGTCTGAAAGGCTGCTGGGTCCCAGTGACCAGCCTCCACTGACCCTCCATTCACTGCAACAAAGCAAAACCAAAATAAAAGTGTGTGTTGGGCAGGGCAGAGGTGTGGAAGTGATTTGTTTTTATTTTGGGGGGTTACACACAATGATGTTCAGGGGCAGGAATTACTCCTGACCATGCTCAAGGACAATATGGGATGCCGGGGATTGAACCCCGGTCAGCCACGTGCAGAGCAAACACCCTCCCCGCTGGACTATTGTTTGGACCCCAGAAAGTGATTTTTCAAAATGAAGGGAGCAGAAGATAGTACAGTGCTTGGGGGACATGCTAGGCACGTGCCCGCCCAAGGTTCCGCCCCTAGAACCACCTGCTCCCCGGGTGTCCCCGGAGTGCCCCTGGGGCGAGCTGGGTGCCAAGCAGCACCACATCTGTGGGCTCTGGCATGGAACTGCCACCCAGGTAGCCAAGAATCACTCCGTGACACATGGGCCTCCTGAGCACCGTTTGGGAACCCCTCTCCCCCTCAAAAATATTAAAAGTGTTGTGTGCTGGGGTGTGGCTCTGCATCACCTCACTGTGGGGGCCCTGGGTTTGAGCCCCCACACTGCCCAAAACAGCTGGACCTGTAAACAAAGCGTGGAGATGTATTCCTGTCCCACCAGATGGGCAGGGGTTTCAGAGCGGGTCTAACCACCTCCTGGTTACACCTCTGATCGTTTCATCCTCAGACAACCCCCAGCTCTGCAGAAGCCCCCCAGCCCTCATCCCTGCTCTGCTCATTGGCTCACACGGCTGTGGCATGGTCAGGGGGAAAGAGGCAGGCAGGCAAGAGTGTGGGGGGTGGGGTGGGGGTGGGTAAACACTCAGGAAAATGGCTGAGGGTGCTGTGGGTGGGGAAACACACCTCAGAGAGCAAATCTTTGCTTCCGCTCAGGACTGGCTGCTATAAGAGTGTCCCATCGGGCTGGAGTGCAGTTCAGCAGGTAGGGCATTGGCCTTGCACACAGCCGACCCAGGTTATTCCTAGCATCCCACGTGGTCCTGAGCACTGCCAGGAGTAATTCCATAATGCAGAGCCAGGAATAACCCCTGGGCATCACCAGGTGTAACCCAAAAAGCAAAAAAAAAAAAGTGCCCCATCATTTTTTTTTTGGTAGAGCTTTTAATTCTTTGGGTGGTGGTGGTGGTGGTGGTGGTGGTGGTGGGGACAGGGTTTCCTCCTGGCTCTGTGCTCAGCGATCACTCCTGGTAGGGTGCTGGGGAGTGAGGCAAGCACCCTATCCCCCCTACCCACTGTCCTGGTCACTCGGGCCCTCTGCAGACTTTGAATGAAGAGAGTCAGGCGGGCAGGGTGAACCTGCCCCATCAGAGAAGGCTTCGCTCCTCCACTCCTGCAGCTGGGGACCAGGAACTGAGCCTTGCCGGCTGGGGGACAGAGTGGGGGGCAGCAGGGCAAGGAGGGGAGCCTTCCCCCGGTGCACAAGACCAAAGGGGGCACCGGTGCAGGTGACCCCGCGGTAGCAAGCAGCAGATGACTCTCTTGCGACCAGACAGCTGCTGGGCACAGCGCTCTCATCTGGGGACACAAACTGGGAAATCTGGCCTTTTCACTTTCCCACCAACCACGCCAATCATGGTCATTGGGCTGCTCGGTCACCCAGTCCCACTCACAATGTCCAGGACAGGCTTTATTTTGCGGGGTGGGGGTGATCACACTCAACGATGCTCAGGGGTTACTCTTGGCCTTGCACTCAGGAATTACTCCTGGTGGTGCTCAGGGGGACATATGGGGTGCTGGGGATCCAACTGGGGTCGGCCGCGTGCAAGGCAAATGCCTTCTCTGCTGTACCATCACGCTGACCATAAACAAACTATTTTGGTTTGGGGGCCACACCTGGCAGTGCTAAGGTTATCAAATAACTCAGGGGGCCGAAGCTACAAGAGGCAGGATGTGGGCACCTGGAGCAAGACTCCCAAAGGGGCGTGTGGGCTGGTGACAGGCTTGTGGGCTGAGGGCCTCTGGATCCTTTTGGCCCTGTCCTGCCTGGAGGACGGTGACTCGCCCCCACCGGGGCCACATGGGTGATGCACTCCTGGCTCATGCACTCAGGAATTACTCCTGGCGGTGCTTGGGGGACCATACGGGATGCTGGGAATTGAGCCAGGGTCAACCGCGTGCAAGGCAAACACCTACCCGCTGTGCTATCGCTCCAGCTCCTGCCTTTACATTTCTTCTCTTTCTATTTTTATTTTTTCAACATTACCAAGTATTTCAAACACAGTGGATTTGGGGGATGATCACTGGCTGAGATTAACGAGACAAGGGTTCCCCTCCTCCCTCCCCCTCTCCTCTACCTCCCCTTCCCCAAGTCATCTGGGCTGCCTTGTGACATCCGGCACCCCTGTGCTTTGGGCCATTGCCCTCTTCCTCCCCCCCCCCGCCCCCCCCCTCCCCGCTCCATGTGGTTAAACCCAGGGACAGTCCCGAGCTCGGCAGGGAGCCGTGAGTGCCATGGTGGGCACGGGCAGTCCTGGGGTTCCCCTTCCCTCCGGCTCTGACTTAAGCTCCCTGGGCCTTAGTTCCATACCGGCCAACTTGCTCCTGAACTGAACCGACCAGACCTCGGTATCACCGACCTTCTTACTGGGAGCCTGTCTTCTCCCTCTGCTGAGGAAACACGCCCGTCAGCGGAGCCACAGAGTCCGTGGGTGCTTGTCCGGGTTTGAGCCCAGCGCCACCACACACTTTATCCTTGGACACTTGCACTGACCCACTGGTGCTGTGGAATGAGAGTTCTCCAGGGTCTCCTGAGCACCACTGAGGGACCCACCCACACCTAAAGAGAAAAACCCCAGTGGCGGGACATGGTGGCAACTTTTCTGAGACACCAGCCCCGTTTGTAACCCCTGGACGGAAGGCCGCTGCCTCTGTCCACTGCCTCGCCTCCCTCGCCAGGATCCAGCTCTGGTGTTCGGGAACGGGAGCAGGGCAGGAGGGAGGCCCGGGAGAAGCTGTCGTAAAACTCCACCACCCCGGAAGCAGTGGAAGGAGCAGAGGCAGCTGGGGCTGGAGGATGGAGTTGTTGGCGCAGACAGGGTGCTGAGAGGGAGAAAGGAAAGAGCGTTGCAAGGATGGGCGTCCCTGGGCTGGAGAAATAGCACAGCGGGTAGGGCATTTGCCTTGCATGCGGCTGACCCAGGTTCGATTCCCAGCATCCCATATGGTCCCCTTATCACCGCCAGGGGTAATTCCTGAGCGCAGAGCGAGGAGGAACCCCTGTGCATCGCCTGGTGTGACCCAAAAAGAAAAAAAAAAGGATGGGCGTCCCGGAGGACAGGCCAGGCTTGGCTCTGGGTGTCCGTCCTCAGCCTCTGAAAGGATCCAGCCTGCAGGAGGGACCCTCCCCGCCAAGCCCACAGGAAGTTTCCTGGGGATCACGTCCATGCAAGGATGTCGGGCTACTACCGAACCTTTGCTGGCCTCATCTTGACCTGAAATTCATCTTCATTTTTTTTTCTGGGGGTGGTGGGGGTTGGTGCCATACTCAGCTGGCTCAGGTGCAGAAAGAAAGGAAAGAAGGAAAAGGGGGAAATAGATTGGAGTACAAGCTCTGTACGTGGGAGATCTGGGTTGGAACCCCAGCATGGCACAGCGCCCCTACCCCCAAGCACTGCTGGAAACTTCCCTCAGCACAGAGCCAGGAGCAGCCTCTGGGCACTGCCAGGTGCGGCTCAAACACCAAAACCAGCAAACAAAGCCCAGGGTTGATGTGAGGCCCCAATTTCCCACAGTACCTGTATACCGGCACCAGGAAATCTCCCGTCTGCACCCCTCAACTGTCCCCCCATCGCTGAGAAACGAGCTTGTTCGGGGGTTTGAATCAAGCACCCCAGGCCCCATCCCCCACTGTACCCCTCTGGGATTTGGCTCTCTGCAGCTGCAGGAGCCCTGGGACGCTCTTATTTCTGGGGCCCTTCCTGGTTCCCCACACACTCTCCTCCATGCATTTCAACCCTGGGCCTGGGCCCAGAAGTCACAGATGGGCCCCCCCAGCACGGACCCCACCCTGGAGGCACAGAGCGGCAGAACTCAACTCCTGCCCCCTCCCTCCCCACCTACACAGCACCCCCAAATCCTGCCCGGGGCTCTCCAAATTCATTAGCCTGATAATCCAGGTACCAGCTTTCTTCTTAGCCCTCCAGGGGTCCGATGCCAGGCTCTCTGGATGAGAACACGGCCCTTCTGAGTGGTCACCTCAGTAGCCAGCCGTGATCCCATGAGCATCTGGCCCTCCGGCCATCAGTGTGTCCCACCTAGGGAAGCTGCCAAGAGGACTGGAGGACAATGATAGGGACATTAAGAAACCAAACACGCAGGGCGATGGCCAGGCCCCATCCACAGGGAGCTACAGAAAAATGGAGCAAAAGGCTTCTAAGGCTCTGGGCAGCTAGGCAGAGGGGCCGGGCCAAGGAGCGCTGGGGGCAGGGGCAGAGAACAGCCCTCCCCCATTACAGACCAGAGATGGGCTCAAAGGGCAGGACTGCATGCTATCGGTTCCACCCCAGCATTACACGGCCCCCTGACCACAGTCAGGAGGGATTCCTGCCCTGAGCACTGCCTCCAGCAGAGTCCCTGAGCACCGCGGGGTATCGCCCCCAAACAAACCCTTGGCTCAGTGTCTGGCCCCTGAGTCTTCTTGGCTGCCTCTCCCAAGAATTTGCTAGACAAGGCACGAAGAGCTCACAAGAACTGATGGCACCTTCGGGAGGGCTGAGCTGGTGCTCTGGGTGTCGGTATTGGCGGCCGATAGAGTCCCCAGATTCAATACCGTTGAGTCCTCAGCCAGGACAGACAGGACATCAAAGCCCAGGGAAAATTCCTCTCCAAGTGTCACTTCCCTGCGCAGCTTCCAGACCATGGGCACCTGTGGGTCTGCCTGGCTCCTGCCTTTGCCACAGACCAATGGGACTAACTGCCCCCCAAGGCTGCCCGAAGCCTGTCCCAACCCCGGCACACGGCCTCCGGGACTCAGTGCACACTCTGGATACCAAGAACGTTCTAGCGCCACAGAGGATGCGCTCGCTCTCATTTCATAGGGGGAGGGCTGATATGGGCAAGCCAGTGCGTAGGAACCACAGGGCTCAGGGCATTGCACTGGGCACTGCCCACCCCGGAGGGCCAGTTTCCAGTTTCCCGGACTCTTGTGCCCTCCCACTGGTCAGCAGGCACTCTGAGAACTGGTTCTGTCTGTCAAAAGCCAGTGTGATCTTCCCTGTGGTTGGGGCGCAGAGTTCGGGAACGGGGGTACGGCACTCCCTCAAGAGCTCGGCTCAGCTGGAAGCTTGAACCCGGGGTTCGAGCTGATAACACCACACCCGTCACAGAAAGCATCTTCGATGGATGGAAACATAAGGGGTGGAGGATACACAGAGCAAAGGCGGCTCTAGGAGACGCACCCAGCTCCAGGGCCGCAGAGAGCCCAGGCTACACGCCCCCACCCTCGGGAGGGAATGCGGAGGCCACTTCTGAGAGGGGCTGGCAGACCCCAGAGCAACAAAGTCCCCCTCCCCCACCCACCCCCTCTGGCATCTGCCCTGGCAGAGGACAGATTCCAGCAGAAACCACAGCCAGGGGACACCAACTGCTGCCTGGGCAATGAGAACTGACCCAAGGGTGAAATCCCCCTGGCAGAAACAAGAGGTTTACAGGAAATAGGGCCCAGTACCAAACCTCAGCGATGCAGTGAGGGCTTAGAGGGAGGCAGGAGGGACTCCTAACTGTCTCTGCGTGAGTGCCCAGCCCTTGACACGTGTCAGCTATTAGCCGACAAGCACTTCAGCCAGCTGGTGCCCAGAGGCTGAGCGGGTCCTCGGAGGGCATCAGGCAAGGGGGGACAGCAGTCACAAGGACAAAAGCTTGGTCTCTTAAACAGGACCCCTGTGGGCAAGTTACTGACCCTCTGAGTCCCAGAGGGGCAGGGGGTCAATACAAAGGAATACTTAGCACCTCCCCCCCCCCAAAAAAAAAGCTCATCCCAGTAAGCGTCAGGCTGTGGCTAGAGGTTGTTCTTACAGTGGGGTCCCAGGGCTAAGTCAGGTCCCCTTAGAACTCCCAGAAGCCACAATGTCCATCCCTGTCCTTACCCTGGGGTCAGGTCCCTGCAGAGTGTCCTAGAGGACAGAGCCCCACAGCCGCCTCCTTCCCGCCAACACACAGCCTGAGAGGTCCCAGGAGGGACTCAAGGGGAGAGAGGGGTCTGCACCAGGGCTCCCGGAGACGCCCCCATCCCCCGGCTTAGCTTTGTCCCCCCTCTCCGCCCCCCCCCCCCCCACCAGCGCGCATCTCAGTTCCTGCCACCGGGTCTCACAGCGGGGCGGGTGCCGCGCTTCCAGCGACGCTGCGGGGTCCCTGGGGGTGCTCTGCACACCGGGCTGGGGTGAGGGTGCCTCGGTGGGCGCCCCGACCTTCCCCGCGGCCCCCCTCGCCCTCCCCGCGGCCCTCAATGAATGAGCCGGTGGCCCCGGGCGCGGAGCGGGCCTGCAGCGCGCCGGCTGCTTCTCATTACTCAGACGGACGTGACAACTCCCCGGCGGATCCCTGCACCCCCCAAACGCCATTTTAAAGGGGGGGTGGGCAGAACCCTGGCCCCGAGTCCCGCCGTCCAGCTCGGACCCCCGGGTGGTGGTCGCGGAGGCGGGGGGGGGGGGCACGGAGCCTCCGCAGGGGGCGTCCACCGCGGCCGGCTCGCCGCCCGCAGACCGTTACCCGGGGGCCTGCGGGCTCAGCCCCGGGGGTCCCCCCGGGGGCGGCCACTCCTCCCCCCGCGGAACAAAGCGCGGGCCGGGCCGGGGGCGGCGCGCCGGCGCTCCCCCACCCGCCGCCCCCGGCCGCGGGCCGGCGATCACTCACCCGCTCGGCTCGCGCCCCCAGGCCGCCTCCTCCCCGCCGCCGCCCGGGAGGAGGCAGCGCCGCGCCCGCCGGCCCCGGGCAGACTGAGGCTCGCGCGCGCCGGGCCCGCGGCCGCCCCGCCCCGCCGCCTCCTTAAAGCGCCCGCGCCGCGCCCGCCTGCGCCCGCCCCCGGGACCCCCGCCCCGGGGCCCCCGCGCGCGCCCCCGCGCCCCCGGGGCCCCGGCGGGACCCGGGCGGGGAATGCGCCCCCGCCTCTCCAGGAGCCCCGCCGCCGGCCTGCGCATCTCCCCACGCCGGCCACCTCCGGGGGCCTCCCCCTGCCACCTTCTTCCAGGTCCCTTTCGGTGCCACCCCCCTCCCCCCGCCCACAAGCGGTTCCCCTGAGACTCTGTCCCCGCGGTGCTCCCCGCAGGCCTTCTGGGTACACCATTCCTGGGCCCTGAGCTTGTCCTGAGTGGGGGTGGGGAGGGGTGGGGGCACAGGGGACACCCGCGCTCCCGTTCACGGACCAGCAGTTCCCACCTTGGAAAGCAAAGCGTACAGCTCAGCGGTTTTAAAATAGGTTCGCCAAGTTGTGCAACCCTCACTCTCCAGCGCCAGGACGTTTCCTAACGCCCCATCTTCCCAAAACTAAAAGACCGTTTCCGTCAGCAGGCTCTCCTCTGCCCAGTTCACACCCCTGAGTACCACTGTGTATGGTGTCCGCCGCGGGTTCCGCGTATCCTCCCAGTGAAAGAACCGCACCTTTGGGGATCAACTGCTGTGGGCTTCGTGTCCGTCCTGTTTCAGCTCTGCGGCTCCTCCTGTTCCTTCCCGCCTAGTATTCCCTTCATGCGCACCCCGCTTTGTTTGGGCCCATTCCGGGGTGATTATGAAGATTAAGATCACTGTTCTGGTTGTCCATGCGGGTCTCATGTGGTCAGGTCGTCGTGTCTGGGCTATGGACCTAGGAGTCAAGCCCCTTGTGCAGTGTTAACTGACCTCCTGGTGATGTTAAAGCAACTGCAGTTTCATGCCTAGTCACAGTGACTGAGCCTCACCTCACCCCCTCTGCAGGTCCTCACAACCACACCCAGGGCCCGTCAGCTGGTCCTCCCTACCAGTGTCATTCTGTAGGACACTCATTTTGTGAACGGACCCTGATGTTGGCTTAGAACCAGCCTCGCCCCTCTGATTGGCTGAACTGCTTGGTTTCAGAGGGCTAATCCCTTTGCCCTTTGGGGGTCTTCTTCCACCCCCCACCGCTAGGCCTCTCATCTCCCAGTCTCAGGTGGGTTTGATCCTCAGCCCAGAACAGCAGGTTGCTGAGACCTCCGGGGCCCCTGGCAGGCAGGGGGCAGCCGGCTAGGAGGCCCCTTCCCTAGAGAGGATTTACTGAAGGAGGGAGGCTACGAGATCTCCCTCTGGACAGGCTGGTCTCCCCTTGACGTGGTCTCTTTCTCCCGCTCCCTTTTGCACAGGCTTTAAGGGGGTCCTGGTGGTGGTCAGCTCCTCCCAGGCCGCCTCTGTGGCTGACAGGATCTGCTCAGACGCCACGTGCTGGCTTCCTGGGGCCGCTGCACACCCATCGTAGATTCTGTCTCCTTGGCAAGGGCTATCGCACATCACACGGGTACCCAGTGGCTTTTACAGCCCACTCGAGTCAGTGGTGGCCAGGGACTTCTAGCAGGGCCCTGGTCCCAGTGGGGGCAGCTTCCTCTGCTCCAAACCCCCCATAAACACACACTCTGATGTTGACCAACGGGCTTTTAAGGTGGAAGAGTTAGGCTCAGACTACAAATTCATCCGCTAGGTGAGCACTGCCAGGGAACCTCCTGGGAGCCCAAGACGTGCCTCCCGGCAAGCTCAGTGCCAGTCAAGGGATACAGGTGTGTGGGAGAGAGGCAGTGGGGGACCAGAGAGCATGAGGTTCCCAGCCCAGGCGGGAGGGATGGGTGGTCTCTATGAAAGGTGAGCCCTGAGCCCAGATGAAGAGGACAAACCCTGCTCGGGAGGCTGAGGAGGGAGAGAGAAAGCTTGGGTGGAAGCAGGGCTGAGCGTTAAGTCTTTCCCCAAACTCCAGCAGAGCCCCAGGACTGAACCAGTATGCCTAGAGCAGGGTAAAGGTCAGACTCTAGCAAAGACAGGCAGGGCTGGGGCCTGAGTGTCAGTCCCTGGGCTAGGAGCCCGCTGCAGGACAAGGCCAGGAGCAGTTGCAGAATGTCTGTCTGCGTAGCGAACGCAGCACATGGGCCCTCCTCTGTGTGGCCAGTGCAGGGGCTGAGGACAAGGGTGCTCTAAACTCCTGAGCTCTGAGGGGGCCGCGCCCTGGGCAGGGGTGAGTTGGGGAGTGTCCCTCCTCTTTCTTTAAGACACAAGGCGATCACCAGACCCTTCCTCCCGACCAGGAAACCTGCTGGTTCTTCCTGCTGGAGCTTGCTCTCTCCCAGGGGTGGCCTTCATGGGAGGGGCATGCTTGCATGTGTGTGTGTTTGGGGTTAGGAAAGCAGGAAGAAGAGAGGACAACGTTCACCCTTCTCCCAGTCCTGTGTGTGTGTGTGTGGTGTGTATGTGTGTGTGTCTGTGTGTCTGTGTGTGTGTGTATTTGTGTTTGGGGTCAGGAAAGCAGGGATAGAGAGGATAACATTCATGCTTCTCCGTGTGTGTGTGTGTGTGTGTGTGTGTGTGTGTGTGTCTGTTCTGTCTGTCTGTCTTTGGGGTCAGGCAAGCAGGAAGGAGAGGACAACATTCTTGCCTCTCCCATCGTATGGCCGCAAGCCTATCTTTCCTGAAGTGCCAGCCACGGGTTCACAGCAGGCCCCGCCAGCCCGCCAGAGGCCTGTCTCTCCTTCCCTCAGCTGACCTCGCCTTTGTGCCAGCACCCGGGCCTTCTTCTTCCTGAGTTCCAGGCACAGTCTTCTCTGGGGTTTTCTTGATCTTTACCAACGTGGGGTGGTCATTTCTTCTCTTGCTCTGTATGCCACAGTGTTGTGGGGGCGGGCCCTCACTCAAGGGCCTGGTCCCCCAGCAGAGCCCTCGGGCCACTAGCAGTGTCCAGTCCATCTGCTCCCCACTAAACTACAAGTTTTGGCTAAACCTCTCCAAAAGCTTGTCCAAACTCAAAAAATAAGTCTCGTTCTGATCTTTTTTTTTTCTCTCCCCTTTTGGCCCTTTTTCTGTTTTAAACTAAAGTCTAGTGACTTTTAAACACATTGAACTACAACCCACAGGAAGAAATGGGTTTTACATTGCAAACCACAGCATTCTCTCTCTCTCTCTCTCTCTCTCTCTCTCACACACACACACACACACACAAGCACACACGCGCGCATTCACACACATGAATTCATACACACACGCACTCAAACACACACAAAATGAAAAGTTCATGCAAAAAATCACAACTTTGCCCTGTGTAATATGCACTGGCACCATCTGTTTTGCTTTCTTCTAAAGAGCCCATGAGGTCTGAGAACTTGCTTTCACACCCCCACGGGTGGGTTCTGACCGACAGTTTGAAAATTTGGAGCCCTATGTTGACACCCAAAGTGTCAGGTCATGATATTGCATCAGAAGTTTACCAAGAGAGAAAAGTCAACTCCGAGATTTCGAAACACATCCTAGAGACCATAGTTTGTAAAAAGGCGAGGTCAGAGTTTCCAAAGTCTAGAGATTTCTGATTCTTCGTCAGAGGAGTCAGTCGCCGCAGGCCACAGGCTCTCGAACTGGTCCCTCTTCCCTTCCTAAGGACAATTATCAATTTGGGATACTGGCTGATGATCAAGTTTTGTCCAGAGAAAAGACATCTGCTGGAGCCAAGAGGAAAGCTTTCAGTGGTCACACGGAACCAGGGGCAACCACAGAAAAAGGGAGACCTCAAAACACCAGCAATTCCCTCCCCATGACAGCTGCTGGGTTTGGGGCCTTAGGATGAATTGGAGGAGCAGAGTGAAATCTCCTGCCACCCAAGAGGATTCCCCAGGAAGAAAGAGTCCCCAACACAAAGTCAGCCCCTGCCTCAAGAATCGCCGGGTTAGATGGGATATAATGTAGATATCAACCACTCTCGACTAACAAAAACATTAACACAGAAGGTTAACTTGCAACAACAGCTTAGTAAGACCTCACACAAGGATTTCATGTTCTCATGGTGAAATACCATAGTTTTCATAATTCTTCCTATGGAAACCATTTTTGACCACTCCATTATTTGTAACAAGCAATATAAAATAAGTTATTGTGGGCGTGCGACAGGGGCAGACTTGAGTGGTGGTTGGGAGGATGGAGACCCTGGTGGAGGGAAGGTGACAGTGGTGGTGGGATTGGGGTAGGAATATTGAATGCCTGGAACAAATCATCATGAACAGCTTTGTAAACCACAGTGTTTGAAAGAACAAGGACCTGGACACGAAGCCCTAGATCCAGGCATCACAAAAATCCCGAGCACTGTTGGAGATGATCCTGAGTCCAGAGACACTGCTGGCAGGGTGCAAGACTCCACGAGTGAGGAGCAGAGATAAGCCAGAGGTAAAAATGGAAACCCAACCCCAAGCCAGCTCAGTTCTTTAGCAGACCGAGCCCATCCCTCATCCCCAGGAATCAGTGCAAAGCTTGCCCTCTGTCTAGGTGCCCCTGACGCTGTCTGCCTAGAGCCCCAAAATACAAGCTAGGTGAAGAGGCATGAAAATAGTCACAGTCACAAGAAGCAGGGGAAAACTAGACAGTGAAAGTGAACACAGCTCACCCAGATGTAGGACAGGGCGGCAGAGAGATAGCACAGCGGGCAAGGAGCTCGCTGAAAACAAAACAAATATAGATGTGACATAGGACCCTAATTAACGGGGCTCTCCCACTGTTGTAAGTGTCAAATGGTATCTGTGGGTGTCAGCTGAGTTCATGTGGGATACAGGAAGTTCACTGTACTTCAACAAAGAAAAACATTTTTTTGCCACACTTAGTGGTACTCAGGGGTACTTCTGCCCCGGAGCTTCAGGGTCATTCCTAGTGCTGGAAGAGGGGGGGCATGGGGTGCTGGAGATTAAACCCAGCCCTCCGACATATACACTAGCCCTTTGTGCTGACTTCTCAGTCCTAGACAAGAAAACTTTTGTTTCAGGGCTTACTCCTGGTTCTATGTTCAGGAATCACTCCTGCCGGTGCTGGGGGTGAAGGGTGGCAGGCATATGTGACACCAGGGATCTGTTGCATGCAAAGCAAGTAGCTTATGCATGGTATTATCTCTCTGGTTCAGATGAGGTGATTTTTCATGTTTATCTTTTGGCTTTTGGACCACACCTGGCGGTCACCCTCAGGATTTACTTCTGATGGGGTTCAAGGATCAATCGTAGGGTACTGTATGGGGTGCCAGTGATTGAACCTGAGTCAGCAGCATGCAAGGCAAGTGCTCTTGCTGCCCGATTTCTCCAGTTCCCGGATAAGGAAATTTTCACCTAAAGAATTATTAGGCGGGAACTTGGACTAGGGAGAGACATGGGGTGGCAGGGAAGCACTGAAGCTCAGGCCTTGCACATTTGAGGCCTTGAGTTTGGTCTCTACCTTGGGTGCTTGAACAACACTCAAGCACAACCAGGTATACTCCTGAGCACTGCCTGGTGTGAGCCTAGAGGCCCCCAGCACCCCCAGATCTGAGTAGTAGCAGCAGCCCAAGCACAGCAGACCAACATCAAGAACTACCTGGAGTGGCCCCCGGGGCCCCCAAGCACTGCTAGGAAGACCCATATTCATAAGTATGTATAAGAATATATACGGTCACTATTATTAGCAGCCAAAAACAGGAGACCTCCCAGCTGTTTATTAACTGAAGAACAAAGAGCTAATGGTTTATTCATAGAATGGAATATAATATTATAATTTGTATAAATGAAATGCTAAGTTATAAACAACCCAAATGATATCCAAGACACCATATTAACTGAAAGGTCTCAGTTGCAAAAGCAATATATATGAAGTCAAGTAAAGAGAAAAATCAATTCACAGTGATAGATGTCAGGACAGCGTGAATCTCCCGAGGAAAGTGATGTGATAACTGAGCAGGAAAGAACTGGAAATGGTGTATTTCATGCTCTGGGAGGTGGTTATAGATATGAACTAACGTGGAAATTCATTAAGCTGTGAAGTAATGTTCAGACATGTTACACATTTCATTCTATAAGCAGTATACTTAAAATTCATAATATTAACACTTAAGAGTCATATGTTGAATAAAAATGAAGAAAAGGTTGAAAAAATATGTAAAAGAGGAGAAAATATCACCAGATAGCTAAGGTTTCAGAAAAGATAATAAAATTAGTGTTCTACCACCTGTAAAGCATAACAACTGAAATCAGGAACTCATTACTCAGGCTTGGAGAGATAGTTCAGGGGTTAAAGCATTTTAACCCCTTGCATTTGCATTTGGCCATGCCACAGGGTCCCAGAACATTGCTAGGAGTTTGACTGCAGCAATGGACTGCTGAGAAAAATGAGGAACTCAGGGATGCGACTAGCCAAGACTTAATTTCTGCCACCAAGTGAAATTATTATGGCAGAAGTAGAGGGAGCAAAAGGGAGTCCCAGACAATCTAGTCAAGCCAATTGGTCATTTTATTTATTTTTTTAATTTTTATTTTTATAAGGTGGTTCACAATATTTGATTACAGTTAATAATCAAACACCAAACACCACTATTACACTTTCCCACCACCAAATTTGTCACGTTTCCATCCCAAGCCCCAATCCTTATCCCAAGACACAACCAAAACAATTGGTCATTTTAAATCCCGCCTTCATGAAGGTAAATAGTCAGTTACTCTTTTTAGAAGGAGCACACGCAGTGACACTCAGGGGTCAGTCCTGGCTCTGCACTCAGGAATAACTCCTGGCAGTGCTCCGGATTCCAACGTGGGTCAGCTGCATGTAAGACAAGCTCCCTATCTCTTCAGCTACAGTTACGTTCTTTTAGTTCAAAACCCAACAAACTTGCTGTCCACGGAGCTCCCCTGCCCCAGCTAGTTGTGGCCAGAGTTGTGGTGACAATGGCCCTCCCTAGCTACCGCCCCCAGTGTGGCTGCTTAACTGTAATGTGATATTTTAGGTAATTAAGGGAAAATCAAGTGAAGAGCTTTTTTTGGGGGGGGTCACACCCAGCAATGCACAGGGGTTACTCTGCACTCAGGAATTACTCCTGGCGGTGCTCAGGGGACCATATGGGATGCTGGGAATCGAACCCGGGTTGGCTGCGTGCAAGGCAAACACCCTACCCACTGTGCTATCGCACCAGCCCCTGAAGAGCTAAGTTTTAAATAAATGTAGTACCAAGGGTATGGTGCTTGCCTTGCATGCAGTCTACCCAGGTTTTAATTCTGGCATTCTATATGGTCCCCGAACCCAGCTAGGAGTGATCCCTGAGCACAGGGACAGAAGTAAGTTCTGAGTACCATTGAGCACCATGGAGTTTGGTCCAAAAATAGCAACAAATATATCTATGGCCCTGAGAATCCCATATGACAGACCCTGGTTGAACCCTCTGCACCATAATTGACCCTGGACACTACCAGAAATAATCCCTGGGAACCTCCAGCTGTGGCCCAAACACCCCCCAACCCTGAGCACAGAGCCCGAAGTTGCCCCCAAATACGTCCACTAACTGTGGCCCAAAACCAAGAAATTAAATAGCATAAATATGTCAAAACAGAAAAAGGAGAGCCTGCTGGCAATACGGTACAGCAGATACAGTGCTTGACTGACACGTGGCTGACCTGGGTTTGATCGCCAGCATCCCATATGTTCCCCTGAGCAATGCCAGGAGTAAGCCCTCAGCACAGAGGGGCGTGGTCCAGAACCAAAAATAAGCAAACATAAAAAAAACACAAAAGTTATTCAGGGAGGAAAATAATCTGGAGGCAGAGAGATGCCGGCTAGATGTATGCATGCATTCATTTCATCTGAGATGAAAGGCTGAGAATTATGGGGGAAGTCAGGTCCTGCTTTGGTGTGTGTTTAGATTTGCTTTTAAAGGGACAGGTTCATTCATGTTTGCTGCTGCCTCACATATCTGCAGTTCTCTCCTGGAGAAAGTTCTTCATTTCCAATTTGGGTCACAAAAGGCTTTCCCTGGAGTAAACCACCACCTTGTGGTAATGGACATGACTTGCAGGAAAAACAATACCTTGTTTTGGTTTTGCATCTTTCAGACTCTGAAATCCAGCAGGAACCCTTAAAGTTAGAAGTGCTTGTATTAAACAGAGCAAAAATGAAACCCCCCAAAAGTAGCATCCTTATGATGTGTCTAATTAGATGACTCTGAAAAAGATATGTCACTAACTCATATCATATCATAAAATATGAACAAGATTGAAATTTCATTAAAAAAAGAAATCAAAAGCTGAATGACCCAAAGTGACCCATTTGCAGGAAAACTGATGAGTCTCCTACTGATCAAAATACATGTCTGAAAGCAAAAAGAGTTGATATGAATAATTTATAATTTCACAAGACATTAGGTGTAAAGTTGGAGTGTCCCAGGCAATGTGATTCCTCTCAACTTGTTTCTGAGTTTCGATTGGCCAAGCCATGCAGAGAACATTGGAGAAGAACTTAACCCTCTCAAAAGAATTAAAAGTTGACCCGTGTGCTGGCAGGAAAACTTTTGCATCTAACTTAAGTTTTACTTGGGAGAGTAAGTGCTCGGAGATTTCAAACTAGTCAAGAGTTCGAGTAACCACACTCAGGGTAACACACAGCACTTGTCTCTTGTAGTTTCAGCATGCCAGGCTGTGCCATAGGGACACCCCATGTGTGAATGTGTCCATGTGTTTATTCATTATTCTATTCAAGAGTTTTCTGGTTTCTTTCAACTTTTGGTGATTAAGTATAAAGCGTCTCTAAACACGCACATCATTCTTCAAATCGTTGGGTAACTATAGATACTATTGTTGGGTCAAAAGGTAAAACTGTGCTTTGTAAGAAATGCCAAACTATCTTCCCCAGGGGTTGGACTATTTTGTATTCCCCAAGAGCATTGTGTAGGCATGCCTGTTGCCTTGAATCTTTACTAATATTTTATATAGCCAGCTATTTTGGATTTTAGCCATTCTAACAGGTATGTAGATATATCTCACTATAGTTTTACTTAATTCACTAGCGACAAGGTAGAACTTTTTTTACTTGACTTTTTTTCCATCAATGAATATATAGATGAGGTCTTTAGTACATTTTTTTGGTTCAGATCTTTTTTATTTGGTTTGGTTGTGGGGCTACACATGGTTGGTGCTCAGGGAACCATGTGATGCTAAAGATTCAGCTTGCAAAAGAAATATTCTACCCCTTTGAGGTATTTCCATAGCCTGTCTGTTCAGATATTTTGTCAAATTTTAGAAAATGATTGCTCGAGCGGGCCCAGTAACGTCTCCATTGGAGACTTTGTTGTTACTGTGTCTGGCATATCGAATGCTCTCGTCGCTTGCCGGGCTCTCTGAGAGGGGCGGAGGAATCGAACTCGGGTCGGCCATGTTGGCCGCTTGTAAGGCGAACGCCCTACCCGCTGTGCTATCGCTCCAGCCGGGATGATCTATTTTCTTATTATTAAATTTTGTAGTTTGCCTTGCACGCAGCCAACATGGCCAACCCGAGTTCGATTCCTCCGCCCCTCTCGGAGAGCCCGGCAAGCTGCCGAGACTATCTCGCCTGCGCTGCGGAGCCTGGCAAGCTCCCCATGACGTATTCGATATGCCAGACACAGTAACAACAAAGTCTCCAATGGAGACGTTACTGGGCCCGCTCGAGATAAAAATTCATCTATCAGATATTTTTTACAGGTATTTTCCTCCAAATTTATAACTTGTCTTTTTTATTCTTTTAATAGTGTCCTGTGGGGCACACATTTTTATTTTTATAAATTTCAACATAAAGCTTTTTTTTGTGGATCATTGTTTTGGTATTGTGTCTAAAAGCACCTACGAAATCAAAAGTCAACTAGATTTTCTCTGTTTTCTTCTAGACGTTTCATAGTTTTGTATTTATACCTGCGATCCATTATGAGTTAACTTTTGTGCAAGACGTAAGTTCCGTGTCTAGATCCCTTTTTTATGGAGAGGAGAGACTGGCAAATGAACATCCGGTTATTCTAGTACCACTTATATCTGTAACTTTTCTTTGCCACGTTGTCAGCTGTCAGTTGTCCTCACTTATCTAGATAAATTTCTGGATTCTCGATTCTGTTTCCTCCCTTCCTCTCTTCCTTCCATCTCCTAACTTCTATAATTTTGTATTCTTTGTCTTAAAATAATTTGACTTCAGATCTCTCAAAACTTGCAAACACTGCTGCCTGGCATACAGTAAGTAATCAGAGAAAAGCTTTTGCACATTGGTGTTCGCCAGGCAGGAAATTTGCTGGAATCCAAGAATGCACAGAAATACACAGAATCTTCGCAGAATGAACCCGAATCCTCGTACCTTCCTACACTGACAGAGGCTCCAGCCCCTGAGAGCATTTCTTACGGTCGAAATCAGAATTTAAAAGGCTGGACTGCTTGCCCTTGGTGTGGGAATCAGAATCTTCTCAAAAAGAACTGAGCGGCGCTGAGTGGGCGTGACTTACGTGTATTCCTGCTTCTCATTGGCCAGTTGGAAGCTGCGCCGTGTTGCCAAGACGACGGTGTCTGGGTCGCTGCAAACTCGGCAGGAAATTCTCCCCGCGCGCCCTTAGAGTTCTCAGAGACGAGAATTTTTCTGGACTACACTGATACAGTAGGAATAATGGTTCTTTTCGCCCTAATACCTCGGTGGACGTTCTGATGTCTCTTGCGGGGCATCGCCTGGACCTGCTTTTAGGGGAGGGTCTTTGCTCGCTCCTGGGCTGGAAAGGGGTTCGAAGATTTGCAGAAAACCATACCGGTGAACCACATACATGCAGGCTGTCGGGTCCACTTCCCGATGGGGTGTTCATGTTGCAACTGTGCGTTTCTTTGTATCATTTAAGAGGGATGGGGTGCTTGGTTTGCAGGGGGCTAACTGATCCACGCAGAGTTCTATCCCTAGGCTGCTCGCCAGCAAGGTCAGAGTCCGCAGCAAGGAGATTTGTATCATTTGCAGAATCATGGGCAGCAAGAAGAAGGAAACTGCCCTGCAGGTAAGACTTGAGGGACCGCTTCTTTCAGCACTTGTGGGAGCTGCGGCTCTAGGGGGTGGCATGGATGGGGAAGTACAGTGTAAAAGTGATACTGTGTTCGCAGTGGTGTCCTCATTTGAACATCTTGCGCTTCCATCTTTAGGAGAGAAAACCGTAAAGTATGTTAAGTATGATCATTCTTTACTGCACTGAAATATAAATAAACATATACTGAGTATATGGTTTCTTTGTGCTTCTACAATCACAAGATCCAAAAGGATTCAGACTACACATTCACCACTTTATCACTGAAAAATCTCTCTGAGCACATCAAGTTATTTTCTTCTCTTGTTTCCTTGTTTGCTTTAATCAACATTTATCTTTCGTCCCCTTTCTTCTTTTATCTTGCTCCATTTATGTCTTAGGCTCTTGTGTGTGTGTGTGTGTGTGTGTGAGTGTGTGTGTGTGTGTGTGTGTGTGTGTGTTTTAATTTGGGGACCACGCTCGAAGGTGCTCAGGGCTTACTCCAGGCTCTGCACTAAGGAATCACTCCAGGAGGGCTCAGGGAACCAAATAGGGTGTGGGGAATTGAACCCTGATTGGCAGCAGGAAAGGCAAACAAACACCCTGGCCATTGTACTATTATTCCAGCCTTTTGGTCTTAGTTTTAACATTCTCTGTTGTAGGAAGCTTCCTATACCGCTTAAGATGATGTTAACTAAATATGATCTCTATTTGTATTCTATTTTATTATCAACTTTTAAAAAATCTTAATTTTTCAGCGTAGTTGGGGTAACATGGCTATAATAGTGTTAAAGTGTATGGTATAGACACACAAAGTTATTGCAACCCAGCACCCTACACCCGTACTATCCCTGTGTAACCTCTAACCCGATCTTCATTCCATTTTCTTTACGTAAGTGCTGGCTATTTGCACAATTATCTCTCAGATTGAAAGGCCCTGGCTGTCGGGGCATCGGCTTGTCAAAGCGTTAGTATGCATGCTTTGCATACTGAGTTTGGTCTCTGGCACCACATGGTTCCCTGAGCACTACCAGAACCCCAAGCATCAAGTCAGGAGTGATCCCCGAGCACCACTTGTGGTGCCGCCAAAGTCACTGACTTTAGAGATCAATATTTCGTTGTTCATTACTTCTTGTTTTATATCTAATTTCAATTTAGAAATATCAACATCATATTTAATAGTCACAAACTGAAAAATCTTACAAACCCAAGAAAATATGAACCAGTGTAATTCCAACAGAAAATTTTTGCTGTTGAAATCTTGGTGGAGTTTGAGACCAGGTTCTGTGAGTTTGGGCCTGTGACTCACTCTGCCCTGTGAGATCCACTTTCTTACTGTACTCTTCAGTCATTCACTCTTACAACTAATAGGTAGATATGTAATAAAATGTAGGGGGAAAGGAAACAATTTTAACTATCAATTACTCTTTATGATTATGATATGATATGATTATGATATGAGTTTGCATTTTAACAACAGATGTGCCAAATGTTAAGAGCTACAAAACATTACTGAAAAAAGAAAGATTTAATTAATTATAAGAAACATCATGTTCACAGACAAGAAAACTCAATGTTAGTAAAATATCATTTCCCCATCCCATGCAAAATGATCCATAGATTACTGCAATCACAGTTAAAATATCTGCAAGTGCCAGAGATTTAACTCAGCAGTGGAGTACTTGCCTTGGCATGTTTGAGGTCCTGGGTCAATCCATGGCACTGCAAACTAATAATGATAACAATAATAATAATAATAATATCTCAGCAGGGGTTTTGCAGAAACTGACAAACTTATAGGGAACTATCTCAGGAAATTCAACAGAGTTAGAATAATCAAAAAAATCTTAAAAATGTAAATATGGAAACACAATATCTAATTCACTTCACTTACTACCTTGTCTACTGTTGGGTTCCCTCATTTTATTTTTTAGTTCAATTATTATTCTCTTTAGTTCTATGATTTCTTGTCTGGAACTTTCTCATATTTTTTGTAGCTCTCATTTTATTTATCTAACTTTCTCCTCTAATTTTAGTGAACATCATGACAGTTGTTTTGGGTATCACTGTATCACTGTCACTGTCATCCTGTTGTTCATCAATTGCCTCAAGCAGGCACCAGTAACGTCTTCTTCATCCTAGACCTGAGATTTTAGGAAGTGCCACATTTGAGGCTCTTTCAGGGTTAGGAGAATGAGACCCATCATTGTTATTGGTTTTTGGCATATTGAAAACGCCACGGGGAGTTTGCCAGACTCTGCCGTGTGGGCAGGATACTTTTGGTAGCCTGCCAGGTTCTCCGGAGTGAGAACTAGATAATAAGATGTTTTTGGTAGTTTATGTAATTCTGTTGCATTAGGGTACATATGCATCCTTTGCTTTTTCAAATCAGGGGTATATTTCTCCACTCATTTTGTTTGGTCCTCTATTTCTATAAGTCAGGCTAAACAGCTCTCCTTCCCAAAGCTCTGGACTTGCGTTAGAATTGAAGACGCAGGGCATCTGCCTGGATGGAGGCCTTTCCATTGTACAGGCAGAGCGTCTTTATCCGTTAGGATGATTGATAGTGTTCCAGAGCCAAGGCCGGGTTGCATCCAAGAACCTAGCCCAGAGGGCCAAGGGGACAGGAAGCACACAAGTTACAGCAGTGGGAATGTGTCCAAGGCACCAGTTACTCCCTGGGGACAGGAGCTACTGAAGCTTGACTGGTTGCTCCAGGCTGAGACTCGCCCTTGCACTGCGTGCAGCCTCTGCAGCCGGGCCATGGTCTGCAGATCCTACGCGCTTCCCTTCGCTCCCCACCATCACCCCCTAGTCTGGAGGACAGTTTGAAAGCCACCAGAGCCTCTGAAGTGAAGGTGGAGAGGCTCTTGAAATGATTTCAGTTTGTAAAGCCTCCTGAAGCACGAGGGTCACCAGACACCAATACCTAGAGACTCCGAACTGTTCCACTGTCTTACTCCACCTTCTGAGCTTTTATTTATCTAATTTTTTTTAGTGAAACACTGGGCTGGAGCGATAGCACAGCGGTAGGGCGTTAGCCTTGCACGCAGCCAACATGGCTGACCCGAGTTCAATTCCTCCACCCCTCTCAGAGAACCCCGCAAGCTACCAAGAATATCTCGCCCCCAGGGCAGAGCCTGGCAAGCTACCTGTGATGTATTCGTTATGCCAAACACAGTAACAACAAAGTCTCCAATGGAGATGTTACTGGGCCCGCTAGAGCAAATCGATGAACAAGGGAGGACAGACAGATAGTGAAACACTATGAGGTACAGTTGTAGACTTACAAATTTTTGTGCTTGGGTTTCAATTATACAACGTTCAAGTACCCATTCCTCCACCAGTGCCCATTTTCCACCACCACTGATCCCAGTATCCCTCCCACCCCCCATCCCCCTCATCCCCCCTGCCTCTGTGAGAGGGATTTCCCTTTTGTTCTTTCTCTCCTTTTGGGTGATGTGGTTTGCAAAAGAGGCATTGAGTGGAAATCATGTTCGGTCTATAGTCTATGTTCATCGTGAATCTTGCAGTTGGGTCTGTACTGTCTCTATCTCTCGGCTCCTCTGCGCTTCGTCCTGGATGTCTGGTCTCCAGATGCCTCCCACTCTGCAAAGGAGATCTGGGCGCTCCCTCACCCTGCATTCCCAGCTGCTGGGGCACCACACACAGGAGTCAGTCCCCTCCCCGGGGAGACTCGTGCAGTCGATGTCCCTCCCAACATGAGGTCATAGTGCCCAGCCAGCGTTTCGCGTGAGACTGTCCCCTCGGTTAAACTGTCCTCTAAGCTTTCGATCACTTTTGGTCGTGGACTCGTGGATTCTCCAACCCTCGTCCACGCCCGGTCCTTTAACAAAGACAGCGGCTCCGGGGTAGACGCAGGGTTGGGGAGGTGGAGAGGCCAAGTTCTCCAGCATCCAAAACCCTGGTCCCTTCTTCCTCGGCTGGGGACCGCTACCCGCTCCGGGGCGTCGCTGTTGACCTTGCGCGTGAGCGGGGCGGGGCTTGGCCTGGCCACGCCCCTCCTGGTCCCGCCCCGTCCTGGGAGAGCGCTGGGAGAAGGAGCATCAGCGTCCGGCTGCCAGCGTCCTCTTCCTCATCGCTCGCCTCCCTAGACGTCCCCTCCCCACCATCCCGCAGTGCTTAGGCTTCTCCCTTCTTCCTTCCCTCCTTCCCAAAGCTCCCACGGCCGGAAAGGGAAAGTGGGCGAGCGTGCCCGCGCCCAGCCCTGCCTCCCTTCCCTAGGAGGCAGGATCCCGAGCATCGGCGAAGCATCCGGCGAGGCCGGCAACGCCTGGGAGAAAGTCCGGACCTTGTTTGTCAGTGGTTACCCCCTCGAATCCAACCGGGGGTTGGGAGTGGGAGTGGGGGCTCCAGACCGGGCGAGCTGAGGCTGCGCGGCCGAGCTTCCGGTTCTGTCCGTTTTTTGACAGTCGCGCACAGGCAGAGCTATGAAGCAAGCTTTGAGTGGCAGCCCCGGGGATCCCAAAATTCAGCCAGCACTGCGACCAGAGCTTGCTAAGGCAAACATGAAGATGGCCAGGAATTGCCTAGAAGGGACTTTGCCCATCAGTGTAGCTCAGTGCTCGCAACTTCCCCGAAGACCAGAATGTGGGCGTCTGTTCTGTGACCCCTAACTTTCACCTGTCTGTGTCCAAGAAAACCACATGCCCGATTCCTCTCCGGAGGTTAAAGTCCAACTTCACTCTTTTGTCCACCTTCCAGAAAAATTCAACTTATCTCTATCAGAGACTGTCAGCCCACTGCAGACTAGGGGGAAATTACTTGTTAACCACTTTTCTCCTCTTTACCAAAGGCTTTTTTTGAAAAAGTAGTATTTGAGGTATTTAAAAAAAAAAATTGTATCCTCTCTGGAAAGAAAGATGGCGGCCACATGGGAGCCTTGTGGACAGCAGGTATGAGCCGGGAGTGTGGGGGCGACTAAAACCTCATGGGAAGGGGAGCGTTTCGCTCCGCCCTTCACGCCCTACCGAGGCCACCAGTTGCCCCCCACGAGCGGCTCTCCAGCACGGCCACGACTCCAGAACACAGAAACCAATTTCTTAACTATCTGACTTTCAGTAGAAATACTTCCAGGGTCAATAGGTAAAATAGCAGAAATCCAAAACCAACATTTAATTCTTGAACCCAGCTGTAGAAAGCAAATCACTTCACAATGCTTTTTCAGCATGTCTGATTTGGGGGGGGGGGGGTAAACTCTAAATAATAGTGGTGAGTCTTTTATTGAAACAATCTAATCAAAGCGGATAGAGTGTTAACTAGAATTCATCTGCCTCACAGGGACGGGGAGGGGTGGGGGGTGGGGTTTTATTGGGGTTCTTCATGGGAAAAAATAAGTATTGGTAAAGGGAAATGTGTTTGATATTTGCATGACTGAGACATAAACCTGAAAGCTTTGTAACCTTTCCCACAGTGATTCAATAAATAAATAAAAAAAAATTGTAGAGCAAAACAAGAAAAACTTACACAAAACTACAGTAATTATTCCTTGTTACGTTGTCGATTGGCTTTCAACATTGGTACCAAAGCAATATGATAGGAAAATAAATTTTGCCACATTTTTTGCAACAATAACTGCAATCAACCAGCCCTTACTATACAATATAGAGAAAAATCAATTCCAGATGGATCACAGACTTAAAAGTAAGAGCTTAAATTATAGCATGTCTTGAAAGAGAAAAAGAGGATCTTTGTGACTCTGAGGAAAGATTTCTTAGAACACACAAAATACCATAACCTAACATTTGTTAATTAGACTTTAATATTAAAAACTTCTGCTCAACAGAAGACATTGTTAAGGAAATAGACAAACTAGAGTTGGCGAAAATATTTACAATACATATTACAAAGGCTCATTAGATTTTAGAGGAGGTATATATTCACAGACCCTTTACAATCTAATAATAAAAGGCCAACAATCCAGCCAGGGGATGTAGCTCAGTGGGAGAGTGCATGCTTGGTATGTTTGAGGCCTTGGATTTAATTCCTACCAAGTGCATGTGCATCCACACACACAGGCTAACAATCCAACAACAAAAAAAATGGACAGAGGCTAGAGCCATTGTACAGTAGGTAAGGCATTTTCCTTGCATGCAGCTGACCCGGTTTTTGATCTCTGGCACCCCATACTGTTCCCTGAGCAACTGCCAGGTGTGGTTCCTGAGTGCAGAACCAGGAGTAATGCCTGACTTTGCTGGGTGTGGGTCCCCCCAAACAAAAAATGTTTTTAAAAGAAAATGACCAGTTTGTGGGCACTAAGGATGGATATGCACATTAAATAAAGGAGCTCGCTAGACACCATCAATTACCAATAAAATGAAATTAAAGCCCAAAGAAATTTACCACACTATTTCCATTAGTTGGTCACAAGTTAAAAGACTGACATCATCAAATTTTGGTGACACTGTGTAAACTGTAACATTTCCATTTTCCACATTAGACTGTCCCTCACATTAAGAGAAGGGCTGGCCATTGCATATTCAATGAAGCGTGCTCAAGCCCTGAGTTCCAGCAGCATCACTCCTCGTGACTTATTTACCAAGGAAACACAGAAGCAAAAAGGTTCAAGCGTGATCACAGTCGTTATTCATAATAACTCCAAACTGGAAGTAACTTGGGTACCTGTCAAGCCACTGGGATGGAATAGTCACATTGGAATCTGATGAGGAATAAACATGAATATGCCACTGACATCGAACTACACAGACAAGTCCTGAGAAGGAAGCCAGCACAGAATAAAGAGGGCACTGTAGCACTGTCCTCCTGTTGTTCATCGATTTGCTTGAACGGGCCCAGTAACGTCTCCATTATGAGACTTCTTGTTACTGTGTTTGGCATACCAAATACGTCACGGGGAGCTTGCCAGGCTTTGCCAAGCTACTCTTGGTAGCTTGCCGGGCTCTCCGAGAGAGGTGGAGGAATTGAACTCAGGTTGGCCATGTCGGCCACATGCAAGGCAACGCCCTACTACTGTGCTATCGCTCCAGCCTCTAATGAGAACATGTGATGTTTTAGATCAGACAGAATGAATATGTGTGACAGAAAGCAGATAAGGGTTTTACCTCTGGCAAGAAGCAGGAAGTAGCTGAAAAGAGATACAAGGGATTTTCTGGGGTGGCAGTACATTCTGTCCTGTGGAATGTGTTACAGCAGTGGCACGGTAAAGACTGTATTCATGCACCTGTCCAACCCTATTGAACATAAAGAAGTTTAGTTTATTCAGAACTTTAATTTTAACAAATAACTTTCAACAAAGTATTGGTAATAGCAAAACATTATGTTGAGTGAAAATACAAATTGCAAAAGAACATTGAAGCATGATAATACTTGGGCACATTTTATAGGACACAAAATGATGCTCTAAGTTGTTTTTTGATAAGCAACAATTGCTTGTTAAAATGTTTGGGATTTTAGGGTGATTTCTTCTGGAAATGAAGAAAGGAAGAGAAAGAAAGACAGATCAGGGGCTGGGGTGTAACTTAGCAGTCAGGCACTTTCCAGCCCCACCCCCCCTCCCCACAGTGTGAGATCTTGAATTCTTTCTCTGGCACCAAAGGAGGTAGGGAAGAAGATGGGGAAGGGGGAAGGTGTGAGCTTAGTCATTCCGGAGAGAGAGGGAGCAGTGAGGAAGGGACAGAGAGATCTGAGCTGTATCTGTAGCCATTTCGGCATCAGATGGAGTAGAGAAAGAGCTAGAAAGACTTGGAGCAAAGACATCAAACTGCTCCTTATCTGTATCCTTGGTAACACTGATTCATTCTTTTAGGTCAACATCAGCACCCAGGAACTGTGGGAAGAGATGCTCGGTTCCAGAGGACTAACTGGTAATTCATGTTAATTAATGTTGACATCCACTATTTTATTTAAAATTTTTTATTGGTTTATTTTTTTGGTTTTGGGGCCACACCCAGTGTTCAGAGAGTACTCCTGGCTCTGACTTAGGAATCACTCCTGGTGGTAAGCGAAGGGGGCCATATGGGGTGCCAGTGATCAAGACAGCATTGGCTATGTGCAAGGCAAGTACCTTACTCACTGACTGATCTCTCCAGTTCCAAGATCCCTCCTTTGTGCCTTACTAAATGTTGCACAGAACCACAAAGAGAAGGGCGACTGCGGGCCCCAGATCCTTTCACCTGAGCTTCATCAGCACCTGGCCAGGCCCTGCTGGGCTCAGAAGTGCCTTTCATGCTCCATTTCCTGCCCAGAAGCACCTGGTGCCTGGTAGGCTGGGATTGGGTACCCACCCAGTGCCTCTTCTTCTGTCCATGCAGTGGTTGATGTCTACCAAGGCTGGTGTGGCCCCTGCAAGCCTGTCGTGAGCCTGTTCCAGAAGCTGAGGCTTGAGCTGGGCATGGACCTCCTGCATTTTGCACTAGTAAGAACCTCCCACAGCATGGTGGAGGTGTTAAACCCGGGCGGGGCCAGGGCTGGGGGCTGCCTTGAAGATTGGGGAAGGCTGGGAGTTGGTTGGACACTTTTTCATATTTCTCGAGAGATGCAGACTGACATTCACCCCCTACCCCCCATGCCAAGAGCTTCTCTCTGGAGTCCCCTAGTAGGCCTCTTGCCCAGGGGGCCAGGATTTCCAGGTCTCTGCTCCATAGAGGGGAAGCCTGCTGTTTGTATGGGTTAGGATAGGGAACGAGTGTCAGTTCCAGGCACGTGTTCGAGAACTGCATGCTGCCGCCTGGATGTGAGATTCCCAGGCCAAGAACATGGGAGAAAGTTCCAGAAGCTTCTCTCTCATGCAGTCTGGCCTCCAAGGCTACACTTCCTCCTTGGAGTAGCCCAGGGGTGTCCTGGTGCCTAGCTGCAGACAAGAAAGGACACCCTGGAGGGTGTTTCAGGCTGTCGCGGTGGTGCTGCGTCCCCCGTGCCCGAGCAGCCTCTGGCCGGGAGCAGGGAAACAGTCTCCTCATTCTGTTCTTCCAACTCTGTTTCTCAGCCGGGCCCCCAGCATGCTCCAAGCAAAAATCCCATCAATGGGACCCAGGGATGAGACTAGGGGGTGAAGTGTTAGGCCAGAGGCCAGAGGCAGGAATGAGGTTGGAAGCAGGCCCAGAAGAAAGAAGCCGAGACCGGCTGCTGGGAAGACCTGGGCAACTACTTTGTTCCCAGATAAAGTTGAGATTCCGAGGAGAGAATGAGGAGGGTGGGGGTGTAGGGGAGGGTGGGGGATAGGCGTGGTACGCGGGCTGGGGGGAGCTGGGTACGTGTATGATTGTGGGGAATGTGAAGGAGGGTGCATGTGGACGGTGTGTGTGAGCGTGTGTGTAGTATTGAGGGGTGTTGTTGTGAGAGTATGGGTAATAAGTGGTTTGTATGTGTGGTGTGTATCTAGTGGGTGGTGTGGGGTGTGAGTGGGTGGTGGTAGATGGTGTTTGTGTGGTGTGTGAATGTGAGGTAGGTGATGTGGGAATGTGTGTGTGTGAGTCTGGTGGTAGGTGGTGTGTCGGTGGCATGTGTGTGGTGTGACCTTTATGTTCTGTGTGTGGTAGATGGTGTGGGATATGTGGTAGGAGAGGTGGGAGTGGGTGTGGGACTGTGATACAGATGGTGCGGGTGTGTGTGTACATGTGGTAGGTGGTA
The DNA here is from genome assembly GCF_029834395.1 of Sorex fumeus. NCBI lineage: Eukaryota > Metazoa > Chordata > Mammalia > Eulipotyphla > Soricidae > Sorex > Sorex fumeus. The sequence continues at coordinate 68,085,064 of NW_026606101.1, read as the reverse complement.
TGTGTTGGATGAGTAGGTGAGGTGTGGTAGGTGGTGTGTGTGTGTGTGTGAGTGTGAGGGTGTGATTGTGTGGTATGTGGGGTGTGTGTGCGGTGTGTGGAGGTGAGGCTGTGAACTGTTCCTGTGATCCTGAGCCTCTCCCCAGAGCCCCACCTATGGGCTTGTTTCCTCAGGCTGAGGCTGACTGTCTTGATGTCCTTGAGAGGTACCGAGGGAGGTGTGAGCCCACCTTTCTGTTTTACGCGGTAAGCCCGTCTTCAGAGAGGCGTGTCACTGCCTTTAGTTCTCACTGGGTCCCCCAGAGGCCTCCCTGACCCTCAAATAGCTGCCAGGTTCTCGGGGGCGATGCCCTTCATTTGGGGTGATTCTTCCCTGCCTGAACGGGCAGTGGTGGGTAGGGGCGCTCCCTCCTGCGGGATGCATCTGGGTCTCATCATTTTGGGTGACCCTTCTCCACTGTGCAGTTGTCCTGGCATCTGGGACTTTCTCTGACAGAGGCGGGGAAGGGCCTACAAACTGGGCTTCTGTTGCTGGCTGCCATGGTGCTCAGAGTGGTCCTTGGGAATGAACCCCCAGAAGCCACCCTCCCAGGAGACTGTCCTGTGCTGACCGGGGGCCGAGGGAAGCTCTGGCACGGGTGGGCCAGACCCCTGAGTCCGCTGGGAAGCAAAGCACCAGAGACTTCTGCCCCATGTCCGTGTCTGACTCACTGCACTCTAGGGGGGCGAGCTTGTGGCTGTGGTGAGGGGAGCCAATGCCCCCCTCCTGGAGAAAACCATCCTGGACCAGCTGGAGGCCGAGAAGAAGGTGCTGGCTGAAGGCGGGGAGCGGCGAGCGGTGAGACGGGCCAGAGGAGGTGGGGTCCCCCCAGAAAGGCCCCGTCAGCGCTCGAGTCCTGATCGTTCGAGGCCTGGAGCTGCCCCTGCAAAATTTCATAATGCCCCACCCCTGCGGGCCCCAAGCCCCTGGGGGCGTGTTTCTGAAACCTTCTTAGAGGAAGTCGCCTTGGTCCTGACCCTTGCCCCCTTGGAAGCGTTTTCTCCCCCACTCAAGCCTTAGCCAGACTTTCTGGGCCCCGAGCACAAACTCAGCAGGGACAACCGATCACACTTCACAGGGTGGGTGACACGCTCGGTGACCAGCTCTCCTCATGCTCCGGAAGGTTTTTTTGGGGGGGACAGTACCAGAGGTCTCCCTCCTTTCCAGTGGAAGTTGAGCTCCGTGCATTGGGGCACTTTCCTACAGAACTGGCCACCTTTGACAGGGGCATGGCCTGGGCAAGGTGACATCTATGGGTCGGCACCTGCCAGTGAGGCTCACTCTGCAGCCCTCTGTTCACCTGTTTGCCCTCAACCCAGAGGACAATGGGTGGTGTTTGGGGGTCATCAGGGCTACTCCCCTCGCTTTGGCCATGCTCTGGTCCCACTCTCTTTCCAAGGCGCTCCAGGGGAAAACACCTTTGCCCCTCCCCGACCCTCCCTGGCTTCCAGCCTTTCCTTCTCCATCCCTCTTCCCTTTGCCTTTCTGGAAAGCAGGCAGAATTGCACCATGAGATCAGCCTGGTTTCCCTACCCACATAATGGTTCCATCCTGATCATCTATTTTTTTTTAAATGTAGGAGTACTGCTATTTATTCAGCCATTGATTAAGCTGACTGAATTGGGCATTAACTCCACATTACAACTTTGATTCAGAATGTTAATTTTATTTTATTATTATTTTACTGTTATTATTTTAATCACTGTGAGATACAGTTACAAAGCTTTCCTGTTTGAGTTTCAGTTATACAATGATCGATCACCCAACCCTCCACCAGTGCACATCTTTCACCACTAAGAACCCCAGTATGTCCCCCATCCCACATCTCCCCCTGCCTCTATGTAAGACAATCTCCTCCATACTCTCTTTTTTTATTGTTTGTTATGAATAGCATAAGATGTCATGCGGCCGCAAGAGCAGCCATATGCTTCTGGAACTCCAAAATTCCAGATAATTAGGGTCTGGAGAAATCTCTGCAGTGGATTTCTGTTCTGGAGCTGCTCTGTTCAGAGATTCTTCTCAGCCAGATCATCTTAAAATGGTCCCATCCTGGGTTTGGAGAGACAGCACAGTGGGGAGGTTTGCCTGGCACATGGCCAACTCAGGTTTAATCTCCGGCATCTCCTATGTTTCTCCAAGCACCACCAGGAGTAATTCCTGAGCCCAGAAGCAGGAATAAGCCCTGAACACTGCCAGCTGTGATCCTAAAATCCAAACAAACCAAAACCCTGTCTCGTGCAGCACCCACACCACCCTGCCCCTTCCTCTATTAGGATTTGGCCTCTATTTATTTTTATGGGGTTTTGCAGGTCTTCGTGGTAATTTAAAGTAGTAATTACTGTCTGTTACAATTTGCTCCAGATTAAAGATGAAGTGCTCTGTGGGGCTGGGGGACGTTCTTCCCATGAGCAGGACGATGGTGACCATGAGGATGTAGGTGAGTGATGCGGGAGCAGCATGCAGGAGAAGGCTAAGAAACACATGAGATCCCATCACTAAGTTTTGTGGGGGAACCTGGGGGGGCCCTCCTGAGGATTTTCAGCTAACCAGGCCGATGTTTCAAGGTAACGGTCCGAGACTGTGACTGCTCGGGCCTGTGGTTCTGGGAAGTGCCCGGGACTCCAGCGGCAGTGCTCAGGAGACTGTATGTTGCTGGGATGGAGCCTGGGCCGACATGCTGGGCATGTACCTTAACCCCCATGATATCCCACACGGCCCTTTTATTTTTGTGTTTGAGCCATATCCCACAGTTCTCAGGAATCTATTTCTGGCTCCTATGCTCAGGGATCACTCCTGGTGGTGTTTGTGGGACCACATGGAGTGCTGAGGATCAAAACAGAGTCAGCCGTGTGCAAGGCAAGGGCCTTAATCCCTATACTAATTCTCTGACCCAAGATGTGCTTTAAAAACATACTCCAGGGGCCGGAGTGATAACACAGCAGGTAGGGTATTTGCCTTGCACACGGTGGACCCGGGTTCGATCCCTGGCATCCCATATGGTCCCCCAAGCACCACCAGGAGTAATTCCTGAGTGCAAAGCCAGGAGTAACACCTGAGCATTGCTGGGTGTGACCCAAAAAGAAAAAAAAATCATACTCCAGGGGCTGGAGCGATAGCATAGCAAGTAGGGTGTTTGCCTTGCATGCAGTCAACCCAGCATATGATCCCCTGAGAACCATCAGGAATTACTCCTGAGTGCACGAGCCAGTAGTAACCCCTGTGCCAAAAGCAAAAACAAAAAACAAGAACAAAAAAACATACTCCAGAACATATTGAGCAACCTGGAGTTAGTGACAGTCCACTGGATGCTCTGTCCATGCCTGACCGCAAGCCTACAGTGTGCAATGACCCATCTGCCCTTGAAGAGCATCTTCAGCCCCACTCACAGTTCTAGCCACTCGTAGATGCCTGGTGTCTGGGTCACACATGAGTGAACACCATGTGCATTCCCAAAGGCAAACCATGGCTCAGTGGCGAGGGAGACAGCAGGACACCCGGGTTCCACCCCTGGCACTGTAGGGTGTCCCAACACTGGCAGAAGCAACCTCTGAGCACAGAGCTGGGAGTAGCCTCCAGCGGCTCAAAAACTAAACCAAAAACCACAAATGGAGCGTGATGATTTGCCATATGAAGCGAGAATACTGCAGGGTCCTGACTTCACCAAGCCAAGAACTCAGACTTCTTTCATTCCAAAGGACCAGAAAGCTGCCCTGGACCCGTCCCCAACCCCAAGGATCAGCTGAGCAGCCTGGGCCTGAGGCTTCCCAGCCACTCCTGGGGAACAGGACACTTGGGGTGTGTGTGTTTGTATATGTGTGTATGCACACGTGTGCATGTATGTGTATGTGCATATGTGTGTGTGCATGTGCATGTGTGTATGTGCGCATGTGTGTATGTGCATATGTGTGTTCGCATGTGTGTATGTGCATGTGTGTGTGTGTCCCCTGAGATGTGTGTTCTCATGGGCAGCTGTGGGGTTCTGGAACTGAATGTGGGGGGCACGAGGTAGGGTGTGAGTTATTCAGCAACAGTTTGAATTTCTCAGCATTCCATGACCAAGACTGACGTAAGAACTTTACTACTGGGTGCTCACTGTGTGGTCTGTTCAGGTTCTTTTTGGCCATAAACGGGTCATGAGCGGGAAAAGGTTAAGAGCCCTGACCTGGAGCCAGAAGAGGGTGGGGGTGGGGTGGGCTGGGGAGCTCTGAGGGCCTAGGAGCCTGTGCAGAGGCTGGTGGGGTGGGGGTGGGGGTGTCATCTCGGCACCTCCTGGCTCCCTGCAGCTTCCTCAGGGAAGTCATACACCGTGGCCATCATCAAGCCCGAGGCAGTGGCTCACGGCAAGGCGGAGGAGATCATCATGAAGGTAAGAGCCTCATCCCAGCCACTGCAGGTCCCAACTCCTCGTGCCATCGCTGGCGCTGAACTAGGGGGGTCGGGGAGCACTCTGCTCTAAGATTTTGGCACCCCGGGGGTGGAGAATGTTTTGTTCTTGTTTTGGGAACCACACCCAGCAGTTCTCAGGGCTTATTCCTGGCTCTGCCCTGAGGGATCACTCCCAGTGGGGCTCAGGGGGCCTTATGGGATGCCAGGGATTGAACCGGGGTCAGCCATGTGCAAGGCAAGTGCTGTAGCCACTGGACTATTGCTCCAGCCCCCATGGAAAGAGAATGCTGAGGCTTCACTGTTGTGCTTGGACTCAGTAAAGAGTTGACTTAGGGTCCTGACAGTTGCCATGGGGATGAGAGTCTGAGGTCTTCAGTGGCTACATTCCCTGTGGCCTCAGGCTGGCTTTGCCCTCCGCATCGTGTATACTTGTCATCTCCAGATCCAGGAGGCCGGCTTCGACATCGTCACACATGAGGAGAGAACCATGACGGAGGAGGAAGCGCGGCTTTTCTACCAACACCGAGCTGGCGAGGTTGGGCCTCTGTGTTCCGGGGCTGGCAACTGCCCCATCCTTCCCAGAGCCTTACAGTCTGGACAGGCTGGTTCCTAAAGGGGAGGGACAGTCTGAGACGTGCCAGCCCTGATTTGCTTTCGGAATCACCACAGCTGTTAGCAGTTCGAGGCCCCTTCATTGTGAGGAAGTTTTAACTTGGGCTTCTGCAAGGAATAAGGAATTGGTTGGAAGGAACCTCCCGAACTCCCAGAACTGAAGGAAGAGGACAAGGAGGTCTTGGGGAAAAGGATCTCAGGAGCAAAACGACATAGTTGGGGTTGGCAGTGGGACCGGCAACTGTGCCTCTGGTGTCCAGCAACAGCCTGGCTGTCAACCAGCCTAGGACAAGTGACGTGGGAAGAGGTGTCCCATAGGAAAATAAGAGTGCAGTTACAGGGATGCAGGAGGAAGGGCTGTAAGGCACTGAACAGGCCCCAGCCAATGTCACCTCTCCCATGCCTCCAGCATCTCTGACCTCACACAGTCTCTTTATTATTATTATTTTTAATTTTTATTAGTGAGACACCATGAGGTACAGTTGTAGACTTACACATTTTTGTGCTTGGGTTTCAATTATACAATGATCAAATACCCATCCCTCCACCAGTGCCCATTTCCCACCACCACAGATCCCTGTATCCCTCCCACCCCCCATTCCCCCCATCTCACCCTTTTGTTCTCTCTCTCCTTTTGAGTGTTGTTGTGATTTGCAAAAGAGGCAATGAGTGGCAATCATGTTTGGTCTATAGTCTACTTTCAGCATGCTTCTCCCATCCTGGGAGGATCCTCCCAATACCCTTTATTTGGTGCTCCCTTCTCTATCTGAGCTCCCTTTTCCCCTAGCATGTGTAACTGGCCTCCAAGCCATGGAGCAAAATTCCTGGTACTAATCTCGGCCATTCTTGGGTGTTAGTTTAGGTGCCTTTATTATTTAAAAAAAATTTTTTTTGAGGTGGGGGGCACACCTGGTGGTGCTCAGGACTTACTCCTGGCTCTGCACTCAGGGATCATTCCCGGAGTGCTCAGGGGACCATCTGCAGTATCAAAAATGGACCCTGAGTCAGCTGCATGCAAGGCAAGCACGCTCCCCGCTGTGCTCTCACTCCAGCCTGAGCCAGGCACCCAGGCCTGCCTCTCTTCTCTGTCTTTCACTTGCACCCGGGTCTCTGGGGGCAGCTGACCCTCACCCCTGCCCTCCTCTGGCGTTGTCTTCCCTTCCCGTGCCAGGAGGCCTTTGAGAAGCTGGTGCGTCATATGTCCGCTGGACGCAGTCACCTCCTGATCCTCACCAGCACCAAGGGCTCCGAGGACGTGGTCAGCGCCTGGCAGACCCTCATGGGGCCCTGTGACCCCAACGTGGCCAGGAGGGAGCAGCCAGACAGGTGACCCTGCCTCCTTTCATCATCTTAAAACTCACATCCAGGGTTGCGGTGAGCCCTGGAGGGTCTCCCTCTCTTTGTTATGTATTTGAGAAACTGACCCCCTCCAGCCCCTGGCTGAGTGCCTCCCACTGCCCTCTCCCCTCCTCCGCCTGATCCAGGCTGTCCCCCAAAACATTCTGCCCAATCCAGTCTTCTCTGCATCGAGAGACTCCCCTGGCTCCTGCGAGACTCACCCCGGAAACAGATCCAGATCCCAGAAGAGATGTGGCCTCCAGCCCCCCAGCCCCTTCCCGACAGCCCCTCAGGCCGCTGGCCTGTCTCTGCACACCACAGGCACAAGATGGTCTGCTCCTGGGCTCTGGGTACCCGTCCTGGCACTTCCAAGGCAAGCCCGACTGGCCCTTGAAGCTGAGGGGCCCAGCAGACAGATGAACCAGGGCCTTGGCTAGCAGCTGCTCTTACTTTACCTGAGGTCGTACCCTGGAATGGGATAGGGCTGGGAGCACCCACGTGACACCCGAGCTAGCAGGGGCAGTGTGTGTGGGGGGGTGTCACTGCACAGGGCAGCAACTCCATCCTGAGGGTCAGCCTACATGGTGACGCGGGGAGAGTTCTGCCGTGAACATCCGGGATGAGCAGAAACTGCAGCCTCCCTCTTTTTGGTCACATCCGGAGGTGCTTGGGTTTCTTGCTGCAATGCTTGGGGACTGCATGGTGCCAGGGATTAGACCTGGGATTTTTTTGGGTTCATCTCTTTTGTTTTGTTTTGGGACCACATCTGGCTGTGCTCGGAGCTTACTCCTGGCACTGTGCTCAGGGAATCAAATGCAGTGCCAGGCACTGAACCAGGGTTGGCTACATGAAGGGCGAGCAAGCGCTCTGCCCGCTGTACCATCTCCTAGCCCCTAGGGCTCTGGTGTTACTTCCCTAGCCAAGAATTCCTCTTCTTCCTGTATGTAGCTGGGCCATACTTCAACCCCTCAGTGCCTCAACTTCCACATCTGAAAAGTGGGAACTCTGCCAAGACCCGCCCTGGGCTTTGAGAGCGCAGTGCCTGGCACCCAGCAAACCCGAGCAGCGTGGTGGGGGGCAGGGCTATGCCACTGTGAGGTCCCCAAGTGCCAAGGAGGGAATGGACAGTGACACAGCTGTCCCTGCTCAGAGTTGGTGCCCATCTGCCTTGGCCGCCTTGCCGGCTGCTGTGAGAAAAGGGGCTGGTGGGTAGCAGGACCCCCGGGGCCGGCCAGCAGCGCATCGCCCTTCACTGACGCTGCCGTTCCCGCCCTTATGCCCCACTCCCAGCCTGCGGGCCCAGTATGGCACCGAGCTGCCCTTCAATGCCGTCCACGGGAGCCAGGATGGTGAGGCTGCCCGCCGGGAGCTGGGCCTGCTCTTCCCTGGACGCCGGGAGTCGGGTGAGTGGGCCCAGTGGACAGTCTTCGGAAACCGGAGCAGTGTTTGTGGTGTGTGTGTGTGTGTGTGTGTATACGTGTACACAAACCTTCAGCGTATCAGCCACCACCTTAGCGGCAGTCCCAGCTGGTTCTTTCCTAGTGTTGCCTTTCTTGCAGACGGCTTGTTGCGTTCTAACTCTGGGGTCATGTTCCCAGAGGCTTAGGGGACATTAAAGCTTCTGCTTCTGATTTCGAACCCCACTGCTCCCTCCTTCAGACCTTGGCTGGGCCCCTCTCCCCCAGCTTCAGCTCCCCGTAAGAGGTCCGGCTCATCAGTATCGTATGGGAAGGGGGGAGAGGAGGCCTCCTTGAGGGCGTCTACGCCTCCCCCTCTACCTCGGGATAGTGAAAACCACACCTGGGCACCATGTGTTCTGCCTGGTGACGTAGCGGGATAGTGAAAACCACACCTGGGCACCATGTGTTCTGCCTGGTGACGCAGTCTGGCCTGTTCCGAGGCCTTCTCAGCTGTCAGGAGTGGGTGCTCAGCTGACCCAGGGCTGTCCACCGAGGGGTAGAGGTCAAGGCTCTAAGACATGGGTTTGAACTGTGGCTCCACTGTTTATCAGCTCCATAGGTCTGGGGAAAGTTGCCTTTTTTTTTTTTTTGAAAGGGGTGCAAACTGTATCTGTGAAAAAGGAGTTGCTGATCCCTAATAAGGGGCTGAGGTAAAGATGGAAGGCAGTAAGGCTGAGAGCCCACCCAGACACACACACACACACACACACACACACACACACACACACACCCCCGCTGTCTCTCATTGACCCCTGACACACACACACACACACACATGCATCCGCTGTCTCTCACACACACACACACACACACGCATCCGCTGTCTCTCACTGACCCCTCACACACACACACACACACACACACACACGCATCCGCTGTCTCTCACTGACCCCCGACACACACACACACATCCGCTGTCTCTCACTGACCCCCGACACACACACACACACACACACACACACACACACAGCCGCTGTCTCTTACTGACCCCCAACACACACACACTGTCTCTCATTGACCTTTCCTCTACTCTATGGGCTCCCTATGGGATAGCAGACTGGGACAGGGCCGTGCCTCTGAGTCGCACAGAGAATCTGTCACCCCACAGGCCACACGGCCAAAGGAGCAGTGGCATCCCAGGAAGCGCCTGGCTGCCCTGAAGACAAGGCCTAAGAGTGGGAGCCAGGGTGAGGCTGCACGCATGGAAAATTCTAGAACTCAAACTTCAGCACCTTTTGGAGTTAGCTGTCTTCCACAGACCACGAACATCACTGTAGAGACTTGCCTTATTAAATAATATATGGAATATCAACTTTTCTGTGTATGTTTCTGGGATTTTACCATCAGCACAGGCGTCCTGAACCCTGAGATGGGCCTTCACTTCAGGGGACTGTGACCACAACAAATGCACCTTAGGAACAAAACCATCTTTAGAGCTTATATTGGTGTGAACTTAAACCCAGGCCCGTGAGACTGGCTGTGGTGGGTCCAGGCAGGCTAGCCAGGGACGGGGCTGCCTGTTCCTCTCACATGCTCCCCTCTCGAAGTATGGGGACAGGCCTGTACTGAGACAGCATCGCCCCAGGGGTCCAGTGAGCCTCACTCATCTCAATTACCTGCATTGTCGAGATTCAGACTGAGCCTAATCAAAAGACTGCAGGCTCCACACTCAGTGCCCCAGGGGTGCCCTGAGGGATGCAGGAGGCCTCAGGGAGAACTGTTAGGACCTTCCCTCTGAGTGGCTTTTCCCTCCAGCCCCTGACAAGACCAGGTGTCTTCACCCGTGAGACACTTGCATGGGACACGCCAGACTGTGGGCAACTGGGGGCCGAGGCCTGTGACCGTGGTGGGAGGTTTCCCGGGACCTGCCCCTACCCACTGAGCTTACCAGCACCTGCTATGGTGCCTGGGGTGGTGGTGGTGGGGAGGGGGCTGAGGGGCTCCATGGAGGCGTCACGGACACAATCTGCCCAGAAAATGACCCCAGGGCTCCGGATCTCAGGTATGGTCCCTCTGGGACCTCTGGGACCACACTCTTCCCTTTTTGAGGGCTCCAAATAGAAATTTTCTGGCATGTGCCCACCTCGGGCTGCCCAGTGCCTGGAGCCCTTCACAGGGCCCACGAGGCTGAGTGGGTGATGCAGGGGTGGACCTAGAGGCCTGGGTGACCAGGGAGAAAGGAGGAAGTGGCTAGAGGGTGTCCGCAGGGCTCTGTTCTCCTGGGACGGCACTGGGGACGGGAGGCCGGGGGTGGGAAGGGCACCAGAACCAGGTCGAGAGCAGACGGTGACACACTTGTCCTCCAGAACCCGGGTGGGTGTCTCTGCTTGGCCTCAAAAGGTTCACGACAGGACTGAGGCTGGGACAGGGGAGAGGGGGATGCTGAGAGGCGCCCATGTGACAGCCGCCCTCGGCACAGAGTAGGCTGGCCCTACCCCTCGATGCCAGGAGAGGGGCTCCTTCCTCGGGCTGTCCCTGGCCTGTCCCCTCGGAGCATGCAGACAGGGAGGAAGGGCGGCCTGGCGGGGCTTGGGGGCGTCCCTCGGTCGGGGAGTGCGCTCACCCAAGCTTCCCTTGTGCTGGGGCCCAAAAGAGCCAGGGCACAGGGTGTGGGGGAGGCCTCCCCTCCCCTCGCCCCAGTCTCTGGGCAGAAGTACCTGGGACTTCTCCTGGGGGAGGGGCGCTCTAGGGCAGGATGGGAGAGACAGGAGAGGGTGGCTGAACTCAGTGGGGAGGAGGGTTGCACAGCACATGAGGACCTGCCAGCTGGGCTAAGGGGCTTCAGGGTTCCCCTGCTGCTGCAGACCCCCTGACCCCCCTCGAAAGGCAAAGTCCCTTCCATGCGTGAGTCACCATGCAGCACAGGTGTGAAAGGGCAGATGCATCACCCATCACGTTTCTCAACATCGGGAACACAGACTCCTTTGGTAAAAGTTGCCACGTTTTTTTCTTGGCTTTTATTAGCATGTGTTAAAATCATATTATCCAAACACTACCAGGAGAACATGAACTGTTCTGCATAAAGTGCTTAAGGGGGAAAAAATGCAACTTAGGAAATCGGACATTCTTGGCTAGTTCATAAATTTGGGGTTACAATCAGGGCACAAGAGGAGAAACAGAATGCAAGAGTAGAGGGAGCGAGAAGCTTGGTTAGAAGTTGGTGAAACAGAGACCCCGTCCCCGCCTCCCCCGTCCGTGCTCCGGCAGCCAAGAGCCCCATTTTCATAATAAATACATTTTCCTTCATTCAAATCAGAAACGTGAGTTAAAGCACTTTTTTTTCCCCTTGAACTCTGTGTTCACAGGCCACGCAGACGCTCAGACTGTGCATGTCCAAGTGCCCTCTCATTGGGTTTTCAGCTTCCTACTGCTAGTTGGGATTGTCTCAGCAATTCATCACTGGTTTTTCCTCCTAGGTACCAGGGGCTCTACTGTGTTCTGTATTAGAAGGTCAACCCAAAACACTCTCTCCGTACTAGAAGTGTCAGTGAGTGAGTTAAGGTGTGTTTGGAAGAAAATGAGATTTTCTTTAAATTGCGTTCTCACATTAGCACTCTGCCTGCACAAAACCCAGATCCCTCTTGAAAACTCAAGGTGGTTATGCTCCGGGGGTGGGGGGTGGGGAACAACTTGGAAATCTCTGTGTTTGAGTATTGGGCGGTCATATTGCGAACAGGGAGAATTGCATTAAATACAATGAAAAACATTCATCTGCAATCAAACGTATTTCAGATCTTCCAAGGAAGGTGCAGTGTGGTGATGTCAGCCTGGCAGGAGACGGCAGGTCGGAACAGTCAAGAGTGGCCTGAGGAGTTCACCCGTCGGACCCACAGCTCGTCCAGGGCCTGCACTATGGCGAAGCGGCTTGGCTGTAAAAACAAGCCCGCCCGTGGTCCTGGGCGAGTCCTTGTCCTCGCCTGGTTGTCAGTCCTTCCGGCTTCGGGGAGGAAAAGGTCTGACTCCACCTGCCTGTCTAGGAGAGCACGCGGAGTGGCGTCCTGAGGGACCAGGGAGGCTCCTACACTAGCTGGTCCTGGGCGTCTGTCGGCGGGACACTCCCGAGTGTCACAGTGATAGATGCTGTTTCAGGAGGTCAAGGCGGCCCACGGGGAGGCTCAGGGAGGCCATGACCTACCTACCGCCGCACCCCGCCTGCCAGGAGCCAGGAACCAGTGGCCCGAAGGCCGTGGGCACCACTTCCTGCCCAGGAGAGCCCACCCAGGCCCCGGTGGGCCTTCCCTATCAGTAGTTGTATTTCCCTTTGCTGCTGCAGAAAAGCCCTGGGAAATGGGTGTCTCCATCCTCTCCACCCTCTCCTGCTTGAAGCCTGAGAGTGGGAGATGGGCCCCGGCCTGCAGATTCTGACGGCAGGAAGATGTTCGCTGATGGTCTGCACAGCACCAGAGAGGCACCTGCTTCACGGCCGGCTACAGCCAAACCTTTTTCCTTTTCTTTCTTTTTTTTTTTTTGTTTGTTTGTTTTATATATAAAGAAAATCTATGTAAGTTGAGGTTCAGAAATGCATATATTCTTTACTTACAAATATTCATCTGACCAAAATTCAACATAACCTTTATGGAACACTTAACAATTATTTTGCTTTTAAAATAACATTTCATTCAAACTGTATATAATTCAGTAAAGTTTTTTTGTTTTTGTGTCTTTTTTTTTTTTTTGCTTTTTGTTTTTATACAGCAAGCAATGCTTAAACCCTGGAAAATCTGTAGAAAAGAGATTTTCACACAAAATAAGAAAAGAAAAACTTGAGGTATCCCACACACACACACACACACATACATGCACACACACACACACACACACACACACACACACACTCCCATTCACTCTGACCCACAGGCATACACAGACACACAAACACACACCACAAACACACGAAAACACACATTCAACCATGTGTGTACAGACACATTCATCCTCCCTCACAAAGTGGCTGCAGCATAGGCAAAAAATTGTAGGTCCAAAGGAAAATGATTGATTGTTCTAATAAAGAGTCCAGGTAGCTCGGAAACGAAACGCAACGAAACACAACAGCCACCTCGAGAGCAACGTCCTCCGGATAAGGTGAGATCTAAGCCTACCAAATTGCTTTTGCAAAACAGCTCCCTGCAGTCCAAGGTGACTTGTGCAAATAGAAGGAATCAAACGAGGCTAGTTCCTGTGCTTCCTGAAACCAGGAGGCGGGGTGCACACCGGTGCCCGAGGTGCGCCCGTCACGCCAGGTACTGCTGCAGCGCCGTCTTGGCCCTGAAATCACAAAGCTTGGGTTAGTATCATCCCCAGAGGAGGCGTGGAGGCCAAAGTCTGGGGTTCACAGTGGGCGGCTGGGAGTCTGAACAGGAGCAGGGCTGAGGGCAACGGGGCCTCCTCCGGGGGCCGACACCTGGGGCCAGGCTCGCGCTGCTCTCCCGATGTTATTATTTTTTCTTTCTGGGTCATACCCGGCGATGAACAGGGCTTACTCCTGGCTCATGCACTCAGGAATGACTCCTGGCGGTGCTCAGGGGACCCTATGGGATGCTGGGAATCAAACCGAATCGGCTGCGTGCAAGGCAAACGCCCAACCCCCGTGCTATCATTCCAGCCCACCTGAGGTTCTTCTTAAGTGGGGTTCTGGAGTGGGCCTCTGCAGTGCCGAGGCCTGGGGAGGGGGATGTTTGGGAATGCCGTTCCTCTGCACCCCATTCAATGGGCGGCATGGGTGGGGACAGTGAGGTGCCTAAGGGAGCTTCTGGGAAGCAGGGAGGAGCCGCAACCCAGGAGGAGGCGTGTTTACATGCTGGTTAGATGGAGGGTGCACAGAGGGGCCACGCCAAGAGACTAGCTTGGGTTCAGATGCCTCAAAAGCTTGAGGCTGGGGAGAGAGTACAGCAGGTCAGGCACTTGCTGGCGCCCCAGATGGTCTCCCGAGGACCGCCAGGAGTAAATACTGAGTTCAGAGTCAGGAGTGACCCCTGAGCATCACCAGGTGTGCCTTGTGCCCCAAAGAAGCTGGGAAGTAAGTTTTATCTCGCTTCATCGGCTTCCGTCCATCCTTCTCATGCTGCTGAGATCGATCACCTGGGATATGGACCGGCCTGGGTGGCTGAGGAAGGAGAGGAAGGGACCTCCTGAACCTTGTTAAGGCCCAGTCCAGGCGGGGGCCCGAGAGCCAGCAGCTCTCTGAAGTCTGGGGATTCTGGGGCGTTCTCAGCAAGGCTTTTCTTTCCGAGTCCCTGGAAGAAAAGGCCCCAGCTTTCTGCTGCTATTGCCAAGGAGATTGGGCCTGCAATCCACGGGACTCAGGACGGTTCCTCTGGGAGAGCCACGGCCGGATAGAAGAGGGATATTCTTTCAGGGATGATCTAAGACTCAGTCACGAAGAGGGCTGCGGGCAAACCCATCCGTCAGAACCAAAGCGCTACACAGTCTGGCTCCCAGCTAGGAGTCAGGCTCTCCACGCTGACTTCCGGACAGAAATCACCTGAGGAGTGGCTGGTGGCCTAGCCACCTCTGTGGGAAATACCCCCTCAACCTCCCAAACCCGAGTAGGGAATGATCAAGGCTGTGAGCAGAGCCCCATCTCTTTGTGATTAAAAAATTAAAGGGTTCCAAAGCTTTATTTATTTATTTATTTTGGCAGTGGAGGGGTTGGGGTGGGGGGCATGGGGGACTGGAGCCATACCTAGAGATGCTCAGGGGTTACTCCTGGCAGTGCTCAGGGAACCACATGGGATGCCAGGGATCGAACCCAAGTCTACCACATGCAAGGCCAGCTCCTACTGGCTCTACTATCACTCTGGCCTCAAAGCATCACAAAGCTTTGCAGATGGGCTGGGAGAGCTGTTCTTTGGATAACACATCACTGAGCCTGGGCCGGGGTGTCCAGGTGGGTCTTGACAGAAACTCTGCATTATTTTTCCAAACTGCCGGACTCCTCTGGGAGTTTTCTCAGGGGTTGATTATGACCCGGTTTCGGTCACTGTCAGGGTCATTCCAGACAGATGGTTCTGAAGGCCAGATGGCCTCTCCCTTGATGGGACATGGGCAGGGCACCCAGACCTTGATTCTTCAGGGAGCCCAAGGCTAAAACCAGCTGAAAAAGTCCACATGCCACACAAATTTGAGGAGACAGCAGCAGGTGGTCTAAACACTAGAGGCCGGGGCTCAAATCTGCACCCTTTCCTGTTGGCCTCCCTCCCAAATCCCAGAGCTTCCCTGGGGACCACTGATCTGACCTGTGAAGGAGGTATGACCTTTGCTGACCTCTCCCCTTGCTTCTAGAACCTTCCATCCCTGAGTCTTGGTCTGCCTTTTTCTGGCTGTTCCTTCTGTTCCTCGGTGGAATCTTTTAGAACCTGGTTCTTGGCCTTCCCTCTTCTCTTCACTTCTCCCTGAGTGACTTAAATTCAGCTCCAGGGCTTTGAAGGGGAATCCCAGTTTACGGCATCAGTGCCACTCAGAGTCTTGGATCTCTAAAAGCCCCCCTGGACAGACAGAGCTGATGGAGAGAGCCTTGCGCTCCCACTTTACCTACTGCTCCTGTGTTCCCACCACTGTGGCGTAAGGCAATGCGAATCCCACCGCTCAGGTTGAGACTCGTTGGCATTCTCCTCTCCTCCCTTTTAATACGCTCCACGTGCCCAGGAGCAAATCCTATTGCAGCTACGTTTTGGTGAAATCCCGAGTCCACTTGTCAACACCTCTGCTCCTACCAGCCAGTCTCTTCCAGAAGTAGCAAAGGGCTCTGACTGTTCTCCCTGCTTCCCTCCTGCCCTCATCCACACGAGTCTCCACACAGCACCAGCGTGGGCTTCCGAAAATCTCTTCATGTTCAAAACTTCTTGACGACTTCCTGATAAGCTCTGAATATACACTTGTCCTTACTACGGCTTAGAAGCCTCTCTGGCCTTGTTCCTCATTGCCTCCCTGAGCGCCGTGTGTGTGTGTGTGTGTGTGTGTGTGTGTGTGTGTGTGTGTACACTCAGGGACTGAAAGTGCTAGGGATGGAACTCAGGACCTCAGTGGGGGAGTGTTTAAAGGCATGATTCTAAGTGGTTCCCACGCGCCAATGTGAAGAGGGCAAAGCCGGCTTCCCTGGCATGGGGAGGCCTACAGGGAGCTGCAGCGAGGGCCGTGCTGTGAAGCAGCGCATAGAGAAGCATCTGGGCTACTCCAGGCTGAGCGGACTCTGCTCACGGCTCCTTGCAGTGACTGCGGCCCTCCGTGGACACGTCGGCCCAGCCAGGTGGCCCTGTGTGCCTGGGGCTGGGCAACGACCTCTGTTGCAGGTTTCCTTCCCTCTCCTTTCTCTTTCACCAAACCCACAAAGAACGAGTTTATTAATGAAGGGACGGGACCGACCCCTGGGCTGGCCTGGGTTCATGTCAATCCAGAGTGAATTCCCAAAAGGGGAGGGGAAGGGCAAGTTAGGCAAGAGGGACTCAACGTATGGGTAAGGAAGGAGGGGCTCCGAGAGCACGTGGGAATGCACATCTCTGCTGTGGCTGATTCGGGAGTCCGGACACCCGAGGCCGAGAAGGTTCTAAGCCCAAGTTACGGTGATAAAAGATGAAGTTAAATGTAAGTGAGTAGCAGGTTTCTCAGTCTGGCCAGGTGAATGACTTAAGCAATCCAGAGCCTTCCATGAAAGCAGCCAAAGAACCCTACAGCAAGGCCCATTTCATTCTGCTACTCACTTGTCACAGAGGTTTGAATCCGGGGACTGACTCAGCTTGTGTAGGATGTCCACGATGCCCATGTCTCGTAGCTTGTCCTGGCGCTCTTGGGAACCTACACAGGAGGCTCACAGGTCAGTGGCAAGGCGGCCAGGTGTTGTCCCCAGACACGCCCGTGGTCTTACCACATGCTCGCTGCCTGCCCCTTCCTCCCGCGGCTCCCCAAACCCCCATGGCCGCCAGCCCCAGGGTTGTGTCCCCACGACGTCCCTCCTTCCTACAGCCACCCTGGGCTCCACTGCCTACAGGCCTGGGGGCGGATTCTTCCCCAACCTCCAGCCCGAGCTTCATTTTGTTCTGGACATAAGCCGGTCAGGCTCCTCCTACTCCAGACAGGTCCTGCTGCCCCTTCTCTTCCTGGCCTCGAACCTCCCAGCACTTTCTGCTGCCTCTGGGTTAGCACGTGGCAGTTCTGACCTCAGAACCCTCCATCCCACTATCTGGCGACAACAGGCTTCGTCTCCCTGGCCCAGGCGCTGCTCGGGCTTCTGGGCCTGTCACTGGATGAGAGTCCTCCTCTTCCCACTTAGCTCTAGACAGCTGCTGTCCAGAGTCATCTTGGGAGTCTCCCTCTCAAGACCCTACCATGACACATTCATATGTCCCTCTAGATCCTTCTGGGCCCTATGCAACAGAGTCTCTAGGCTGGAGGCCAGAAATGTGCATTTCAGACTGTTCCCCCGAGACCCGCACTCTCCAGCCCCTGCTTGTCGCCTGCCTGGATTGTACCCGTGATCACCGGGAGAGCTGAAAAGACTCCTACAATGTCTGTGTTTCTGAACCTCCGCCCGCAGAGATTCTGATTTCACTGGCCTCGTGCAAAGTCCTGATGGTCCTAAGATGCGACCCGAGGAGAATCTTTGCTCTCCAAGCCTCTGCACTGGCCAGGCCTCACCAGTGGCGCCCTCTCCTCCCTGTCCACGTCTGCCTACAGGTGGTGGGGGGCTCCCTCTGCCACAGTTGGGGGGTCTGGCCTCTCACCATCCTCTTTTCAGCCCTCCAGAGCAGGGGCTGTCACACCCCTTGACTAGTCCCCAACCTGTTGGCTTGAGTGGGGGTGGGGGTGGGGGTAGGGGCTCAGCTCCACTGCCCATGGACTCAGGCCCACAAGTCTTCATTTCAAGGGGGTTCTGTTGGGTGTTGGGGAACGTAGGTGGGGCTTTTCCCCAGAGTTCAGGGGTACCTACCGCCCACCTGTGTGAAGCCTTCTTCCAGAATTCTTCAGAGAAACCTCACCCAACTCTCTCTCTCTCTCTCTCTTTTTTTTTTTTTTGTGTGTGTGTTTTAGTAGGGGGAAGGAGGGTTGGACCACACCTGGCAGTGCTCATGGCTTATTCCTGGCTCTACACACAGGGATCACTCCTGGCGGTGCTTGGGCGATCATATGGGATGCTGGGGATTGAACCTGGGTCAGTTCCATGCAAGGTAAGTGCCCTCCCTGCTGTGCTACGGCTCCGGCCCCCCTCACCCATTTCTTACCTTCCTCTTCATTCCATATGAGGTTTGATATACAAAACATAGCGGCAAGCTGCAGCTTGACATGCGAGTGGCCCTATGTGAAGCAAAAGAGGGATAAAAATTAAGCAGAGGTAATCTGCTGAATGCAGACACTCATAACAAAAGCAGCGGGAATGGATGCAATTATTCAAAACCAGCATTTCTCACACCAGGGCCATATAGCTGTCCTGGTCCGGCCCTATGATATTCTAAGAGGGGCCCAGCATGTGTGAAAACTGTGAGAAGGAGGATGGCGGGAAAGTGCGGGGTTAACTGGCAGGATGGGCAACCATGGAAGGAAACAAGAAAAGAAAGAGTGACAGTTATACAAAGGCCGAGAAACAGTTTGAACTACTGGTTTTCAATCTGGCTGTACAAGGCACATACCCAGCACAGAAGGTGGGGCACCAGCACACCAGGCCCACTCTGCTGTGACGCCCGCCACCACACAACCCCCCGGCATTACTGGGTGAGTCTACTGCAAGTGAGGCAAGATGGAAGAGCAGGAAGCCCAGGAAACTTTGGATTTTCTCTCTTGGAGGTGACAGTGACCTGGACCAGAACAGTGTCAGCTGAGAGATGGGGTGGAGGCCAGAGGGGCAGGTTGAAGCAGATGGACAGGCGAGGAAGGTGGTAAAACACGCAGAGGTAGCTTCCAAGAAGTCTGGCTTTGCCAAGACAGGAAACATCCCAAGTGCCCAACAAGCGGAGAAACCGCTTTACAGACACAGCAGGAAACAACTCAACTGTTAGTAAAAGCATGCTGTTGCTTTTTGCTACAACAGAGATAAAACTAGGTGTTGTTCTGTTATAAAACTAGGAGTCAGGTTATACCAAGTAAGTCAGTAGAAGAACGGCAACAGCGAGCGGATGGCACTCATGCGTGGCATGTAAAGAAATAGGGCGAAGGAACAGATAATGGCCACCAGAAAGAAAACCTTAGACTCTGGCCAGAGAACTGAGGTTACCAAGAGCTGCATGTGGACTGAGGCAAGAGAGGGACTGTGGCACTGTGGCGGGTGTGATTGGTGAAAGCACGTCCCTAACACAGAGGAATGTTTACAGCCTTATAAACCAATGTTGATTTAACTAAAATAATAGCACTGTCCTCCCGTTGTTCATCGATTTGCTCGAGCGGGCACCAGTAATGCCTCCACTGTGAGACTTGTTGTTACTGTTTTTGGCATATCGAACACGCCATGGGGAGCTTGTCAGGCTCTGCCGTGCGGGCGGGATTCTCTCGGTAGCTTGCCAGGCTCTCCGAGAGGGATGGAGGAATCAACCCGGGTCGGCTGCATGCAAGGCAAATGCCCTACCCGCTGTGCTATCGCTCCAGCCCCAGTTGGTTCTTCCTATCATTGTGAAGCAGAATTCAGATCAATATATGTATTAAAATTATTAATATGCATATTAAACACTAATCATTGTGAGGAAAAATATGAACATTCTTCATACACTGAATCACAAATAAAATTATACAGGTACATGTGACTAGTTTTGAAATGTTGAAGTCACTTGGAAAATTTAGTATGTCAACTAAAATGATGATGATGATGATGATGATGATGATGATAAAAATAAGCCTTGGTTCGAATAGCAGCAGAAAAATTGGTACATTTCAAAGGGTATAGAAGTCAAGAAAAATGAGGGTGACGTGGTAAGGAGGAGCGAATTCCGACCTGTAGTAAGGAAACCTCATTCAACAAATATTTACTGAGTGGGTGCTAAGAGCCGGGCTGGTAGGAGGTGCGGGACACGTATTTGGCCAAGAACATGTCTTGTCACATGGAGATACACTCTGGAGAGGAGACAGTCGGTAGCTTCACAAAGAGTTAAGTATCACCACAGCTGAGCCGAGTGCTCTGAAGGGAAGAGGCACTGACGGAGAGTGACCCCCACAGGTAATGAAGGGGCCAGCGGATGGTGCTTGTGCAGCTAAGCTGTGGAAGGTGAGAAGCGTACTCCGAGCTGAGGAGAGTGTCCTGAGTATGCTGGGTATTAACCCAAAGTTGTATTAGACTTCAGCAGTGAACTGCTCCTTTTCTTTGCCCTAGAGAAGCCTCCAGTGCTCGTATAAGCACCCCTAAAGCCCCTGAGTTTATCTTTAACCTTTCCTTTGTACTTTACCTCTCATTCCATTGGCTACAAAATTCCCCAGGTCAGGCTTGGTTACTTATAAAGTAAAACCTTCTGGTGACTCTGAACTTTGTATCTATAGTGAATTAATTGCTCTTCTCTTTCCCCCATGACCTTTTCAAATTTTACTATAATGTTCTTAGCTTAAACACAGGAAGACCGTTAATGCTATGCTCCTAATATTTGGGAGTTAATAAACTCTGAAATATATTTACTCCCGGGCATCCATCGTAATTACTTGAACTCAGGCTTCAGTCGCCATAGCTCCTAACACCTCAAAAAGCGAGGTCCCACTGAGGGATCTCTGGATGGAACCAGGCACGCAGCAAAGCTACTCTGTCTTAGATATGGGGCAGTTTAGAAATCATAAGGCCTGGTCTTCATACTAGCCATAATGATCTAAAACACAGGACTCCATGGTGTGGGAAAAGCTAAACCCGCCTGAGGACTTAGTCTTGGACTTACGGTAAAAGCCCAGCTGGCTTTAAACCTTAGGCCCCGAGGCCCAGAGAACTAAGTTTTGGAATCTATAAATTTTTTACTGTGTTTGTCCAAGTAACTGCAAATATTAATAAGAAGTAAAGTTAGTTGTCTAATATGTGCTAATCGCAAGGGAAAGAAAAAAGCAATCTAGATGAATTTCTCAGTATAGCCTCTAGACAGAACGTCTCCTTGAGTTAATTCCCCCAAAAGAATTGCCTCTGTTGAAATGCTTTACCTCTGTAAGTGATCAATCACACCTACATGCCGTCCTATGCCTCGAACCCCCTCAGATGTTCTCTAAGTATGCTATTCAGTTCTGATTAAATGGTCACTGACCCTCAAGTCTGTGGCCCCCATCTCTTAGTTCCTCCGGGGAGGCAGCTCTCGGTCACCAAACGTGTTGTTCCGAGGGAGACCCTGACATACGTTTCCTCACACAAGCAGAAAGCACGCTAGGTGCTTTCCTGAGGTAAAAAGCAAATGGACTTCTTGAAGCAACAAGAAATGACAGCACAGTGGGTAAAGGGAAGGAGCTGAGGTGGGGACTGAGGTGAGTAGGCGGTGAAGAGCTTCACTGCCAGCAGGAAGGGCTACCTCATACATATACGGCAGGAAGCCACAGGAAGAGTCTGTCACTAGTCTCTTAAAACAATTGGTAACCACTGAGTGAGATGGGGGATAAGTGAGGTTTGAGCAATGAGAAGGTTAGAACCTGTTCCTATGGAGATGGTGGTACTGCAGGAGGGTGGTGAGTGTGGAGATGGGGTGCTGCAGGAGGGGAGGGGATGTGGAAGGGACAGGGATGCCAGGAGGGCAGCAGGTGTGAAGACAGGGACAGGGATACCACAGGAGGGCAGCGGGTGGAGCTGAGAGTCCAGCTGGGTATTGTGAATGTGAATTTCACATGAAACTAGTCAGCCTACTTTGGTGCCTTTCTCTGCGGTGTTTAACTCTTTTGTCAAAATATTTTCTTTTTTTAAAATTTTAATATTTTCTATTTTTTGCTTTTTGGGTCACACCCAGCAATGTTCAGGGGTTACTCCTGGCTCTGCACTCAGGAATTACTCCTGGTGGTGCTTGAGGGACCCTATGGGAATGCCGGGATTTGAACCCGGGGACTGCCACATACAAGGCAAACGTCCTACCCACTGTACTATGACTCTGGCCCTGCGGTGGTTAACTCTTGATGTGGAAAGGTCAAGAGAAGACAGACACATGGATGGTGAGGGTTTTGCTAGGAGATAATGGGAGTGTGAGCGAGGTCTGAGATCCAGATTTGGCCAATGGAAAGTGTCTGGCAACGAGAGAAGAAACTGCATGGCGGTGAGCAGGGGAACACACTTGAGAGCAAAGCAACAGGCATTAGAAGCTTCAGAAAGCCACTGATGTGGCATCAATGCCTACAGAGAGGACAAGGATTAGGATGGGGGATGCTAAAAGAAAGTCAAGAGCCCAAATCTTCACTGACTGAGAGGAAGGCCATGAGGGGGGAGCAGCGGTGGGCAGCCCAGGGCAATGTTGCCGAATGACACAAGCTTCCAAGACTTGGCAATGTTCCTTTTCCTTCAGGATGGAGACGAGGTCCTCAAACGCTTGAGTTTTTTACCCCACGCTTCCTGAGTTTGTATCTGCAGTCTGTGTTGAGTCAACAGCGCTACCATCCCTTCTAATGCACAGTGGGTACAGAGTGGGGCGAGGGGCAGGGGCCTACCATGTAGTATTTGATTTTCTGCAGGATGTCATCATTGGTCATAATTAGCTCCTTGGCTGTTGTCCCATCTGCGATGTTGGCTAGGATGCAGAGTGTCTGGAAAAGAAGAAGGCCTGTGGTCAGAAAGGCTCAGCTCTCCCCACACTCGAGGCTGCTCCGAACTGACACAGTTTCTACTTGGGCTCCTAGTCTCAGAGGCTCCCTTCAAATGCCTTGATCACTCCCCTCCTGGCCTCACTGCCGACAAAAGTAACTGTACACGAGCATAGTCTACCTCAGGCCAAAGAAAAAAAAAATCTCCAAATTTCAGTAGTTTCTGGACACAAGCTACGGCTGAGCAAAGGCCGTCAAAACTCAGAATAATGTAAAAATCAAAGGAAACACAGATTGCTCTTTTCTTAAAAGTTTATTTCTAAGAGAAGTTTCCGTTAACTCGTTCTTCAAGGGGTCTTCAAACACGTCTTCTTTTTGGTGGAAGTCTGTGCATGCAAGTCCATGGCTCCCTTCCAATGTGCCCGGGAGCGGGAGCCTGGGCCTACCCACCACAAGAATCACGACCCAGGAGGGCCTCTTGACCTTTGGAATCTTGTCAGAGGACAAGAAAGGGAAGCAAAAGGCCCGAAAGCATCTGGCGGCAGGAGAGAGCCAGGAGGACAATCCCTAGACTGACCGCTCTGTTTCGTTCTGGTGGTCAACCCAGCAGGAAGCAAGGCCGGGGGGTGGCTGAAGGAAAGGAAAGGACAGGATACGGAGCCAATGCCAGGCTCGGCAACGCATAGACAGCTGCAGAGCACCTACAAGGCACCGGCACTCCCCGGGCGTCAGGTGAGACAGAATGATACCGGCCCTGACGAAGCCGTCATACTGCAATTCAGATGACTCAACCCTGTGGAGTGGGGAGGTCAGCACAGACCCGAGAAAGCGGGAAGGGCGTGTGCTGGCTGGACACTGCCAGTCTGGGAGAGGGGCTTGTCAGGGCGAGACTGAGAGCACCGACAGGACTGGCCCGAGAGATGGGGCTGGGGCCGCAGCCGCACACTTACCTCGTCTCTGGCCTCAGCTACCTCATCTGCTGCCCACAGCGTCGGTCTCTGAGACCAACACCCTCCCCCGCCAGCTGGCTTATCAGGGAGGGAGCCCCAAACTCCCGAAAGGGATACTAGAGAGCCGGGAAGTAGAAGGCCTCAAGAGGCACCGGGGAATTTTTTAGTCCAGGGCACTCACGTCATGACCAAACCATGAAAAGCCCAGAGTGGGAGAGAACCTGGCAAAGGTGGCAAATTCCAGTGATGTGGTAAGTCACGGGCTCGTCAGGAGCCCAGGCAGGCAGAGCACTCTCGGATTCCCAAGACTGAAAGGACAAGGGGGAACAGGGCTAGCCTATTTTCTTTTTTTTATTATAAAAAAAAGTATAAATTGGGCTGGAGTGATAGCACAGCAGGGAGGGCGTTTGCCTTGCAGGCGGCTGACTCAAGTTCAATCCCCAGCATCCCATATGGACCCCAAGCACTGCTAGGAGAAATTCCTGAGTGCAGAGCCAGGAGTAACCCCTGAGCATTGCTGGGTGTGACCCAAAAAAGCAAAAAATATATATAAATTCTTTTTTGGGGTGTTAGGGGTTTGTGCTCACGGATCACTCTTAGCTCTGTGCAAAGGGATCACTTCTAGCTCTGTGCTGGGGATTGAACCAGGGTTGGCTGACTGCAAGGCAAATTACTTTACCCCCTGTACTATCTACTCTCAAATCGTAAATTATTTACAACTTTTTTGGGGGATCATGCCCAGTGATCAACCCCAGCTTAGGGGTTGCTCCTGGCTCTGCACTCAGGAATCTCCTGGTAGTGTTCAGGGGACCATATGGCAGGCCAGGGATCAAACCCAGGTTGGCCACATGTAAAGCAGGTACCCGACTTGCTGTACTATCCCTCTTTAGAACATTTACAAATAAAAGCATAATGAATATACACATCCCCTAGACCCAATACCCAGAAACACTGCACACACTGGTTCTAAACAGTGTGCTGTGCCTATACATGTATAGGGAGGTACAATTCTCCCTTCTCTTTTCTTCCCTGTACCATTTCAAAGAAAGTTACATATATGATGAAACTTTACCTTTACTTTACTAAGAATGAGGGCATTTTCCTATATACTATATTGTTAATCTGGCATAAACACCATATTACACTGAGAACAATGAACAATGGATCCACATTCTTTTTGGTTAGGCTTTGTTCAGAAAGATCCTACAAAGAACAGACATGAATGGGACAAAATGGAACTAACAAGAGTGGCCACCTGGGGGTGTTGATGGTCCTGGCCCCGGCGGCTCTTTATCTGTGGTCCAGCCCTTAGTCTGTAGAGGTCACCGAATAAAGTCAGTGTTCAGGCCTCTCTCCCCCTCCCAACCAAGCCTCCATCTCCTCACACTTGCGATCTGGCACACTAATGCCAATAAAATGAACATCTTAAGTGTGAAAACAATTGCTCCTAATTCTGTTCTTTCTTCTTTTTTGTTAGTTTTGGGGAAGCTACACCTGGCGATGCTCAGGGCTTACTCCTGGCTGGGTGATCAAGGCTCACTCCTGGAGGTGCTCAGAGGACCAGGTGTGATGGCGGAGACCAAACCAGGGTCAGCAGCTTGCAAGGCAAGTGCCTTAGCCCATACTCTCTTCTCCATCCCCTCTTCCTTCGTCTGATGGTAAGAAAATGAAGGCTCACAGGGAAAGTTTTACAATGACCCTGTCTTCTGGGCTAAGTCAGCAAGATAATGCTCGCCAGTGAGTTGATCCTTAACAGCTGGGCTCCACCAGGCTGGGAGTGAAAACCAAGGTTAGAATGATTTACTTTAATTCTTTCTTCTTTTCCTTTAAGCTGCATAAGAGTCAGGCCAACTGATGGGAAGAGATTTCAAAGCTGTCTGGATGGAGGGTGGAGTGGGGTGGGGGTGGGGGGTGGGTAGGAAAAACAGGACCATTAGGAAGTCCCAGGCACACTTTCACTGTTCCTGATCCCGCCCCGCACCATTTCCTCAGGAATATCTACTTTTGAGCTGGCCAGTGCAGTGAAAGAAAACAGTGAAAATGACTATAACCGGTTGGATGAAGTGAAAACGCTTTATCCTAGGCATTCTAAGCACCTTTGGCTCCCCTTTACGGCCCACTAAGAATGCAAGGGAGGACTCAGGAAACAGATGGGGCCAGGCGAAAGGTTCCGTCCAGAATTCTAGCACACACCCACGCATTCCCGGGATCGTACAGCAGACACGGAGGGAGCGACAGCTCTGTGCCGGAGCCCACACACCCCTACGGGGAAGCATTCCTCGAGGAGCAATTAATTCACGGGTCATGCCAATCTAACCAGTGAGCTCGGGAGCAAGGATAAAAGCATCTTTTCTTTCTCGTGTGAACTGGAAACCAGTGATGCACAGTAGAGACTGGCAAACTGTGGTCTGTCGGCTGCATCCAGCCAGATTTCTGTTTTGATCAAGTTGTATGGAAAGATCCCCCTGCTTACAGGACCACTGCTGCTCTCAGGCTGGACAGCAGAGCTGGGCAGTTGCTCCAGAGACTGCTAGAATAGCTCTCTCACCCTCCTGAGCAGTCTGCCAGCCCTTGAAATACATGGAATAGGAACATAAGAAGTAGTCAACAGTGAAACAAAATGCTGTTTATGATTGATAAAATCAATAAACCTCTAGCCCAAATCGATAAGGAGAAAGGAATTATTAAGATAAAATACCCAAAAGGGGGGCGCTGGAGCAATAACAAAGTGGGTAGGGCATTTGCCTTGCACGTGGCTGAACCAGGTTCAATTCCCAGCATCCCATATAGTCCCCTGAGCACTGCCAGGAGTAAATCCTGAGTGCAGAGCCAGGAGGAACCCCTGTGTATCTCCGGGTGTGACCCCCAAAGCAAAAAACATATATAAAAGTGGGGACTCTGCTAAGAATGTTAGGCTTTTGTTTGTTTTGTTTTGTTTTGGGGGGAGGAGGGTGAGGGGATACCACACCTGGTGGTACTCAGAGCTTACTCCTGGTTCTGTGCTCAGGGGTCATCCAGGCAGGCTTAGAGGACCATACATGGTGCCAGGGGTCGAACTTGGATCAGCTGCAAGGCAGGCACAGGATCCACTGTGCTATCACTCATTTCCAGAATGTTAGTCATTTTGAAAATTATTTGTTTTGGAGTCACACCCAACAGTGCACAGGGCTTGCTCCTGGCTCTGCGCTCGAGGGAGTGCTTGGGAGAGAATTTGTGGTGCTGGGGGCTGAACCTAGTTTGGCCACATGCAAGGCAAATGCTCTACCTGCTGTGCTACCACTCCAGTCCCCCTAGAATGTTAGACTTTTAGATGGAATATTATGAATACTTCTGTGCTAACAAATTTGAAATTGTGGATGAAATGACCAAATTCATCAAAAGAGACAGTACCAGAGCTCACTCAAGACATGGATAACCTCAATATGCCAATTTCCATAAAGGAAATGAAATTCATGGTTAAATGCCTTTCTATGAAAGAAACACTGAGTCCAAGTGGCTTCACTAGTACATTCTACCAAAATTTAACACAGAATATCAACTCATTTCTTCACAAATTTTCAGAAAGCTGGGAGGGATGGTCATCATTACCTGAGACCATCTCTAAACTACCCCCATACAAAGAACTAAAACTTCATATAAAAAACATACCATCCTTGGGGGGAGGGGGGGTAGGGTGATTGCCTTGCACATGGCCAACCCGGGTTCAATTCCCAGCAACCCATATGGTCCCCTGAACACTGTCAGAGTAACTCCTGAGTGCAGAGCCAGAAGTAACCCCTGTGCATCGCTGGGTGTGACCCAAAAAATAAACAAAAAAATTTAAAAAAACATACCATCCTCATGAATATAGATATAACACTTTCTTTAAACTTTGTACACTAAGTACAACATATGTAAGCAATAACAATAAGTGGAGTATCAAAAAACAAGGTTAAAAAAAAAAGACAACGGGGCTGGAGCGATAGCACAGCGGGTAGGGTGTTTGCCTTGCACGCAGTCAACATGGCTGACACAGGTTCGATTCCCAGCATCCCATATGGCCCCCCGGAGCACCGCCAGGAGTGATTCCTGAGTGCATGAGCCAGGACTAACCCCTGAGCATCGCCGGGTGTGACCCCAAAAAAGAAGAAAAAAAAAAAAAGACAATGAAGGGGCTGGAGGGATGGTAGTAAGTAGGGCATTTGCCTTGCATGTGGCTGACCCAGGTTCAATTCCTGCCATTCTTCAATTCCTGGGTCCCACAAACTCCACCAGGAGTGATCCCTAGCACAGAGCCAGGAGTAAGTCTAGAGCACTGTCAGGGGTGGCCCCAAAACAAAACAAAACAAAATGGATAATGACTAGTAGCACTGAGAAAGCGCAGGGCCAGAGCCGTAGCAGGTAGAACACCTACTTTCTATGCAGCCAGTCAGAGATCAACCCCAGCACCCACACCTCAAGTATCACCGGAAGTGATCCCTTGGCATGGGTGGAGAGTTTCCTGCACTGATGACTGTGAGAGGATAGTTTTTCTGGGCTAATGTTTTGTTTATCCAAAAAAAAAAAAAAAAAAACCTGCTATAACTGAAGTTAAGAGAAATCTCACTTAAGTAAGATATTTAGGTTAAAACCACTTTTGAAATCCATCACCCTGTTTGTTCACAAATTCAGGCACAGTTCCCAAGTCCTACCACTCTGATTTCCTAGGGTGCTGTTTGGGGCCTGCCAGGGGCTGTAGGGGGAGACCCCAGTGATGACACTGCATGTTCCTTCTCTAATTACATGCACACAAGCGCATCAAACCATCTAAGTCAAATGCCACGTAATGCCAGAGTCAAACTTTCCGACCATCTCAGATATTGGGTTAGAAATAGAAGTTTTGAGGTGAGCCTTTCTTTCTTTCTTTCTTTCTTTCTTTCTTTCTTTCTTTCTTTCTTTCTTTCTTTCTTCAATGCTCGAGCGGGCCCAGTAACGTCTCCATTGGAGACTTTGTTGTTACTGTGTCTGGCATATCGAATACTCTCGGTAGCTTGCCGGGCTCTCCGAGAGGGGCGGAGGAATCGAACTCGGGTCGGCCATGTTGGCCGCTTGTAAGGCGAACGCCCTACCCGCTGTGCTATAACAAAACAAAATCCTATAATAAACCCCAGGAAATAAAGGAAAAGGATTCCCCAACTGTTCCTGAATGAATGCACAGTCTGTATTTTTATGACTGCTGTCAACTTGTCCTACCGGAGCTCAACAGTTGAGTAAGGGGATAGGAGAGGACCATGGGCTGGAGATGTGGGTCAGTGGCAGCATGCACTGGCTTGTAAGGCCCTGGGTTCAATTACACACACACACACACACACACACACACACACACACACACACACAAGTTTCTAGCACAAGAAATTATCTTATCAAGGAGCTGCAGACATCGGATATCAGAGCACAGAACGAATTTGCTCTAGGATGATTGAAAGTGACTGTCTTGTAGAAACAGGGACAAAGCACATGGCAAATGACACAGAGGGTAGACTCTGGACTCTGAGCCTTTCATCCAGGGGGAGGAATTCCTGAGTGAGCAGGAAGGTGTATATGGGTCGGGGAGCACCCACCACTGCAGACTTTCTCTTTTGCAGATTAAAACTTTCAGGAGACTCCAGACCACAATTTTCCTTAAATCACGTAGAAGATATTTAAAAAAAAAAAAGAAAAGGGGGTCAGGGGAGGGCGGCATAGGGCCACATACCTGCTCTTTTACCTCGATGTTATGCTCCCCTTCCAGAATAAGGGTGACGGCTTGCATGATTTGCTTCCCATGAGTACTCATTATTTTATCTATATGCTGCAAAACAATGGGAAACCTACCATTATTATCTGGTGAACAAAGGGAAGGACTCTAGGAAAGAGAAGCTTCTTCAAACACTGCAGTTCGTTACTGCTTCAGAGGACATGAGAGCATGCGGGACTAGACTTGCCAAAGTGTTCACTTCCTATCCGTATGCACAGAACTTATTTTGGGACCTGTTCCAGCAATCTCAGCCCAGCCATGAACCTAGTAATCCATGGACCAGTACTAGGAGTTGCAAGGCTGCACCCAGCACCACAGGTTGGGGTGGGGGTCAGGGGGTAAAATGCTGTGAATCTACTTGGGCGATTGATTGATTGACTGATTGATGATGTTTTCAAGCCCCATTCTGCCTTTCATTTTTGTTCTGACGAAATGTTTCTGATGACCTACAATAAAGAGAGCGTAGACTGGCTGATAGAATTCTGAGCTGTCATCATGAGGGATCCTCAGATTCAAAGTCATTTAGGAAAAGGAAAACAGAAAAGGTGGATGTGGGGCCAGGTTGGTGATGAAAGGAGCCGGAGCGAGGGAAACTCTGGCATCGGGACACCAACGCTAGCTTCGGCATTTCAGTGTCCAAGGCCTGAAAACGCCAGTGAGGCCCAGAGAAAGCTCCCCTGCGCCCCACACTTAGTCTACCTGAAGGCCACGGCCACTGCCGTTAGGGACCATGAAAGAGAGAGGGACACAGCCCACCAGCTGGGATCGGCGTCTCCTGCCCCGACACTGTCATCGAGAAGACAACCCTGGCCAGGGGCAATGTGGGAGGTGGGGGTCCGCAGATGGGCAGCGAGGGGGGCTCTCTGAAGCGAGAGCAAAAGCCTCATAGCGCCGTGATTCAGACCCGGGAGGAAACGTGTGGGAGAGGGGGAGTGGGCCCGGCAGAGCTGCCCTCCGCAGGGCAGGCCCGTTAGCGACCCGTGTGTCTGCCAGGGGCCGGTGCGGGGCGGCTGGGCTGGGCCCGCGGAGCTCACTTACAGGCCGGGTGGAGAGGAGATTCCTCAGCAGCCCCAAAGTCTTCATCAGCACATTCAAATCTGAATCTGATAACAACCGGAAGAGCTGTTCAGTACTCAAGCTTCGTAAAATATCTGCTTTTATTTTTTGTTCAGCCTGAAATGCCATATTCTGAAAGGATTAAAGAGGTTTCAAGAATCATGTCTCCATTTGCTTGAGTAAATGATATTTTAACAGTCGCTGGTCGTTTTCAAAGCACACAGAAAACCTGCGGAAAAACCTCTAGGCATGTCACATTAATTTTTGGATCCCTGTTAATCACATGTAATTCTGTTCGGAGAATGATAACCACCTCGCCTGCATATGCTCCAAGATGAGGGATAAAGACTTCCTGACACGGACCTTTGAGATCCTCAAACTTCTCAAGTAAACAGGAAATTTGCTAATTTTGGGAGGAACCTTGTGGTTAGCGAGTTGCCTCCTGTCCCTTTAATACCAAAATGACTATTCGTGATTATATTGTGTCACGGCATTGCCAGTGACCTGAAAGTTCTCTCTTATGAATGAGAATAACTAGAGAGCCTTGGACACGTACTGGCACCAAACTCCGAGCATGTTCAGAACAGCGTGCTGGGCACAAATCGGGCTGGGTCACACCCTCTCCACGGGCAGGATGGACGGATCTGCACACATAGGCAACCCGGATGGCCAGGAGTTATTTTGTAAAAGAGACATTTCTTGTAACATGTGGCTAATGGAGCTGTTTTGGCTTCTTTTCCTTCTGGAGCACACCCAGCTGTATTCAGGGATCCTTCTGGGTGGGGCTGGGGATCTTAAGCCCAGGCCAGCCATGTGCGTGGAAGCACTCTGCGTCTTAACCTGCTGTAGAATCTCTCAGGACCCTGGTACTTTCTTTTTAACTAAGAGACTAAGAGCACAGGAAAGATCCAGTTTCCTAATGTTGCAAGGCAACTTGGCAAGAGAGAACGAGGCAGGGAGGGAAGTGACCCCCACCCACGGTGATTCCATTGTGACACAGAACACAGCCACTGAGAATATGGAGACTGATGAGAATAAGGTCATTAACAAGGATAGAGAAATGGGAGGGTTCAGTTCAATTTTCAACCTTAAAATGGTGTGTGGGACTGAAACCTGGAAGAATCTCCCATGGAAAGAGGGAGAAACTAGGTAGAGAGCAAGGTTTAAAAAGAAAAAATGATCATAAAGTCCTGGGAAAGAGTCTCAAGAAAGAGAAGTACGAAAAGTTGGTGCAAAGTTAAGGAGAAAAGGCACTGCAGAAGGACTGGACTCGTTTCCTGTAAGGTGATCGCTGCCACCCCACAGCTGGTGGCAGGGCAGCCCTTGACCGACAACCACATGCAAGTGGAGAAACATTTCCAGCACTCACTGGCCAGGTGAGTCATTTCTCCACCCAGTTTCAGCTTCCCAACTGTGAGGCTGGAAGAAATAGAGGTGACAAATGTAAAATGCCGAGCTTACAGAGTAAGCACATCGTAACTATTATTATTAGGCTTTAAAAATCCATGCTCTCCATTTCAATAACTCAATTTGAATAAACCTTAAGGAAAGAAATGGTTCTCTGACTTTATAAAAGTTTCAGAATTCAATTACTGTAAATACGAGAAGTGGTGAAGAAATTATTCAGTGTGAAATGCAGCGAATTTGCTTTTTTGGAAAAAGCACTTAGTCACTCTGAACCTTAGTGGGACTCTCATAAACTGTGACTGCTTCCTGGCCTATTTCAGAAAGAACGCTGCTAGGAAGAGCAAATGAGACATGGATTTCTAAAGCAGGCAGCTCCATACAGGCACGGCCAGGCTCACGAGGAGAATTTTTCCTTGCAGCATTAGATAAGTCAAATTTCACTGCAGACCAGTTTACTTGATAATACACAGGAGAACTGAGGCACGCAGTGGCCAATCATCTTGCTTTTTTTTCCTTTTCTTCGGGTTCACACTCTCGGTGATGCCAAGGGGTGACTCCTGGCTCTGCACTCAGAAATTACTCCTGACGGTGCTCAGGGGACCATATGGGATGCTGGGAATCGAGCCCAGGTCAGCCGCGTACCAGGCAAACGCCCTACCTGCTGTGCTATCGCTCCAGTTCCAGCTTGCTTAAATTTGAACCGGAAAGGTGAACACAGGGTCTTCGACCAAACAAGTCATTATAAACCTGTGCCCCAACAGCCAAGTTTGGAAACAAGAAGACTCCAGGCCTTTTAAGTACCACTCTGTGGCCGTCCCCCCAACAACAGCATGCCCCTTTTTGTAAGCAATGCCACCACTCAGCGTGAGACGTACCATCAATGCCCAAATGCCATTCACTCGCAGTGCAGGGTTTTCACTCTGGGTTAGTCCACAAAGTAGCTCTACCGCTCCGGATTCTAAAATGGGCTGTGATGGGGAAATTAAAAATAAATAAATAAATAAACAAACAGCTTCGAAGTCAGGGTTGTAAATAAAGTGAGTGTGTTTCCTGCCTAAGATTCCCACCACTTCAATTCCAAGTGGCTTTCACCGAGCAGAGGGTGAGGCAGCTGACAGCATCTCTGAGCAGGCAAGACCAAGGACCCCATGCTCCCACAAAGCTGAGTCTCCCCAGTTCCTGGCCGTTCCTCCTCTTGTCCAAGAGTCTCAGGAGATGTCCTCATTCGAGGCATGTTCGCACCAACACCTGCTCGGCAGGTGCGCACCCTTGGGGTCTCTGAGCCATCCTTATGGTTTGTTTACAAGTTACCCCCAAACCGTAGAGGAAGGATTTTCCCATCAACTACTCAAAAGCTCATCTATTGAATGGATTCTAGAAATGTCTTAAGCAATTCAGAAATACATACCGGGAAAAAGGCCAGAGCCTTTCTAGATAACATTTTAAGGAAGGGCACACAATCCTTTAATTGCACATATTGTGGGTACTTTCTTGTACTTTTTAAATAAAAGCTGGAAATGGGGGAGGGGTCTCTCAAGTACTGCGGGAGACACTCCTAGTGATTTTAGGTCAATTGGGCTGGTGTGCCCTAAGGTGCAGGGGATAACCTGGTCACCCTGGTGTGTTCTGGAGGTGCTAGGGGTGTGGAAACCCCAAGGATGTACCTGTGGTGCTCAGGGATTGAATACCACCAAGTACATCAGCTGCAGGTAATGCGTAAGCCTTCATCCCTGTACTATCTCCCCGCGTGCCTCACCCCTGCACTGCATCTCTATGTACTTTCATACCTGCAATATCTTTTCTTTTTTCTTTTTTTTTTGCTTTTGGGGTCACACCTGGCAATGTATAAGGGTTACTCCTGGCTTTGCACTCAGGAATTACTCCTAACGGTGCTCAGGGGACCATATGGGATGCCGGGAATCGAACCTGGGTTGGCTGCATGTAAGTGAAACGTCCTGCTCACTGTACTATTGCTCCAGCCCTCCTGTAATAGCTTTTCATGTTTTATTTTGAAAGAAGTGCAAACTGGCAGGGTATCAAAAATAATACATGGAAAAATCTATATAGTCCTTTCCCAAACTCACCACTTTTAAAATCTGCTGTGTTTTCTTTAGTGTTAGTTTTCTAACTTTGCCTCCCATATTCACATTATTTGTCTGTTTCTGAACCATTAGAAAGTAGAATATGTATATGCATCATACTCCTTTCTTTCAATGAGTGCTTCTTTTTTTTGGTGGGGGACGAACCTGGTAATACTCAGGGCTTACTCCCGGCTCTGTTTTCAGGAATCACTCCTGTTGGGGCTCTGGGAACCATATGGGATGCTAGGGATCAAACCCAGGTCAGCCATGTGCAAGGCAAGTGCTCTACCCACTGTACTATCTCTCTAGCCCCTCATGAATACTTCTAAGAAAAGAATAATCTCTTACCAACTCAGAAACGTTAACACTAATACTATGCTTTACTGAATCTACAATCCATATTCCAGCGCTGTCGACTGATGATGATGCTCTTACAGCGTTTCCTCCCTTTTCAGTTTGAAGCCCAGTTTGTCATTAATTTTAAATTAAAAAAAAAAAAAGGCATGTGTTTGACCCCCAGACATCACAACAGGAATGCCAGGGAGGCCTTTCCCCAGCCTCACTGCCTGCCCTTCCGTGGCTTTCTCTGATGGATCATTATCTCTACTCGGTAACAGGACACACGACCTGGAATCTGGTTCCCTCTGGAATCTTGAACCAACTTGGACAAGTTCAAATGCAGGGAAACGGTTCATGATATTAAATGTTAGTGCTAGTCGTTTAAGATGTGATCTTGGCAAATGGGCTACAGAAGTCATATCTGTTTTGTTGTTTTTAAAAATTAAGTTATTATTTTACTTGTTTAGGTTTCACTGACCCTGGCAGTGCTCAGGGGCTACTCCCAGCTCAGTGCTCAGGGAACCAAACATCACTGAGCACCAAACCCGGGCTTCCTGCATGCAAAGTATGTGCTCTGCTTACAGAGCTCTCGCTAGCCCAAATAGTGTATGTTTTTGCTAGCTGCCTTCTCAAGCAGAGGTCTTCAACCACCAGCCCTTGGTGTAGAAAGGTTGAAAAATCACTGGTCTGCCACCTGGGTTCTAACTGTCCATCTGTGGACCAGCAGGACAGAGGCCTGTCGGCAGGGCTAAGATGACGGTTGAAGACTGAAGTTCTGTTCTTTTTTTTTTCTTTTTGGGTCATACCCAGCGATGCACAGGGGTTCCTCCTGGCTCTGCACTCAGGAATTACTCTTGGGGGTGCTCAGGGGGCCCTATGGAATGCTGGAATCGAACCCGGGTCAGCCACGTGCAAGGCAAACACCCTACCCACTGTACTATTGCTCCAGCCCTGAAGATTGAAGTTCTAAAGAAAGGTGAAATATCAAAATGGACTCAATTTATCAAACTACTTCACAACTAGAAAAATATTTTAAAAATCCTATTAACGATCTTCGGCCTGAGTTCCTCTCCTCGACTCTGTGGATGCGAGGTGACGCAAGAGCTGCTGAGGGTGACTAATGGCAGTGTACTGACTCGAACCCAAGCATCATCAGGCTGAGGCCCCACCTCCAGGACAGAGAGCAACAGAGAACCCTCACATCGAGCGTGCACTCCCTCTGCCTACAGAAATACTCGTAGTCCAGGGACTGGAGAGAACACTAAGGGCCTAAAGTGCTTGCCCTGGACGCGGCCAACACAGGTTCGATCCTCAGCACTGCATCAGGTCTCCTGAGCATGCCAGGAGTAATGTCTGAGCACAAGGTTAGGATAAGTCCTGAGCACCCCAAAACCAAACAAAAACCAAGCAAAACAAAAACAAAAACCACCCTCATCAGAAACATCAACAAAACTACCAGTCTTTCACTTGTGCCCCCAAATGTCTGCTTATGAGTAACTATATCTGAACGTGCACAAAAGACATTCCAAGCTACCAAAACCTGCTGGTATTTGGCCTCGGAGAGAGCACGAAGGGCCTGAGAGCATGTTCCTGGCAAGGGAGGCACTGAGACATTCCCAGCACCACTCACTCCTGGAACACTGCTGGGTGTGAGCCTGGTAGCCCACAGCACCACCAGGAGTAAGCACCCTGGGGGCTCCTGGGCACTTCTTGGGAAACAACCTCCCAAGCTCCATCTATTCTTCTGCTGGAAAGAGAGTCAAAAGCTGGACCACCACAGCAGACAAAAGGATTGTGCTTAAAACTCAGCTCACCAGAGGGTAGACCAGAATGACACTATCAGGAAACACCCAACTCAGTAGGGCTCCCCTTACTTTTTAAAGTTTATTTTTACCCTTGTAGTAAAGTCATTTCTAAATAAAATTAATTTACAAATAATTTATAAAGCACACAAAAGGAGAAAGTATCACTATATAATCCCTCCCCAAACAACTGCCATTGTCATTTAAAAAGGGATTTTTTTTAATGTCAGGAGTGATGCCTTGTAATGACTTATAATCCTGGCTTACAAAACTGATTTTTAATTTATTGTTTAGTAAAGAGTGTTTAATCATAATTCTGTAATTATCTCTTACACTGCAGCTGCAGGCACTTAAGACTGACTTCAAGCTGCAAAGTTCTATTGAATAAGTTGGATATGTGAGCGACATAAGGTAAAAAGCATTCAATCTGTTCACTTTCCTCCAGCAATTACAAAGTAAAGGTAAAGGTAAAGGTAAAGGCTCTCCCGTTGATCGTCGATTTGCTCGAGCGGGCCCAGTAACGTCTCCATTGGAGACTTTGTTGTTACTGTGTTTGGCATATCGAATACTCTCGGTAGCTTGCCGGGCTCTCCGAGAGGGGCGGAGGAATCGAACTC
This sequence comes from Sorex fumeus, assembly GCF_029834395.1. Lineage (NCBI taxonomy): Eukaryota > Metazoa > Chordata > Mammalia > Eulipotyphla > Soricidae > Sorex > Sorex fumeus. The sequence goes on along the minus strand of NW_026606101.1, from coordinate 68,048,567 downwards.
GGGTCGGCCATGTTGGCCGCTTGTAAGGCGAACGCCCTACCGCTGTGCTAAAGTAGGTTTTATTTATTGGGGGTAGGAGGGTTAGGTTACACACAGTGGTGCCGGGGATTGAGCCGGGGCTGGCTGCATGCTAGGGAAGCTCTTACACCCTGGACCATCTCCCTGCTCCCTGCCACACCCCCTCCCCAGCCCCACACCGAGCAGAGTTTAAGCCCAATTCTCAAACTTCAATGTCAACTACTATGAAAACTGTCTGCCTAAGCTCTAGGTAAAGCTCTGTGTGAAGTCCAGAAAGGGAAAAGCAATACTGACCTCTTTGCTTGGAGAAAATTCAAGGAGGAGATTGCATAGCATGGAGGACGCTACTACTAGGATCTCATCTGGTGCATTTTGTAAAACCTATAGGACGTTAAAGGAAAAGAAAGAAAGGGATACTATTAATGATTCTGAGCCGTGGAGGGGAGCTCCTAAGACTACATGAGAAGACACCATTTCTCTTTCAGCTGGACTTCTATATTGATGAGTTAGGGAAGGTCCATGTGCTACCAGCATAACATGTACCCAGTGCTCTAACATTACTTGGGCCCCACATTCATCCTGCTGGAGAAATTATAGTACTGCTGCAAGCAAGGGGCCGTGTCTGGAAAAGGAACATAAGACAAGTCAGAAGTGTCTGATGTGATGTTTGAGGACCTTGAAGAGGAGCAAATGAGCTTACTTGACTTTATCACATCAGGCTTCTTATGAAAACATAGGCATGGCTGAGGTCCTGAGGCTCTCTGGGGTGTCTGCGGAAGGACTTGTTTGGCCAGCAGTACAGATGGCTAATTTCCTCCAGCTGTTAAGAAAGGCAATCTGGGGCACTAGCTCTCAGGCTTGGAATCACAGTCCTTGTTCCAAACCTCCTTCTTCTTACTAGGTATGTGTGCTTAAGCAAATTTTTTAGCGTCTTTGAACACCGGAGTTGAGGAATTGTGGAAAACCACCATTCCCTGCCAGGAGGACTTGGGATTACTTGGCAAATGATGAGAACAAAGAAAGCAGCGCGGCTCGGCGGCTAAGCACAGTTTAGGCTCAAACACAAAAGAGGAATGTGAACTCCTGGACTGGGAAGTGGGGTTAAGAACAGCTCCTAGTTCGTGGGGCTGCTGTCACAGTACATGGAAAGATTTAGAACAGTAATGGCACACAGTAATGACCATGTAATTAGGATTTTAAAAAGTCATTTATTGCCATTGTTGTTATCAGGCACAGAGATAATAGGTACATAAAAAAACTCACTGCCATGCACACTTGCTCTAAAGACAACACGGCATTATGGTAAATGTTAGTCACTGTTACCAGAACCAGTTCTTTCTGGATTCTCAAAGAAGTTGCACAGATGCCACTTATCTGCAATATGACTTTCCACAAGACCATTTGTATTTGAAATCAGACAAGATTAGAGTCAAGATCCCCAAAGGAATCCAAGGAGCTTTTAGAAATGGACACACACACACACACACACACACACACACACACACACACACGTTATTGGCTTTCTTCACTAAATCAAGTCTTACATTCCCAAGTTAAGAATAAGCAAGAATTACATAACAGATGTTCTCCTTATGTAATGTACTTGTCTTCTCTGAACTGTCGGCTAGCTGATGGGAACCACGTGGCCCTGTCTGCTGCGATACCTCCACTGACCCTTCCTGCCCACACCGTTCCTGCAGCTCTCAGGGTATCTTGCCCGGCTGGAAGGTTGACCCATTCCAGAAGTAGCTGCCGGGAGCATTTCCGTCCGTCATTCATTCTGTCCTTCTGAGAGTAGCTGTGGCCACTATCTGATCTCTCAAATATCCTGACTACTTTTTTTAATCAACTAATTCAGGATTTAAAGAAATCATCTAGGTATTTACAGTCTAATTTAAACTAAACAGCACTGCACAACATGGGTGCTCATGAAATGTCTGTGAATTAAGAAAAAGAATCACCTTCCAAAATTATACTGATTAGTATCACTGGCTGAAATAAATGCCTATTAAGACTTTTAAAAAGTTGCTACACTTGATAATACAAATTTTAGAAAATCTGTTTTATAGATTAATAAGCCTTTGCTAAGTTTTATTTTTGAATTAAGTAACATTTAATGAGCAACTAAAATAAGAGATTTTTTCTGACATATTTTAAGCATTTATTCAAATGTGAGGTAAGATAGTATATGAAATTTAGTAGTTGACTTCTAGCACTGATATGCCCTCAGATAATCACCAAAACAACAAAAAATTATAAGTAAAATTTTTAAATAAACCAAATGCCACCAACAGTTACAACTATAAAAAAAATTAAAATGGGGAAATGAGTAGTAGTCATACCAACAGTCTTTGAACTAAGAGGAAACCTACACATATCTGAAACAAATATTGATTTACTAGTAGGCTTTTAAGATTAATATACTTTAAATCCTTTTTGATTTCTCCCCCCAGTTTTTCCTGTCAGAACTGGCTAGAAACCACATACCGCACCATTCCTGACTGACTCGTAAGACACAGAATTAAGCTGTGCTTAATCCAGGAAAATGGCTCCAAACACTGTATCTGGAAATTATTTTGGGGGAATAAAGGAAAGCACATGAAAAATCATGGATAGGCAGAATTGACAAATCAAGATAAAATTGCTATGAGAAAGGTCCAAGTTCTGAACAAGCAAGAAAAGTGACAGTAAGATCACTCAACTGAGCAAACCGTCCCTGGGCCTGTCCTACAGCTCCCTCTAGGACATGGTCCAGTTCTCCCTGGGCCCATCCTCTGGCCCCCTCTAGGTTATGGTCCAGTTCTCCCTGGGCTCATCTTCTGGCCCCCTCTGGGATATGGTCTAGCTCTTCCTGCGCCCATCCTCTGGCCCCCTCTGGGAAATGGTCTAGCTCTTCCTGCGCCCATCCTCTGGCCCCCTCTGGGATACGGTCCAACGTTCCCTGGGTCCATCCTACGGCCCCCACTAGGACATGGTCCAGCTCTTTCCAGGCCCATGCTATGGTCCCCACAAGTAGGTGGTTCAGCTGTCCTCAGGCCCATCCTGACACACAGCAGGGAGCCTCTGTCAGACTCTTCCTGCCTTCCCCTGCCATCAAAGCCCACTTCTTACGCTTTCTAGCAGAAGCCCCTCTAACTTTCTATCACATCGCATATCATATCACATCTATAAGTTCTATATTCAGATTTAGTTCATCCAAGATCCCTACTCCCCTCTCCCAGCTGACCCTCAAGATCTACGGCCAAAGAAGCTACTTTAGAGTAGAGAAGCAGAAGGAAACAACTGTATTATAAAGTGTCCAGGGACTGATTGCCAAAGGGCTAAGAACAAGTTATGTCTATAAATGGTGGGTTCCTTTCTTTTTAGTAACTAGAGTTCTTATCTGGATCTAAGTCTAACATGTAATACTCCACAGAGGGATCAGATGGCTGACGTTTTACTTAGCAAAAGAAATCACCCAGTACTTCCAGGTCAACCGGAGGTGCTGGGCTGGGCAGCGTCCCATGGATCAGACACCCTCAGAAGGGAGGGCGGTCGGGTCCTGGCCTCCCGCGGGGCTGAACGCAGGGAGGGGACGGGCGAGCCTAGAGACCATATCCTCTTACCTTCATCAAAGGTTTCCACACAGCATGATCCTGGAAACTGGTGCGAAGCTGCTGCACAGATCTAGATAAACTGTGCAAACATCTATAAAGAACAATCAAAATTAGCTTCACGGGAAGCCGAAACGGCGACTTTTCAATGACACTGCTTGGCATTTCACAATGGCTAATCTACACTTCAGAAATATCAACAGACATGGTTAATTCAACAACTTCAGGGGGCTCTCGGGCGAGTGTCTGGTTAAATAACGTTACACACAGTATCAATTCCACCTGGGCGGATTTCCAAGAAACACTTGGATTCTGTGCTTACTCAGAGAAGGTCCAGGAAGGCAAGAGGTTAAACACATGGCAAAGGATGTTTATTCAGACCATTTAAGGCTCATACCTGACGGCTGCTAACCGCACCTTGACACTAGACTCAGACAAGCCAGTCACAATTCGGTCCATCATATTCTCAGTCTCAATGATCTGGAGAAAAAGGTTAATGCTGCATGAATGACAACACGAAGATGACAAACTTCTCTGCTCGTAAATGCAATATGTTAACGGCCATCAACATTTTGAATGACTGTTTTTGTTTTATTTTTAGCAAGCTCTTACTTCCGGACTCATCATTTTGATAAGTGTGGGGCAATCACCAGAAAGACAGGGTCACCCCCACCCCGTACCCCACTTCAGAACCGGCCATCTCAACAACAGACACTGAGATTATAGCTATATATTGTTTACTTAAAACAGTAATTACTGGTGTAAGTGTAGCATAGTCTTGAGGAAAAGTCAACGCTCTAACGGAATTATCTGTGGGCAGATACCAGCGGTCCCAATCCATCCTTGGCCCTTTGGAAACATTCTGTGGGTCGCTCACACAGCCAGCCTGTGGCAGTTTTCTTACCGAGCAAACGGAAAGGAATGCAAGTGTTTCATGGCTGCACCGCGGGGATGTGGTGACACATGAACCAGCACTATAACCAGGAGGCTTGAAGAACACTCAGAAAGCAAGAGAGCCTTCAGTCATGGATGGAAACCGAACAAACGGCGTGTGGAAGAAATTCAGTTCTGCCATCCTTGGGATAAGCAGTGCACTGGAGTGAAACGTGAGGTGTCAGGATGGCAGAGTGGTGTAAGAGGCCAGATTCAAGCTCTCTGCCTTCTGCCGATGCAACTGGCACGTTATTTGCAAAAACAATTCCGATCTGTCAAGTGACTTCTGTGTGTCAGGCGCTGTGGTAGGCGTGTTACTCTCTAATTTGACCCTGAGTCTTGTGCTCACGTTACTCTTCTTCCTCATACTGCCATACAGGAAACTGAAGGTTCCAAGACTAACCACTTGGGCTTGCTGGGGTCACAGGCTGAACCTGGAAGCCAGGCATCCGACACTGATACTTAGCTGCCCAAGAAGCCCCCAAGTGCACGAGCCAGTTCCCACTATGTGTGGGGCCAAGGTCCTGACCCGGGAGAATACTTGGGTGGGTGGGTGGGGGGTGGCAGCAGGGAACATGTGGGGGGAACTTGAAAAACAAATCAAACTACAACACAGGAAACCCAGGTGAATGAAATGAAGGGTGTCTGGCTTCTGTATTTCCAGAAAGGCCTTGGCTGGGTTCAGTGTACAGCAGGCCACGGACCCGGGCTCAGAACCGGCAGGGTTGGGACATCTCAGGATGTTTACACCAAACAGGGAGAGAAAAGAAACCAAACTTCAGGGATGGGGAGGCGACTGCGGAAAACAGAGCACACAGCTGTGGCGGGCAGGGGTGCTAATTCGCACGTTCAAACGTGGCTGAAGAAAACTTCCGGCTGAAGTGGCTGAAGAACTTCTATTCTTCCCACCAGACCAAAGCTATTCTCACGCCCACTTTTACAAATAACCAATCCTATCTGCTTGTCACCCCTCTCCTTGAACTCCCCTCTCCCGTGCCCACCTACCCTTCCAACCCCCCTGTCTGTCCCTGCCTCACCTTGAGGCCACGCTCGGAGACAGCGTCCCCTGCACCTTTTCACTGCCTCTCATCCCTCATCCTGCTTCAGTTCCCAAACCGCTATGATTGCAATGGAATACCCCTGCTCCCGGTGGCCTGGTCTCCTGAGGTGTGCCCTCTGGCCTCAGTGGTATACCTCCCTCCCTCCCCCCGCCTCAGTTTCTCCACGTCACTTCATTTTCTGTAGGAACACTGTTTTCTGTCTGGGAAAGGAGCAGCAGTTTCTTTCTTCTCTTTACAATGTTCCTGTACTCTTCCTTTTTTTCCTGCCCTTACACTGGTGTTGGGGACGGCAAATTCAAAGCACTTCCTCCTTGATTCCAAACCTGCTTCTAGAATCTTCCCACTGGCCTGCCCCATTAGATCCTTCCCCTGGGATAGCCCCCACCTCCTACTGCTATTCTCATTCTGAAGACATCCATGTGTGTGCACTAGCCTCTCTGACCTGTGGTCTTGGCCTTTCCCAACTGTAACTGGATACATGGTCTGGCCCTTCAACTCACTATCCAAATAGAACAGTGTCATGACTTCAGGATCTGCCCGATGTGGGCTCTTCAAACCCTTGATTCCCTTGAACACACACCTCGCTTGTCTTGGCACTTGCCTATTTCTACTCCAGAGAAGCCCGTGTTCCCACTCAAACATGTACTTTTCCCCTTTTCTCCCCTCACATCTTTCTAAATAAGTTTCAATAAAACTTTACTGTTTCACCAAAAACAAAACAAACTAAACGACCTGATATAGGTAATTCCCGAAGCCCAAACCGTCCAATTCTTTCCTACTCTCATTGCACAGTTCTAGCCAAACACAGGGAATTCCAACCTTACACTCATCAGTGTATCTTCCTCTTCAAACCTGCTTTCCTCCAAATCGTTTGACTGCACTGGGGAGGTCCTGGTAAGTCAGGTACTAAGTTTGTGTTGACTTTTCACTCCACCTCTTCCTGAGTACCCAATCATGTGACTCTGCATTATATTTGTTCCATTACCATATTCACTCCACTAAATTATCACTACTATTTCCTTTGGGGTAACAATAATGTGTTTTCCAAGTTATCTAATATTTTGTGCTAAAAGCCTGGCTGGTCGTTACTTCAAATAGTCATTTCATTGTTCACCTAAGAACAGACAGGCCGAATGAAGGCCACCAGCAGGGAAGCAAAGAATTCTCAGGCACTTGATGGCCCATGGCCCAATACCGGTATCAAAAAGCTCCTCTTGAGTGCGTGGGAAATTATTTTTACTTATAACTGAGCAGAGATAACCTGGGAGAAACAATGGCTTATGTTGGACATAGTAGCTGCATTACTGAAGAACGAGGCGGTAGTGCTGGGACACCGATTTCTCTTCAAGAAGATCTGAGAAATATGATCCACTGTCTCCAGGAGCTTCAGAGACCTGCCGTGGGCAAGCGTGTAAAGAGGCTTCTAGAGATATTCATCGGCCACACTCAACTGGTGCAGCAAATCTGCGGAGGGACAGGGCGGCGCAGAAACCACACAGCACACAGATTTGCTCTGTAATCTTAAACAACTCACCTGACCTCCCCGGTCTTCAGTGAAATGGGCGAGTTTTAAAGTGAGTGAAAGGAAAACCTTTGCAATCAGTGGATAAATCAATCATGTTAGTACACCTGTGACTTTTTGGAAACAGCGTGGGAAGCAAGGTATATTAGAAGAAACACGAGACAGTGGGGTCTGGGGGTGGGGGGCATTGTCCAATTAGGGGTGAAACCCAAGGAGGGGAGACAGGGAAGTAAGCTGGTGGTCAGGGGCATGTGCTTTGCATGTTGTCATGCTCAAATCCTGGCACTGCGTGGACCCCTCTCCTCCTCCCCGCAACCGGCACCAGCAGATGTAGTCCTGGATGCCCTCAAGTGCCACCCTGGTCGTTCCGATGGTCCCTGGCCTTGTGAGCCCCAGCAGCTGAGCATTCTCACGCCCGAACCTCAAACTGCCCAGCTCAGTTGCCAAGTATCCTGGGAATGGTCCCCGGGCCCCTTTAGCACACTTGGGAGACTCCCCCAATCAAACGCCTGCTCTCCGTCCCAAAGAAAACTCGAGAAGGAACCTGAGAGTTGCAGGGGCAGCCAGTGTCTGCGTATCCACCTTTATTGACTCAGTCAGTATTTGGGTCCCCGCTGAGTGCTGAGCATGGTTTTACAACCTGAAGACACAATGACGAGGGTCAGGCAGTTCTTGCTCCCACCGAACTTCCGGTACCGATAACGCAAGTGGCAAGGAACAGAGGAAGGAATGGGAGGGACCCTTCAGGAGGGACAGGGCCTGCCTGGAGGTGGACACAGACAGGGTCAAACAAGAATTTGAGGAAGGCTAAGCAGGAAGAGCAGCCATTCTCAAGAATGAGATTTTTATTTATTTCCATCAGTTGGAAAATGGTCACTGATGATTTCAAGAGACAATACTCAGACTCAGGCAGAAGATGGTGCAGAAGCCCCTAATGACCAAGTACTGCGAGTAATGCACACATAGCCTTGTGCTTGCTTTCAAGTTTTCAGAAAATAGGTGGCAGGCAAACCCTTTCCCTGAGTTAAATATAAAACAGATCCTTTTGGAGATCATTTTCAGACCTTCCTTTCTGGCACAAGCTGACTTTTTGAGTTATAAAAATTCTGCAGTAGGAGGCCTGGGTTTGACACAGCACTTGTTAGGGTGGGATTCCAGCAATGACCGTGCCAAGCAATGACTGTGCCAGAAAGCATAATACTGAGTATGTGTTCTGCCGCCTTCTCCATCAAGAGTGCAGTCTGGGAGGAAGCTTAGGAGTCGAGCATAGAATCACAACCTGAACCTCGGATTCCAACGCATCTCAGAGGCCAGGGGAATAGACACGATCTGACTGCGCTTCTACAGATGCGAAGTTACTGAGGTCAGCTGGGCAGAGCCAAGAACACTGTGAGAGCTCCAGAGAAGGTATAGAGGTACCTGCCTCGGATGCAGCTGACTGCAGTTCAACCCCTGGCATTACAATGGTCCCTCAAGCATGGCTGCGTGTGGCTCTAGGGACACCTGGGCAGCACCATGGTGGCCCAGGGAGTCCCTGGCACTGCAGGGTCTGTGCAGCACCACATCCTTGGGCTTCTATATTGATCCACTGGCCAGCTTGGTTGAGAATAGCCAGAAGGGGCCCCCAGGTCTTGGTGCTCCTCAGGAGTCGCCCCTCCCTCACCACCCACAGTTAAGAACACCACCGCAAACACACTGACCACAGTGACGACAGAAACGTGATCAGAGGACCGTGAAAGGGCTGGAATCAAATCCAGAGTAAACCCTTCCAGGTCATCAGGGAATGAAGGAGTGGGAGGTGACTACCAGGCACTGGACAGGACTTCAGACCAGAAAGCACGGGCCTCTCGGTGACCGCAGGACATGCTCTGAAGTTTGCTAACAATGAGGAGTCGAGTCCAACCCCTACAGAGCTCTCTCGGGGTCCCAGACAATGCCAGACAAAGCTGGAAGTTGTACTGCCTCAGGGTTCTTGTTTAAGTCCCTGCCATAGCTCAGCAAATGGATCTCCAGCAGTCTGGGTTGCTGTATCTGCTCAAAATTTTTTAACAAAGTAAGAAGAATGGTACCCTCTGCGACATTGTGCCCAGGTGGAGTTAGTCTCAGTGTGGGCTGACCCTTCCACACAGAGAGGGACTTCTTTCTGGTCCTTCTAGGGGCCTGGGCTGCAAACTGAACTACAACATCGAATCACATGAAACACTGCCTCCTACAGGAACCAAGTTTAGGTCAATGGGCCAGACGCACTACAGCTCCCTGGTGGTGTCTTTCTAGCCTTCACGACTGTATGTGTCAGCTAAGCTTTTCCTCTCGGGCACTGCAGTCTTTGCAGGGTGAATGAGGACCTACTAGAATGGCATCCATGGTTCCTTTGGGAAGGAAGGATCCTGTACTCAGTGGGGAGCAGGGAGGTCGGCTTGGAGGGCCATGGGGAAACACAGGACCAAGATTATCCTAAGGCTGAGGTTCATGGTACCTATGGGAATACAAACAATGTTCTTGGCTTATACAGGAATTCCCCAAACCCTTCTTGAGTTCTAGTGGGGCCCTAACTTAATGGTAAATCATTTGTCATCTTTTCTTCAGAGCATATAAACAGAGGAGTGAGAGTCTTCCCCCAAAACTACAAAACCCAATATTCGATCATGACCCAGAATGAAACATTTTCCAGAAACTAGAAACTTATACTTGGACTCTAAACAGGGATCAAACTGTTCAAAGAATGGGAAAACTAAAACCAGATTTAAAAAGAAAAGGGCAGGAGGTAGATGAGGGGGGAGGGCAGGCAACCAGACCCAGTTTGGGCCACAGCTGGTGGTACTCAAAGTCACTGTTGGCTCTGTGCCGGGGGACCAGGGTTGGCTGCATTCAAGGCAAGCACTTTAACCCCGCACAATCTTCCAATCCCTGACACCACATTCCCGGGGGGTGGGGGTTCACCACACTTCTTAGACCAAAGTGAGTGGGTTTGGACTCAAGGAGTTGGACAGCAAAGTGGACATTCAGTTAACATCATTTGTATATGCTAATGTGGACAGTGAACAAATAAAATTTAACTCCAAATGGACTTCTGTGAAAGATTCTAAGAAGAGTTTTAAGAGAGAGGAGATGGTCACAGAGAACGTGTAGGGCCAGAGAAATAAGACCACAGGCAGGGCACTGGCCTCACATGCAGCCAACCTGGGTTTGATTCCTGGCACCCGATATGGTCCCCAGAGCCCCACCAGGCATGATCCCTGAGTGCTGAGCCAGGAGTAAGCCCTGAGCATTGCCAGGTGTGGCCCATTAAACCAAAGAAATTGAGAAAATTGGAATTGAACTGTGTACATCAAAAGAGGTGACCATCTAAGTTCGAAGTGGATGAAGCATGAAATCCTAAAAGGAGCGTTAAAGCAGCAGGGATGAAGTGGCTAAGCAGGGTGCAATACCAGGATGCCAGAAGGAAAGGGCAGGTCTAGCCTGGAGAAAGCAGCTACAGCAGAGACTAGGCCTGCAGGATGAGGACGACAGTGATGAAACCTTGTGTCAGTGTAAACGGGTGTCACGCACATGCCTGGACCTTTCCTACTAGATGTCACTTATTAAAGGACTGGACCCTCATCTACCATCTCCTTTTGAAACACAAAGTCTGATGTCAGTGAAATTTCGAGATGGCTGAGGAAGAGAATTTTCATGAAACAAAGCATATACTAGAGTGAAAGAAGCAAATACAACCAGCAGAGCTGGTTGAAGAAGTGAGATTAATAGGGGTCTGGGAGTGAATCCATTCTAAAATACAGAAAAATTTTCCAATTTTTAGAATCAGTGACCACACTGATTTTGCCATAGAATCCTTTACAAAAGAAAAGCATGCCAAGTAGATCGTGGGAATGCTTCTAAGTATATTTCTAATTTCTGAGCATATCTTATACTACTTCCCCTCAGTTAAAGGGACCAAACTAAAACAATCTATCAAAACCCCCAACTACTTGAATCCAGCAAGAGCAGCTCCAGTGCTTGCACCCGTGCAGGACCAAGTGGGACTCAGTTTTCTTACTACAATCTATGGAACAGCATTAACGGCAGCAGGCGGAGACACTGGACAGAACTAAACTCATTTGTAGTGTTTGACTTTGACTGAATAATGGTGAAATCTGAGGAAGCCTCAGAAATAAATTCTCCTAACTTCTTTAGTTAATCAATGAGGCCTCTGCAGTTCAGGAAGGTAGAGTCCAGGTTCTCTAGGTAAAGTGGGGCAAAACTGGGGCTTCTAGCTTGTTTTGGTATCCCCTTTTGTGAGGTCTTCTGTTTGTCTATACTCACTTGTGTAAGGATGAAATCTGATTACACTAACTAAACTGATTATCTAACTTTGAAAACAGGGAAAAAAGGGACCCCAAGAAAGTTACCTGACTCCATCTGAATCCAATAAAATCAGTGTAGAGCATGAGCTAAGAAACCATCCATTAAGTGAACTGACAAGGCGAGGAGACAGAATTCACAACATCTCCGAATAACCATTACTTTGAGGTATTGGGGGGATTGAGGGGCGCAGAGATGCCAGAGATCAGAAGATGCAAATCAGTGAAGAAAAGATACAGATATGTCAAGAAAAAAACTGAAGACACCACAGGAGCACGTTCTGCGGGCATTCTCAATCATATGATCCGATTTCTACGCTTGAATAGAGACCAGGGTGGAGTGACATTTCACTGTTCTCGGCCAAAAGTCCCATCTGCTCTGTTAAGAAAGGCTGCTTCTCTGGTTCTCCTAGCCAGAGTCAATTGTACGTAACAGGCCACCACTCCAGCGCAACGTTTTCTGACATTTTCCTTTACTTTTGAAACACAGGACAATTTTTACTATGGGTGGGGGTGCAGGGGTTCTTCTTACTAAAAGAATACAGTCTCTTTAGAAACAACCACTGATCAACAAATACCATATGCAGGAAGTCTCAGCATACATTTTATCAAGTTTTTCTTTCCCTCTCTCACTCGTCCATAGCTATCCTTGGTGACATTTGTACCAAACTCTCAACCCCACCACCCTGGGAGGCAGAGCTTGGGGGAAATAGCTGTCAGACAAAACATCACAGTTGATCTGCAAGGTCTCCCTCTGACCTGCCCCTTAGAGACAGACACCCACGCAGACTCAGAACCAACCTCTTCACAGCAGGGAGGGAGGAGATAAAAAGAGGGTTTCTTGGCGGGTCCCACCTCGAGCGTCTGTATCTCATTCTTGCTTTCTCTGTAAGTATTCTGTACTTTCTACTCGGGATTCTTTTATCTTTGGAAAAATTTTCACGGAAAACTTTTACTTATGTTTAATGTTTACGAAATACTCAAAATTCTACGCTTTTCTACATTATGAGAAACAGGGATGTTTTTGTCTTGGCTCTCTTTTTCCCCTATAACCCAACACTATAAACACTCGGAAATACTTACAATATCTAAAAATAGGAAAACACTTCTTCTGCTATTAAAAACATTTCTCTCGGGGGATGGAGCAATAGCACAGCGGGTAGGGCGTTTGCCTTGCACACAGCTGACCCGGGTTCGATTCCCAGCATCTCATATGGTCCCCTGAGCACCACCAGGGGTGATTCCTGAGCACAGAGCCAGGAGTAACCCCTGTGCATCGCCGGGTGTGACCCAAAAAGCAAAAAACAAACAAACAAACAAAAATTTCTCTGTCTAAAGGAATCAAATTATTAAGTTAAAAGGACAGAATGGAGCATAAATGAAGAATGATTTTAAGACAAAAATTAAAATTCTTATTTGTTACTATACAGACAGCAGAACTAGGAATTGCAGCTCCATTTCTTACTATTTTCCACTGTGAGAATCTAAACCAGGCAGTACCCCAGAATTTTGCAACCCAATAATTTTAGCAGCACTCTATAGACAAGGCGTGCCCAGAAGTCTGAGTTGTCGGGTTGCCTGGCTGCATTTTAATGTCCAAACACAGAAAGAGCCTATCCAGTGAATATAAGCAGAGCATCTATTGTTATATGCCAGATACCTTTTTTATAGAGTTTGCATTTTAGTTATGAATATTGTAGCTTGATGAAAGAATAACTGTTAAAAGACAATTCAAGCTTTTCAAACTGTTACTCAAGTTGAAATTGGTATCTTAGGGAAGCTGTCTACCAAAACATGCCAAATACACACCTCTATGATAGCATTACCTCTGGAGGTCTCCTCTCTAGAATGTTCATTTATCGTACAATCAGTGCTCTCAGAGTAACGTTTTCTCAGGGCTGGGAGACAGTACGACAGTTAAGATAAATGTCGATCCAGGTTCGATTACTGGCACTGCATGGTCTCCCAAGCTCGGTGGGTGTAACTCTGGAGTTCTCAAGAATCACTGGGTGTGACCCTGGACCACTTTGCGCTGCTGAAGTGGCCCTGGTGGTGCCATGGCACTACTGGCTATGATTGCATCCTTTAACCCAACATTGAAACACCTGGCCAGTGGGCCAAGTATTGTCAGGTGTGGCCCTCAGACCCGTGAGCACTACTTGGCACACACCCCACCAAATTTTTTTTTTTCAACCAATGCAGAAGGAAGACAGTCATGAAGATCCCTTATCCACAAACACTTCTGAAATAACTGATGTTTGTACTATGGAAGAAGGTGGAAAGCTTTCAAATAAACATGACAGGAGATGGATTTTTCTAGACTCATCTAGGATATTTCAGATATAGTCAAAGGTTAATCTTTTGAGAGTATATAAATTATGGCAAACTGGTTTCCAATGTAAATCAACTTTCTTATTCACTTATAGACACCCTGAAATTATTACATAGCAATGGATTGACTCATCTCTATAATTGATCTCTATAATTCCTTTAAGTTGTAAGCTCCCCTAAAGTACACAGGTCCTCTGCTTTATTCCTGGACACACAGGAACTAGATCATCAATATTAAATTAGAGTATCTCATTGCCCCTGTTCTGTCAACAACTATGAAGAATCCCCTCCTTCTTTTCTTTTTTATCTGAATCTGATGCTGTGAAACCAATGAATATCAATAATTAAGTTCTATCAATTTATAACACTTCCCTCTGTAACCATTTCAGACTATAATGAAACTTCCTGTCATTCCATATCATAATCTGGCTCTAGCACTGAACTTTACCTAAGTAATTTGATAGTTAAGGGTATAATCCTAAGTCATAGAAACTAGAAACGATTAGGTGCAACCACTCACGAGGCTGAGGAGTTCTGCTTACTTTTTCACCCGTAACATCAAACTCAGAGTCAACTAATGGTTAGCACTGTTCCCTATGCATAATAACTGCTAAATAAGTGGCAGCAGCTGGGTTAAATTCAGTTTCCCAAACAGATGATGTCTTCATGTATTATATGCTTTTGCATGCTTCTCTTCCAATACATGTGCAAAAATGAATAAATATTTGCTTGGTAAATAAACTAAATCTTCATTTTCCTCTTTGGCATGGTGGAAGATTTATTCAAAAAACTCTGCTAAGCAATACACAGAATCTATAACATTTTCTATCATAACCAAAACCACAGTTATTATCCAATTAGTGTCAGGCCTGTGACAAATCATTCCAGCAAAGGAACTGATGTGTAGGAAAGTATCCAGTTGACAATGTTACAGTGACTTGGTGGTAATGCTGCTCTTTTGGAAGGTGAGACATCTGGCTTCTCTCTCTCTCTCTCTCTCTCTCTCTCTCTCTCTCTCTCTCTGAGCTTTACTATGATTTTATTTCTTTCTGCAATCCAGTACAAAAAGGCAGATGGCAATGTAGCTTTTCACCACACTGGCTTATGATAGCTTCTACTTAGTTACGCAGTATTAATACAGGGAGAACAAATATTCTTCTGGTAAGAAGTATTTTAGGCATACTGCACCAAACGTATGTCTGTCACCAACTAGTCATCCACAGTTAAGTGTTTTCTTCCAACAAACCTTTATGGACAGTTTGTCGATGAAACCTTAATAAAGTTGGCATAAATGAGAAAAAAGAATCCTTAAGGACACAAATTTGAATACAATTTACTTTTCAAATTTTAGGAAACACTCATTCTTTTTTGGTATTATTTCTTATTCCTAGCCACTTAATATGCAAAGTACATTCTTAATTCTCAGCATTACTATGTAGGTATTAAGTTCCCAAAAGATAGGTATTGTCTAGTAGGACAAAGAGCAGCAAAGGGACCTACTTTTTCATCACAAAATATTTTTCCAGTCTACTTCTCAACAAAAACGCTGTCCTAAACATTTCATTATTCAATAGAACATTCTTAAAAAATCCAACTAACTCACTAATCTTAACTCTACAGATCTAATAAGTATTTTAGTTCATTTCTCTGCCTGTATCTATTTTTATTAGATGATAAACCAACAAAATAACCAACCTGTACACAGTATTTAAAACAATATAATTCAAACCATTTGAGCTGATTTTCACAAACACCTCTATTATGTGCAGTGCTTTAGCACTCCCAAGTCTGCTTCCTTCAGAATGTCCAAGGTCAAAGGTCTCAACACTGTCGTCAAGTAGAGGAACCTGGTCCTGTCATCATTAGCTCTTTGAAAATACTTACCATCATGAACGGATGCTGCAGAGTTCACCAAAACATTCTTTGTAGAGTAGCTTACTGAGCTATAGATTAGGTCAAGGAATTCTTAGTTTTCAAGGAATTTGTTCTTACTCAGTAGCAGAGCCAAGTCCTAAAGACCACTCCGGTTCATTAAAGACCTTCCAAATACTCAAAGGCATCTGTTTCAACATGCAGGATAAGGCTTAGAAATAGTTCCTGCATCTGCCTGATTTTCTGGCAGAGACAAATACAGAATGGTAAACACTTTGCCTTTTAAATGTCCACTTAGAATTAATGAACTTTGTAAAGTACTTAAAAATATCAATTCATGCTGTAATAGACTGTTATACAGAAGACCAATAACAAAACCGAGCTATGACACAGGGTGAAAATTTTCAAAGCGAAACACACATTTTTTGAGAAAGCAAAAAGATGAAAAATGTATCTAAATTTATAAAGAGGCTTTACATTCTCATAACTTAAAATATGCAAGAATTTGTTCAAATCTGAACACAAATTTGGAATAAGGTTTCATATAAACCATTATTCTTTTAAAAACAACATCTAAGACAATCATGGGCTAAGATAACAAAAGTTCTCAGCAACTCTATTCCCTGTGATTTTAGCCAATTATAGATTTATATTATATATTCTGTAAGTCTAAGACAAAATTTGATGTTTCAGAGGGCAAATTAGGTACAAAAGGTTTTAAAAATCAGTATATTAACATTTCTAAAATATAAAAGTGACATCTTGAATAAAAGACTAAAGATACATACTTCTGAAGTGTAAATGTCCGGCTGCTAGATACATAAATAACATATGCATTTGTTTTATGTCTTCCAGTGAAGTCACTTAAGGTATTCCAATAAATTCATCAATGTACTGAGCAACTACAGGCAAAGGCTCAATAAGCATACACTTTCTATCTCACTGTCCTAGCATCCCTATACTTACAATTTCCTTTGCTTAAAAAAAAAAGAGGGGTAAAAGACAAAAACACTCTTTTAAAATTCCCTCTTCTCTTTTTCCTCTGTATTTACTTTTCAGAGTAAATAAAAATAAAAATAAAATCAATTGTTTTTGGAAAAGGTCTCATCCTTGGCTATGTTCCTTAAATATGTGATCTAAAGCATTTGCAATTGGATGATTTATTCCCGCTTAGGACCAAAGACTTGAGATTTCATTTCAACTTCTGTGAGCATGAAAAGCATTTACAAAACATTATGAAAGACAAAAATAAGAAAAGACAGTACAGGACAGCAGATCAAAATGCTTGCTTGCCATGCATGCGGCGGAGCCGTTTGATTTCCGGCACTTCTGCCAGGAGTGTACCCTGAGCACTGCTGGCTGAGGCTCCTCCCACCTCCCAATGCTCAAATTACTAAATTATTTGTTTCCAAGCAGATTCAATGAAACCATCATTGAGTATCGAAATCTTTTTTATTTTGTTCCAAGTAATTGAGTCCCCAGCAAACTCTGTCCATTTGTTACTTGCTGAGATTCTATTATAAATTACAAAGCTTTATTTGTTTGGGGTTTTTTTTGAGGGGCGGGGTGGGGGATTAAAATACTTCACTAGGTTCTTTTGGATAATAACAACGTGAAAGTCTGACTGATATATCTGTGTCCCAAACTTCCAAGTTGATTATTCCTGAAGTGAGCTGACGGCTGCTTATAGTAAATGTTGAGGTTTTCGGCTATATGCTGTTGCTATTAATCTCCCTTCTATTCTTCTTCCCCCTGTAGTTACTGAACAATATTTACATGATGGTAGGCAGTTCAGTTAATCTTTGGGGAATTCACTGAGTATCTGACATTAATTGGGAAGATTATAAAATTATACTTTATGCAGTGTCTCTTTATAAAAGAGAATTTTTCATGACAATAAGGCTCCTTTCTATGAACCATGATTTTGTCCTTAAAAAACTGATCCAAAGTCATATTTATGAATGCCTGACATTTAAAAAACCACATATTTAGAAAGAAAAGAAACCCCTATAGTTTGCTAGTTACATAATAGAATTATGTCAAAATTAGCCACGTACCATACCAAAAAACTTATTTTCTTTGACGTCTATCTGGGTGAGTAGAAGACAAACCCTCAGAATCACCTGCCTCTTGGAAAATGGATATTTTCCACGCTGCTCTATGCTAACTACAAGGAAGGCTCTTGCCTTTTCCATATTTTAAACTTTCTCTCCACATACTTTAGAATTTGCTAGTAAAGGTATGGAAGCTCTTAATGGATGTAGGTCCATGTATAACTTGATTAATATTTAAGAATGCGATTTTACAATACGTTCATTACTCCATTTGTTCATTCATTCTTAAATATTGTTACTGCATATCTGCAGTGATGCAGAGAGTGAAATTTAGCCATGAACAAAACAAAAACAGTCCCTGCCCTCATGGAGCTTACATTCTAGTTCCTCAGAAAGAGATCTCCAGCTGAAATAAGTATAAGGACTTATTCTGAAAGGATCCATTATCCAATACCTCAAAGGAGCTAATGCTCCTTAAGTAAGTGTACAGTAAGCACAACATTTAATATTTATAGCAAGGTTTACTTTTTAGTTTTGATTTTGGATCACACTCAGTGATGCTCAGGACTTACTCCTGGCTCTGCACTCAGGAATTACTCCTTGAGGATTTGGGGGGACAATCAGGGGTGCCAAGGATGGAACCAGTCAGGCTCTGTACTATTGCTCCAGCTCCCACAGTTTACTTTTATAAAACCTAAGCATAGTATTCCGTTAAGCATATTAATTTCGCTGAATCTTAATCTATATTTGTCCTTCAATTTATACTTTAACTTTTTGGATACAGTTTAGGAGTTCCATGCATAAAGGACAATCCTTTAAAATTTTCGATCGAATTGACAGTAGGTGCCTGTCAAGTGGCGGACCTTCAGAAGAGCAATTCTTTGCTATAAAAGCACTGACTTTGCAACCACAGAACCGCCAGCCCCTTCTGCTCTCTACCTGGCTGTGATATACTGGCGCCTTCCAGCCAGCACCAGTATGTGATAAAGGCAGTGACAGGAAGCCACCCGTCCTTGTGGCACAAATCACAACTAATTTACCTGACACAGCTGTCAACTCAATGACCACTCCAGGGTTCTGGATTCTTCCTTCACTGGATCCCCAATTCCTGCCTCTCCCTTTGCTTTCCCTCACCTAAATCCTTGAGTTTTGCTCACTTTCATATGAATAGGCTACAACTATTGCCAAGCTTTTTGGTACTTCCTCTTTTCTGGAGCTTCTTCTCCCTCTTCATGTCACAGCCAATGGGAATGTTTTCCCACTCTTTCCACCCTCCCTCACTCTCACAGACTGCCACAGGCGAGAAGCAAATGTCTGAGTCCACCACCATGCTAGGAATTAGGATACCAACCTTACTCTGCGCAGAAGGATACAGAAAGATTCAAGCATTGTAAAGAAGCTGTCACTCTGTGTATGGTTTCTGCATGTTCATGTCTCTGACAAATATTTATTGAGTGTTTATTGGGTTCATGGGGCTGTTACATAGTTGGTTTCTTTACATGGGAATATGCCAACAATGCTCCAAAATCACTGAAGCAATAGCACAGTGGGTAGGTGTTTGCCTTTTATGCGGCTGACCTGGGTTCGATTCCTCCATCCCTCTCGGAGAGCCCAGCAAGCTACCGAGAGTTATCCCACCGACACGGCAGACCCTGGCAAGTCCCCGTGGCTTATTCGATATGCCAAAAACAGTAACAAGTCTAACAATGGAGATGTTACTGGTGCCTGCTCGAGCCAATCGATGAACAGTGCTACAGGGCTACAATGCTCCAAAATAGGAGTGATGAATCTCTGGCTTTCATGACACTGTCAGTCTTGAGCTTAGTTTGATCTGGTCCAAAAAGAAGGTATCAAAAAATGATATCTTCTAAGGCAGGTCTTTAGAAACCTCCAGGAACCTTTAAGCAGGCAGGGAGCAGGATTCTATGGAAAGGTCTGTGTCTTTCCTTTCCGGCTCTGTGTTACACCCCTCACTGTCTTTGCCTCTGTTCTTTCTCTTCCTCGTTCTGCCTCCTTTCCTTTACTGGCATAAATAACGGCAGTAGGGGATATATTATTTCCTGTATTTATTGAACTGCATTTCCATTTTCAATTAAAATGGCATATCAACTGAACAATTACATACTTTACTACGAAAGAAACGAAAGCCTTTTGCTCCTGCTGCCTTATTTTTTGGGGGGGAAGGGAGTGGTGGAGAGGTGGGTCTACAGCCCTTTACATTTTTAAGTGGCTCCACTCATTAAACGATCCATCTTAGCAAACATAAATGTTATATTAAAATGTAAAATAATAGTGTACTTCAAGAATCTACAACCGAAAAGGGGAATACAATCTAGATTTTTAAGGTTTAAGTGTAAAAGAAAATAAACATTTTATGTAGAAAGTAAATAAAAAAAATCTACCCAGATAATAGCAAGGAAAAAAATGAAAAGAAATTCATTCAAAGGAAAAGGTTTATCATTTATCATTTTATACATCCAAAATAAGCACTCTCCACACCTAAGAACTGTTTTCATGCAGTTTATCACAAAATTACTTTATATTTTCCATTTTACAATTTCTCTCTTCAATAGTTGCTATAAACTATAAATGATTTTAACACTGAATTTCCCCCAAATTAAATATCTTCCTAAAAATACCATTACATAAATATGTCACAGTATCTTTCCCACACAAAAATACTATAAATAATAATTATATTCTTTATTTGTCATCCTTCTACAGAAATCATCAGGATTTAGCCTTACCAAAAATTTACACACATTATAAATACAAATTTTAATAGACTACTGATCACCAGACTATTCTATTTCAAGTATTTCTAGAACATGGTATCACAAGTAATTATTTAAAAAACAATCATTTATTAACAAAAAAGTACAAAGAAGTGCAAACAGACACCCTATTTAACCTCATTATGCCCTATCTATCTCCCTTTCTGTCTAGGGCATGACCTTGAGCAAAATGAATAGTTACAATACTCTTTTTTTTCCAATAAGTTCTAATAACCACCCCCAAATAAATCTCTTTTTTTTGGGGGGGGATGTTGGGCCACACCCAGAGGTGCTCAGGGAATACTGCCGACTCTGTGCTCAGGGGTTACTCCTGGCAGTGCCTGGGGGACGACAGATGGTGCAGGAGATCAAAATGCAGTCGGCTGCATGCAAGGCAAATGCCTTATCCCCTGTACAATCTCTCCAGCCTGGAATCATTATGTATTTAAGTTATCCAGTCCGTATCAATTACAAATGTAATCTATAAGTAGCCATAAGCCTCCTTCCTTGCAACACACCATGTTCCTAAGATATGAGCATCAACATCTAGAAATTATGTTTGGACACAGGAAGTCCCTATCATTAGTATGTTTGTCTTAAGTCAGCAGCTTACAAAAGAACACTTTAGAGGTGTCAAAAAGGATCATCACATACATTTACTAAAAACCCTCCAAGTCCGAACATCTCTGAACTGAACTAAACTGGGGTATATAGAAGACAGCTGGAGTAATGATGCTTTGAGCTCTGACTTTAAATCAAAGCTACTCACATGTCTATTCATACTGTTATTCAGTTTTCTCAAGAATGGTTCCTTTTCTACATTTATTCCAATAAACCTACAGTTACACCATTCTTTTCTCTCTCCAAGCTTAATTTTTATGAATCATGGTTCAGAAAAAATATTCCCAATATGCTGTGATTTCTTTCACAGGGTTCCCTAAAATACCAATATAAATAAGAATATTTGGTAAGTGGTCCAGTATCTGATGCTCACTCTGCGCTTTCTGCTATGGCTTATCAAGACAGAACACGTGGACTCATTTACTGATGTTCCTAAAAACCTTGTGTGATTTTTTTGATGGTAAGTTCTAGTTTCTGGATTTGTGAAGGGAATCTTGTCAGGTAGTCCAGGAGACTCTACCCAGTCTCTCCTCTTAGCTCTATTGTGTCATAAAGAAAATAAACTGGGGGTTATGCTAGGCTGGAGTAACATAAGGGTACAACAGCAGTGACTCATTTATTGGGAGCTGAAAAATTCAGATGACCAATCACTAAACATAAAATCATTATTCCACAAAGATTTTATTCACATCAAACTTGCACAGTAGCAAAAGAAAATAATAATAAAAAAAATCAAAACATAACTAAGCCACATATCAAAGAACAATATACAATAGAGATTTGAGTTTCTCAATGGCATCGGAAGAAATTTCATAAATAACATTTACATTCTAGTGGTATTTCTTTCAAGATATCTAAAGCTTCACAGTGCTAGAAGTGATTTTTTATCAGAAAACATGCAAAGAATGTGCAACATAATAATTCATATTAATGACACAAAAAGCACGCCAGTAATTTGTCATTCCAGCACGGCCATGCCACTCTATGTTCTAAAGACAAACAAATAACCCCCAAATCCGGGTCCCATTCATTCTTCAATTCTGCCTTTAGTCACTCTGCTTTATTCTATTCAAGCAGTCACTGTTAGTGCTCTTCACCACGACTTTCAGGTTGACGTGACTCCCTGCCTGCTGGCTGTCAGCACTGGGGGACGCCCCTCTCCCAGACTCACCTTCTTCCGGATGTCTTCGTCATTGGCTCCGAGAGAGGCATAGAGCTTGAATGCAGCCTGTCGTAGTTCGTGAGCGTGTTTTAAGTCATGATCAAGCTAGGGGAGGAAAGAAAGATGGATTCCAACTCACTTCATAAATTAAACCTTAAATGTGAGGAACTGGCAATGGCAGTGAATGTTTGGTAATGACTGGTTTATCAGTGTTATTGCCAAGTTCCTCGTTACTTGGGGCTTTTGCTCACAAATAACTAAACTTTGTGTGAACTGTGTGCTGCGTTTATGTTAGCAAAAATGCATTAGCCTACGTTGTCTATAATGAACACAACATTGGATCCTGGTATATGAAAATCCTTTGTGAACCTCAGACTTTAAAATCCCAGTTCCCAGATGGTGCCTGTAATGGAACTGAGAACCAGCTACCTGAAATGTGATCTTGAAAAGAACAGGGTACACCCCAGACCTCTGTGGTTCAGAATACAGCTGAGATTTAAACATGTGAGTGCTGCTGCAACAGTATCCTTAGAACATTTCCACAAATATTTCGCACTAGCCTAATCTGAGCACAAGCTTTGAAAAACATGGAGACTTTTGTGAAAATTCTCAATAGGCAAAACGTAGAGCATGACAATCAACACTTTGTCTTTTACATTTATCCAAAATTACGGTTTTGATAGTACTGAATACAATTATTAAAATCACTTGCTACTATGAAGCAATGCTACCTTTCCACATGCATGAGTGGATTTCCAGGTTACCGATTCTTCTATACACCAAGCAAGCCATAAATGTGCAAGGCACATCAATACTACGAATGAGTTTATAGCAAAGGGCAGCAACTGTCTATGCTAGTATCACTCTCTCCTACTGAGTCACCTTGGAACGCTGTTCTGAGGCAATGGTGTGGTTGTGGTTTTTGAATATGGTTGCTGAATATTTTGAAACACCCCCAAAAGTAGCCATTAGCTAGAAAATGGCGACTGTGGTTCTCTTCATCCACTAAGAGAGTTTTTGAGTTGACTGTGACTGACCGTGGTTTGTAAAGATGGAGAAAGGGGCCAGAGCCATAGTACAGCAGGTAGGGGGTTTGCCTTAGATGCAGCTGGTTCGATGCCTGGCATCCCATATGGTCACCTGAGCACTGCCAGGAGTAAGCCCTGAGCACTGCCAGGTGTACTCCCCGTCCCTGCCACCCCCTTCCTCTCCCACTTCCCACCGACCCCCCCAAAAGATAGTGGGTGCATCCAAGTAACAAAGACACCAAAAATACCATGTGGGGATAGGGGCACCAAGAGACAGTGCTGGGAGGGGTGGAAGGGATTTGGCTTGGATTTGAATGTGATTCTGTGATAGTAGTTAAAAAACTGTATTGGTCAAAGCAGGTACTGACAGATCATAGGCAGAACTTTCCAATACAAGACAATCATTTTGATGTGCAAGTTCTTCCACATACTAGTTAAAAGATATGCACACGCACATGCTAGGAGTTCTTATCACTATGCTGCTTTTCTCCCGTGGCTACACAGTGTCCTAGCTGCCATGCCAGGTCCGTGGAGTCAGGGTGCTGGTGAGGCCACGGTTAGGACTCGCTCCTGTATACTGACACTAATGAGAGCAGCATCAGTGCAAGCAAGAGGCCAGCCAACACTCAGAGAAGACCTGTTTCAACACAAGCCATCACCTTGAGTGCAGAAACAGTTCTGAAGGAGGAGCAGACACGTCGCTTTAAGACACAGTGTGGTTATTAATACAAAAGTCAAGGAAGGTTATTTTAGAAATTTCCTAAGAAAGAGAAAAGCTATTACCCTTAATAAATAATTTGCTCTGTAATTAATGTAAAACGACAAATTGACAGTTGCTTTTTATGGTTTTTTGTTTTTGTTTTTGGCCACACCTAGCAAGGCTCAGGGGACAGTATGTGATGCTTGGGGTCAGACCCTTGAGCCGCGGGCAAGGCAAGAGCCCTCCCCGCTGTACTATCACTTCAACCCCAACGGTCACTTTTTTAGAACTAGGGTATGTGGGAGAGGTCAGGAAAAAGTTTGTAAGAATTTGTCACTGAGACCACGACCATCACTCACACAGTCACATCACAGGAGAGCACTGGCAATGCTCTTCTCACCAGGGATTCCTTAACAGACATTCTAATAGAACAGTCACCTCCTTAAGCTTAAAGAATGGATATGAAAAACATGTTGAGATGTGAGAAAACGGATTATATAACATTCTCACTACTCAAGAGAATTATCTAACTACTCTATGGAAAAAAATATTTTGAGAAAGACAATTTGGTCTTCGATGGATCATAGAAATGGTATTTTAGCTCTTACGAGTAGGCCCAGAGCACAGCATGAAACTGAAAGAGGACAGAGGCAGTAGTTAGAAGAAAAATGCACTGAAAGATGTGAACGGTGGAAAAGATAAAAGCATAGTCACTCCATCACCTGGAAGAAATGGGGACGCCTGAAGGCCACAGCGATGCTGCAGCTGGGAAGGTACTTGCCGTCCATGCTGCTGGCCTAGGTTCGATCCCCGGCCCCCTTATATGGTCCCCTAAGCCCGTCAGGAATGATCCCTGAGTGCAGAGCCAGGAGGAAGCCCTGAATACTATCAGGTATGGCCCCAAAAGATCCCTCCCCACTGTGTGTGTGCACGCATGTGTGCATGTGCGTGCACAAGCATATTTTTTTATATTCTCTGTGTGTGCTTATACACACACACACACACCCTAAATATAAATAATACCAGCAGAGCAGCAGAGATGAGTTGAAGACACTGATTATGTTAACAGAATGCTAATGCTACCCATACTGGATTTCAGTGAATTTAGTTTAATTATGCATACAATCTCCTTCTCTTATTCAGTAAAAAATTCTGACAGAAACATGAAACATATTGAGTTCGAACTCTGAGGGCCGGAGGGAGATACAGGAAGTGAGCAGGCTCCCGGTGCCCCTAGGATCCCCGAGCACTGCCAAGAGTCACTCTTATGCCCAACAGCCAGGAATCGTCCCCTGGGAACAGGGAGGTGTGCCTCAAAAAAACAAAATGAATCAATGAAGTTAAAATAAAATATTTCAAAAAGCCATCGGCCAACATTCATGTCACCGAAGAGAAAAGATGCCTTTATTAGTAGGCTCCAAGCTGGGGGCAGCTCAGAAATGTGCATCCAGCCCCCTGTCTGCCGGGGAGGAAGAGGACATACCCTTTTAATGTCAGTGATGGCGCTCACTGAGCTGGGGTACTTGAAGTAGTCGGCCAGCATGGCGATGAGGTGGTCGGTGATGCTGGCGATTCTCTGCAGCTCGACATCTGGCTCGATCAGATAGGCGAGGGTCTCGGCCCCCTCCACCCGCTCCTCCAGCAGCCGCTCCTTGCTGCACATCCGGACCAAGCACGGCAGCGTCTGCGGGCAGAGAAAAGCATCACTCACCTCGGTTAAAGGTAAACACCTGGGGGAGAACAAACCACGACTGAATCAGTTTGAAGGGTTTTACTGGGAGTTATGTTTGTGATCGTGTTTCAACAAAGACGTTTGGAGAATAAAAAGTTGATTTCTTTTTTTTTTGTAAGTGGAAAGACAAAACCTAGTACTTATTAATGATCTGTCCTGGAACATATTCTCATATCAACAAGGCACATTCTGATTAGGTTTTATGCTGATAAGACTGAAGCTTTATTGTACAACTTTATGAAAGACATTTAAGAATCCCAAATAAATCCCATCTGATGCTCTTGTGCCCCATCTATGTACTTGCTTGTCTAAAAGAGTTCCAGTATTTTAATTAGACATTTAATTGCCTTAGAATAAGGTCTTTCCCTTAGTGAGTAATATACATGGGATAACTCTGATTTTGTTTGGGGTTTAAAATCTACAGTTGCACGGTCACAGTCACGGTCCTCCCGCTGTTCATCGATTTGCTTGAGTGGGCCCAGTAACGTCTCCATCATGAGACTTGTTGTTACTGTGTCTGGCATATCGAATACATCACGGGGAGCTTGCCAGGCTTTGCCGTGAGGGCGAGATACTCTCGGTAGCTTGTGGGGCTCTCCGAGAGGGGCGGAGAAATCGAACTCGGGTTGGCCATGTTGGCTGTGTGCAAGGCAAACGTCCTACCCGCTGTGCTATTGCTCCAGCCCCTACAGTTGCAAAAAATGAAAAAATAAAAACCCAAGACTTTTAAAAATTTAGTGACGGTGTGGTTACTCAGATTCCACTCGTCTGAAATCTGAGTGACATGCGCCCATCACAGTCCCCAGGGTTTCCAAAGAAATCCTGGAATAACTGCAGCATCATCAACAAGGTCTATGTTTCTTTTCCTATGTTTATTTTGGAGTTTGTTTTTTTTTGTAATCTCATAATTAGTGGTAATACACCTACATCAAGTTCCCAGTGAAAATATTCCCTATAGTTATTGTTTCAAGGTGATGAATCTATTTTAGAGGGTAATGTGGAAGTAGAAAATTAAATGTTATAATTATAGAAAAGTTCTGCGTAAAGAAAAATTATAGAAAAACTACCACAGTTAACTATGATATGCTTTTATTCCTCTGTTCCTGGTCTACCTTTATTAGACTGTGGCACTCCTAGCTTCCTATTAGGGTAGGTCAGACTTTAAAAGCACCTCTAGGCTTCCAAGAAGAACTCTATTCTTATCTTCCTTTGAGGAGCTACTATCAATGCTTTAAATATCCTGTTACTATTATGATATGAGCAGAATTACTCCTTTCATTTTCATAATTAGGCATCTGAGCCAGAAGAATAAGGAATTCCGTGGTTAACAAAGCCATTCTACGGTGGACATGCTCAATTCCTTTCCAGCTCTTTTCTCTCCAGTGAATTTTTCAGTTGCATTTGATATCACAAGATGCTGACTCTGTATATCATTTACTTATTCTTTCCTATTTATTTTTCCTTATTAATACTAATTTCTGTCTTTTGCTTAACTTCCCTCAGAATGACAAAATATGATTTATCCGTAGAGCAAGTAAACCACGTAGCTATAAAACTCTCACAGTCTCTCATAGGTATTAAGAATCCTGCCAGGTTTAAAATGCTTTTATCATTCTAATTATTATCAAATTTAAAAAGGTGTCACAAGAATTGCTTTATTTTGACTTTTGAAACACATGTAAATCTATTCTTTTAAAACTACAATGTAACCGATGTTTTAAAAAGATAAGCATGGTGTCTTATTCAAGGCTATGACCCTTATCCTAGTGACAAATGTGTGACACACAGGTATGCCACCATGTACATCCAACACTTCCATGATTAGATAGCTTTCACAGTTCAGAAAGAATCAATCAGCTCACCTTTAATACAATACAGTTGTCATCTGTCCGAATAGCCCCAGCTCTGCACATGTAAGTTAAACTGGAATAAGATGAGAGAAAGTGTTTCCTGGTGTTTTACATCTTCAAAAGAAAAAGTATTTGCCTTAATGATGGGGGTTGGGGGAGGAAGACCAGGACTTTCATTTATCTCGAGGGAGGAAGGTTCTGATAGTCCTATGCTTCAATAGGTAAAAATGAACTTCATAAAGACAATATACTAAACACTTTTTATTATGAGATTTTCCATAAGAAGAAAATATTCATTAAAAATCAAAACATTAAAAATGTAGAGTACATTTAAGCTTCAAGGAAGTTACGAGGATATCCCAACACCAACAGCAATCACAACAAAGCGACCAAGGAATTTAAACTATACAACTTGCAGACTTGAAATCAACTATGCTGTCACCAGTAGTGGCTCTGAGAATTAGTCAAAGGCTCCACTTTATTCGACTAACAGATCTGTTCCACTGAAAGACAAATTATCTACACAACTACATTTGGCTTTAAATAAGAATAAAGTTCACTTGTACTCCTTAAGCAGGTGTTGAACGATATGCACTTCAGAAACTTAATAAATTTCCTTTTGGAATAAATCCCTTTACTAAGCTGGGGGGAAAACATCAGCACCCA
Organism: Sorex fumeus; assembly: GCF_029834395.1. Lineage (NCBI taxonomy): Eukaryota > Metazoa > Chordata > Mammalia > Eulipotyphla > Soricidae > Sorex > Sorex fumeus. Next base: position 68,020,310 of record NW_026606101.1, on the reverse strand, counting down.
TATTCTGGCTTTTACGGAAAGCCAAAACAAATCAGGAAGATTATTTATGTTCAAAGGGTTGAGCTCCTGTTTCGTTTTTGTTTGGGGGCCACACCCCAGTGCTCAGGGGTTACTCCCGGCTCTGTACTCAGAAGTCATTCCTGGTGGTGCTCAGGGGATCAAACCCGGGTCGGCAGCGTGCAAGGCCAGCGCCTTGCCTGCTGTACTATTTGCTCCAGCCTCAGGGCTGAGTTCTCTGCAGCTGTTTTCTTACTGTTTGGGGGTTAGGGAGAAGTGGGAGAGGGAGCTGGGGAGCCAGGTGGAGCCTCAGCGTGCCAGGCAAGTGGCAGCCCCCAGCACTGCCCCACAGCTCTGTGTCACTGCACACGTGGGGAGCATGCTGTTTTTTAATATCAACTCCACGAGAATATTACCTTACTGACAAACAGGTAAATGCTGAGTTTGAGGTAAGGTAAGAAGCAAACAAACTGGGCCAGGCGCAAAGGCACTTGCCCTGCATGTGGCTTATGCTAGTTTGATCTGGACACCACAGGATTCCCCCAAGCATCTCCAGGAGTAGCCCCGAGCAGGCCCCAATACAACAACAGGAAAAGCAAACATAAAAGCCAAGGACCCAACTCAGGGCACCAGCATGCAAAGCACAGGCTCCTGTCCTGTGAGCTACCTCCTGGGCCCCCAAATTCCTCATCCTGGCCAAAGTATTAGTTACAGCTCCTTAAATAGTAAATTAAATTTATGTAGCACAGACCCTATGTAAGAGGTATTCAACCTACCTGTTAATATAATAATAATCAGAGAATTAACATGTGTAATTGCTCCTTATGAGACAGGAACTATGCTAATAAGAATGTTACATAACTACTTCATTAAACCGTCACGTGTCTATGATCTTTGGTCTAAGAAACCATTCTCTGAAATCATTCTTTGCTTATTAACTTTAACTCTCATTCTACACTTCTATATCTTCATAATGATAATACAGTTCCTCCTGTTTGATAGGCTACTAAGTAAACTGAGGAAATAACACATCCATTTAAGAAAAATGCGATAACCAACAACTTCATAAGATTTCAAAATCTCAGAACATGGGGAGTGGAATGAGTAAATCAGGCTGTTCAAAAATAATCTAAGATATTAATAAACCGCCTTCCCACACTGTCTTAGTTTTTACCATTTTGCTGACGTGAGCTGCATCTCGATAGGTTTATCCCTCTGTAACATCTTCACAAAAATTTGTGGTAACAACTCTCCATCAACCAAAACTAAGAACAAAACAAAACAAAATCATTAAGGAAATTCTTTAAGGTCAGAAGTTAAAGGTCAGAAATTAAATCATGTAAGTACCACTGAAAGATCCAGCCTACCATTTACCAGGGTCATCGATACCTGGGGATTTTCAAAAGCTAAAACTGAGAAGCATTTCAGTGCTTGCATTCGAACCTGCAAAAATAGACAAACAAAAACCCATGTATTTTAATTCTGCAAATACAACTTTTAATATGTTTTGAAAAAAAGTTACTATGTGTTTAATGGCATCAAGGGAATAAATAAAAAAAAAAAACCTAAATATTTGAAGAGTAAAAAGTTAAAATTGTAAAAGTCAAAATTTTGAAGTAACAGATAAAAAGTGTCAGCAGTTAGGATTGGGCTAGACAAATCTCCAATCAAATGTAAAAGACCACACTAAAATACAGTTTCGGAAAAGAAAAGAAAACGTTTAAAAAAAAAAACCACTAATCACTAATCATCATTGCCTTTCAAGTGGGAAAATTCTTATCTCCAAACAATAAACGGACCTGAAGGGAACACACACACACACACACACACACACACACACACACACACACACACACACATGAAAATACACAGCAGCAGCAGCCTGCTGATACCTGAGATGGGGTAGGGACGAGAATAAAGCAAAGAGGAGATGAAGCAAAGTTACAAGGAAAGTCTGAAAAAGACCAAGCTGATACTACTTACAATACACTTAGGAACTGGACTACTTCCCCCAAACTCAGCTACGTGTCTAGGTGATAAAGGGGGCCCAAGCTCTTGGCCACATACACGTTACACCTTGCAGGCTTTGTAAGAGAGCTGCTCTTTTTCATTGCTTCTGTTCAGCTCCGTTTGTCACCAGCTTAGCAAATCCTTACTTCCCAGCCTGAATCTATATATGTCTGTGAATGATACTCCTGAGAAGTGGCATTTGCAGGACAGGCAGCTGGGGAGGGGCGGGCCAGAACTTTCATGATGCTCCTGACATTGACAAGCAAGCCAATACTGACGGAAGTCTCATGTTCCATGGACTGCATCAATAGAGAGCAGCACAGTCACAAGAAGAAATGTGGGAAGGGTTGGGAGATCAATGACGCTAGGGGCAAAAAAAAAAGGACAGGAAAGTGGCATCCCAGAGACTGTTTCCAAAGTGTGAGTGCGGACGTGACGTCAGCCTCTGCCTGGCAGGGGCAGAGGACGCAGTTCTCACTCGAGGGGCTATTTTTTCCCTGCCTCTGGCAAGTTTGGGGCTGGCTCCACTCCCTGCTGCTCACGTTGAGCTCTGCAGCAGATGGAGCTCAGACGTCTGGGGAAGAGAAAGCCCAGAACTATGGGCTCTTCCTGCGACCAAGCTAGGGGCCGAGGGCGCAGAGCAGGACGTCCATGGTTCACAGGACATGCTGGGCCCTTGGGTGACGCACAAAGGACAGGAGCCCAGTCTCACTGTTTCTACATCACGAGGCTGCCTTCCTCTACTTACGAGATGTTTGAAAAAAGAAATTTTTTTATTAGTAGTCTGAAAACCCTTGACCTTTTCACTAGAATATGAAGTCTGTGTCACTATGGTTAAATAAAATTTGTCAAATACGAAATCTAAATGTAAGGCATCGCCGGCTTTGGCAGCGACACCTAAACAGAGGCCTGATAGTGACCACAGGGGAATGACACGGAGCCTTGGAAAGAGCATTCTCCAAGTCAAACAATACCTTGTACCAGTCTACTGATTATGAGATATTACCTTTGGTCACAGTATTGATCAAAGCAGTGGCAAAACGTGCGGAGGATTTTCTAGAACAAAACTCTAGAAACCAAAGATAAAATACAAAACTCTGGCCATAATTTTTAAGACCTTACTTTGTAAGATACTGAGGTTAGTAGGTGAGCAATATTCTGAACTGCACCATGGTTAAATAAAATTGTTTGATGATCTGGACCCTGTAAGAAAAGAGAATATAATAATAGATTAAGAAGAGCACTATTCATTGCAATAAAACACTGATTTAAGAGTAGAAAAACCATACTGAGCATAATATGGAATGCTCAGTTCATCTTTTCTGATTCGACCCCTCCGCCCCCTCCACAAAAGCAAGGCAGATACCATTTTTTTGTCAGGCAAGGGACTATCTCACCCCAGTCAGCAGAGCTAGTCTCCTCAATTCCCTCAAATAAGGAAGGGGACTCTAAAGCCACCCTGACAGGCAGGCGCCAACTAGTCCAGCACCACACCAAAGGATGCCCAGGGCTCTGACACGTCACTCTGCTCCCCTGAGACTCGGGATCATTCTTCCACCTTATACTGATATGCTCCAGTCTCAGGGAACTCTACAATGAATCCATCACCAGAGAAACCAGGCTTAACGCCTCATCTAAAGTCTGAGCCAGGGACGGGAGGAAACATTTCATCACCAAGCAGGCTGTATGTTTTTGGTTTCTGCTCCTGACAGTTCTTTTCCTAAAATCACCAATTTCTAGAGCAGGACAACAAATAAATTGGGAAAATAAAAGTATCAGATCAACTGTTTTCTATGCATCACTGTTGAAGATCTTCCGTGGCAGCCATAAAAGGTTAATGAGGGGCTTGAATTCGACACTGTCTTTTGCTCATTAACAGCCCACACATCTACTCAACTGATAAAGGACAAAGTCAAGACAATCCCAGCATTTCACATTTATCATTATCCCACAGAGATCAACACAGCACTGAAAGGCAAGTTACCTGCCTGGGAAAAACAGTTATTAGCCGACAAGAGCTCGCAAGCCACTTTCTCCAACCCACTATACTTAGGCAAGTAACAACTTATCTTGCAGAGGCACATTCTTTCTTGGCCCCAAATACCTCTTGTTTGATGAGTTTGCTGAGATTAGCATTCGTGCCTCTGAAAAATACGACATCCCAGATTCTATTTTATAAGCAATGATTCTAAAAACATTTTAGTAACAAAACTTAAAAAAATTTTTAATTGAGATCACAGTGCACCCTATAAGCTTCAGAAGTGCATCATTACAAATCAGTGTTTGTATATATATTAAATTCTCCAAAAAGATACTCTGCTTTTAATTTCTATGCATTTCCTAGTTGTGATCATTATAAATCACCTTACAATAATCCCATCATTTATCCAGGCAAATCTATAGTTTAGGTCATTCCTAACGTGCTGCTATCATAAACACTGTTGAACATTATTAAAGGTTCATCTCATTTCAGAGTTATAGGGTCTAAGGATACAATTGTGTAACATATTTATGAACAAGTATCCATTCAAATCTGTTTTTAATAATAACTGAAAAACCAACATTCTTAGGGCAGAGGCTTAAAGTATGTTCCTTGTCTTCCCTCCTCATCCCTCCACAGCATTTCCAGTCATAACCGTGAGCACAGATTTGGGGTACTTGCTGTGTGCTGGGTATTGCCCTAAAGGTTTTATTTGAATGGCCTCATTTCTGATTTATCAATTATAAAGAGCGTGAAAGGAATCCTTGGGGGATCTAAGCGGAAGAAAGGCTCTATCTGACAAGACCTGATCTGTCTTACCTAATAACAAGTAAACTAGAATAAGTGGTGCAGATAAAGCTAAATCAGCGCTGGCTCACGTGTCAGCATAGTAAGGCTTGTTTGGCAATTTGTGCCCTTGCATATTAGTTCCAACATCCCAATTGAAATACAGGCCGCATTCACAGAGCAGGGACATAGCAGGCTGACTCCTCCCTGTGAGGAGACCCAATAAATCATTCATCACCTTCAAAGCATTTTATAAAGTAAGTGCAAAGAGAGAAGTCGATTCTCTCCCACTTACTATTTTAGCACAAATGATAGAAACCTCTTTTACCTGTACAATGGCATCATATCAATCATATAAATGTCCTATGCACCAATGAGTACCTGATAATCCGACATCAGGCCCATTCTAGTCCTTTACTATTATAAATTTCATTTTAATGAATGGCTATGTGCATGTGTCAGTGTTTTCTTTTAAGAGTTGGGATACTTATGGAGTGAACCCTGAGTGCAGAGCCAGAACTAAGCCCTGAGCACTGCCGGGGTAGCCCCAAAACAAACAAACAAAACCGAGAGGGGCGGGGGAGAGAGAGAGATCATATGCCCAACTGGGGTCAGCTCTGCAAGGAAGTAATTTTCTCTCCTGTACTCTCTCTGTGGTCCATTTATTTATTTTTTTATCAAGTCTTTCTAGCCCCTCTCCAGATGAATCTGTCTAAAATAATGGCAAGAAACACCATCCATCCACTGACTGGAAAGCACTTAAGCCCTCAGTACCTTAAACTTCTCCAGATAGATCTCAGGGCTGGGCACCTAGCTCAGCGAAGTACTTCCTTTGTATATGAGATGCCCTCGGTTTGCTCTCCAGCACCACAAAATAAAGATCTCAGAAACATGAGTAACTGCTTGAGAAGTGGCAACACTTTTGAAGTCAGAACTTCAATTAATATTGCTAATCTTTTATTTATTTATTTATTTTTTGCTTCTTAAAACTGGGAAATGGTTTTAAGAATGTAATTAGCATTAAAGATGTCACAATTAAAATTTTACTCTACTATTGTCAAATTTTTTTTTAATGCTATGGTGTTTTTCAAGATCTAACTATCTCAAAACCCTTTATTGTGGTTATTCAATTATTATGGCATATGATTATTATTGGGTTAGAGGAAAGGTGAGTTGCAACAATTTTCTCTTAATACATTATTGGTTCTATATGTGGCATAAAGGTTCCTGCTCTTTGGTTTTAATAAAACTTGCTCAATGTTTTCACATCTCTCCAGCAAAAGAATGAATAATTTTAGAGGGCCAGAGTGATAGTACAGTGGCTAGGGCACTTGCTATACATATGGTCAAGCCTGGTTCCATCCCTGGCATCCCATATGGTCTCCAAGTACTGTCAGAAGTAATTCCGTAATTCAAAGTGCAGAGCTTAGAGTAAGCCCTAAATACTGCTGGGTGTGGCCAAAAACTCAAAAATATTAAAAAAAAAAAAAGAAAAAGAAGTAAAGAATGAGTGATTTAGCACTATGTTTATGTCTGTGCTTTCAGCTAAAATAGCACTGAGAATTTTCAGATGTACTAGTCTAAAAGTGTCAAGAAGTCTCTGACGAAGAATTCCAAGATATTTGGGTAATTTTAGGAACAAGGTCATTCAAACTTCTCACAATTCAACACAATAATTAGACACACCCCTAGGTCCGCTCTGGTGATTACAGGGGTCTGACTGAAAACAGCCTGCTTCTACACATACAATTATCTCTGGGGGATTACACAAGAAGACACGTCTCCTGAGAGCAACAAGTAAGCTTAGCCCGGGTGGAGCACTTCGACTCTGTTCTTACTTTACAGCAGTGTGAGAAGATCTGACAGATGTACTCCTGCGTGTAGCGGGACCTGCTAAGCAGCGCCATGAGGTGGGGGATCACCGTTGCATCCTGGAGAGGAAGGACAGAAAGGCACAACAAGGGACTTAGGCACCAGGAACACACTGAGAAAACTATTTCCAGGGGCAAGGACCAATTCTAACCTCCTTAACAACAGTCTTGTAAAGGAACACAACAAATAAAAATTAACACGCTCATCAAGACAAGGGCTAATTGCTGATTAGGAAGGATAGGAAGGAATTTCATCCCGCCCCCTTCCCCCCCCCCCCCCCCCCGTCTCTCTTCTATAAACAAGCCAACCTCACAATGAAACCAATGAAATGCTTTAAAAATCATTGCAGTAAAATAAACCTTTTCTGAAACCACAGGTAGATAAAAAATATAGACTATGATAAAGAGGTTATAAGGAAAATGGTATGTTAAAACTAAAAGCAGACGGTTCTGATCTCCAAGACGTTATGGTGTCAGTCTGCCCCGCTGACACTAGCGACAGCATCAAGGTGAGAGAATGCAGCCCCCTGATGCTGGGCCGCCAACAACCTCCCTTTTCCAGAATGCACGAGAAGCTAACAGGTGAACGTACGTTTAGCCAGAGTCACAGAATGGAAAGGACACTTCGCCAACTGTCTAGAGAACACGGTCCCGAGTCTCCAAGTAGTGCCTTTCTGGTATGAAGGGTGTACCACCAGGGCATGGTCTTTATGCAGAGATTTTGCACGGCTAGAGCAAAACCTAAGATTCTATCTTCCTAAATGAAGATTAGATTGCTCGTCCTGAAGGCCATACTCTGACAAATGACAAAAGGCAAGGAAGGAAATTCAAAAGAATTTTTAAAATTAAATTTACATCATTCACTAGGATGTACAGTACAGAACAGAGAATGCCCAAGGTAACTACAAGCTGAACGGGACAATAAAAGGCTGCTGACTCCCTACCAGTAGATTCTTGCCCCTTTGCTTATTATTGTAACACTGTTACCACTGTTAAAAACAAAACAAAACTTAGAAACCTCAAAGCAAGTCAGGTACTAAGTGCATAGGAAGAAAGAAGATACAAATATCAAGTATAGCAGATGAGATGTTTGCCTTGCACATGCCAACCAGAGTTCAATATCTGACACCACATACATTCCCTGTGGACCTGCAGAGGAGTGATTCCTTAGTACTGAGGCAGGCAACTAAGAGGTAGTGCTTTCACCGCCATCCTTTCCTCGATGCTCTCTTATTACTTGGCTTCCTTTTTTGTTCTCATTTTTTTTGGTTTTGTTTTTGGGCCACAGCTGGTGATGCTCAGAGGTTACTCTGAATCTGCACTTGGGGTAATTCCTATAAGGGCTTGGGGGACCCTCGCGCCCTACCTGCTGTGCTACCTCTCTGGCCCCAGCTTTTCTGTGATGATCATCCCTGTCCTATTTCTTCACATCTGCTTTCTGCCAACTGTGCTGCAGAATTGTTTATTGAATCTGCCCAAAGCCATCTATGGTATAAACAGACATCCAAAGCATACATCTTGCCTTCTTCCATTGGACAGCTCTGTCCTCAGCTTAGTGCCTGGGTTGCTGTAACAACTGGTCCTTAAACAATGCAACTAACAGCTGTCAGTCAATTACAATGAAATGCTGCTCTGTCATTAGCCCCTTCAACACTTTTCATGAATTCTTTGTTGTCTGAAGTATAAAGCTGAGATACTGCACCATGAAGGTCATTTCACATCCCTGGGGCTTCATTTTCCTCATGTAAAAAATACTCAGCTGTCTTAGACCAGAACTTTCAAATTCTGAGCTATGATTCCATTAACAGATCATGGAATCTGTTGAGAGTGAGGAGCAAGCATGATCAATTTATCCCCTTATTTATTGGCTGAGGATACAAGAGAAACTTCTAAAGAAAACAGATGACTAATTTCATATGTTTGTAAACATACCAACAGCAGAAGCTCTAAGAAAACAAACTTAATTACCAGGAGAATCCGCTCTAAAATGCTTTCACAAAGCCCCTCATTTAGAACTGCTGACAATAAACCAGTGGTTCTCAGAAAGTGGTCCACAAACGAGCAGCATCTGAGTTACCTGGAAATTTGTTAGAGATGCAAGGTTTCAGGTCCCAACCCCAGGCTCACTGAGTCAGAAACCCTGGAGGTGGGGTCCAGCAATCTGTTTAACAAGCCCTCCATGCAACTCCGGTGAATGCTCAAATTTGGGGACCACTGTAGTAAACAATTCACAGATTTATGAGGCATGGCTCCCTGGAGACACATGGCACAAATCCCTGAGGATAAAATTGACCGGTTTCATAATTGAGAGCCTCCCTGCTGTGTGTGACCCACATATGCCAGAGGGACATGTGTCAGACACAACAGGGAAGGACAACGTGCCATGGGACATGGCCCTTCCCCGGCTCGTCTTCGTCAGGTATCTCATGTGCTTGTATTCACCAAGTGTCCATCAAGCAAGATTCTGGGTAAAATCTTCAATTTGCATGTATCTGATATTTCAAAATGAGAAAGGACAGAAGAGAAATGGAGGGCATCACATTTAGAAACTGTTTTGCAAAGAAACTATTTCCTTCTCACACGTGTACATGCACAGGCACACAAAAACATAATGTGATAATGAAAAATGTATTTCTTACTGTGGATGTTGGGGAAAAGTTTTTGAAAAGTATCGGTAAGATAATTTTCACTGGGAGGCAGGAGAGGGCTCAGGGTTAAGCCATATGCCCTGTGTGCAGCAGACACCAGTTCCATCCCTGGCACCCCTAATCCCCAGCCACCTTGTGACACAGTCCAGGGCTCTTCCATGTAACTAGCAACCTGGCTGGAGGACAATGGCCAGAGAGTCCCCAAGCCTCCTGAGCAATGCTTTGGGGATCCCTTCCCCACAGAAAAGAAGGGGCGGGGCAGGCAGCCAGAGAGAACGCAAAGGGTTCTGCTGCATGCAGCTGAGTACCTGCTTTGCATATGGGAGGCATGACAGACCCCCCCGCAGGCACCACGTGTTTCCCCAAAGCACAGCCTGGAGCAGCCCCCAGCACAGCCAAGAATGGGCTGAAAACCAAAGTCAGTTTTTTCATTCCGAAAGTCCCATGTGGCGGGTGGAGTAGGCAGGGCTCTTGCCTCACATGTCGCCGACCTGGGTTGGATCCCCAGCATCCCATATGGTTCCCAAGCCCTGCCAGGAGTGACCCTGGAGCATAGAGCCAGGTGTAGGCCCTGAGGCCACTCGGTATATGGCCCAAACCCCCCAAGAGAGAAAAAGGAAGTCCCATGCACAGGGGTCAGGGCACACTCCTGGCATGACCCCACCCAGTTTGACCCCAGCTCCTGCATCCCAGGGGGCAGCTCGGGAGCCCCCAGGGCACTGCCTCCTGCAGAGCACAAGGCCCAGAGCAGCACCCTTTCTCAGACCCTTGCTCGGAAATACCCAGGCAGTTATAGAGCAGATGATTCCCAACAATTCCTGAGGTTTTGAAGATTCCATGAATGGCCTGGGGAGAATGCGACCGTCTCACATACCATCTCTGGCGCTACCCTGACGAAGGTGCCCCTCGCAAGCTAGTTCTGGCTCAGGAGTCCCATGGAACTAACACCTCACTCTTCCCAGATTAGACAATTCTGCCCGTGGGCCTGCTCTATTTTTTCTCGCATTCTACGCCTTTCCTAGAATGGCTCATTTCCTCTCCACTTCTCCAAATGTTATTCGTTATTCATAAGTCAGCTTCTCAACAAAGCAAACCCTGTTGAACTTTAATCTATAATAAGGGCAACCTGAGTCGCATTAAATATAGTATCAAATCATAAGGAGGTCAAAATGGGCCTAAAACAACAACAACAATAAATGCCTCCAGTTCTGAGATTAGCTTCGACTTATTTACAATGCTTCGATCATTTGGTATTTACAAATCAGTGAGAACCCAAATACTTCTGGAGACTTTTCTGTGTGCGTTCTGAGGTGCTAAGGAAGTGAGAAGGTGCTGTTAGTGACTGCAATGGAGGCCCGGGAGTGCTAAGACTCACTGTGTACAGTAGTTCCTCTGGAGTGACGGGGCTGGTGAAGATTGTCCGCAGGCAGCGGAGACAAGCTTCAATGAACTTCAGGTCTGGGGACAGCAACCCTATTAACAGAGAACAGATAGGGGGACTCATCCTTCCAACCGATACTCAAAGGACTCTAACTTGATTCTAATCTACTTGTCTAAAAATGCTTCTGGGGCCAGAGAGCTAGAACAGGGTTAGCTGCTTGTCTTGCAATGTGGCCACCTCAGCTAGAGCCCCGGGACTGTGCACAGTCCTCTGAGCACTCAAGGCATCGCCCCAGGGATAGCCAGGCAGGGCCAGCCTGGCCTCGACTGTTCCCCAGCACGCAGCCCTGCCATACGCGCGGCCTTCGCGTCCCCGTGTACCTTGCAGTAAGGCGGGGATTATGTGACAGTCCAGCAGAGACTTGACATTGTTTTCGGTTCCCATGGCCAGACTCCCCAGCACCACTGCACACTCCGTCTTCAGCTCTGTGCTTGAAGTTTCTTGCTGAAGCAAGTACAACAATCTAAAAAGAAGGAACTTGATAAACAGAAGAGACTAAAAGCCTTATAAAGTAAGCAGGCTGAATCACACACGCCAGGCCCTAAAACGTGCTGAAGAAGATGAGAGGAAACAGTCTTTTGTTTTCATCACTGACTAATTTGATAAGGGAGTTTTGAGAGCGGGGTAGGAACAAGAAGAAATTATCTTCATTCTGAACAAAAGTACCACCCTACAACTTCAAAGTTTATCAAAACTGTCCATCTGACCACTGTCCAACTGTCTCTGAAGAATGTGCCACACTTTCTGATATGCAGATCCCCAGGGCCACGTGCTAAACTGGCACCAACCAGTACAGCAGATCCTCAATGACTTTAGCACGATTATTGTGAGATATTGTAATTATCACAAGTTGACTCCTATATCTAGGATCTAATAGTTCCATTTGCCTTTGTAGCAAACTATATGAAGTAAATTTGATTGTGTCTGCGAGGGGGCAGACAGGCTGGGGTAGTAGGTAGGAAACTGAAGTCACTGGTGAAGGGAAGGGCACACTGGTGTTGGGATACGTGTTGAAGCTTTAAATGCCTGAAACATATATTCTGAACAGTATGGTAAATCACAGTTATAATAAAACATTTAAATTAAAAAAGTAAGCTAGACCACAATTTAAAAAAATCCTGAATGAGGGTCACAGAGGATAGCTCAATCAGCTGAATGGAGTGCATGTTTTGAATGCAGGAGACCCAGGTTCAGGGCCTAGCACTGCCTGGTTGCCTAAGCACCACCAGGAGTGCTGAGCCAGGAGGACCAGTAAGCACTGCCAGGTGTGGCTCACCACCCCGCCCGTCCACAGAAAGAATTCTGAATGAGAAACTACAGCAGTGTTCTTAGGACACATTCCAATAACTTACAGTGTTTGAACTGTTTTATGGGTAACTGTTGCATTCTGGATCTACTTGATTGGGCAATTAAAAATATATAAGAAACTCTTTTTAAAAGATATGCCATATATTTTAAAGCCATTATTTTAAAAATAAAACCAGGGGATATGGTGCCGCCAGCAGGTCAATCTGTACCTGTGAGGCGAGTGCATCAGCAGCCTCATGGCGCCTTCAGACTTCCAGATACCCCAAAATTGCTGCTGTGCCTTTGGCCAGACCCCAAAAACTTGGGGCAAAGTTTACCAAGAAGGTAAACAGCCAAAAGTTAGGTATGTGGGAAACACACCCACAAACCACCTCCGGCTCAGCTATATAATTGGAGGCAAGGCTTCTTTGGTTCCTGATTGAACTGCTTAATGGCCATGATCCCAGAGACTCAGAAACGAATCTCGGAACCCAGCAGCTTTAGGTAGAAATGCATCCAGTCCCTGCAGTAGGCTACCGGTGCTGGGCCAACCCAGGTGGGAATAGGTTTCGTACCTTGGCCTATTCTCCCTGGTGGCCCAGTGGCCATCATCCTTCTGAGGCCACTGGATAGTCACATTTGGGCCACCAGTGACGAGACACACAGGGCCTCACGGGATGGGGGTAGAGCCGGGCTTGTCCTCCCCACCCCAACGAGACCCCAAGTCATCGCCCACGAATGGCCTCTCTGGCTCCTGATCGAGCTGCTTAACGGCCATGATCCCAGAGACTCAGAAACAAATCTTAAAACCCAGTGGCTTTTGGCAGAAATGCGTCCGGACCCCACAGTACGTTACTGTCGCCGGGCCACCCCAGGGAGGAAAGGGTGTTGTCCCTCCGCCTGCTCCCTCTTGGCAGCTTGGTGGCCGTCATCCTCCAGAGGCCACTGGACAGTCAGGCTTGGGCCCGCAGTGACGAAACTTGTTGGGCCTCACGGGATGGGGGGGGGGGGGGGGAGGGAGCCGGGACTGTCCTCCCCAACCCAACGAGACCCCAAGTCATCGCCCACAAACGGCCTCTCTGGCTCCTCACCAAGCTGCTCAACTGCCATGATCCCAGAGACTCAGGAGCAGATCTCGAAACCCAGAGGCTTTTGGCAGAAATCCCTCCAGATTTAAGTGTTAAAATTTCGGAATTTCAAAACCACATGGCCCTACTGCAGCCACACGACATCATATGTTATTCATAACCAGCAATAGAACACAAATTGTCCATTGTTGCCTTTTCAGCAGATCTGAGTGCTGGGGTAAAATCTCAAATAATGGTGGGTCTGGTGTCGAAATAGTGAATGTGATCAAAGTAGAGAGAGAGAGTAATGTGGAAATCATCTGCCCCACAGGTAGGGGGAGGGTGTGGGATGGGGGCATACTGGGGTTTTTGGTGGTGGAGAATGGGCACTGGTGAAGGTACGGGTGTTTCATTGTATGACTGAGACTTAGACCCAAAAGCTTTGTAACTGCTCTCACGGTGATTCAATAAATAAAATTATAAAAAATAAAAAAAAAGTAAGGTGGAGTTCATGCACAATTCAATCAGCTAATCAGTGGCTGAATAAATAGCAGTACTCCTACAAAAAAAAAAAAGAAAAAAAAACAACTCTGGGGGCTGAAGAGATTGTACACAGGTAAGACACTTGCTCTGCGTGAGGCCAACCCGGGTTTGATCCCTGGCACCCCGTATGGCCATACGGTCCCCAGAGCAGCCCAGGAGGGATCCCTGAGTACAGAATCAGGAATAAATCCTGAGCACTGCTGGATGGTCTGGCCCCTACGCCCCTGCCCTCCCAGCACAAAAAGATACACTTTAAAAACATGACTGACAATACAGAAAAAATGGTGAATCTTCAATGAAGGATGGAAAGACTTCATCAGATGGAAAGATGGAAGACTTTCATCAGAAACCTCGCACCAACAGCAGAAAAGGCAGACCGCAGACGTACCTGGGAACAGCTCCTAGGACAATGAGGTTGGCTTTCTGCTTGTTGTTCCCGATGACAGCATTTTTCATGTCTCTGAGTTGAGGGAGAGAGAAACATCTGGTGAGACATCGCCTTGGATGTGCCAATGCATAAGCTAGCAACTAAGTCAGAGTACTGAGCCTTTTTCATGTGAGGTGCCAAAAAGAAAGACAAAAATAGGTGCTGAATGCCTAGAGACATTCAGAAGGCCTCTGACAGTGTCTGGAAATTTCTGGCCATAGTTTTCACAAAACACACAGAAAGCATAGTTTTGCAGTTTTAAAGACAACTGCATTTTCCAGCTTTACATCTTCACTGTAAATTCCATTACCAGCATACTTGGCATTTAAGTCATCAATAATATATACCTACCTTAGTTCACATTTGCTTTTCGAGCATTCACACTATTTCACTGTTTTATTACATAGTCACACCTAGCATTAACATCTTGAAACTCTACAAGTTATATTTTTAAATTCCTCTTTAAAAAACCAACTATTGTACTATTTTTAGACTTATAGGTGTAAGTTATATTATGGATTTAACTTCAGAATGTACAAATAAGGGAGGACAGGTCTGAGAGTGTCAAAACTACTGCTCAGTCTCAGTTCATCCATTTCCTTTAGATCCTAAAATAAGTTCAGCTCATCCACTATCAAATTCTAACTTCCCCTCTTCTACAAGGCAGAACTCTACAGAACTCGGGAACTTTTGCCAACCTTAAAACTGACAATCCTGAAAAAAGGTTCTATAGTTTGCAAACTGTGGTCTTTTAAGAAAAAGTAGAAAACAGAGAGTGTGGAAGGGGATCACGATCACGACCATCCTGTTATTCGTCGATTGCCTCGAGCAGGCTCCAGTAACGTCTCCTTCGTCCTAGCCCTGAGATTTTTTTTAAAAAGTGCCATATTCAAGGCTCTTTCAGAGTTAGGAGAATGAGACCCATCATTGTTACTGGTATTTGGCATATTGGAAAGGCCACGGGGAGTTTGCCAGACTCTGTCGTGTGGGCAGGTTACATTAGGTAGCCTGCCAGCTTGTCCAGTTTGGAAGGGGATATTGTTTTAAAAAACTGGGAGAGACAGTAAGCAAGCGGGATGCTTGGATTCCACATGTCCAAACAAGGTCCAATCCCTGGCATCCCATATGGTCCCTGAGCACCTCCAGAAGTAAGTCCTGAACACAGGAGTAACACCTGAGCATCACTGGGTAGGTGACCAAAATAAATAAAAATCAACAGACAAAGCCAAAGAGATAGGAAAGGTGGTTACAGCATTTACCTTGCATCCTGCAAACCCAGGAGTGTGTAAGGGGGACGCCCAAGTACATCCAGAGGTCACTCCCAAACACAGAACGAGGAACAGCCCCCTGAACTCTGCCCGGCATGGCTCCAAAACAAAGCAAATGGACAAAAAGGAGCTGGCTAGGACTCAAAACATAGACAGAAGCCCAGCAAAACAGTGCATAACCCTGAACTGGATCCGCAGCACCAGAGAGGCCCCAGTGCAGCTGGGCAGGAGCAGCTCTGCTATGCTGGCTCGAGACATCAGGCCCAAGCCACACAGTCGAGCAGGGCAGGAGGCCCTCGCCCATAAAACAAAAAATAAACCCAAATGCTATCAGCAAACATCCCCCTATCAACCAAATTAAGCGCCACAGAAAAACCCTGGTAATAACTGCAGTACCTTCCTCAGTGACATCAATCACTGCAGAAACACACCCCTCGGACACAGTGATGTGCTGAAGTCATTCTCCCCCGCCAATTCTGAACAGCTTTTTTACAGTTCTTGAGCTGAAACACTCTATCCACCTATTAGCTCAGTGCTGAAAGACTGAACTAATTCTCAGAGTCTAATCCCTCAGATCCTCCAAAGGCTAACAGGATTTAAAAAAAAAAAGGCAGGGTTTTGTTTGTTTTTATTTTTAATTTATGTGGATTAAACAGAATGAAACTCACTGGGATTGCTAGCGACCCCCCTTTACCATCAGTTTAGGACTCCAGCCAAATGCTGCCATCTGCCTCTGCCCTCTGGCCTCCCTTAGTGCGTTCTGCCTAAATGAACGTTTGGCAGCAATCACCCAGAGACTATTTTCTGCCAGATGCCTATGGATTCTCTATTTTAGAATTCTCAGCCTGAGTATTTCCCCAGATTTCTCCCAATTCTTCTGAAACTACAGAGAAATGGGGTGTCCCCCACACTACCTTATAACACATATTTCAAACATCTGAAATCATGCCAAATAAAATTTTTATGGGGGGAAAAAAGGAAACAGAAAACTTTTCAAAGTCAATTTTTTTAAAGTTTTCGTAACAGTTTGTGAAGACAATATGAAAGAGGCACTCGGTAGTTACTAGCAGAAGCAGATTAAAGAGAACACATTACTAAAGCAGACTAGTATCTACAAGCTATCTGTGCTCTGGTTCTGATTCGTAAAATCTATGCTACAGAAAGAAGAAAATTATAATGGCCAGCAAAGTGTTCTATTTGGCCATTATATTAAAGGGATATTACAATCCTCCCGATGAAAGCGTTAAAGCTGAAGGAGGTGACCATCACCGTCACGCAGAGCTGGTGAGGGAGGCTCCGTCTCAAGTCTGTCAGTGAGGCTGTTTATCCCCAGTGCACACACACCTGTTCCCGCTCCCCCCAACCCCCATGCCGCGGGTCCCCTCCCACCTTCCCCTGCTAACTTCACTACTGGTCAGGTCTGGCTTTAGAGATCAGTGTCCCTTCCCCAGCAAGCGTACCAAGTCAACCCCCGGTCTGAATTAGGTGTCCCTAACAGGTCCCTGTGGTCAAACTGCCCTCATCACCTTCTCCTTGTACAGACAGTACTGTTGGTGAGGTGCTCGCCTTGCACGCAGCTGCCCCATCAGATGCCTGGCACCACAGACGGTACCCTAATATTGCCCAGATTGGTCCCCAAGTATAGAGCCGGGGTAAGCCCTGCACAACACTGGGTATGACTCCCAATGAAACAAGATGAATTTTTAAAAAATATGTATTTTATAAAGTTGTTCACAGTAATTGATTACATTCAATATTTCTACACTAATCCCATCACCATTATACCTCCCCACTACCATTATTTCGATTTTTACTACCACCACCCAAGTCTGCCCCAAAGGCTGATGCTAAGTAATTTATTTTGTATTTCTTGTTATGAATAATAAAATGATCCAAAAAGGTTTCTATAGAGGAAAGTGTGTGAAAACTGTTGTATCTCATGTTGGAGCCATTAAGCCCCTGTATCACTAACATGTAAGAATTTGAGCCTTCTGTGCCTATATATATAAATAGATAATATACACACAGATATATATATATGTATGCATATTTTTTTAAATCAAGATCAGTGAGAACAAAATTTTAAAACCAATCCCTCCTCCCCCAAAAAAGGCAAGAAAATCAGCATGACCTGAAAATATCTACCTAGACAGAGAAGTTACCACCAATACATCATAAAATGGACCACACTGAAATCCATTTTTCTACGATGCAAACTCAGAACTATCATCCAAGATAGAAGCAGGACAAAACCAAGCAAGAGTTAGAAGTGGACTGAACGTTGCGTTGTTTTGTTTAATGTTCATCGAGCCTGAGAAGCACTTGTCCCAACTCACAGACACTTAAGACTCGGCTGCATTTTCCTGAAGGTGCCCCTCTCGAGTCTGTGTTCTCCCTCATCCTTTAAGCCAGGCAGTTTCCTTCATCACCCACAATGTATCAGAAAGTCAGAAAAAACTGGTAAGTGCATTTCCCTTTTACTTTATTTCAATTTTACATTTACACAAATAAAAACATTTCCAATCTTTAGTAAAATGACATCCTTTCTCAGCAGACCAGAGAAATACAGTCTTTTTACTTTTAAAAAATTATTATTTTTTGGTATAGAGGCCATACCTGGCAGGAGACCATAAGGGGTGCCAGGAATTGAACTCGGGTCAGTCATGGGCAAGGTACATGCCTTACCTGCTGTACTATCTCACCAGCCCCATGATCTTATGTCTACCATCTTGTAATGTTGGGGGACATATTCAACTTATATAATACTAAAATTCAACAATGAGCACCTTATCACTATGCCAGGCTCTATAAAGAAGTTCCGAAGGCAACACCTACCAGAATGCCTCATCTGAAGAGTTTATAGCTTCCTTGGGGAAAGAAAGATAGTACTAACAATTTATAATTTACATTATAAAGGGAATGCTTAGTGGGTCTTGAGGCAATGATAAGAACAAATGCAATCCCTAGAAAATGGCAGGATTTGGATAAGTGGATGCAAGTACAAAAAGGAAAAGCCATTTGTAGATGACACTGAAAACACATGGCATGTTTCTGGGGGCAGTACCAGAAGCAAAGATTAAGAAGTTCCCAAGCCAGGGGCTGGAGCAATAGCAGAGCGGGTAGGGCATCTGCCTTGCACGTGGCGGACCTGGGTTCGATTCCCAGCAACCCATATGGTCCCCCAAGCACCGCCAGGAGTAATTCCTGAGTGCAGAGCCAGGAGTAACCCCTGAGCATTGCTGGGTGTGACCCAAAAAGCAAAAAAAAAAAAAAAAAGAAAGAAAGAAAGAAAGAAAGTAAGAAAAAGAAGTTCCCAAGTAAAGAGACAGCAAGTACAGCGCCCGACCCAGGTTCGAGCCCTGGCCTCCTATATGGCCCCCCAAACACCAGGAGAAGTAATTTCTGAGTGCAGAGCCAGGAGTAACCCCTGAGCACCACTACTTATGGCCCCAAAACCAAAAAAGAAAGATCAAAGTTCTCTTTGGGGTAGATCTACGAGTCAGAAAAGTGACAGGGAGGCAAGACAAACTAAAGGGAGACCGATTAAGAAGCAATCATGTCTCTGACTCAAGAAAGAACATGGGGAAAAAACAGTGACTCAATAAGAAAGATCAACTCAATAGCAATGGGCTGGAAACAAAATAACAGGGAGGAGACTGGTATTCTGACTGGTATTCTGTCTGACTGGTATTCTGACAGTCTAAATGACTGGCGTCTATCCTTTAGAGTCTCACGATGCCCTATGCTTACAACATCTGGAACTCAAACTTCAGAGAGCTGTTCTTTTAGTTACCAGACTCCTCTATTAGATTCTGGGTCCTCCAGAGCTATGACCCCTTGATTCATGCTCATAAACCCCCTTATTACCACAGGATCTAACGCCTGGTAGGCACTCACTGGATGTCTGTTGAAGGAATCAATCAATTCAACTAGTAGTCCAGTCATGAAAGATTAAATAGAGCAGAACGAACAGGAATCATTACTACAAAGAACATTTTGAAG
Organism: Sorex fumeus; assembly: GCF_029834395.1. Taxonomy (NCBI): domain Eukaryota; kingdom Metazoa; phylum Chordata; class Mammalia; order Eulipotyphla; family Soricidae; genus Sorex; species Sorex fumeus. The sequence goes on along the minus strand of NW_026606101.1, from coordinate 68,000,982 downwards.
TGGTTAACAAAACGCTTTGATAGACACAGGAAATGTATAAGTGACATGTCTTAAGCAGTTCAAGTCTGATTGTCTGGACAGAGGATAGTAGGGTGTTTGAAGCATAAGTCCTCTCACAAGACAAGCTCTATCTTGATATCAGACACACTGAATCATCTTTGAGTTGATATAAGAATACGAGACAGTAAAGTTAAAAACATAGCCTAGAGGACATGCCTTTAAGCATGCGAGAATATATATTAAGATGCTACCAACATATTTGCCTTAAATTTTTCTGCTTATCAATGGACTCAGCAGATATCTACTTTTACATGAAAGCTAACCCACTACTTTCATTCTTTGCTCTATGAGAGGCTACTTTTTGTCAGTGTGGTAGAGAAATCGAACTCAAATATTAAAATAGGATGTAAAGTACATATCCTAGCATATGTCTAGAATACTCTTAAGGCAATCACAGCCAAGAGAAAATAAAAATTTTGCCACTAAAACTTGAAAGAGTGAAAAAGAAAATGAGAGAAATAATTTTAGTCAATTAAGTATGAACATTTATTCCTAAACAGAACTCTGAAACCTAACATCATGGAAAACCAGAATATTATTTTCAAAATTAGTTAAGACAGGAACTTCAAGAATAAATAATGTCAATTCTACTTCAAACTAGTATTCTAATTACTTACCTGAAGCAGCTCTGTCTGGGGCTGAGAGATAGCCCAGGCTCCTAATGCAGAGGGTGCCATGTATTATCCCTAGCAAATGCCCCCAACCACGGCACTGCCAGAACAGCCTGGCAGCCTTCAACATAACCAGGCCGAAGGACGAAAACCATACGACCTGCACAGCCAAGCTGAGCTGTCTCTGGGAATATTTCCCAGGCCCCAAACACTGGAGAAGCTCCCCAAACCTCAGTCTCCACTAAAAAACAAAACAAAAACAAAAACCCAGCAGTAATTCTTGTGTGAAATACATACATACATCCTTAATCTAGTTGATATGTGGCCCCAAATTAAGGCACATCCTGAATAAAAGGAGTTTAAAGTTTGGCCTACAGGGGCCAGAGCGATAGTCCAACAGGTAGGGAGCTTGCCTGGCACATAACTTAACCCCTGGCATCCCATATGGTCCCCTGTGTACCACCAGGAGTAACTCTTGAGCACTGCTGGGTGCAAAGCTAGGAGTAACCTCTGAGCACTGCTGGGTGTGGCCAAAAAGCAAACTGAATAAAAATTAAAAATCAAGATTGGCTTACTTATGAAAAAACTCACTATTCATTAACATACACACTAGGATATTAAAATCTTTCAGTTAATAAGTTAATCAAAATGAAAATGAAACAAACCTACTGACTTTTCTATTATAAAATATTATTAAAAATTATCAATTTATTCACTAACTTTTGCTGGATATTAAAGTCATTAAATTATTCAATAAAGGAAACATTTTGTGTAAAAAAAAAATTCTACAAAAAACAAGCTAACCATGCCAGTTAACAGTTATCCAAAAGACAGTTACAGTCTAATATTCAAGATATAAAAGTCAAGGGGTCTTTGTGAATTGAAAGAAAAAAAGCTGTAGCTGCATATTCAAAAGTATATACAGATTGGGTAGATTCAACATGAAAACAAACAAGACATTTTGGATAAACTCTTAAATACATACTACTTACATGACACCTTGGAGAACTTTCTGGGGATCAGGGTCAAATAGCCTGTCAACATAGTGGCGACTGCTAGCTGTTACTTCCTAGAAAGTGGGGGGGAAAAACGATCACATCTGATGCCATGTACATCACAAAGTTTACAGTATCACCCACAACAGCAAATAGCTACAGATCTTAAGACAATTGCACTGATTTCCATAAAATACTTACATTAAGTCACTCTGAGAGAAGCTTGTGATAAGATAGTAAGATGGGGAAGGAGATAGCCACTTCTCACTAAATGTATCTGGACAGTAGAGCTTCCAGTGAACTAGGCAAGCTCTGCCAACAATAGGAAACGGGCAGAAACACTAAGAAGCAAGTCTCTTCAATGATGGCTGAATGTCACCCACAGACAAATATAAGGTAAGAGTGATACTTCTGTTTAGTACTACTGAAAGGAAAGAATAATCTGTTGCTCAGTCTTCCAGCAAGGAAAAAGAGGAAGAACTTCTCAGTCACGGAGTGGCAACGGAGCTAGGGTGAGAGGGAGCTCACAGACCGTCTCAAGGTAAGTCAGCCCACAGGGCAGTTCAGCTGGCGCGCAAGACCCCTAGTGTGGTCCATGGCCTCACAAAGCCGCCACCCCACCCTTCTTGGCTTGTGGCCCCTATTTTTTGTCGCTTTTTTGGGGGGTGAGGGTGACACCTGGCGATGCACAGGGGTTACGCCTTGCTTTCCACTCAGGAATCACTCCTGGCGGTGCTCAGGTGACCACATGGGATGCTGGGGGATCAAACCCGGGTCGGCCACCTGCAAGGCAAATGCCCTACCCGCTGTGCTATGGCTCCTATTTTTAAAAAATAACAGAAAATGATGAAAAGTGTGAAAATTGTCACACTTTCTGTGAGGGAAAAACAATTAAAGTTTAAGGTAATTTCTAGATCCAACCATTATCTGGTCTGAATTAATTAAGGCAGAGTAAAAGCAAGGGCTACTTACCTTGCTTTGTGTTGTGGGTATTCCCTACTGCTTTATGTCTTAAAACAGCAGGAATCTATTATTTACTTCATGTAATACTGGGAGTGCAATTCTTAATTTTTATATTTAACTTTCTGTATTTCACATTATTTAAAACAAGAAAAAAACTGCGTGAACTCTTACTCCTGCCAATAGGGAAAATTTGATCACACTGTCACTGTCCTCCCTTGTTCATGGATTTGCTCAAGCAGGCCCAGTAACGTCTCCATTGGAGACTTTGTTGTTACTGTGTCTGGCATATCGAATGCGTCACGGGGAGCTTGCCAGGCTCTGCCGCGCGGGCGAGATACTCCCGGTAGCTTGCCGAGTTCTCTGAGGGGGCGGAGGAATCGACCTCAGGTCGGCCATGTTGGCTGCGTGCAAGGCAAACGCCCTACCGCTGTGCTATCGCTCCAGCCCAGGGAAAATTTAAAATTCAAAAAATATTTTTCTATTATCAGTCAACTACCAAGATACTCTCATACATGACTCAAAAGTCAGTTTTAGTATGTATTCCATGTTTAAAGAACAAACTGTAGAAAATAAGCAAACTGAGGATAATGCTGATGTCTACCAGGATATCACTGAAGTATCTGCTAACAGGTTCTGGTTTCCTCAAAACAACAGAAAAGAGAGTGAGAAGAATCGGGGGAAAGGGAGGGGCCAAACCAGGCATGAGCAGACACTTATTCCTTCTGGTGGTGCAGGAAATCGAACTGCTCATGCCTTAAACCCGGAACTGTCTCTCTGATCCCAGAAGGATGCTCACTAGTAAATATTCACCCCAATCCCTTGGTTAACAAATAAGGGAATGATCTATCCAGGTGTCAGACTGTCCTGGCTTAAGAAGGGACACAACAGCTGTACACATGTATTCAGAGGGCTGGAGAGGGGGTGGAGAAGTTACAGGCTCTGCACGTAGCTGATGCTGGTGCTATCCCCTGCACTGTGGGCCACAACCCTCCCCACCTCCAAAAAAGAAGTTATTTTTGAGCAAAACCCTAGATAAAGCATGCAAACAGCATTCCTGTAGGAAAGTCAGTGAGCTGTACCAGGCCATCTCCACACCTGTGCTCTCCCGGTTTCCCAACACGGAAACTTCTTCATCTGGACAGGCACTGATGTGCTTTCATTGTTCCTCTCCACACTCTCCCACTATTTCTTTTTTCACCCGGCCCCCCACTCCTCCCCACACACACACTTTATACAAACACACACACACACACACACACACACACATTTTTCACTGGTTTTTGAGCAACACCCAGAGTTCTAGAGGGTATTCCTGGTTCTGTGCTGAGTCACCCCTGGTGATGCCCGGAGTACCATCTGCATTACCAGAGACTGAACCAGGCCTGGCCAAGTGCCTTAGACCAGTACCATCTCTCCGGCCTCGACCCTATATCTATTAATGTGGTTTAAAAAAAGGCACTTCAGGGGCTGGAGCAATGGGCGTTTGCCTTGCTCACAGCCAACATGGCCGACCCAGGTTCAATTCCCAGCATCCCATATGGTCCCCCGAGCACTGCCAGGAGTAATTCCTGAGTGCATGAGCCAGGAGTAACCCCTGAGCATCGCCGGGTGTGACCCAAAAAGCAAAATAAATAAATAAATAAATAATAAAAAAAATTTAAAAAGACACTTCAGTTTAAGACCTGATTCTTAAACAACCAAGTCTTGCTCATTAATACAAATCCTCTTTACTGCTCTCTTTCAGATTAATCCAATTTAATAGGTATTGAGAATCTACTGTCTTTGGTTACTTTGATTTAACAAGGCGCTGAGAAAAGCATTAAAGTTTTCTTTTTCTGGTTTCTGGGTCACACCCAGCAATGCTCAGGTTACTCCTGTCTGTGCTCAGGAATTATTCCAGACAATGCTAGGGGGACCAGATAGGATGCTGGGGATCAAACCAGGGTCAGCTGCGTACAAGGCCAACGCCCTACCCGCTACACTATCTCTCTGGCTCTCAAGTAGTTTATTTTCTTAAAGTAGTAATAAGGCACAGCCTCTTACAGATCCTAATTCATATTCTATTGCAACTGTGTTCAAATGTTTCTATTTCCTACTACAAAATAAAACAGAAGTCTACAAACATAAAGGCAGCATTGTGGAGGGAGGTAAACTGGAAGAATCAACAAAGGCTCTTAGAGGAGTTGGTTCTAGAAAACTAAAAGAGAAAATAGACGAGGAAAGAATCACGAGCACAAGCACAGCCACACGGGAACACGCACAAAACTCCCTCAGCGAGTACACCAACCGCGGGGCACTAAGAAAGGGAAGGCAGAGAGGCCACCGCAGCACACACCACTGCAAACTAACCAACGGGGCCCATGATAGACAAAGTTCTATGCCAGGTGGAGCCGGAGTGACAGGCTAGTGGGAAGGGCGCCTGCCTTGCGTGGAGTCAACCCAGATTCAATCCTCAGCACCACGTATGGTCTCCCATGCCCCTCCAGGAGTGACCCTTGAGTGCAGAGCCAGGAGTAAACCCAGATCACCCATGGGTGTGCCTGCCCAAAGTAAGTTCTATGCTAGGTCCCAAAGAAGGCTCAAGAGGATGTAAGAGTCTTACATTTACAAACTCACAGTTTGTGGTCCAGAGAGTTGGTCCAGGGATTAAGGGATTAAGGCTCTCGCCTTGCATCCTGCCAATCCGGGTTCAATCCCCAGCACTGCTCATGGTTCCTTGAGCACTACCAAGAGTCATTTCTGAGCACAGAGTCAAGAACAGCCCTGAGCAGTGCCAGAGATGTGCCCTCCCCACATCAAATAAAACAACAAACAAAAAAAAAAATAGATTTTACAATATGTAAGAGACTCAGTGATGGAGACAAAAAATGATCCTTTCAGGTGCCTCTGTAATAACAGGCTGAGGGGCTACAGTTCCTTATTCAGTCTTATTCACACCATGCTTTTGCCTCACCAATTCTATTTCACTCTTATCCTTCTGTAGAACAGATGACCTCTGCCCTCTCCCTCTTCTGTCAAAATGCAGGCTGCAAATGTAAGAACTTGGGAGCCAAGGCACCTGGTACCCAACAGGCTAACAGGGAGAGCTTCACTGAGAAGGTGGTATTTGAGCAAAGACCTGAAAAGGCGAAGGAGACAATCAGCTCTCTGCGGACAGAGGTTCTGGCAAAGAGGAGGAAACGCAATGGCTGTGAAATAAGTACCTGCTGGGGAAGAAGAGCAGAAGGTTGCTCCAATGCCTCACTCAGGAGCAGAGGAGAGAGCAGTGGGAGGGGAGGGAAGGTCAGGGCAGAGAGGCTGAGGAAAGGAGCTGTGCCAGTCAACAGGACGGCCAGCGGCCCCTATGGCTACTGGCCCTGAAATGTGATCCAAATGGAATCAATATTTTTTCACCATAGTTAAAATGTTTAAATCAATACTAAATTTAATTATTAGAAAATGTTTAGAGCTACTTAGAGAAGTGAAATTTTATTAAACCTATGCACATCAAATATTTCTAATCTAAATAAGGCCCGCAAATAAGATAAAATGTATGGTATATTTTGAAGACGTAATATAAAAAAGAAAAGCAGGGGTCAGAGCAATCGTACAACAGGAAGGGCACTTGCCTTTCATGCGGGCAACCCAGGTATTATCCTTGGCACTCCCTATGGTTCCCAAAGCCCTGCCAGAAGTGATCCCTGAGCACAGAGCCAGGAGTGAGCACTGGGTATGGCTTAGCTCACCCAAAAAAACCCAAAAAATATGAAAAAGAAAAATAACTTGGATAAGATGAAAAGGAACCCTTATTCACTGTTGGTAGAAAGCAGCATGAAGATTTCTTTAAAAAGAAAGAATTGAGCATCTATACAACCCTATGATTCCACTTCTTGGCATCTATACCCCCAAACACAAAAACAATTTGTAAAGATAAATGTACACTGATGCCCATCACAGCACTCAGTACCATGCTAGAATATGGGCACAACCCAAACAGCCAGTGACAGATGAATAAAGAAACCATGGCACATATACAGAATGGAATTAATTATGCAACTATAAGAAAAGACAAAGTCATGCAGTTCACTGCAACTTGGATGGAACTGGATGGCATCACATAAACTGAAGTCAGAGGAAGGACAAATACTCATTTTTCTCACTGGTGGTATACAAGAGACTCAAGCCCAGGGAATGAAAGGCAGCAAATGTTGCCAAACCTTTGGCCCAAGATTATAGAACTAAGAATGCCAAGGAAGGGGTGGGGGAGAAAATAGAGGTAGACTGGAAGTAACATAAGGACCTCGGTAAAGGGTCTTAGGCGCTTTGATAGTAGTGAGGTAACTGTATATCAAAACCATAATTGTTAACGCTATTGTTAACATGTGACCTAAACTTTAATAATTACATTTTTCTTTAAGAATGAGTTTGTCAAAGTGGGTGGGGTGAGGAGTGGAAGGAGAACTTCAGACACTGGTGAAAGGATGCTGACACTTGCAGGAAGTGAGGGGTTGGAACACTGCATCACTAACAGTCTTGTAGATCATGATGCGTGGGGTGGGGGGGGGAACAAGTAATTTTATCAGTAATTTCTTTCTTTTTTTTTTCTTTTTACTGAATCACCGTGAGATGCAGTTACAAAGCTTCCATGTGGTACCACTTATATGTAAAATTCATGACTTCATCTTTTCTAACAGCTACATAGTACTCCATTGTGTAGATGTACCAAAGTTTCTTTAACCAGTCATCTGTTCTTGGGCACTCAGGTTTTTTCCAGATTCTGGCTATTGTAAAGAGTGCTGCAATGAACAAACAAGTGCAGATGTCATTTCGACTATACATTTTTGCCTCTCTGGCTTAGAGGCCAGCTGGGCACTCTAGGGGAAAGGGCAGCTCAGATAGAGAAGGGAGCACCAAATAAAGGGTGTTTGGAGGATCCTCCCAGGAGGAGAGATACATGTTGAAAGTAGACTATGGACTAAGCATGATTGCCACTCAATGCCTCTTTTGCAGACCACAACACCCAAAAGGAGAGAGAGAACAAAAGGGAATGCCCTGCCACAGAGGCAGGGTGGGATGGGGGGAATGGGTTTGGGAGGGATACTGGGATCCATGGTGGTGGAAAATGGGCACTGGTGGAGGGATGGGTACTTGATCATTGTATAATCGAAACCCAAGCACAAAAATTGGTAAATCTACAACTGTACCTCATGGTGTTTCACTAATAAAAATTAAAAAAAGAAAAAGGAATGATTCATCAGGGGCTCTTCATTCTTGCCACTGTGGGTGATCTGAGTAGCTTTACTCCAGAAACACAAGAAACACCTGGGCTCCCAATTCCACCTGCTTGATGCAAAGGTCGGAAGGTCTGATGTTCTGTCCTTTCAATAAGTGGCTTCGTTCTTATTTCAAAACACAATCAGCCTTTTTTTATTCTTTTTGGGTCACACCTGGTGATGCATAGGGGTAACTCCTGGCTCTGCACTCAGGAGTTACTTCTTGCGGTACTCAGGGGACCATATGGGATGCTGGGAATTGAACCCGGGTTAGCTGCGTGCAAGGTAAACGCCCTACTCGTTCTCTCCAGCCCCACGATCAGCCTTTTACATTCCTTTCTGGAGCGTCCAGTAGCTGGAAGGGAATGTACACATTCCTCCTTTCACCCAGCCCAGAGAGCAAGCACACCAGGCAACCAGCTGCGCCTGTATCCATCAAGGAAAGCGAGGCTCGGACCATGAACTCTACTGGTTTTATGGTCTCTCTTTGTTTTGGAGTCACACCCAGCAATGTACAGGGGTTACTCCTAGCTCTGCACTCAGAAATCACTCCTGGCGGGCTCAGGAGAACAGGTGGGATGCCAGGGATTGAATCCAGGTTGGCCATATGTAACACAAGCGCCCTACCCACTGTTACTACTGCTCCACTTTTTAACATAGGTTTCAACAAAATGCAATAATACGCCTTCAAAACCTCATTTTAGATATCTGAAATCTTTTTTTAAAAGCCACTGCAAAAGTACAATTTATGCTTAGTACCATCATGCGAAATTATATTAGGAAAAATGTACATGGATTCCTTCATCAGAAATTTGCAAATTAGAATGAATTCTGAAAAGAGTTAGATCTCCAGCATGGGATGAGCAGTAGGAATCAGAAGGAAGAGGGCTTCAAGCAAATTTCTCCTTGAAGGGAAACAAAACAGAAATAGGCAGTAAGTTGCCTAGTGGTGAAATGTTATATAGAAATATTACATAGAATATTATGTTATATAAATATTATATAGAAATATTATATAGAAGCAATTTCTCTTTTCTTGGGTGACTTCCTGTGACAGCCATGAATAGGTACTGCCCACCACAGCGCTGCAATGATCTCCACCTTCTGGTATTCATGCCTCTATGTGGCAATGTCTACCTCGGAGTGAGGACAAGGCACAGAGACTTAATCCTAGCAAACAGAATGCAAGAGAGGTGATAGGTATAAAGTCTAAATTTCCTTGTGAGTTGCCCTATGGAATGGTCGACATGGTATGAAAGCGAGGAGGACCCTGGCCAGAGGGAGGGCAAGACCCCCAGTTCAACACACCACATGGCACTCCATCCTGCCAATAGCTGCTGAGCTGAGCTTGGACAGAGGTCTCCTACTGACACCCTGACCGAAGCCTCGGAGCCTGTGGGTAAGCCACACCTGACTTACAGAAACGCTAAGAACACCAGCTGCTTGCAGTAATTGGTCAAAATACCACAGATAACTAAGAGACCTATCAGACTAAGAGACAAATTCATTATCCAGGATAGTTTTAAGAAGAAAAATGGTACTACAATTGATTGTCACAGAGCCATATCCATAAACCAAGAGTGTTAGAGACAAAACTGGCATCTAATATTACTCTGTTTTTATCCTTCCTTAATAGCACAAAAGAAAGAGGGAAAACTTAAGAGGTAACTGATGTTTGGTCAGACATCCTGAAAACTCAAAACTGAATTAGCCTGTCTTCTAAATAATCTAGCTCTGACTGGGGAGAATTACAGTCTTGCCTAAAAGAAAAAAAATTCTTAAGGGAGTTTCAAAAACACAAATTATTAAATCCCAGACTTGCCATAAATGGAATTTCACCCCAAATAACGAGAAATAAATGGGTTTGAAGTTTTTGGAGTGAAATCATTACTTTATTAAGCAAATTAATGTTTAAAGATTGATAAATAATAAAATGTATTTCACTTAAGTCTCCCTCTCCATATACTTTATTAAGTTTTTCTTAATTTCTAAAATACTCAGGCACTGTGTACTAGAAATAATAAATGACTTGGCACTGTAAGACTTGAGTTGTAACTCGAGGCAAAAATAAATGACTTTTCAATTATGAAATAGTGTTATTACCACATAGTTCAGAGCTGAGATCAAATGAAATAAAACACAGAAAAAATGTAAATGCAGCATATAAATACTGATTTCAAGAAAATTTTTTATACAAAAAAACAGCTGCAAAAAAGTAATTGCTTTACCAGTAAGTATTCATATTCTCTTTGTTATTAACATTTAAACCTCATTACTCAAAATATTTTCTTCACAATAGCAGTTTTCTCCCAAACTAAGACTGCTGAAATTATACAACTACAAGTGGCCGGAGAGATAACACAGGGGTTACGAAGCTGCCTTCACTCAGCCAAGCCTGGCTCAGTCCTGCCACTGAATGTGATTGCTCTAACTCCCACCTGGAGGGCCCTTAGCACAGAGCCAGGAGCAGCCTCCGAGCACCATTCCGGTGGCCCAAACTGCCCCTTCAACCTGCCCCTCCAAAACCCCCTGCTGTGGAGCCAGGGAGCTAGTTCAATGGCTGGCATACAAGCTCTGCCTACAGAGACCCCGGTTCAATCCTGGCACCGCAGTCTCTCCCTTGAACCGCGTCAGGAGCAACTCTGAGCCCACAGCTGGGAGTAGCCCCTGAGCACCACCAGGTGTGGCTCCCCCTTAAACTTTGTTGGTGTGTGCACTGAATCCCCCAAACCCCCTGTCCCCATCCCTGCCCACCCTCCAGAAACTACTCTGCAGCCCTAGAGTACTGCAAACCTTCCATGACTTGAGATTTTGAAAAAGAAACCAGCTTAAAATGCATAAAGTAACAATTTGTGTGAGCTTTACCAATGACTTGCATTACAGCTGTAGTTAACTGAGGTTGTTACCGGGAAAAAATTCTGTCTACCACAGTGAAGACCATCAAGCCAGGGACTGATAGATCTATAGTGTTCTCTCTTACACAACCAATCCAGAAGGAAAAAAAAAAGGAAGACATGATATTTTTTTAATGCTGACATTCATTTTTTTTGCTTTTTGCTTTTTGGGTCACACCTGGCGATGCTCAGGGGTTACTGCACTCAGGAACTACTCCTGGCCGTGCTCAGAGGACCATATGGGATGCTGGGGATCGAATCAGGGTCAGGCCGCGTGTAAGGCAAATGCCCTACCCGCTGTGCTATCACTCCAGCCCCAATGCTGACATTTATTTAATATGTTGCAGTTGACAAAGAACATTCAATACAGGGAACCTTATTCTGCCAAGGGCCATTTGGATATTTATAACATCGTTGGCAGGGCATACAATACAGGCAGATGGGACATGGGCAGCTGACAACAAGCATATGTGTCTGTCCCAGCAGGGGCCAGGGCCAGAACACATGATTTCATGGGCCTTGACAGCCGTGACCTGGTAGTACCTAACCCCTCCTGCCATCAGCATTTCATTTCATTTTTTCATTTCATCATCCTGTTATTCGTCGATTGCCTCGAGCAGGCCCCAGTAACGTCTCTTTCATCCTAGCCCTGAGATGATATTCAAGGCTCTTTAGGAGAATGAGAACCATCATTGTTACTGGTATTTGGCATATTTGGTACGCCACGGGGAGTTTGCCAGACTCTGCCCTGTGGGCAGGCTACATTCGATAGCCTGCAAGTTCGTCCAAAGTAAGAAAGAGACAATAAGATGTCATAAAAAAAAGTTCTGATAAGATGTCGCAGGGCCGCGAATGCGGCCGCACGGTTCCGGGATCTGGATTTTTATAAATCTATTATTTCATAAATCTATCGATAGCACAGCGGGTAGGGCGTTTGCCTTACAAGCGGCCAACATGGCCGACCCGAGTTCGATTCCTCCGCCCCTCTCGGAGAGCCCGGCAAGCTACCGAGAGTATTCGATATGCCAGACACAGTAACAACAAAGTCTCCAATGGAGATGTTACTGGGCCCGCTCGAGCAAATCGACGATCAACGGGAGGGCCTTTACCTTTACCTTTTATTATTTCATAAATAATTTCATAAATCTATTATTTCATAATCTATTATTTATTTATTTATCTATTATTTATCATTTCATAAATCTATTATTCCACAAACGACCTGAACTTCAAGATAAAGCTTCATGATGTTTAGGAGAGAGATGAAAGAAACAAAAAGCTAAGTAGGATGTTTGAGTTTTGGTTTAACACATTGACGCTGGCACGCCGCACTGGTGCCTCATGCTTGGAAGTGGCTTAATTAACAAATTCTGCAGCACCGCATCAACATATAAAGCCTATTCCAAGCTGAAATCCAACATGTGAACATCTTTACTCTGCCGAGTACTGTGTGAGGTGAGGGAAGTGGATAAGTAAGACAGTGTCCCTTCCTTTCAAGGGTTCAGAGTACACAAAGATAACAGGTAAGCAAATAGGTTAGAGCAACCCACGGCACATAAGGTAACATTAAAGATGGTCACAAGGGAGAAAAAATGAACACAAGGGCTAGGTCAGCACATGCTTTGTAACACAAGAGGCTCAGTTCTACACGTGGTCCTCTAAGTGCCACCAGGAGCAAGCCTCCAGCAGAGCCAGGAGGAGCCCCAGAGCACTGCCATGTAGGACCCCAACAAGGAATGCAGGAGGCTGAAGAGATAGCTCAAAGGGCTAGACAAAGGCATGCAAGAGGCCCCTGGGGATTCAATCCCCAACACTAAATGGATCCCCAAGAACAGCCAGGGGTGCAGAGGATACCCTGAGCCTGGCAGTGCGTACTCCTAAAACACCACCAAAAAAAACAGATACAAGAGGGGCCAGAGCGATAGTACAGCAGGTAGGACTCCTGCCTTGCATATGGCTGACCTGGGTTCAGTCCTTCACATCCCATATGGTTCCCCATGCACCGTCAGGATTCCTGAGTGCAAAGACAGAAGTAACCCCTGAGCATCGCCAGTGTGCCCCCCGCAAAAAAAAAAAAAATAGAAGAAAAAGAAAGTCAACATACCATTACCTAACATATTGAAATACTGAAGGGGTTGAGTGGTTGGTTCTACAGAAACAGTAAGCACAGCTCATCTGAAAGTGCTAGTTTGCACTAACTTCCCCAAGTGAAAAGTGAAGGGACAAAACAAGGGCATCAGGTAGACAAGACACAACACCATGGTGGTTTGGGAAATGCAATTTACTATTGCAATGATATATTGATAACATTTGGGACTTGACACAAAGGTCAAACTGTCAATATTTAAATATTTAAACAAAAGTAAAAAAAAAAATCCAAGTCAACTGTGCAGAACTTACATTTCAAAGAGGGGAGAATGATGAAAATGGCTAAACACACTAGGTAAGCAATACAAAAACACACTGAGGGGCTCTACATCCTAGGAAGGAAAACATTTGCAAGCACAGTTTCCATCCAGCATACCACTGCAGGCACAAGGAAGCGGGAGGGAAACTCAGACCCAGTCTCCTAACTATGTGCCTGTCCTGAGTGGACAGGTCAGGAAAATGTTTCTGAACATGAAACAACTGAAAATTAATTTGAATTCAAATGTGTAATGAACCGAGATGTTTTCGGCAATGCTCATGCATGTTGCAGCTCTCTACTGAAAAGTCCAAGAAGTCCTGCCCTGAGATCCAACACGCCTCAACGCAGCCGGATGGACTGCTGAGTGACCGGGACTTCTTGGGGACCGAGAAGCCTGCAAGGGTGCCTAAGGCAGCAGCAAGGATTTCCACCATCCCAGTGATAGGTGCTGCCGTTCCGGGTGGGAAAGGACCAAAAGTGGGAGAGGGTCCTCAAGCAGGGGCCCATCTCCCCAGAAGACAAAAGCTGTCATATGTCGGCCAAAAATCCACTTTTAAATGATCGGAGTCTGGTATCTGATTCCATTTTAAAAGTATACATAAAAAATGTGTTTTGCCACTTCAGTAAAAAAACAGGTTTCTAAGACTTTCAAATGCATTCTTTTAAAAACGATTGTGCTCTCTGTGGGGAACTCTGCAGGAAAAAAAGGTGCACAACAAAAACCAGCCACTTCACCGGACTGAACACAGCTCCTCCGTCTAAGATAAAAGCAACATCACTGTCAAACATGTCCACTAGCAAACACACCGCTGCGTGAGTACTTCTCTGCTAGTAAAGAAGGACGAAGTGTGTACCCCACTTCAACAACTCAGGCTGACACCACAGTGAGCAACGCTGCCCAAGCCCCGCAGTGCCAGGGATAGCCAGGTCACCACTATCATGCTCACACACCTTTTCCCAGTTGGGGTGCTAGCTGGGAGCCACGCCCCTGTAGCGCTCACACCCCTTTAGCTGTGATGGGACTAGAAATTTGGGGTGCCAGGGGCTGCAGACAGTGGAGCTCCAGGGACAAGGCATATGGGGCCACACCATGGATTTGAGCAAAGCAGGTGTCTAACCACTGAACTATTGGTCCCAACCCCAAACAGCTCAATGCGCCAGAGGGAGCCCCAGAACCTCTTTCCCATTGCCAAACCAAAATTTGATTTTCTGATGCCTCCAAAATTTTCTGTTCAAAATACAAACACTTCCTTCCATCACGTTGGCAATTTTATGAAGTGACAACTGAATATATGATTTGCATCAGTCGTAAGTGCCAATTATTCACTTTAAAGCCCAGAGACATCTAATGTGTTTGTATTTCTCCTCCAGAAACAAGGGCTCGCACAACCCAGAGTATTAGAAATCTATTTTACTACAACTGAAAAAACCCATTGTACTTTAAAATCAGCATTTTACAAAACTGTGCCTTAATTTTAAATCACAGGCCACCACAAAAATCTTAAATACTGTTTCACTGTTGTCTGAAGACTTTCGATGTCATATAGAATTTCTGTGTCAAAGAGTTAATTTCACTATTGAACAAATTTAACTATTAACAATTCCTTCCTAATTTTGAGGGGAAATATCCGTATCCTCATGGAACCACAAATATATATACATATTTGATACACATGTCATTAACAGGTTAACCTTTTCCTTGCAGGCAACAATCATGACCCTCCTCAATTTCCAAAGTTCCCACTATCTCCCAAAGAAAGGTTAGAAGAAAGTACTTAAGTGCTATTTCAAATTCAAAATTTAGGGGCCAGAGAGAGAGTATAGGGCAGGGGTAAGGCCATTTGCCCTGCACACAGCAATCCCTAGTTTGAGTCCCAGAAACACTTATGGTCCCCTGAGCCCCTCCAAGAGTGCTCTCAAGCAGAGCCAGCAGGAAGCCCTGAGCACAGCAGGTGTGGGTCTAACCCAACCCCCACTCCCATCCCCAAAAACCTCAAGATTCTGATGTTCAAGATTCTGGGGAACCAGGCAGTACTAGGGACTGGACTGTAGTATGTGTGTGGCACATTCATCCTCTGCGTTATCTCCCAGTGTTTTTTTGCTGCTGTTGTTAATACTTGTATTCTGGCTGACTACATGCCCTGTTAGGACTCAATGAGATTCTCAGCAACTCTTTCAGACAGTTCTGATAGTATTTTCACTACTGTTTTTATCCTTAATCTTTCATCATCATAGGATTCATTTGGGTGTGTCCAGAGAGTCACAGAATCCTCAATCACCAGATTAACCAACAATTTGGTGCTGGAGGATAACACAGCGGGTAGGGCATTTGCCTTGCACGAGGCCGACCTGGGTTTGATTCCCAGCATCCCATATGGTCCCCCGAGCACCACCAGGAGTAATTCCTAAGCATAAAGCCAGGAGAAACCCCTGAGCACTACCAGGTGTGACCAAAAAAAAAAAAAAACCAAACAGATTAACCAACAATTACTATCCTGCAGCCTCTAGCAACTTGTGATTTTATAAAGTTATGTGACATACTAGTCATCAATGGGAATTTCTTAAATACAATACAATGTGCTTTACTCACAAATACAATAATGAAAATACCTAAATACACATATTACAAGTATTTACATTGTATGTGCACATACGGGACTTTGGTACATACCTGGTAGCACTCAGGGGCCACTCAGTCACTCCTGGCATGTGAGCAACACATGCAAAGCAACTGTCCAGATCTCTGTCATCTTTCCAGCCACTAAATATGCAATATTAACTTAATCTATTTGGATAAGAGGCAACCCTGACCTTAATCTGTTTGAATTAGAGGCAACCCTGACCTCTCAGTAAACAAGACTGACTAGACTTTCTATATAGAACATATTAAAAAATAAATAGAAAACAAACTAGTGATCAAATATTTGAAAACAAAATCCTAAAATAAAGAGCTGTGCACAGATTTTTTCAAATTGTTTGAAAATCTGCCCTAGACACTCCGTACTAACTTTAAGATATATATATATATATATATATATATATATATATATTTTAAAAGGTGAATAGGCCACACCTGGCTGTATCTGGGAGTTACTCCTGACTCTGTGTTCAGGAGACCATTTGTGGTAGTGGGACTCAAACCCCACTATACTTTTTTTTTTAACTCTTTTATTTGGCACAGTACTTAATAGCATGATGGTAAGCTGGTCAGTCTCTCCAGGTCCGTTTTCTGCAATAAAAGAAGTAAAAAGATAGGGCTGGAGCAATAGTACAGCAGGTTGGCACTTGCCTTGCATGCAGCTGACCAAGGTTCTGTCCCTGAGTGCACAGCCAGGACTAACCCCTGAGCAACACTGGGTATAGCCCCCAAACAAACTGTCACTGTCACTGTCCTCCCGTTGTTCATCGATTTGCTCGAGCGGGCCCAGTAACATCTCCATTGGAGACTTTGTTGTTACTGTGTTTGGCATATCGAATACATCACGGGGTAGCTTGCTAGGCTCTGCCGTGCGGGCAAGATAGTCTCGGTAGCTTGCCAGGCTCTCCGAGAGGGGCAGAGGAATTGAACTCAAGTCGGCTATGTTGGCTGCGTGCAAGGCAAACGCCCTACCGTTGTGCTATCGCTCCAGCCCCCCCCCAAACAAACAACAACAACAAAAAAATCACACCTCCCCCAAAATTTTACACTTGCACAGAGGGGTATTCCTACGCATATATATACGTGTGTATATATATATACACATATATATGCATATGTATACATACACATACATATATGTACATATATATATGAAAAATCAGGGGAGAGTTAAGCAAAAGGGAAATAAAGAAAAGCCTTTTAACTTCTCTGCAGTGAGTTTACAATGCAATAGTCCTTGCTATAGCCCTTGGACAATATCAACAGTTGCCATAAACATGCTTTGGCAATCGCAGGATTGGAAAGAGTTTAGCATTCATGTTTGCAATGAGATATTGCAATGCTTCTGCTCTGAAATCAGGAAAAGCAATCTGAGCCGACCAGTTTCCCCAAAGTGGGCTATTTTGCCCTCCAAGTCCAGAGGGTGACAGTGTCCTCAGGTCCAACAGAAAGGAACTTTTCTATTGCAGGTATATTTCCGGAGTGGGGAGTGGGGTGCTGAGTGATTTCTGAGAAGGGGGCATGTGGTAAACTAAATACACAACCTCTGTTTTGGAGAAACTTTGAAGTTTTTTCTTCTGATCAAATTCTAACCATTTACTTTCCATTGAAGTAGAAAATGTCTAAAGGCTGAAGGCAGGAAGAGAGAGCAAATGAACTAAAGATCTGTGGCACAAAGGAGTCTAATTGGGGAACCCCGGGAGACAGAAATAATTTCTGGGGCATACATGAGGTGTCGAGGATTGTGAGGAGTTTGACAATAATTAAAATAGTCTGTGGTTTGGCTAGGATTTATTCAAATGTCTCCCAAGATGACAGGGTAGTACAGGAAATATACTAGGATGATTCCAAAGCCTCTTTAATCAAGTCTGACAGCAGTGAAGTTACAGTTTACATCTTAAATTGTCATTCCAGATTGCAACCATGTAATGCCTTAGAAATGCAGGGTACCAATTTTCACAGTACACCTCAGCAGAGGTATTATCCAGACAGGCCAGCTGTCTCCTGATTTTAAGCAAGGCAGGGGGGATTTGCTTTAGGTTCTTAAGGGGCAAGAAAGCCTCTGCCTTGGAGCTATCCATGGTGCTTGGCTCTCACTCACCCACCACGTCACTAGTTTTCCTAGAATGGCTGCGATCCATCTGATCCATCACCCCCACCATGGCCTGTAACAATCACTCTAACTTTATATATCACTTCCGTGCTGTCTGTTCCATGCTGACTGTGCCAAGTTCCCCAAATGGCTTACTCTGTTCCTACCTTTGCTCTCCAGCTTACCTCGCGCTAAATCCCAAGTCAGCTATACTATCAACTATGTTTGGTTTAGTTTTTGGTTTTGGGCCACATCCGGTTCAGGTGGCCATGCATCACCGGTGTCAAACTCCAGTCTCCAGCAGGCACAACTGCATCTCTCCAGCCCTTAAGCTACTTCCCTGGCCCCACAAAGGCCTTTCTGTAGATGAGAACACATGGTGGAAAGATCACGTATGCTCTGGGCAAAGATCATGACAGATCACAGTCAAAAGGCCCCTCCACAGTATCTGAGTTTTTATTAACTAGTTGTTACAAATTTTACCAATTTTACCATTGGGTAAAATTCCCAACTGTTTCTTCATGACTTTAGATTTTTGCTGTATATTTTTGTGGCTGACATTAGGATGAAATGTTAGCTCAAGACTGCCATGTGAGTTTCGGGGGAATCCATGAAGCCCTTGAAATTATGGGCTACTTCAGGCAGATGCTCATGCTTGAGGGAAAGGGGCCTTGAGACTTTCATGCTTACAGGGTTCCACAGTGCTCCTCGGAGGACAGGGCTGTGTTTCAGAGGTTGAGCAAATACCTCACAGCTGAAGACCCAGGGTTTGGGCCCCAGTGCCACAGATCAGCCACCACACTGGCCCTTCATTGCTGTCCTATGATGTTACTTGGTCTTGATTTCTGATGCAGAGTTCCCAGACCCCTGGAAGCCATGAGTGATTAGAGCATGAGATCATTCATGAAGAATTCCCCTGAGCACACCTGAGTTTCTGCTAATGGATATGGCTGCAGCCCCGAGATGGTCTCAGGAGGGAGCCCCAAAAGACGAAGAATTGGATGGTTTCAACTTTCAGTCCCAACCAACTGAAAAGAAAGCAGGTGAAAAGTGAAGCAAACACTCCTGAATAAAGTCTGAGGAGTTTCTGGGTTAATGAATGCAGCTGCGTGCCAGGACGGTGGCACTCAGTTCCACAGGGACATAAGTTTCTTCACTTGTGGCCCTTCTCCATCTTGCCTTGTGTAACTTCATCTGGGTCCTTTACAATAACCTCTGGAATAAACGGGTGAGCTTGAAACACTGCCCTGGGCTTGGTGAACAAGTGGGACAAACAGTCCAACCAGACTCGTGGGAATCTCTAGTTTGCCAACCTCAGGCTGATAACCCGGTCTTGTAAGTGGCATCTTCCATAAGGGCAGTCATAGAACTCAGGGAATCTTCAAAACCCAGTCTTGTAAAACCCAGGAATTAGGTGTCTCAGAGAATTGGAAAAGTACTTGGTAGTATGGAAAACCTTCCAGAATACCCAACTGCTTATGAGACACCTCTAAATGGATGTCCAGAAAACACCTCAAGCCCAGCATATCCAAAATGAAACTGCTTTCCTTTTTACCCATCTTCTCCTCTCCAGCATCCATCTCAGTAAATGCCATCAACCTCACTGTAAAGGTAAAATCCTGTACATCATGTCTAATCATGACTCTTTCCTTTTCCCTATTCCCCTTATGCAATTTTTCAAACCACCACAAAAGCCTGCTAAGTTCTTGAAAACACACCAGGAGCAAATGAATCCTGTACTCCTTAATTTTCCAGATAATTGAAATAAAGATTTCTTCCCACTGGATCATATCTTTTCAATTTTAATAGTCAGCAGAATACTGTCTTGCCATCCGCTGACCCCATGTCTGTCTTGTGAATATACAGGCATGCACTAAACATTTTCTGGCTTTATAAAAATAAGTCAACACAGTTTTCTTTTATCAAAGTGACAAGTGGGGACAATTTCTGCAAAGCATCTCTTATCTGGAATACTTTTCATTCCTATCTAAACGGCTACAGGGATCATTATACCCACTGCACTATGATGGTCATCGGCCTCCAGTTTCCAAAAAGGTCATAGGAATTTTGCTTTGTCCAAAAAAGAAAAAGAAAAAAAGACTTGGGGGCAGAGAACAAGTACAGTGGGAAAGGTACTTGCCTTGCACATCATGGCCAACTCAGGCTCGATTCTCAGCAACCCATTTGGTCCTCTGAGCACTGCTAGGAGTGATTCCTGAGTGTAGAGCCAAGAGTAACCACAGCATTGCCAGGTGTGCCCCCTCTGCCTTAAAAAAGTTCTACCTTACCAGAAGCCAACCTGAAGATGACACTGCAAAACAAATGCCAAATCAGAAATTGAAAGTATACGAGCAACACTAAAATTTCTGGCACTATTTTATAAATTCATACCGACAATGGGAGGAGATCAGAAAAGATTCACGGACAAGTGAGATCCTTTTGGGGGGTCACACTCTGCAATGCTCAGGAGTAACTCCTGGCTCTGTGCTCTGTTATCACTCTTGGCAGTGCTCTGGAACCATATGGAATGCCAGGAACAAAACCCAGGTCAGCATTGTGCAAGGCAAATGTCTTACTGTGCTATTGTTCCAGTCTCCAACAAGTGAAATCTGAACCCTCTCTCAGGGATGCTCTCAGGGGGCTGGAGCAATAGCACAGTGGGTAGGGCATTTGCCTTGCACAGAGATGACCCAGGTTTGATTCTTCTGTCCCTCTCAGAGAGCCTGGCAAGCTACCAAGAGTATCCTGTCTGCACAGCAGAGCCTGACAAACTACTCATGGCGTATTCGATATGCCAAACACAGTAACAACAAGTCTCACTTCATGTTCCTGGAGCAAGCACACACCATTGGCCTATACTAGCACGTGGCAGGAACGAATGGAGACTTACTAGTTGCCTACTTGAACAAAGGGACGACAGTGCTACAGTGCTCTCAGGGATTTCAGGGGTTTTTCTGCTCTTTCTTCTCTTTCTTTCTTTCTTTCTTTCTTTCTTTCTTTCTTTCTCTTTCCTCTCTTTCTTCCTTCCTTCTTTTCTTTCTTTCATTTTGTTTTTTGTTTGGGGGCCACACCCAGTAGTACTCAGGGCTCATTCCTGGCAGTGCTGGGGGGTCATAAGAAGTGCTGGGGATTGAACCCAAGGTCAGCTACATGAAAGACAAACACCATGCCCACTGTATTCTCTTTGAAGATTTCTAGTCTTTTTCTCCTTGAAGGTTTCTAGTCTTAATAAAGTTCAAAAGGCTTCTTGAATTCTCATGTCTAATTCAGGGAGCAATCCTTCTCGGAAAGACAGGAAGTCTAGTAGCATGCAATGAGCATCTTCATTAGTTACATGTTGCAACTGAATAGAAAGTTGAAACTAACTGATTTCTTTTAGAACCAGTTCCTTAGGCACCTAATGTTTATTGGCATTTTTGAGAATAATGGCAAACTTAAAAATGTGCTGATCAGGGGACACATATGTGGTTCAGTGATAAAGCACTTGCCTCTTATGTATGAGACACTCACTCTGCAGAACAGAACACCACACACACACACACACACACACACACACACACACAGTGCTGAACAGACTTTGCTTTGCATTTATTACTAAAAACTAAAAGGCCACATTCATCCTTATAGAATACTTGGGTTAAACTTCACTTAAATTTTTTCTATCAGTTGTCCATGAAAGATAGCAAATCAATATGCAGCTTATGCTCAACAAAAACTTACAATTACTATAAACAGAATAAAATCAAGGAATACTCCGACTTGAGATATTCAATATAGCTTCTCCAAAAGGCATGATGGGCACTGAAAAAAGACTGTAAAGAAGGCAAGAAAAAATAATAAGACAGTAACTGTCCATACCAGCCAATATGATTCAAAGACATTTTATTACCTTTCTCAAATCATTACCAAGAGACAAAGTGCAATCTTTCTCTCAAAAAATTCCTCATAGGGCATAAACTTTCATATTAAGTATCATTATCAATTTTAAAAAAATACACTTTGGGTATTATGCCTAAGAATTCTTCACACAGTTCCAATGTTCTGTGGATTTCCTCCTGTCTTTTCTAAAAGCTTTATTTTAATGCTTAAAACTTTAACCTATGATTTATTTCAAATTACTTTTTGTATAAGATGTGAAGTTAGAGCAAGTAAACAAAGATGATCTGGGGAAGGGGACACTCAGGGCTTACTCCGGGCTCTGGCTCAGGGGTCACTCCTAAGCAGTGCTTCCGTGCCAGGGATCAAAACGGGGTCCATGCCTGAACCTCTGCCTGCACTCTCTACCTGGCCCAAGGTTCTTGTTTGGTTTGGTTTCTGGAGGCCGCACACAGCAGTGCTCAGGGCTTACTCATGGCTCA
Organism: Sorex fumeus; assembly: GCF_029834395.1. NCBI lineage: Eukaryota > Metazoa > Chordata > Mammalia > Eulipotyphla > Soricidae > Sorex > Sorex fumeus. The sequence continues at coordinate 67,978,712 of NW_026606101.1, read as the reverse complement.
GTGCTCAGGGACACTCCTAGTAGGCGCAGGGGACGAAATGGGGTGCCAGGAATCAAACCCAGGACAGTTGCATGCCAGGCAAGTGCCCTCTCAGCTACACTATACCTCTTCTTGTATTAATAATCTATTGTGAAGGGAGTAAGGGCTAGGAGAAAACATGTACAAAACATGTGATTGACAAAGGCTCATGTATTAATAATCTATTGTGAAGGGAGTAAGGGCTAGGAGAAAACATGTACAAAACATGTGATTGACAAAGGCTCACACCTATATAAATATAACCTTTCAAAACTCACCATGCTTTTGTTTTTGGTTCTGAGCCACACCTGGCAGTGCTCAGGGACTATTCCGAGCCTGTTTTGGTGGGGTGGAGGGACACAGGGGTGTGGTGTCACTTGCAGCAGTGTGCAGGAAGCACCCGGCGTGGAGTAGGGGCTTCAAGCCTGGTCTCTGCACTCACAGCAGCAAGCAGCCCACGGAGCTCTCTCCGCGCTCCACAGACTTTTCATTAAGTGCACCAGAACACTGTTAACCACTCCTGAATATAAATGTAAGCGTGCTTTCTGAAAGAATAAAGCCGTCTGGTAAAACACAAAACAAACATCCACCACCACCACACACACACACACACACACACACACACACACACACGCCCTCAGCAGTCAAATGAGAAAGTAAGCAAAGACACATAAAGAACTGTTTCATCGAAAAGGTTATATGGACAGCAAATAATTTGGCATTATTGATCATTAGAGAAATGCATGATATCACAATGATAAGCTACCATTTCACATCTCTTGTAACTTTTAAAAAGTACAATACCAAATGTTGGAAACTGGATCTCATATACGTTACTGGGAGAATATGAAACGGTTACCACTCAGTTTCTTTTAGAAGTAAACACACTAGGTCAAGGGGAAGACTCAAAGGGCTGGAGCACATTCTTTGCATGCAGGAGGTTAAAGTTCAACCCTGCGCCACCAGGGGCAACCCCCAAGCAGAGACAGAAACTGCTCAAAAACAGTCAAAATCTAAACACCCTGCACAACCTCCCGGTTGCACGAGGAGGTGCACAGAAAAATCTGTAAATAGGTTATAATAGGCAAGAACTGGAAATAACCAAAACGTCTAATAGGCAAATGGTCAAACAAAATATGATACCACAAAATATGACTTCACAATAAAAAAAGAACACATGATGTCTATACACAAGGGAGTTCAATGGGAATCTCTCTGTAATATCTTTACAACTTTCCTATGAATCTACAATTATATAATTATTTCAAAATAAAGTTTTTAAAAATGCCATCAATTTAAAACCATCTAGAAGTGTGGGATCCATGGTAAAATTTATAAATGTTTATGAATGTATAAATCTGTTTGCAAATTTCAGAGTGATGTTGAAATAGAGGAATTAGAGGGTCATGGTGCAGTAAGGAAAAGCGTTTTCCAATTCCCCCAAATAGTTCAATTAACATTTCATGAGAATGTAGTATAAGCAAGATGTCTGAGTACCAACAGGAGTTAAAGAAAAAAGTAAAACACTTAGTAATTCATTTACTACAAGTATAGGATAATAATTAAGGGTCTCACAGCCTCTGTAGCTGTTCCTAGGGCCGAAGAGATAGTACAGTGGGTAGGGCGCCTGCCGTGCATGTGGCTGACCTGGCTCTGATCCCTGGCAGGTACCATCCCCAGCACCCCATATGTTCCCCTGAGCACCACCTGGAATAACCCCTGAACCTCGCGGGGTATGCCCCCGATAAAAACACAACAAAGCTGCTCCCTCCTCTGAATGCTCTCCTTTTTTTCATGGTATTTCTCAGTTCACTCTGGTATCATTTGTCTCTTTAACTACTACTGTCCATATAAAACAAGGCTCCCCACTACATGCTCAACATTAACACTAATCACCGTACACACACACACACACACACACACACAAACAAAACAGAACAAAAACACAAACTGCATGACAATTTAATATCTATTTCCCCTACTAAACAACTCTAAAAGACAGACAGGTCAATGTAGCTATTTGCAGACCCAGTGCTATGCTTAGCAAGTAACAGAAACTCAAAAACCACAACATGGATAAATCCATACAAAACTGTGATTCCTATGTACAAATGAATGAACAGTAAGAGTTGCTGGGTTTTAGGAAAGATCATTTCAACTTGAACTTTTGGTTCGGTTTTGGTTTGGTTAGGTTGAAGCCCCTTACTTCAACTTGAGAAGTTGATATGGAACAGAAGGTTCATGCAGAAGATAAATAAAGCTTATACCCAAGGGTCAAAGAGATGGTATATGGATAAGGCTCTTGGCCTTGAATGTTGGGGAACTGGGTTTCTCCCCAACACCCCTCAGAGTGTTCAAGTCCACCAAGAGTGATCCCTGAGCACTGCTAGGTGTGGCCCAAGAATAACAACAACAAACACAAAGCTGGATATAAACATCAGTCTTTTTTGGCAATAGGAACACACTAAGGAACTGGAAGTGTGTGCTCACAGCACAGAGAATGGACATGAACTGAGACGGTGAGAAAACAGTCGTGAAAACTGTGAGGATGCTTTGGCAATGCAGGTACCAAATGATACAGTTCTGATTAAGAGGGTGGCCCCTGGAAAGAGAAACACGTGAGAAACATCAATGAAGAGTCCCAGAATGAAAGGGCTGATTAGCTTGACAGGCAGGAAAGAGGTCAAAGAAAAAGACGTTTCCAGAGGTTGGACAATATGTGATCAGTGAAAATAATGCCATTCACAACAACGAATGCGCAAGTTGTCTCAGGGAACTTTGTACTCTAGGAAGAAATCCACAGGCTTGAAGATCCAAGCGCCCTCATTTGAGGAGAGTTCAGCCCGGCAACGCAGTTGGTCATAGTTAAGGTTATGAGGGTGAATGAGTCTCTCAGACTGAGAAGGTACAAAGGCCTTAATTGGAAATTCTTTTAAACCACTTGGGTGGATGAGTAAGGTTTATTAAGCTGTCAGACCTTTCAGGTGGTGAGCGCCCGGAGCGCACGGCGGCTCGCCCCGGGGTACACATTACAGGTTCCATGTATAACTGGTATACAAGAAGTAGACCATTAGAAAAAATTTAAGACAATTTCTAATTAATATTTCCTGTTGCACCTGCACTTCCCAAACATGCCCTAGGTAAGTCTTTAAACAGCACAGTCTGAGGCCAGAGAGGCAGGATAGTGCCTAAGGTGCTTCCTTGCCTTGCATGCAGTCTACCAGGGTGAGGTCCTCGGCACTATAAATGCTCCTCTAAGGCCCACAGGGAGAAAGCCCTGAGCAGGCTGGAGTGACCCCCAAACAAAACAAGCTGTCTTGGCCAAGAGGGAACTCAGAGCAGGAACACTAGCTCTCAGGCAGATGGCCAGGTTGGAGCCCCGGCACTATCGAGGCCCCTGAGACCACAAGATACAACCAACTTCAAGCACTCTGCTGGGAACAGCCCCACCAGGTATGACCCAGAAACCAAAAAATAAATAAATTAAAGGTACAGTGTTCCCTTAAAATTAGTAAAATTTTAAAAAATTGTATAAGCCATTAATTTGGGCAGTTTAACTTATTTAACCACCAGGGTTCTAGTACTGAGGAACAGAGATAACTTGGGGACACTAACTCAATGGCATCCCCTACTGAAAACATATTTTAAAGCAAGGCTCCAATGAGACTAAAGCAACTCTTCAGAAAAAGCAATTACTGAAATAGCAAACTAAGCAGGAAATTACTGAGTGCCATCACACGCACTACTTAAGCTTTCTGACATTGTTAAAAAAAAAAAGCTTTGCGTGAAATAAAGGTTTCAGGAGAAAACTTAACGAGACTTTGAGAATCATCAATATGCATACTTTAAAAAAAAAAAAAGCCTGTTCTCCCACAGGGCATTCCTGGGTATTACAGTTAAAAGATGAAGAAACAGGCTAACCTGATCAATACTTAGGTGAGTATTGGATCCCCCGTTTGCAATTTTAAAAAAAGAAAAAGGACTGCCGAAATAGATCAAAAATAAATTTGCTGACCACACCCCCACACACAATAAAATCATCCAAGTTGCAGAATATCATAGCGCACTAACCCTGAATCATAAGTAAATGCTCCCAGGTGCCCTCGGATAGGTGTGTTTGTGGAGGCAGCCAGGGAAGAGAAAAGAAATGGGTGAGGTCATGCTCGAGAAACTTGACAAGGCGTTTATGACTCTGTAACTCTCTCCATAGTGGACCACTTTCCACAGTGTCTCGAGAACAGGTTCAAGGCAGATTTTGCTTGAGCCTTTCCAACAATCGCTAACAGACCGCAGGCAAACAGCCGAGCAAGACAGCTCCAATCTGTTGCAAAATGTTTCAAAGAGCTCTCCCAGCAACTTTCACCCGGGTCTAGCGGCGCCAGAGCAAAGGGAAGAAAGTCGCCTTGCTGAGATAAAGAAATTAGCACAATCCCCATCACACTCCCAGGTTTGTCTTCTAGGTGTTATCAAAATGGTTCTTTCTTTTGCTTTAAAAAAAATAGCAAAGTGTCTTTCTGTTAGCGAAAGAAGGAGGAGGGGTGGTCGGAGTTAACGGAAAAAGGAAAATGGAAATCCAGCCACGGTTTCCCGGAGCCTGGGGCTCCGACCTCCGGGTCACCGCAGAGAAAAGGGCCCGAAATAAGTGGACCCGCCGAGAGCCGTTGCAACTGCTGTGCAACTCCCGTTGCCAAGACGCAGCCGGTCCAGCCCGCGCCCCGGGTGGGTGGTGGGTGGGGATGGGTGTCGAGGAGCCGAGACGCGATCTGCAAAGCCCCCCGCCCCGGCCGGGCCCCTCGGGGGCGGTGCTCGGGGGCCACGGAGCCTGCGCCCACTCGGGCCAGAGCCGCGCGCGCGGGGGGCGCGGAGCCGAGTGGACGCTTCGCGCCCCGGCCGGTGGCCACCCCGCTGCCCCTCGGGGCGGAGGGGGACGCTGAGAGCTCCCCGCTCGGGAGAAGCGGGATCGCGCGGCTCGGGCGCGTGGGGAAGCTGCTCCGGGCCAAAGTCCAGCGCGTCGGCCGCACGCCCACCGTGCCCGCCTCGCCGGACGCGGCGCCCTGCACCCCGCATCCGCGGGAGCGCCAGCGGCGCGGGGTCCCAGACTACGCCGCCCGCCTCACCCCCCCGCCCCGCAGCCGCCCGCTCCCGCCGGGCCGCGAGCCGAGCCGGGGCGCCCTCGGAGGGCCGGGGCGGCCGGGTCGCGCGCTCACCGAGAGGACGCTCATGCGGATTGGGGTCTCCAGCAGGCACGCCATCTTGCGCCGTCCCACCCCGCTGCAGCGGGCGCCCGCGCGGGGGCCGGCACTTTCGCCAGCGCGCCCCGGGGGGGACCCGCGACGGGCGCGTCCGCGGGCCCACACGCCCGCCCAGGCGAGGCCGCGCCGCCCCCGAGACGCCGCCGAAGCGCGGCCGGGGCCTGTGACACGGGCCGCGCACCGAGAGCCCCGCCGGGGCCCCGCTCGCGAATCGTCCGCGCGGAAACGCCAGCTACTCCGGGCCTAGCGGCGAGGCGGGGAGGGCGGCGGGGTGCGGGGAGAGGGGGCGGAGCGGGGGCGGGGCGCGGGCCGGTCCCCGCATGCGCAGACGCGGCCCGGCGGCCCCACCTGCGGCGCGCGGGGGGCGGAGCCTCGCTGGGCCGCTTCGGGCTTCGCCTGCTGAGTCCCCGAGTCGTTGCTGCTGGAGCGTGTGCGTTTTCGTCTTGGGAGAGAAAAAAAAAAAAAAAATTCCCAGGCCGTGCATCTACACACCAAGTTGAAAGTTCACGTTCTTTAACTCCTTATTTGCGCCGAATGGAAAGCACTTAGCGTCGCTGTGATTTCTTTTTTTTTTCTCCCTAGGTGATCTCGGAAGCACGTCTTCTGCCATCAATAAAAAGGGTTTCGCCATTCAACAACAATTTATCTGCCCAACCCATTGATTCTAGTGTAGTATTAGTGTAGTATTAAAAAAGAGAGAGAAAGATGCTCACGCCTAGGCTTCACCCTTGTTACTTCGCTTTCGCTTTTTTCTTCCTTTTTTCTTTCTTTCCTTCTGACAAGGAGGTTATGGTTCCATTTTTCTCCTCTGGAATAAGGCTTATGGGAATTGGGGCGGAGGGGAATAAGACTCTTAGAATATGCCTGACATGTGGGAAGTGTTTTCGTATGGGCCAGCATTTCTCCAGTCTCTTCATCAAGCAGGAAAGTATGGGGACAAATATCTGAATAATTCACACCCGAATGTGCTCAAAATGTGCTAATCACAGAAGCCAAATAGACTTAGCTCTTTTTTTTTCTTTCTGGTTTAATTTAGTTCTCCTATTCTATTTTATGGTATGTGTGTGTGAGGGGTTGTACACAATGAAACTGACCTGGCCGGTCAGGTTTCACCTTCATGCTACTGGTGATCACTGAAGTTTTAACAGTAACTGTCGCAGTGAGCAAGAGTTAACTTGTCTCCTTTTCATTTCTATAGTCCTTCTTCACATACCGGTTAGTTCCTCCCCCAGTAGCATCACCCTTTCAGCCGGCTTGTGGTCTAGAGCCTCTCCTACACTTGGTTGCCCTCTGCCTTCTTTTCTTCACCCTTTGACGGATTTCTACATTCATGGTAGCATTAATTCTTGCCGCTGGATCTGTGTCTCCTTACAAACCACTGAGTTTCTGGAAAGCAGGACTTCCATTTTAGAATTTTCCATCTGCTACAATTCTATTTCTCAAACGTTCGTGTGCTGCGTATTGCACCCGTGCTCTTTGCTGATCTGCACCTGTGTGATAATATTCACACGACTTTTCTTTTGGGGTGGGGGGGGTGGGGGCTGTGTTTGTTGTTGTTGCTTTATCTATCTACAATACCCCATCAAATCTGTAGATCACTTTTACGGTGGTATAGAGCAATAGAGCAATGTGCATCTGAGCTTACAGCTGAACCACCTCTACAGTCACAGCTGCAAGCAGAAGGGATCCACGCTCCCCACTGACCCTGAGCTTGGTTGAGTAACCCCTTCCTGTTTTCTTTACAGAAGACTGACATGTTGTTTACCAAGAGTCAATATTGATTAGCAACTCCTTAAGTAGGGGGCTCAGGAATCTCATTGATGGCTCCTATTCTGCCCCTCCATAGCCCTAACTATACACTTTCAACCCACATAATGAGAAAAACCTAGAAGTGAATTAAAAAAAATTTTTTTTAGTGAACCTCTGTGAGGTAGACCCTTGCAAATCTGTTCATGGTTAGGTTTCAGTCACAGAGTGTTCCAACACCCATCCCTCCACCAGCGTACATTTCCCAGCACCAGTGTCCCCAGTTTCCCACCCATCAACCGCCAATCCCCACCCTCTGCTTGCCTCTATGGCAGGCAACTTTCTCCTCTCTCTCTCTCTCTCTCTCTCTCTCTCTCTCTCTCTCTCTCTCTCTCTCTCTCTCCATGATGGTTTGCAACACAGATACTGAGAGATTATCAGGTATGTCCCTACTTTTAGCACTCAGTTCTTGTCCGGCATGATCATTTCACCTATTATTGTCATAGTGGTCTCTTCTCTATCTTACCTTCCCTCCCCTCCCACACACGCATATACTTTGTGGTTGATTCCAACCATTGACCAGTCCACCTAGCCTCTGTTTTTCCCTGGCCACAGATATTAGTCTTTATATGTGTATATATATAGTCTTTATATATTTATATATAAAGTATATAAATATATTTATACATTTATATATAAATATATATTTATATATTAGTCTTTATATATACACATACATGCATAATATATTATGTATATATTATGTATACATACATTTATAATATATATATACCACATACATTCATAATGAATTCTCTATCTATCCCTCAGAAGTGAAATTTTATTTAGTCTCCATGTAACAGCAATGATGAAACAGCTTTGGCACTCTTGGTGGGTCCGTAGCCAATGGGAATGAAATTTCTCCCCATCCTACCTTGGCTCTTATCTCAGAGGCATTGTTAATTACTAAAAACAATGGCCACAAAATGTGAGTTTAATTGATGAAAAATATAAACAAAGAACAGAAGCATCTGAAAGTATTTTTAAGGGGATTTGCTTCACAAGCAGCACTCAGAAGACCTGGGGGTCCCTCACACCAACTCTCCCCAACCAGGCTTGCAGGCCAGTGTGAGGGTTTGGGAAGGGGGTGGTTCTCAGGCAGCCAATTGGCTGAGTCACCCCGGTGGTGCTCAGAGTTCCCCAGAACTATACTTAGCAATGTTTAAGGGACTATGTGGCACTGGACATTTAACTGGGCCTATCACATGCTGTTGTCCCAAAATTCCAAACGGGATCAGACCACCGTCTTCTTCGTGCAAAATTCTACCTCACAGAATGAGGAGAAAAGAATGCAAGGTTTAAGAAGAGGACTCCCAGAACAACCACCAACTGGGAACTCTTTGGCTCTGTTGCGGCAACATGGGAAGATGCCGTCATTGACAACATTGATGAGGAATACGATCGAATGATTCAGCACCTCCATGATTGTGCAAGGAATGCCAAGAGAGAGATAACCACAAAAAACCGTCTTTCTTCGAACACTCTTGAACTTATTCGCCAACGTGGCTTGGCACGTGCCTCAGGCAACCACAAGCAAACGTCCGAACTGGCAAAACAGTGCAGAGAAGCCATCAAGGATGACCTCAAAAACAGGAGAGCAGCAGTACTGGTAGATGCAGCAGAAGCTGGGAAAAACATTCGTAATGCCCGCCTGTCCTTCACCAACTACAAAACCAAGATGACTGCCCTCCGACATCATGATGGATCGATCACATCTTCCAGAAGGGCAATGGAGAAGATTATTCATGACTTCTACTCAGATCTCTTTAATAGCCACATCCACTTGCCCACATACCACATACCACATGATGGATATGTCGTTCCCAATGTTCTCCCTTCCGAAATCCAACATGCCATCTCGTCGGTAAAGAAACAAAGAGCACCTGGCCCAGACAAGATCAGACCTGAACACCTGAAGAACTTACCATCAGTACTCATCAATACATTGGCTCGACTCTTCACACGCTACCTGTCTGAATGCAAGGTTCCATCCCAATGGAAAACCAGCAAGACTGTACTACTATACAAGAAAGGAGACATCCACGACATTGGCAACTATTGCCCAATCTGCCTATTGTCTGTCATCTACAAACTATTCACTCGAGTCATCCTGAATAGGATTAGCAGAACACTAGATGAAGGACAACCATGTGAACAAGCTGGATTCCGAAAAGGATTCAGTACCATCAACCATATCCACACAGTAACCAAGCTCATTGAGGTATCTCGGGAGTTCAAGATGCCACTCTGTCTAACGTTCATTGATTTAAAGAAGGCCTTTGATTCTGTTGAGACAGAAGCGGTCATGGAAGCCCTAGCCAATCAGGGCGTACAAACTCAATACATCAGGATCCTCCGTGAGCTCTATTGCGGATTCACTACCAAGATCTCACCATTCTACAAAGAAGTTATCATCCATATCAAGAGAGGGGTTCGGCAGGGTGATACCATTTCACCAAAACTCTTCAGTGCCACCCTCGAGAACATCATGCGACGACTGGAATGGGAAAACATGGGAGTGAAGATAGATGGTCGGCAACTACACCACCTCCGCTTTGCTGATGACATCGTTCTAATAACACCAAACATCAACCAAGCGGCACAAATGCTGAACGACTTTGACCGTGAATGTGGAAAGGTAGGACTACAGCTGAATCTTACAAAGACAATGTTTATGAGAAACAGCCTTGTTCCTGATGCTCCATTTGCTCTCAACGGAACCACCATCTCCGAATGCAACAGTTATATATACCTAGGTCGAGAAATCAACATGATGAATGACCTGGCACCTGAGTTGCGCAGGAGGAAGAGAGCGGCTTGGAATGCCTTCAAGAGCATTGAAGAAATAACTAAAAGGACAAAGAACCTCCAGCTACGAGCACATCTCTTTGATTCCACTATTCTTCCTGCATTAACATATGCCTCAGAGACCTGGACCCTACGAAAACAGGATGAGAATACTATTCGGGTCTCTCAAAGAGGAATCGAAAGAACTATGCTTGGAATATCACGATTCACTCAAATGAGAGATAGAATCCGGAGTTCTGATCTTCGTCAACGCTCAAGAATCAGGGACGCTGTCTCATTTGCCAAGACATCAAAAATCAGATGGGCTGGACACGTAATGAGGTTTACAGACAACCGCTGGACTAGAGCCATTACTGATTGGATTCCACGAGACATCAAAAGATCACGTGGACGCCCACCTATAAGATGGTCAGACTTCTTCGTCAAGACCCTAAATGATCGGTTTGAGGCTCTACATGTTCCTAAAATGAACAGATACCATTGGGCTACGCTAGCACGCAACCGGGATGAATGGAGACGTTACTGGCACCCGCTCGAATAAATCGATGAATAACGGGGATTAAGTGATAAGTGATAAGTGATCACATGCACAGCATACACCTTAAACCCTCTATGATCTCTCTGGCCCTGAAAGTATTTTGAAATAAGTGGAACTGCCAGAATTTGGAAATCAAGCTATATATTTTAATGAAGAGGGGAGTTGTCCACACGTAGCAATGCTCCTGTGATGTTTATAGTACCAGGGATTGAACCAGGACTGGCTGCATGCGAGGCAACCTTGCTCTCTCTTACTCTCTCTTTCTATATATATAATATATATATTTATATTAGTATTAGAACTATATTTTACAACAGAACCATGCCTATGCAAAAATAAAAAGTCTTGGTATAGGAAGTTAAGGTCAACCAAGAAACCAAACGGATTTAAAGAACCTTTAAAAACACTTGAAAATGGAGGAGAGGCTTTACATAAATAATTAAAAAAATTAAGTAGACTAACAATGGCACAGAAAAGGTATAGTTCAATAGACACTTTCATGAGCACACATTGTACCAGGGATTCAAGTGAAATAAAGATGTAGTTCTTCCCTGCAAGCAGCCAAGAATCAAAGTGAAACTCATTTGCTTAAGATTGCTTAGGGAATACGATGCTGAATCAATTTGGGCACAAGTTTCTCCACTTCAAAATCCTTCCCAGAGCTCTCACAGTCCTCTGGGACCTGACAAGACTCACCTCTGAGCACTCACCCTGGCAAACAGACAATTAAATAAGTCTACAAGGACTTTGCAATGGGAAATAATGCATCAGCATGTCATTAGGTGCTTGCTTGAAGAGTGTAAAATATGTTTGTGCATAAAGTAGAGGCACTGAGATGCCAAAAATCCTTATTAGGAAGCACAGCTAAGGGAAAAAGAAGAGATATTCCGGGACTGGAGAGATAGTTTAATGGAGGGGAGCCCATGCTTTGGATGCAGGAGAGCTGGGGTTGAGCCTTAGCTCTGCATGTTCCCCTGAGCACCACTAGGAGTGACCACCTCAGTCCTGAAACAAGTATGGTCTCTCTCAAACAAATAAGTGAGATTACTCTTTTTTTGATAACAAGATCACTGTTATGATAGAATTCCAGCTGGAAAATATAAAATAAAGGCCGATTTGCTATTCGGGTCTCCCAAAGAGGAATCGAAAGAGCTATGCTTGGGGTAACCCGCTTCACTCAAATGAGAGAAAGAATCTGGAGTTCCGACCTCCATGGATGATCAAGAATCAGGGACGCTGTCTCATTTGCCAAGGCACTGAAAATCAGATGGTCTGGTCACATAATGAGATTTGGAGATGAACGCTGGACTAGAGCCGTTACCGACTAGATTCCACAGAACGTCAAAAGATCGCATGGCCGCCCACCTACGAGATGGTCAGACTTCTTTGTCAAGACTCTGAATGATCAGTTTGAGGTTCTTCATGTTCCTAGAATGAGCAGACACCATTGGTCTACACTAGCACACGATAGGGATGAATGGCGACATTACTGGTGCCTGCTTGAGCAAATCGATGAGTAACAGGATGTCAAGTGATCAAGTGATCAAAGGTCGAGTCCTTAAATTGGAAAACTACTACCCAAAGGTAGGCAAGTTATATATAATTGTTTTTAGGTGAGAATCCACAGGGGATGGAGAGATATTATGGCAGATAAGGTGCTTGCTTTGCACGCAGCTGACCTGGGTTCTATTCCCAGCACCACAGATGGTTCTTTGAGTCCTGCCAGGAGTGATCGCTGAGCACAGAGGCAGAAGTAAACCCACAAGCACAGTCAGGTGTGGCCCCCAAACAAAAATAAAATAAAGAATCTCACAGAACGTCTCTAGGTAGCCCCTGAGTTTCTAACAATCCCTTAGAAGATCCAGCCCACCTTGCAGAGAAGAAAGAAGCACAGGGGCTAAAGCATGTGTTCTGCATGTGGTCAACCTCGGCACCACATTGTCTTGTGAGCACCACTGGCTGTGACACACAAAAGGAATTCTGATAACTTAGTCATTTGACTCTACACAACATATTATTCAACTATATCCATGCACAAGGGCTGGAGCGATAGCACAGCGGTAGGGCGTTTGCCTTGCACGCAGCCAACATGGCCGACCCGAGAGCCCGGCAAGCTACCGAGAGTATCTCGCCCGCACGCTCCCCGTGACGTATTCGATATGCCAAACACAGTAACAACAAAGACTCCAATGGAGATGTTACTGGGCCCGCTCGAGCAAATCGATGATCAATGGGAGGGCCTTTACTTTACTTTTATCCATGCACACATTCATATACTTTTGCATACTTACTACCTGTTGCATGCTGGACATCGTGTCCAGGAGAGGTAATGCTGATACAGTCCCTGCACTCACAGAGCACTGCAAGAGTGAAGAGAGACAAGTGATCACATTATTTAAATACAAGAAGCAAGTGCAACGGTGTGGAACTAAGTGAGTGTCGAGAAGCCAGATCTCACCATGATTGAAGTCATGGAGGTCAGTATAGTGGGCATGGCACCTGGCCCTGATGTGATGTGTTCACTGGTGTAGGCAATGTGAAGTAGCACTTCTCTAGAGATTCTTTGTTTGTAAACATTTGTCCAACTTAACAATTTAGATGACATTTATCTGGGACTGGGGATATCCCTCAAGAGACTAATGCTTATCAGAAGCCCAGGTTTGATCCCTGGCACCACCTGGACCCCTGAGGACCACTGCGGAGTGATTCCTAAGCACAGAATCATGAGTAGACCCTGGACAGTCAAGTGTGCAACCTTCATCCACGCCCCAACTATTAAAAATCACTTCTCTGTGGCCAGGCAGGTAACTCCTGGTAGAATTCATGCATCTAATAGGTGATGCTCTGGTTTCCGTGCCTACCACTACAAAATCAAAACAAATGAACAAAAGACACAGTTCCCTGTATTTATATGTGGAAGTAATAGTAGACACACTACTACAGAAAACTCTGAGTACAGCCATGTGTGACCCCCAAATGAAAATAAAATGAATCTCACAGAATGTCTACTACAAAGACTTCAATTGTTTATAAGAAAAGGCACAAGTAAAACCACCAGTTGGCTGTAGATGGTTGTAGAGCTGAATGAATCAAACAATAGAAATATAACTGGCCCCACTCACAATAGTGATCACGTTTTGAAGGGAGAAGAAAAGGTAACACTAGGCAGAGCAACTGTCTCTTTCCATCATTTACAATGCAGAAACAGAATCTCGAAGTCGTGAAATTTTAGGCAAGTTTGCTCTTTCCCTCTCTGACAGGATCAGAAAGTCCAGTGAAATTTTTGACAGTCACTAGGAAATTTTCACTGCAATTTCTGACAGTTGCCAGTAGGATAGCAGGGCTGGAGATCTGGTTGAAAGGGTTGGAGCACGCATTGCAAGTGGGAGCCCTGGTGTGGATCCTAGGCACTGCACGGGCCCCTGAACACCACTGCGTTCTGCACCGCTACCCCAAAAGATGTGGCGACCCAAAACTCCTCCTTCTGTGAATGAGGTCTGAGTGCTCTGAGCCCCAGCACGCGCTCCTGAAACGCTCCGGGCGGAGTGTGCTGCCCTCGGGCGGCGGAAGGGAGCGCGTGTCTCCAGGAGTTTGACGTTTAAACTGACTTGGAAGCTCAGAGTCCGCGCTCTCCCGCTCTCCGAGGCTCTCAATTCCTTACTTCCTGGAGAATTTTTGCTCCGCGTGCCGATCGCCCTCTCGGTGTGGATTTTCCGCCGCACGTATTCATTAAGTACCTCCTCCCACCTCACCACTTCCTATGCCCTTTCTTCACTCTATTCTGTTTGTTTGTTTTGGAGCGATAGCACAGCGGGTAGGGCGTTCGCCTTACACGCGGCCAACATGGCCGACCCGAGTTCGATTCCTCCGCCCCTCTCGGAGAGCCCGGCAAGCTACCGAGAGTATTCGATATGCCAGACACAGTAACAACAAAGTCTCCAATGGAGACGTTACTGGGCCCGCTAGAGCAAATCGACGATCAACGGGAGGGCCTTTACCTTACCTTTACTGGAATGATAGCACAGTGGTAGGGCATTTGCCTTGCACGCGGCAGGCTCAGCCAACCCGGGTTCGATTCCCAGACACATTTTAAAAAAAAATACGCATTTTTTTTTTTTGGTCACACCTGGCGATGCTCAGGGGTTACTCCTGGCTCATGCACTCAGGAATCACTCCTGGCGGTGCTCGGGGGACCATATGGGATGCTGGGAATCGAACCTGTGTTGGCCATGTTGGCTGCGTGCAAGGCAAACACCCTACCCGCTGTGCTATCGCTCCAGCCCCACGCATTTTCTTTATGGGCTGGAGCGATAGCACAGTGGTAGGGCGTTCGCCTTACACGCGGCCAACATGGCCGACCCGAGTTCGATTCCTCCGCCCCTCTCGGAGAGCCCAGCAAGCTACCGAGAGTATTCGATATGCCAGACAGAGTAACAACAAAGTCTCCAATGGAGACGTTACTGGGCCCGCTCGAGCAAATCGACGATCAACGGGAGGGTCTTTACCTTTACCTTTACCTGTTTTGGAGCCACACCTGGGCATGCTCGGGGATTTCTCCTGGCTCTATACCCAGGAATCTCTCTTCAGGAATCACTCTTGGCAGTGCTCAGGAGATCATATGGGATACCAGGGATCGAACTCTGGTCAGCTGTGTGCAAGGCAAGCACCTTACCCACTGCACTGTCTCTCTAGGCCTCTTATCCTATCCCTTTTGGGGGGGATAGGGGTAAGGGGAGAGGGGGATAGCACACACCAGGCAGCGTTCAGGGGTTACTCCTGAATCTGCACTCAGGAATTACTCCTGGTGGTGCTGGGGGGACCATATGGAATGCCAGGGCTCGAACCAGAGTCAGCCATGTGCAAGGCAAACGCCCTACCCGCTGTACTATCACTCCAGCCCCACCCCACCCTATTTTTAACTGTTCATTTTCAAACACAGTCCTTCCTCCTGAATCTTTCTTCAACTCTCACCTGATTGGCTTTAACTGTCCAGCCGTAATTTTCTCAAGAAGGGTCCACGGGAATGCAGACTTAGCTTGATGGACTGGAGCACATGCTTCACCTGCAGGAGGTCTGGGTTCAATCCTTGCTAAGTGTCCCCTCCCCCACATTTGGCCCCTCAAAAAAATGGGAGTGACATGGATATTGCCTTCTTGGAGTTCTTTAATGGTTGAAAACATCTACTTGTTGCCTTTTATTTGAATAAGGTTTTGACTGGAGTGCAGCCTATAGGACACCACCCTAAGTGGTTTCCAGCAAAAGATTACAAAATGCTGGAAGGAGTAAAGACAAAAGATTCACACAGGAGGGAGAATTTGGCTCATGATCAGAAAGAGCAGGACTTTTATTGCCACTTCAGGCCTAGGTACTTCATGCCACCGCCACCATTTTCCAAAGCTAGAAAAGAGAGGAAACTTCTATGACCTTCCTTCTACCTTTGAATCTCACACCAGTGTTTCTTATTTGCAAAACCTAATTCAGATCTCAGATGGCAAGGAAATTGGAAACATGCAGTTTCTTCAACAAGTGTTAGGGGTGAGTGGGAAGAGAAGGAATCCTCATACATTTTGGCAGAAATGCATATTGACCCAGCCTCTGGAAAACTGGAGCTTTCTTTTAAATTTTACAAATAGACCAACCATATTGGTTCAGCAATTCAACTCCTAGATATCTATCCAAAGAACACAAAAGTTGATTTGAAAAGTTATACGTACTCCAATGTACTCTGTAACACTACTTTTTTGTTTGGGGTTCATACCCAGCAGTGTTTAGGACTTACACCCTTGGCTCTGTGCTCAGGGATCTCTCCTGAACCCTCAGGACCATATAAAATGTTGGAAACTGAACCTAGGTCAGTAGAAAGCTGCAAACTGCAAGCTGCAAGCTGCAAACTGCAAGCTGCAAGTTGCAAGACAATCGCCCTATTCAATGTACTACTGCTCTGGTCCACTTTGTAATAGCCAAGATCTGGAAACAACCCAAGTGCCCAACAACAGGTGAGTGAATAAGGAAATGTGGTAGTAAACACAAGGGAATGCGGCTCAGACACTAGAAAAGACAAACACTTCTGTGTACTAAGCCTGGATGGAATGGGAAGGTGTCTTCTGTTTGTGGGGAGGGCAGAATACCCAACGTTGTGACCTCAAAGCAAAACAGACACACAAAAAAGGTGATTTCTAATTCTGACTTTTGCATATAGTTATCAGTATTGTTTTAAAAAAAGCGTCTGTTCTTAGTTCTTATTTCAAAATTCAATAAGAAGGGACATAAGATATTTTTCAAAAATCGGAACAATTAGATTTCCATCTTTTCCTCCTTCCTTAATTTAAATATGAAAACTGCATCATCCTTGCAAACTGAATGAAATTATTGTGCCCCAAATTACTGCGAGTACATGTTTTCCAACGAATTATTATCTTTAGTAAGCAAAATACTTCCTGGGGGCTTTATTTGATTGGTGTGTGTGTGCGGGTGGTGGGGAGTCACACCCAGCAGTGCTCAGGGATTACTCCAGGCGGGCTTCAAGGAATCATTTGGGGTGTGGGGGATCGAACACGGCTGGCCACTTGCTAAGCAAGTACCCTTCCCGGTGTCCTAGCTCTCAGGCCCTCGGTTTTGATTTGTATCGCCTTCCAAATTGCGACGACCCAGAGGCACGGGGGAACTGGAGCCAATTTCAAAATTCCCGGCCATCCTGGAGTTGGGCGAGTCTCGCCCGAGCTCTCTCGCGAGATTTGGGAACCGGAAGTGCTATATAAAAGGCCTCAATGCGGCGGCGGCGGCGGCGGCGCTGATCCTCCTGGCGGGACGTGGCTCCCGGGTCCTTTCCGCGCCGGGACCGTGCGGGCTCGCGGGCCGCCCCGGCAGGATGCGGGTGGCCGTGGCTGGCTGCTGCCACGGCGAGCTGGACAAGATCTACGAGACCCTGGCGCTGGCGGAGCGCCGTGGCCCGGGGCCCGTGGAGCTGCTGCTGTGCTGCGGCGACTTCCAGGCGGTGCGCAACGAGGCCGACCTGCGCTGCATGGCCGTGCCGCCCAAGTACCGCCACATGCAGACCTTCTACAGGTGAGGGGCCGCCCAGCCCCGGGGCTGCCGTCGGGACCTCCGCCCGCGCCGCCCCCGCCCCTCAGGGGAGTCGCGGGCGCCCGCGCGGCCCGAGCGGGAGCCGCGGGAGGAGTCTCGGGGGGAGCTGGGGGCGGAGGCAGCGCCCTCGCCTTTGGGCTGCTTGCAAAACCCCCCTGAGCGGTGGAGAACCACCTAGAGCCCAGCCCAGCCTCTCTGCTCTTCTCCCTGCCGCAGAGGACTCGCAAAATTCTTGGCACTCACACTGTCATCTCTCCTTTAAAAAAAAAATTCATATTATTTTTCTGTTCGTTTACTTTTGGGGGCCACTCCTGGCCGTGCTCGGGCGTTGCTCCTGGCTCTGCACTCGGAAATCACTCCTGGCGGTGCTCATGGGACTCTGGGATATCGGGGATCGGGGATCGAACGCGGGGTAGCCTCCATCAAAGAAAGGAGCCTTGCGGGCTGTACTGTCACTCCAGCCCCACGTGTCATCTCTTCTTAGTTACGAGGAGGCGGTACGGAGCTGTGTGTTAAGAAAGAGATTTAAATTTTTTTTTTTTATAATGAGCAATTCAGTCATTTAACCGGACCTTGTTTTGCTTTTTTTGTATTTTGTATAAAGCGCAGGATGGCAGAGAATCTTTTGGTTTCTTCTCTGCCCTTCTCTTTACCCTTCTGTTCTAGGTACTACTCCGGAGAGAAAAAGGCCCCCGTCCTCACAATCTTCGTAGGGGGTAACCACGAGGCCTCCAATCATTTGCAGGAGTTACCTTATGGTGGCTGGGTAGCACCAAACATTTATTATTTAGGTATGTGTGTGGGGCGTAATTTCTTGCTTTGATGGGGTGGAAGAGCCCGTCAGGATCGTCTTGAAGTATATGGTATTTCGGGAATATTTCTTATTTAAAGAGTCATGAAATTGTCCACGTTTCGTCTCGGGTTTTAACTGCACAGACTTTGCACACTAATTGCCATTTTTTTATTCATAACTTGTGTTAAATTTTAAAACACTTTTACTAATAGAAATTATTAAATACATGCAAAAGTAGAGAATAGTGTGATAAATTTTATTAACCAGCTTCAAAAACTGTCATTCTGAAAAAAAAACAAAACTCATTCTTATTTGAACTTATTTCAATGATTGGGTATTTCGGGGGGGGGGGGGGGTCCAGACAAGGTCCCGTTTCATTTGGATGCCAAGACTCTGAAGTCTCTTAGACATTAATTCTTTCACTTTCCCCCCTGCCCACATGCCATCTCTTTGTTGAAGAGGGCTGGAGCGATAGCACAGCGGGTAGGGCGTTCGCCTTACAAGCGGCCAACATGGCCGACCCGAGTTTGATTCCTCCGCCCCTCTCGGAGAGCCCGGCAAGCTACCGAGAGTATTCGATATGCCAGACACAGTAACAACAAAGTCTCCAATGGAGACGTTACTGGGCCTGCTCGAGCAAATCGACGATCAACGGGAGGGCCTTTACCTTTGTTCTTCTAGAATTCTTTTTTTTTTCTTTTTGGGTCTTACCCAGCAATGCTCAGGGGTTACTCCTGGCTCTGCACTCAGGAATTACTCCTGGCGGTGCTTGGGGGACCATATGGGATGCTGGGAATTGAACCCGGGTCCGCTGCGTGGAAGGCAGACGCCCTACCCGCTGTGCTATCGCTCCAGCCCCTCTTCTAGAATTCTTGTGTTAGCATGTGCCTTTATTCCCAGCAGACCCTGTGGTCTTCGTTTAGATGTGTAGACCTCATTAGGTTCTGCTGTGACTTTAGTCCCTTTAAGCTTTCATGGTCCTATCATCTCTAAATGTAAAGTTTTTTCCAGAACTATTTACAATTTTTTTGGATGATGAGCTTAACCTTTAGGTCGATATTGTTGACAACTGCAATAGCATTAAGGGGTCACTCAGAAATAGAGAAACTATAGGCTCATTACACTTTGTACTTGTTGATTTTTGATTTTATAACATAAACCCATCATAGGACATCCCCCTCTCACTATTTGATTGTTGTCAACTTATGTTTCCTCTTAAGATCCTCTCGTATCTGTACCTTTGTTTTGGGGCCACACCCAGAAATACTCAGGAGTTAGTCCTTTTTTTGGGGGTGGGGGGCTCAGGGATTACTCCTGGCTTTGCACTCAGGAATTGCTCCTGGCAGTGCTCGGAGGACCATATGGGATGCTGGGGATTAAACCCGGGGCGGCCACGTGCAAGGCAAATGCCTTACCCACTGTATTATCGCTCTGGCCACTTAAGTTACTCCTGGCTCTGCACTCAGGATCACTTCTGGTGCGGAAGTGATCCGCACCAGAACCGTATGGGATTCCCGATGCAAGGCAAGCACACTACCTGCTTTGCTATTCTCTAGCCTTTTCTGTTTTTCTGCTTAGTTTCTGGGCTGATTACTTTTAGGGCTCCCCTCCCCAGTCTACTGTGTATTGTCGCCTTCTTACTATGTAAAAATAACCTTATGGTACTTAGTTTTCAAACAGTTTTAGTTTTAGTTTTTTACTTAGTTTTCAAACAGTTTTTCAAACAGTCTCTGCCCCCGCGCCTGGGTGTTCCTTCCCGGAGTCCCTTGGAGGGGAGCGGGTTGAGCTTTCCTCCCCGCCCCGACCAGGGCTACGGCAGCCGAAGACCTCCAGGACCAGCCACCACCATGCTGAGACCACAGTTTTAGATATACATTGAATTTTAGGTTTCTGAACCATTTTTTCAGTTAATAAATATAAAAGGTCTTTTTTGCCTATAGTAATTTCACTGAATTGTAATTTTGCAGGTTTGGCTGGTGTAGTAAAATACCGAGGTGTAAGAATTGGTGGAATCTCTGGTATCTTTAAATCTCACGACTATCGAAAAGGTATTGTTGATTGCTTCGTAATTGGTCTGAGAATTGTTTTTAAACTTTAGAACTTGGGTGCACCAGAGAAACTTAAGAATGAGTTATGAATTATCGTTAATGTTTGATATAAAACATGTTACGTACATTAAGATATTGAGAATACTACCAAGTATTTTCTGTGTACCAATTTCCTTTTTGTTTTTATTTTGTGTTTTGCCATGGCTGGTGGTGCTCAGGGCATACTCCTGATTCTGTGCTCGGGGATCACTGCTGTGAGTTTAGGGCACCATATGCGATGCTGGGGATCAAACAGCTGACTACAGAATTTCATCAGCAGTGGTGTGCCATTTATAGTTTTTCTCTGGGGTGTGGAGTTTTGACCCACGCCCAGCAGTGCTGGCGGGGCAATACTTCAGGCTTTGTCTTGAGGTACCTCCCAGTGGAGCTTGGGGGACCATGTGGTGCCAGGGAAAAAACTGGGGTTACGCCAAGCAAGGGAAGCACCTTTACCCCTATAGTATCTCTAGCCCTTTAATTTTGATTTTAATAAATAAGATATAGATATACTTGACACTTGTTGCTAGTCTGTGTCCAGTCCCATTCTATACCATCCTTTTCTACCAAGCAGCTACCATTACGAATTTAGTGTTAATTGATTGTTTTATGTCATTACCATGTATGTAAGAGTTTTATATTTTATTATTGCCGTTATTTTGGTTTTGGGTCACCCCTGGCAGAGCTCAGGTCTTTCTCCTGATGAGCTCAGCCTGTCCCTGGTGAGCTCAGGGAACCATACATGGTGCTGTACATGGGCACATGCAAGGCAAATCTTACCCTCAGTACTCTCTTGAGCCTTGTTAGAGTTTTAAATAACATAGCATGTTTTAAACTTAATGTAAGCATATCATTTTTATATCTATATTGTTTTCTACAATTTTCTTCTTTGTTTAACTATGTTGCTGAACTCCATAATAAGTTGAAATCTAATCTCATTTAAATTTGTGAACAGGATTCCATTTTATAAGTATACCGTCCCTATACATTCTACTATATCTGAGTGAATTATACCTTGATCTTACAATGAAAGGAATAACCTGGGTTCACTCTTACTTCAAAATTTCATGAAGAAAGTTGGCAAATACAACTTATATCCTCATGGTAATTACTTAATCACAAGTCTATTCTGTGCTGCTTGCCTCCCTACCTTTTAATTTTAAGCTATATAAATATTAATGCACATTATTTTCTTATAATTCTTTCTTTATAATAAGTATACGGAAAGTGACCATATCATGCATGTCAGATGTGGGTACAAATTGGAATCACTCCTTGCCAGGCAATTAGTATATTTGTGGAAATTATAAAAGCACTCTGACCCAGAAATTCTGCTTCTTGGCTGGAGCGATAGTACAGGGGGTAAGGTGCTTGCCTTGCACGCGGCCAACCTGGGTTTAACCCCCAGCATCCTATATGGTCCCCTGGGCTCTCCAGGAGTCATTCCTGAGCACAGAGCCGAGAGTAACCCCTGAGCACCACCACGTGTGGCTCCAAAACAAAAGCAAAAACTCAACAGAAATTCTACTTCTAAGAACTTCCATTCCACAAATGACAAGTGATACAAAAACATCACAAAAACATTTATTAACTCAGCCTTATTTATAATAGCAAAGGGTAGGAAATGGTTAAATGGAGCATGGTACAGCTATATAATGTGATGCTGTGAAGTCATTTAAAGAACAGTCATTTAAAAACACAGAAGCAGGTTTTTGTGTACCTGACGTGGTAGAAACGCCAACACGAGTGGAAAAAATACAAGAGAGCATGTATAAGTAATGAGATGATAAAGAAATGTGTGTATTATGTGCATAGATGATATCCCTGGAATGAAATATTAAAGCTGATTAACATTGCTTGATTCTAGGCAGGGTTACTGATGGCTGGGGGACAGGAAAAGGAACCCCCTCCCTTTCGTAGCAGTGTTTTTGAGGTAAAATTTATATACCATTCTGTTTAATTCAGTGATTTAAGTAAACTCACAGAGCTATGCAACTTTCCCATCATCTGGATTTAGAAGACCCCACAAGGTTTTCTGGCTGTTCACGGTTAAACTCCCCCTTCCCTTAGCCCTGTCCCTACGACTCCACTCCCATGGAGGAACTCCTTTACTCTATACCTTTCCAGTGATATCTTTTATTGTAAATGGTGCAAATGAGGGCCTGAGAGATAGTACAGGCAGTAAAGACATTTGCCTTGTATGCAACTGACCCTGGTTTGATTCCTGGCACTGCCTCCGGTCCCCCAAGCACCGCCAGGAGTGGTCCCTGAGCACCGCCAGGTATGGCCCAAAAAACAGTTAAAAAATATAAGACTGTAAGAACCCTGCAAAGAATATATTACAAAATTAAATACACTTTAAGTCAAGTATTGTAAGCCCAATGACTGGATTTGCCGTCTGTTATACTCATTTGTAAAAAATGCTGCATATTAAAAATAGTTTATAAATCAAACTTTAAAAACCAAAAATTGATGGCAAATAACCATCTTAGAGAAATATATGTGTTTGTATTTGCATTTGTAGTCTTTCAAGGAGTTAAATATAATTTCTATTTTTCATTTTAAGGTCATTTTGAGAGCCCACCATATAATTCAGCTACAATAAGGAGTATATATCATGTGAGAAATATAGAAGTCTATAAATTAAAACAGGTATGTAAAAACATATTGCACTCAGCTTGAGAACATTTCAAAGTAATTCTTTACCAAAGTATACAAGAAGTGATTGATTCAGAAAGTTGCATCTCTAGGTGCCTTTAGGAGAATCACAGATTTTAAGAAATGAGTTTGTAGCGGATATGAATTTATTTTCATGGGTAATAACAAAACCGTTTTCCCCGATTTCAGGTAAGAAAAAAAAATATTAGAAAAAAGTGACATTCTATAGGAAATGTTAACATTTTAAAGTGACAGTAATTATATAATAGTATTAAAAGTCAGAAAGAAGCTTGAGGATGAGGGTGTGGGGAGATTGTGAAGGTATATCAGGTATATTCATTGGAGAGTAGGGGCACTTGGGTTTTTGTTTGAGAACCGGTCAGTGCCGGACCCTGGGCCAGGCTAGTGGCTCTCACACTTGGTGCTTCATAGACATGTTCAGCAAGGCAAGTGTGACTCAAATTTTGTCACTTCAAGGGTGCGGTCCTGGCTGAGATCGGTGGCCTCCCCAGGGCTTCCTCCTTAAGCATCCAGTAGCGGATCCTGCTTGGATGACCTCAGGCCCTTGTCTCCTCGGGGGCATGTGGTCACACGTGGGCATTTCTGTCCATGCCAGTTCCTTCCTAGTTTCCGTTCCACTCTCCAGCCAGTGTTCAATTTAATGTCTTCCCATCTCTGCATTTTCCTTGTACTTAACCTCCCCGTGGTCCAGTCATATTTATCTTATATTTTGTGTTGTCCTGCACAGTTGTTGTTGTTCTGGTTTTCCCACTCAGTTTCAGAGTTCTGAAGATGCTAGGGATGAGTAATACATGAAGGATATTTTGTGTCTTCTCCTTGCAATCACCCTAAATACCGCTAACATACTCCATGTTGTAAGCAGGGAGATTTTCAGCATATCTATGTGAGCCCATTTTTGGCTTTTTTGTTTTGGGGCCACACATAGTGGTGCTCAGGGCTTAGTCTTGGGCTCAGGGATCACTCCCGACAGGGTCAAGGGATCCTATGGGGTGCTGGGAATTGCACCGACGTTCTCAGCAGGTACACGATTGATCATGTGCTGGTGGAGAGAAGGCGGGATTCCTGCCAGTTACTCTGCCCTTACGAGTTTTCCTTTCTTTTCCTGAAAAAGCTGAAGCAGCCCATGGACATCTTCCTATCTCATGACTGGCCACGAAGCATTTATCATTATGGCAATAAGAAGCAGCTTCTGAAGACAAAGTCTTTTTTCCGACAAGAAGTGGAGAATAACACGTTAGGAAGTCCTGCTGCTTCCGAACTTCTCGAGCACTTCAGGCCGACGTACTGGTTTTCTGCGCACCTTCATGTGAAGTTTGCAGCCTTGATGCAGCACCAGGTAGATGGCAAAGCGTCTGTTCCGTCATCCGGCAAACACTTGGTGACCGTCTTCGGGCCGTCTGTGTGCCTGTACCGCGCTTCTCATCTGCTGCCTTTCCCAGGCTGTCTTCTGCTGGCGCCCTCGGAGACTCGGGTCTCCATGTTCAGGACAGCGTTTATCCTTCCTGCTGGGCTTCTCAATCCCTCGGACCCGGCCAGTCTTCTCTCCAACACCAAGGTCCACCTCCCTAGGTGGCCTCTCCTCTGTGCTTTGTTCTCTCTTGTAAGCTGGTCCCTGCTCCACAGTCAGAAGATTGTGTCACCAGCTTCTGTGCTACTTTTCCGTGCTCTTTGCCCCTGTCACATTTTTAATGCTCCCAAAATGTTTCTAACTCATCCTCCCTCCCAACTTACTACTTTCTGGAAATGCCCTTATTAAAAAACATTGTAGTTAAGGTGACAGGGCCACAATAGTGTTTATATTCATACTGGTGGTATACAAAATTTCTGCCCCTTGGCCACAGTCTGGGGTAACTTCCAGTCCAGCCATTCCTCAATGCCCACCGCTGCTTGTAACTGCAGTCCAAGGGTACTTGTCTTAGTACTGCCTAATCTCTTGATTTTTCCTTGATTTTCTGCGTCTAAGTGACCTTATCCCACATTTGACCTTGCTTCTTGCCCCAGTCACATCTTTAATGCTCTTTGACTATTTTCTTTAGGTCCATCCAAGTTGTAGCAAAATGTAAGATTTCATTTTTTCTTGTAACTAAGTAGTGGGCTAGAGCGATAACACAGCGGGTAGGGCATTTGCCTTGCATGCGGACGACATGGCTGACCTGAGTTCGATTCCTCTGCCCCTCTCGGAGAGGGCAAAAGCCTGGCAAGCTACCCATGAGGTATTTGATATGCCAAACGCAGTAACAAGTGTCACAGTGTTGCTGTGTCCACTCCAGGAAAACGATGAATAATGACAGTAACTAAGTAGTGTTACGTTATGTTTCTTTGCCACAACTTTATCCATGATCATCCATTGTTGGGCTTTTTTTTTTTTCCCATATCTCTGCCAGGGCTGGAGTGATAGCACAGTGGGTAGGGCATTTGCCTTTCACACAGCCAACATGGCCGACCCGAGTTCGATTCCTCCGCCCCTCTCGGAAAGCCCGGCAAGCTACCGAGAGTATCTCGCCCACATGCAGAGCCTGGCAAGCTACCCGTGGTGTGTTCGATATGCCAAACACAGTAACAGCAAAGTCTCACGATGGAGACATTACTGGGTCCGCTCGAGAAAATCGATGAACAACGGAGGACAGTGACAGTGATATCTCTGCCAGTTCTTACTTTTTGCTCCACTTTAGAGGGGTAGCACTCCCAGCGATGTTCAGGCCTTACTCTTGGGTCTGCACTCAGAAATTAACTCCTGGTGAGGCTCAGGACCATAAGGGATGCTGGGGATCAAACCCAGGCCAGCCGCATGCAAAGCAAGCTCCCTCCCTACTATAGCATCACTCCAGCCCCCTCGACATATTCTTCAGTCGTTGTTCTTAACACTTTCTAATTGTTCTTAACACTTTCATTTTGTCTAGGTCAAGGATAAGGAACAGACTGCCAAATCAACCAAATTTTTAGCCTTGGACAAATGCTTGCCACACAGGGACTTTCTTCAGGTAAAAAGCAAATGGGATATCTCAGCGATGTGGTCTTATTCTTCCAGTGATTTAAAAAAAAAATGAATTTTCCTTCCTAAGTTATTTGTGCTGTCTGTAATTCAGTTTTCTGAGAATTTTTTTGAGATACTTAAATTACATGATCGAGGGGTTGGAGCAGTAGCACAGCGGGTAGGGCATTTGCCTTGCACGTGGCCAACCCGGGTTCGATTCCCAGCATCTCATACAGTCCCTCGAGCATAGCCAGGAGTAATTCCTGAGTGCATTAACCAGGAGTAACCCCTGTGCATTGCCGGGTGTCACCTAAAAAGCAAAAAAAAAAAAAAAAATTCCATGATTGCTTTTTTAGGCTATGAAATTAAATTTCTCTTAAATTTTATTTAGGGAATTTTTAGAATACTAAAAAAATGTGTCTTAATATGTCTGATTGCTTCCTGTAGGTAATAGAAGTGGAACATGAGCCCGGGGCTCCTGCCTACCTGGAGTATGACGTTGAATGGCTCTCTGTTCTCAGGGCCACGAACGAGCTTATGAATGTGACTGGGCGTCTGTGGAACATGCCTGAGAATAATGGCTTGCATGCCAGGTGAGCTTGGCTCTGTGCTGGACTCACCCTTCCCACTGACTGCATAACTTTCTGTCATTTATTTGGGCCACGCCTGGTGGTGCTCAGGGCTAACTCCTGGGAGCCATATGTGGTGCTGGGGATTGAACCCACGTCGGCTGCATACAAGGCCAGCGCCTAACCTGCTGCTCTGACCCCTCATGCATAATATTTGTCCCCTTCCTCATTTAAAAGAAAGAAGTCCTGGGGCCAGAGCAGTAGAGTTCAATGGTGAGGTTCTTGTCTGAGCATTGCCAGGTGTGGCCCCAAAATAAAAACAAAGAGAAGGAAGTCTCCTTCCCTCCGTCTTGGAGGCTGTTGAGAGGACTGTGATCCCCAGACCGGAGGATTGGGTAGCCCAGGATTGAGAATTGCTGGGAATGGCCCCAGGCTTCCCGAGCACTGTCTGGGAGGCCCCCCTCAAGATTACCCCCACGCCCCCTCCAAACACACCCCAATTTGTAATGTGGTGGAGACTTGTTCACATGTTAAAATAATTTTTAGTTATTTTAGGCTATGAGTTAAGAACTACTTTTTTCTTTTTCTGTTTTTTTGGGCTATACCCAGTGGTGCTCAAGGCTAACCCTTGGCTCTGTGCTCAGGGCTCAGTCCTGGTGGTACTTGGGGAACCGAGGTGCTGGGGATCAAATTCTGGTCAGCTGCATGCAAGGCAATCACCCTACCACTTGTACTACCTCTGGCTTAAAGAACCGGAGCATTTGCCTTGCATGCAGCCAACATGGCCGACCCGAGTTCGATTCTTCCACCTCTCTCGGAGAGCCCGGCAAGCTACCGAGAGTATCTCGCCCGCACTGCAAAGCCTGGCAAGCTACCCTTGACGTATTCGATATGCCAAACACAGTAACAACAAAGTCTCACGATGGAGACGTTACTGGGCCTGCTTGAGCAAATCGATGATCAATGGGAGGGCCTTTACTTTACTTAAGATTTTCTTACATAACTTCATTATTTTTGCCTGCTGGCCTGATTGTTTTTTTTTTACCCTTGCACTAGAAGCTCATAGTTAGATTTTAGAATCTATTGGTTGAGGCTGATAAAAATAGAAAAAATCGTTACTTTGCAGGTGGGATTATAGCGCAACAGAGGAATCGATGAAGGAAGTCCTGGAAAGACTGAATCATGACCTCAGAGTGCCCTGCAACTTCACCGTGACGGCTGCTTGCTACGACCCTGGGAAGCCCCAGGCCCAGGTGCCGTTGGTGCACAGGATCAATCCTCAGACCACTGAGTTTTGTGCCCAGCTCGGCATCACAGACATCAATGTCAGGCTGCAGAGCGCCAGGGAGGAGCAGTCGTGCGGTGACGATGACGAGCAGGACGGTGGGCAGAGTGACTCCGGAGAGGAGCGCAGCGAGTACAACACGGACACGTCCGCCCTGTCCTCGTTTAACCCCGACGAAATAATGCTGGACGACGATGACGAGGAGGACGAAGGCAGCATCATGAGTGCGCGCAGCGACGGGAATGCCCCGTCCGTGGAACCTTCTGACCCGGTGTCCGACTTCTCTGCCAGCTTCTCAGATGTCAGGAGCTTGCCGGGTTCCATGATCGTCTCTTCTGATGACACATCAGACTCTCCGCTTGGCAGGGAGGGGACACCTGGCGAGGCCCCCGAGCTGGGAGATGGGAAGGACTTGGCCCAGGGGCCCCCCAAGAGGCTGAGTGACGAGCACGAGCCTGAACAGAGAAAGCGAATTAAGAGGCGCAATCAGGCCATCTATGCCGCTGTGGAAGATGAGGACGCGGCGTGAGGAATTCTGGGTAGCCGTGGGGTGCTTGAGACCGGATTTGTAAAGTTGTATTTTTGACTCAAGACTTTGTAATAATGAAGTTATGTAAGAAAATCTTAGGTATTCACTTTGTTTTTAGGACTTTGTATGTTTCAGAGGGGAGGCATTAAAGTCTATTTACTTAATTGGGTATCTTTTCTTTGAAGGCGTGTGTTTCTCTTTTTCATATTTTTCAGTAAATAATTGAAACCCAGTTTTGTGTCAGGAACTCTTTCATAAGATTGCTCTTGCTCCAAGAGAAAAGGGGAATTGTTGCCTTCAAGCTGTTATGACTACTGGAAATGTTTGGTATAGAATAAAATATGGCATATTTATATTTCATTTTATAGTCATTATATATATATATATATATACATTTATCTGTGCTTTTCATTTATTATCAGTATTTTCCCTGGCTTTTAATTTTGTCAATGAAGTTGACAAAATTAGATAAAGCTTTAGGAAATAGATTAAATACCAAACATTGCTAAATATAAAATCTTAGAGTTAAATGTTATACAAAGTCAAAGGATTACATTAAGCGTATTTTAGCTTTAGTGCTAGAACTATAGGTCACTTTTGGTGTAGTACCACTTAGTATTGATTACTAGCTGCGATGGAGGTACATAAATGCAGTTCTTCATTCTGCATGATGAATTGCTAATATATTTTTGAGAGAAGTGGAAGGGATTGGGTTATAGCTGGCTGTGCTCAGGAGTAACCCCTGGCAGTGCTTGCGGATTGTGTGCAGTGTGCAAGGTCAAACCCAGGGTGGCTACAAGCATGGCAAGTGCCTTACCCACTGTACTCTCTCCAGTCCATGCTAACATACTCAAGATCATGTGGAGGGGCTGGAGGGGTAGTACTGCTGGTAAGTGCTTTCTTTGCATGTGACGGACCCTCAGCGTCCTATATGGTCTAAGCACTGCCAGGAGTGATTCTTGTATGGAAACCCTTGAGTGTTTGGGGTGTGGCCCCAAAGTGAAACAAAGGATGCTACAAAAAAACCACCTCTGTCCCATCTGGCTAAAATGTCTCCTGTACTGTGGCTAGGAGTGCTGGAATCCAGACTTCTGAGATCTCGGGTCCTGTTATTTCTTGGGGGATGTGCTGCAGTTTATCCTAGGAGACGTGCAAAATGGGGATGGGGGGAAGACCCCAAACTACAAAACTTGTTATACTCGAAGAGCTAAAGAAGGTGGCCTGGGCCAGTGGAGTCTGGGAGATGTGCTCTGGGGCCCCCTGGGACGCCCCTGCCCTGTGATCACCATGGACAGACATGAGCAGTGAGCCGAGGTCAGGAAAGGGTCTTATGCCAGGGGCTCTGGCATTTCTAGGAGAGCTGAGCATAGAGGGTGAAGGGAAGGCAAACAAATGCCCGGGACAGCCCAGCCTTATTTGCTGTTTGCTTTCTCTTGGAAGAAAGGCCCACGGGCCTCCTGGAAGCATATTGCGGACTCCTAGCCCCAAACCATGTGGAAAATTGGGTTTCTTGAGGAGCAGACACGCAGAGCTGAGCCTGACCCATGTTCCGCAGGCCCTCCCACCAGTGGCTCTGAGGGCACCCCATTTCCCGGGAGACAGGACTCTCCTCGTGACCGCTGATGGCAGGCAGCAGCATCTACCCAGGAGCCTCAGACTCACACCAAGATGCCTCCCATAGCCCCTTCCTGGAGGAACAGAGCCAACATTGCTTGTACGTGAAGAGAAGGCAGAGAGGAGTGAAGATGATTCCTGCATTGGGGCTGGAGAGACAGCACAGTGGGTAGGGCGTTTGCCTTGCACGCGGCCGACCCGGGTTCGATTCCCAGCATCCCATATGGTCCCCTGAGCACCGCCAGGAGTAACTCCTGAGTGCAGAGCCAGGAGTGACCCAAAAAGGCAAAAAAAAAAAAAAAAAGATGATTCCTGCATTTCTGAGGGGCTGCCAGATACTGAGCTAGGGAGACCAGGGATCTCTGTGCAGAAAGAAAAGGCCCATAAAGGGGGTTGGAGGAGGATCGGGGGAAGGAAAAATGCAGGGAAGGCATATGGGCTTCCGGAGAGGAGGTCCATTCTGCCTGTTACTGGTTTCTGTAATGGGTGGCGTTTCTTGAACATTGGAGCCTAGTTTCAATTCTCCAAGTCTTGAGAGCCTCGTTCATGACTTAGAATCAGATTCTCATGTGCTGACATCCTCATCTGGGTTTCTGTCTCACTGAGCTTTGTCCTCTCAACAAAATGCTACAGGCTGGATTTCTCTAATCCCTAAATAAGGAAGTTCAAGATCTTGGTGGTGGCAGCCTGGGTTCCTGGTGGGGGCCCTTTCCAGATTTGTGAACAGCTGACATCTGCTGGGGCCTTACAAGGCCTTTCGTTGGTGCAAGTCGCTGGAAAGAGAAGGATCCCTCTGTCTTTCTTATAAGGGCTCCCTGATCCTGACCTCATCAAAACCTAGTTAACCCCCAAAGACCCCAACTCCAAATGCTATCCCACTACAGATTAGGGCTTTAACCTGAGTGTTGGTGTCAGGTGGTGCTGGTAGAGAGGACAGAAATATTTGAAACATAATGGATTTCTTCAGTCACTGAAAAGTTTTATCTCTTTACAATCATTAAAATGCACGTGTTTAGAAAGCCCTGGACCCCAAATAAGCAAAGCTTCATGCTCCTTAAAATGTGGAATACCATGCAGCATTGGCACTGAAATTTTTTTTTTTTAAACCAACCAACCAACAAACAAAAAAGCAGAACTCTTAATACTTTTGTTTTCTCCTCAATAAAAAGCCATGGTCATCCGAACTCTTTGTTTTTGTTTTTTAATGTTTTATTTATTTATTTTTGCTTTTTGGGTCTTACTTGTTCTTTGTCGGTCACCAGATTTTAAAGATTGAGTTTCCGTTCTTTTCTGTTTTGAATCTAAAATTGGGAAATAAATCTGGGGAAAAGATTTGCATTGGAATAATAAAATAAATTTTCCTGAAAAAAAAAAAAAGAAAAGTTCTTATCTACCCAGCCACTCCATCTTTATAAAGGTCCTGAGCCCTGAGGACACTTGGCATTGGTGGTCCCAGCATGTTCCCAATTCCTTATAGGAAGAAGCAAAACATTGATGGACAGTGCTTTAATGCAAAGTCCCTTTTGGTGGTTCCTTCGCCCAGACTGATGACTTGGTCTTCTCTTGGCTGTCGGTTGCTGCCATCAGCCTGGGAGCAGGAGGGCTGGGGCCCCTTCTCACTGAGAACAGTCCCTGCAGTCACTGCCTGTCTCTTGCTGCCCTTAATTCACAAGGAAATTTAAAATAGGGAGAAACTACATGTGTGAACATAGCAATTTCCAGGACAAATCCAAAAACACTCTTGATAGCTTTGAAAGGTTTTGTAGGCGGGAGCATGTTTAACTCGGACAAAAATCAATCTTGCCAGAAACACAAGACTAAGCTCATTTTCTCAGAGATGTGGAAGAGTTTGAAACAGTGCCACAGGACAGGGAGGTTTACTTTGGCAAGAATTTACTGGTTTTAAAGTAAGAACTTATTTTCAGGATTGAATGGGAATGTGATTCCTGAGAGAACTTTAGTCTTTCCCCAGGGGGTCCCAAGTGTTAGGCTATGGATTTCTTTGCATTGTGCAGTGAACGGACTTCTGTACAGTTATCTTTTTTCCCCTGTTCATGTAAACCCAACACTCCAGTCTTTGTTCCAAGTTTAGAACAATGAGTAAGGAATTGGTAATGTCAATATGGTATCACTCTGTGTATTGGTTTTTCCCTGATAAGAGTTTCATGCTTTAACAAGTTTATCTGTCCCGCTGACTTAACAAATCAGCCGAAAACCGGAATTGAGTTTCCAAAGGCTCCAAAATCAATAGGACAAGTATTGTTGACTTAAATATTTCCTTCTTGCAATAAATACAGAATTATGAGCAGTGGTTTTTGTGTGTACATTAGTACAACAAATATTTTTTATAGAATCCCTAATTTTAACTTCGTACATTGGGTTCTTTATAGCAGAAGTAGTGTAGGCAAACAGTGAACTCTTTCCAGCTGAGGTTAACAGAGGGTCTCCCCAGGATGAGTGAGTTGGAGAAATCTCTGCCCTGGTCTCTTGGTTTTCTCTCCTAGGCTAGTTTTTCTATACACCAGTTCCAAATAGTCAAAGAACACATTTTCAAACAGAAAGAGCACTGGATTCAGAGGCTTCCCTCATCCTGTTTATACATATGAGGCTATACCAATTCACTTTTTTTTTTGGCTTTTGGGTCACATCTGGCGATACTCAGGGGTTGCTCCTGGCTCTGTACTCAGGAATGACTCCTGGCGGTGCTCAGGGAACAATATGGGATGCCGGGGATTGAACCCAGGTGGGTTGCATGCAAGGCAAACACCCTCTCCACAGTGCTATCACTCTGCCCCCCCATCCACATTTCTTAAAGTTTCATCAATCAGCAACCACTCTCCAGTCTACATAGTTCGTTAGATTGACCAAGGCTGGCTTATGTGATAATGGAAGTGGGAACTCTCAACATTGGGCTAAAGCTCCCAATATGCTCATCCTGTGCATTTCTCACAGGTAACTAGCTCTGTGTACACCTCTACTCTGATGTCTACACTCAGCTTCCTAAGGATGCCTTGACTGGTTGACCAAGGCTGAAGGTATGTGGTGAAGACACTCAGAGGAGTTTTGATTAACCAAGTCAATGTCATGAAGGATCAAAGCTTAGGGTCCTTCTTGGGGGCAAGTGCCTTGCAGGAACAGCTGTGGTTTAGTGTGTCCAGTGGTTCCCATCACTGATGAAAGTGATGACCCAGGGCCCAGGGCTTCCTGAAGTTCTTTCTTGGGATTTCTTGGGCAGTTCTTTCCCAATGTGGACAACAACACCTCTAGAGGTGCTGAAACAATCAAGACTGGGTGGGGGGAGGGGGGAAGGGGCGGTGATAGCCTTAGGTACAATTGGGAACGTTACTGTTTGTCCATTTAAAGAACATAGATTTCCAGAGGGGAGCTGAGTCAATTTTTTCTTTTTCTGGAACAGGGGCATTCTGCCAACTCAGTCTGGATCCTCGTGCTTTGGGGTCTGTGGAGTGCAGGGTACACAGGAGGTTTAGTGTGGTTCAGTTCGAAAAGAGATTAGAGAAGGGAAGGTGACAGGAGGGCTCAGAGGGTCCCAGCAGGGTGATCAGAAGACAGGGTCATCAGAGAGAAGTGGGGAGGGTGATCAGGGGACTCTATACAGCCACCAGGGACCAGCTGCTGACTTCTGCCATCCCCATGGCACTCTCTCGGGGCTGGGGATGTTCTATCACTCCCTGTGAAATCAATTTTATTTATCTGAAAACAACAAAAAAATTATCAGGGAATCCAAATCTAACTTATTACTAATTTTGTGTGTGTGTGTGGTGCTGGGCTTCACACATGCAAGGCAGGCACTCTACCACTGAGCCCCATGCCCCATCCAACAGCACCCACGGTTATAGTGCAGGAAGCAGGTCCTCAATAATGCGTCCTGTTCAGCCATGTTTTACTAGAACGCTGGGGAAACACAAGCATCCCAGCTTTAGCTGAGCAAAACAATCTGGTGTCATCATTTGCCATTGAGTTGTACTTTCCCAGAGCTGACTACAGTGCTCAGAGATCACTTCAGCGTTCCTTCTCCTCTGTTTCTGGGTGGAAGGTGAGGGTGGGTGGCTTCTCTAGTTTTGCAAGGCGGAAGTGCCCATGAAGGCCAGTTATTTCCAGCACATGGCAGGGAGCCAAGACTCAGCCCACTGCTGGCTCCCAGCAGGGCAGGTTCCTCTCTTTGTGCTTAAGGTTCCACGACTGACCTGCCTTCATGCTGGTGACAGAGACCCCCCAAAATTCCGCTGCTGTCTACCTCATGCCCTGTTCACTTGTGTGGGCCATGTTAGAAGCAGTTAGAAGGCACTAAGGGGTCATCCCCGAGTGGGTGCTGGAGCACTGCTACCCCCTCCCTTCTGGAAGAAATTATCAATGTATTCAATGCCATGGAACTTTGCAAAGATGAACCGAGCCTAGTTCTAGGTGAGAACTGAGGTCAGTCCAAACAAGGAATTCAGCTCAACAAGCAAGAGTAGTGTGTCTAGACCCACAGTCCTGGGGAGCCACTGAAGTGGAAAACAAGACCACTTTGTGTGTCTGTGTCTGTGTCTGTGTCTGTGTGTGTGTCTCTGTGTGTGTGTGTTACAGCTGGATGTAGCACATTGAGTCACATGTGGATTGTGCTCTGTCAAGATCCACAGTCTGCTTGGGTGGGCGTTCTTGCTCAGAGCAGCATCCTGGAGAGACTGTGGCCGGCCACCTGTGCAAGGCCAGGAACAGGATGTGGGGCAGCGTGTGAGGTGGGATGAGGAGAGGGACTCCCTGACAAGAGGGTGACTCCCAAGAAGGTCACCAAGTGTGCATGTCGGTGGGGATGGGGAGAAGATCAGAGAAGAGCAGCATC
Organism: Sorex fumeus; assembly: GCF_029834395.1. Classification (NCBI taxonomy): domain Eukaryota; kingdom Metazoa; phylum Chordata; class Mammalia; order Eulipotyphla; family Soricidae; genus Sorex; species Sorex fumeus. The sequence continues at coordinate 67,943,837 of NW_026606101.1, read as the reverse complement.
TTGGGAGGGGAAGGACGAGGACTGCGGGGCGGGAGCTGTGGAATTGACTTCCTGAGCCCCTGTGGCCATGAGGAAGCTGTTACTCCACAAGGGGAACCTGGAGCTTCCTGAAAGTGCTCGCTGACAGGGGGACAATTTCTGCTGTAGATCGCCAAGTCTTTCGACTAATGGAGTTTATCTTTGCTTATTTGTGGTAATGGATTTTCTCCTTCCTTTCTTCTCCCTCCCTCCCCACCTCCCTCCCTCCCTCCCTCCCTCCCTCCCTCCCTCCCTGTCTCCCTCCCTATCTCCCTGCCTCCCTTCCTTCTTTCCTTCTGTCTTTCATTCTCTTTGGTAAAATATGAACTCCTTTCAGGGTTGTCTGGTGAAGACTCCTTATTTCTGCCCACGATTTCCTTGGAGCTGAACAGCTGAAGTATACAGTGTTGCTGTCTCTAGGGTAGAGATATGGTGAAGGTTTCTCTAGGCAAAATGGGCAGGATTAGTGAGTGACCTAAAACAATCAGGTGATTCCCTTCTTGTCCCCAATCTTGTGGGGGGGGGGGCTTAGCAAAGGGAGGAGCTTGTGGGAACTTGCGCTTAGCATTAACCTCCTGCCAGTCAGTCGTTTACTTTCCTCAGGGTTGTCCAATTGGAGGCGATTAGGTGGCATTTATCAGAAGGTACAGCAGGAAAAACTTGTTGACTTCGCCAAGACCTCAAAGAGGGGCCAAGCTGCAAGTTTCTGGTAGGAAGTTACGCGCTGATCCATTGGTTTTCTATTTTCTGGAAAAGTTCTGGGGAATATGAGAATATGAGAGACTGCAGAGACTTGGGCTCTCTGACCGGAGGTGGTTGGCCGGAGTCAGCCTCGGCTCCAGTTTGCAGAGGGAGGACCTAGAGGTCCAGAGCCTGGCTTGGTGGCAGGGACACTTGGTTAGTCAGGGCTGTGCTGTTATGTGTTCTCACCCATTTTTCCATCCTAACTTCTGTTTGTTGCCTTGGTTCATTTTCTCAGTTGGGTTCAAGTTTTGGAAAACAATCTTTTCTACGTGAGGAGTCCTATCTTCTGCAGCCAGTGATGTCTTTGCCTGTTCCATTCTCATATGCACAGTAGAAATACCTTCTAGTTTCATTGCAGTGGTTATGCTTAGCAGAACTTTGCGAAGGGAGCAGTGATAATGGACTTGGCATCATATTTCTGGTCTTTATGGGGGTGTTTCAGTGGTTTCTATTAAGTATGACAACGCTGTATGTTCTGGCAGACATGATTTGTTTGCTTAAGAAGTTTTCTGGGGGGCTTGAGAAATAGTACAGTGGGTAGGGCACTTGCCTTGCATATGGCTGACCTGAGTTGACTCCTGGCAACCCAGGTGGTCCCCTGAGCACCACCAGAAGTGATCCTTGAATGCAGAGCTGGGAGTGAGCCCTGAGCATTGCCAGGTGTGAAAAAAAATTTAAAAAAAGAAAAAGAAAGTTTTCTGATCTTTTTAAGTTTTCTGTTGAGCAACATTGATGCCATGATTTGTCTTTGTTCTGTCTCTTTCTTTTTTCTCTTTGGAAAATGCATTTGATGGGTTCAATTCCCAGCATCCCATTTGGTCTGAGCACAACCAGAAGTAATTCCTGAGTGCATGAGACAGGAGTAACCCTTGTGCATTGCCGGGTGTGACCCCAAAAAGCTCCTCCCCCCAAAATGCATATGATTTACAGCTTTTAAAAAAATTTTTTTGGTTTTTGGGCCACACCTGTCAGTGCTCAGGGCTTATTCCTGGTCCTGCACCCAGGGGTCCCTCCTGAAGGGCATGGGGGGACTATGTAAGATGCTGGGATTGAATCCAGGCTGTCCATGTGCAAGGTAAATGCCCTACCCACTGTACTATTGCTCTGGCCCCTGGTCTTCCTTTTAATGAATAATTTTTCTATTTAATACCCTTTCTTTCTTTCTTTCTTTCTTTCTTTCTTTCTTTCTTTCTTTCTTTCTTTCTTTCTTTCTTTCGCCTTTTGGGTTACACCCAGCTATGCTCAAGGGTTACTCCTTTCTCTGCAGGAATATGCTCAGGAATCACTCCTGGCAGTGTTTGGGGGACCATATGGGATGCGGGGGATTGAACCCGGGTCTACCACATGCTAGGCAAATGTCCTACCCACTGTACTATTCCTGGTCCTGAAATCATTCTTTTTTAAAATTTTTTTTTTTTTTTTTACTGTTTTGTTTTTAGTCACACCCAGAGTTCCTTAGGGCTTCTTCCTGACTCTGTGCTCCGGTGTCGCTCCTGACAGGGCTCAGAGGACCAGATGCCGTTCCAGGGATCAAATCCTGGTCAGCTATGTGCAAGGCCAGTGCCCTCCCCGCTGCGCTGTAGCTCCAGCCCCCTGAAATCACTTTTATTTTTTGCTTTTTTTTGGGGGGGGTCACACCTGACAATGCTCAGGGGTTACTCCTGGCTCTGCACTCAGGAATTACCCTTGGCGGTGCTCAGGGGACCATATGGGATGCTGGGAATCAAACCCGGTGGGCTGCGTGCAAGGCGAACGCCCTACCCACTGTGCTATTGCTCCAGCTCCTGAAATCACTCTTAAGGTCCTCAAGTAGTCTCGAGGAATGTCTTTTTTTCCTTTCAAATTCATCCTAATGAACGCCTCCTTCCTTTTTCCTTCTGTGGCCTCGGCTGGACCGGATGCCCTCTGGGACGTTCAGAGCTCGGCGCTGTCGCTGTCAGGCTTCGTGCATGGCCCGTGAATGAGCCGCCTGGGTCCTAAACAGCAGCTGTAAGGAGCCGCCAAGATGCTGAGGACGCTGCAGCTCTCCCTGTTGGCCTTCCTGCTGCTGGCCTGCGGCTTCCTCTACCAGTTCTCCCTCAGGTCCAGCTGCCTCTTCTGCCTGCCTTCCTACAGGTCCCAGCAGGGGCCCGAAGCCCTCCTGAGCACGGGGCACAGCATCGTGTTCCTGGAGACCTCGGAGAGGACAGAGCCTTCCCTGCTGGCCTCCTGCGCAGTGGAGTCGGCTGCCAGAATTTATCCCACGCAGCCGGTGCTCTTCCTGATGAAGGGGCTCCACGATTCCGCGCGGCAGCCCCCAAACTCCACACACGGAGCTTTTCCCCTCCTCTCGGCCATCAGCAATGTATTCCTCTTCCCTCTGGACATGAAAAGGCTGTTTGAAGACACCCCGTTGTTTTCATGGTACATGCATGTAAGTGTTCAAGAATCTTAGATGCAGTGTGAGAAAGGGTTCGCCAGAGAGGGGACGCAGTGCTGGAGATGGATGCTTGGCTCTTGCTTGCTCTGCTTCCTGCTTCCGTGAAGTGATTCCAGAACACTTTATTTGGTTTTATTGGGAACCAGATATCTTTTTCGTCGATTGCCTCGAGCAGGCCCCAGTAACGTCTCCTTCATCCTAGCCCTGAGATTTTTAAGAAAGTGCTATATTCAAGGCTCTTTAGGAGAATGAGACCCATCATTGTTACTGGTATTTGGCATATTGGGTACGCCACGGGGAGTTTGCCAGACTCTGCCGTGTGGGCAGGTTACATTCCGTAGCCTGCCAGTTTGTCCAAAGTAGGAATGAGATAATAAGACGTCATAATAAGATGTTGCCCAGCCGCGGGGGCAGGAGACTGCACTGTTCTCTTCCGGGAGCTGGTTTTTATAGATATCTTTATATCTTTTTGTGGCCAGTTTTATTTCTCAGGATCTAGGTAACTCATGAGGCAATCCTTACTGGAATGAGTTTCTTACTGGAATGAATTTCTGTACCTTTTCCAAGTATAAGACTACTTATTTTTCACAATTTCTGTCTATGGTTAAATTTTGCTTTTTTTCACCCGAGCTGGGAAACTAGGCAGTTTTTTTTTAATGATATAAATAGAACATTCAAGAAGGATCAGGTGGAGAGGTTCTATATGAGATTGGGTTGGAGATAAGAATGGCCTTTAAAGACAGATCTAGGGTCGGAGCAATAGTACAGCAGGTAGGGCATTTGCCTTGCATACGGCCGACCTGGGTTTGATTCCCGGCATCCCATATGGTCCCCTGAGCAAAACGAGAAATAACTCCTGAGTGTAGAGCCAGGAAAAAGCCTTGAGCATTTCTGGGTGTGATCCAAAAGCCAAAAAAATAAAAGGACTGATCTAAATTATTCGAATCATAAGCCAGAACAGATGCCAGCAAGCTTTTTCTTCATAAAAAGCCAACCAGTAAGTTTTTTAGGCTTTGTAGGCTAAAAAAGTATAACTGAAAATATCATATAGGCATTTGTAACAGATTCCAAATACTGTTTTAAAAGATCAACATAACCTTGGTTATTTATGAAAATAGGATGTATTCATGCATAATTAGGTAGACCAGAAGTTCCAGTCAGTCTTGCTGAGCTAAAATCCCAGTACTGGCCAGGACCATTCCCCTCCAAAGTAAAAATCTTTCCTGTAGTCTTGCCCTCCTTTGCCACATCATATTTCTCTCTCTCTGTCTCTCTCTGTCTCTCTCTGTCTCTCTCTGTCTCTCTCTCTGTTTCAGCCATGGGGGTGAAGGTGGGGTGGGTTGTGTATGATTTGTCCCATTAGGGCATCACACCATAGCTGGTCACTGTCAGTAAGAGATGGCTCAATATGCTGCCCCCTGCTGGTGACCACTGAGTTTGCAGCACTGATGAGGGCAGCTCTAGGCATTGAAGACACAGGTGTGCGTGGTGTGTGTGTGTGTGGGGGGGGGGGGGTGGGAGGGTGGTGGTAATGGGAATGTAGGGCTTGTGAAGACTGTGAGATCCTGATGCTTTTCAGTGCTTGGCCCTGGGGGAGTTCTTAGGTTGACTTTAGTCTAAGGACTCCCCCCACCAAAACCACTCAGAATTTATCCCATGTTTCTAGGTCTACCTACTCCTCTCACTCTTCGATCAACTAAACAGTTTCAGCTGTTTTTACAAATCTTTTTTTATTCTGAATAACTGGAAGTCTAGAGCCAGTCTACCTGGGGTTCTATTTAATTTCAGCCTTTCTTACCTTGGACAAATTACTGAACCGATTAGTCTTTTTAAATTTTCACTTGTCCCCGGCCCCCTCAAAAATGAACCAGTAGTACCAGTCTTTGTACTGATTATCAAGAACCTGGGGACTTATTGGTGCACGTGAGCTACAATGATTTACGAGGTTTTCAGAAATCTATAAAACAGGATGATGTTGACAGTTCTGAAATGTCTTACTTGACCTCTTTTATTTGATTTTTATCACAGACTTTTAAGAAAAAATTATTTTGTCAAAAGCCCAGGGTTGTTGCTTAAGCTTTTAACGAGCACATTTAAATTTAGAAAAAAATTTGTTCCCTCTCTTCAAATTTTTAACATTCCACATTTGGGAACATTGCCAATTGTACTGGTTTAACCTTTTATACTTTTTAAAGCCACATTCTGTTTGGCTCACAGTTTATTTATTTATTTATTTGCTTTTTGGGTTACATCTGGCGATGCACAGGGGTTACTCCTGGCTCTGCACTCAGAATTACTCCTGGCAGTGCTGAGGGACGCTGGGAATCAAACCCAGGTTGGTCGCGTGCAAGGCAACACCCTACCCACTGTGCTATCGCTCCAGCCCCTTGGCTCACAATTTAGCCTTTGGAATCAACTCCCCTTACTCAACCAATCCATCAGCAAATCCTGATGGCATCGCCTTGACCATGCACCTGAATCCAACCCACTTGCTCACCTCCTGTTTTCTCTTTGCTTTCCATCATCATCATCTGAATAGTTTCAACCCTCCTGGCCCCTGCTTGCCTGTTTGCTCTCGTCCTCCTTCCTCCCAACACTGCCCCACCTCTGTTTTCCACACCACAGCTTGTTGTGTGAGCTTTTAAAAACAATTTCGTGACAATTTAGATCACGTGACAGGCCCACAGGATTAGCCCTGTCCACTGCCCTCAGCCCTTGCTCCTCCTTCCTGTGCCTGCACATGGGATTGTGCTCTTGCCTCAGGACCCTGCACAAACTCGTTTTTTTTTTTTAAAGAACTTTATTTAAACACTGTGATTTACAAAGTTGTTCAGAACAGAGTTGTTTTAGGTATTTAACATTCCAACACCGATTCCACCACCAAAGTGCCCTTCTCTCCATCAATGTCCCATCTCCCCCCAAGCCTGCTCTCTTAGCAGCCACACATTAATTTACTTTATATTGCTTATTACAGCATATAGCTCATAATGGTGATGCTAAAGACATGGCTAGAGACTTTCTTGTGCTGTTATGTGCTCAGTAAATTCACAGGATCCACACAGAGTTAGGATTTCTGTGTTATTTTTTCACTCACTGAACTTAGTGGGCTTTTACTCATTTTTCCCATCTGATTTTCTTGTTTTCCCTGGACTGTGATCTCTGTGACTTTTGACAGTGATGCACAGCTGCATATGTGGCTGCGTGCTTATGGGGCTCTGGAGCTGGGACAATCAACTCCAGTGTCTCTGGCATCCCTCTGAGATGAGCTGGGAAGCTGGATCATTTCTCTGGCTGTGGTGGTGGTAGCCAGATGCATAATATCCTTCCTAACCCAGTACCTGCTTTCTCCAGCTTCTTCCGGATGGTTCACATCCCCACTTCATTCAAGTGCCTGCCGCTGGAAGTCCAAGGAAGAGGTGCCACCTGCTCTCTCTCATGCCCCCACCAGACTTTTCCTTCATATCCTTTTTTTCCATTTTTTTTTCTTTTTGGGTCACACCCAGCGATGCACAGGGGATACTCCTGGCTCATGCACTTAGGAATTAGTCCTGGTGGTGCTCGGGGGACCATATGGGATGCTGGGAATCGAACCGGGTCAGCCACGTGCAAGGCAAATGCCCTACACACTGTGCTATCGCTCTAGCCCCTTCCTTCATATCCTTACCAACATTTTACACATGTGCATACATACATATATGTACATGTTTTCGTCTCCATCTCATTCCAACTGGATTTTTGTGTGCTGTTCACTGCTGTTTCCTTGAGAAAGTGCTCAGTGACTATTATCAAAGAATTAGGGCTGGAGAGATAGCACAGCGGGTAGGGCGTTTGCCTTGCACGCGGCCGACCCGGGTTCGATTCCCAGCATCCCATGTGGTGGTCCCCTGAGCACTGCCAGGAGTAACTCCTGAGTGCAGAGCCAGGAGTAACCCCTGTGCATCACCAGGTATGACCCAATGAGCAAAAAAAAAAAAGAATTAGTGAGCCAAGGTGTGCACGCAAGCATGCATAGAAAGATCCTGTTACTAACTCTCAAAGACCATATTTATTGATATTTTCTATAGCTTTTCATTAATTTTTTTCTTTATCAGTTTCTAGTATGTTTTAGGACTTAAAAACATCTTTTTCAGTTTCAGGCTTGTGACTAATGTACCCTCTGCTGAAAATGACCCCTACAACTCATTGTGAAATTTCTCCTTTGCCTTTCCACTGCTTACTGTTTATTATTTTGAACAATGTCATGACTTATTTAAAAGCAGCTAAGCTCTGGAGCCTGAGCAATAGTAAAGCAGGTACCACATTTGGTTCCCTGAACCCCCCTCCCCAAGAGTGAGCCCTGAGATCAGAGCCATAACTAAGCCAGAAACACTGCCAGGTGCGACCCCAGAAGAAGACAAGCTGCAAGATCTTCCCATCAGTCTTGAGTGCCGGCTGTAAACTTTCTTTTCTTGATTGGGGACATACCCAGCTGTGTGGGGTTGAGGGGATGACAGATGGCCATCAGGACCATCCTGGAGGTTCTGGAGGATGACAGGCAGGTGCTGGGGACTGAAATCAGCGTCTCCCACATGCTAGGAATATACCCTGCTTCCTTGAGCTATCTCCAGACCCTAGTGCTTTTAATTTTTTAAATAACTTCTTCTTCTTCTTCTTCTTCTTCTTCTTCTTCTTCTTCTTCTTCTTCTTCTTATTATTATTATTATTATTATTATTATTATTATGTTTTGAGGCAACATCTGGTGGTGTTCAGAGGTCACACCAGAACCTTGGGTTCAGGGGTCATTCCTGGTGATGCTCCAGGAACCATATGTAGTGCCAGGACTTGAATCAGGATTGTGGCCACAGTTGCAAGCTAGGGAAGTGCCTTAATCTATCACTCTGGCTCCTATACTTCTTATTTCTTTTTTAAATTTTTTTCTTCTTATATTTATTTATTGAATCACTGTGGGAAAAGTTACTAAGCTTTCAGGTTTAAGTCTCAGTCACACAATGATCAAACACCTCTCCCTTCACCAGTACTCATTTTTCACCACTAAGAACCCCAATATACCCCCCTCCCACCCTGCCCAATGCCTGTGAGGCAGATGATTTCCACTTCACTCTTTTCTACATTGATTACATTCATTATTTTGACAAAAGATGCACCATTATTGTTTAGAATTCCCATCCCCCCAACAATCAGAATTGCTGAAAAGGCATTGTGAAATACTTTGTTTTCTATAGCTGGTTATAAGAATCATATAATGTCATATAATGATTTTGAATTTCTGCAAAGAGCCAAATAATTATGAGATTGGTTTCTGTGCATCTGGTGTTATGGCTGTGCCGGAGAGTTGCTCATTGCGGGAAACTCATGACCTCAGTAGGGCGTGAAGGACAAGGCGGTACTGCCCCCCTTCCCATGAGACTGCAGTTGCCCTGTCACTGCCGGTTCATACCTGGCTTTCCAATAAGCTCTAAGGCGGCGGCCACCTTGCTGCCGGGGGGGGGGGGGGGGGGGCAGGGAATGGCGGAAGGGAGCAACACCCTTTCCCTCCTGGGGAGGCATGGTGCCATAGTTTAACGCATGGTCCATTCACTTTTCTGCCACAAGCTGCTGGGCTCTGGATTAAGTCCTTTTGCCTCTGGAGCCATGGCCATGCCAGAGAGCCGCTCATGGGGGCAACTCGTGACCTCAGTAGGGCATGAAGGACGAGCCGGTATTGCCCCCTTCCCATGAGACTGCAGTTGCCCCGTCACTGTCGTCTCATACCTGGCTTTCCAATAAGCTCTGAGGTGGTGACCACCTTGTATGTGGTCCAGATGCATTTCTGCCAAAAGCCTCTGGGCTTTCAAGATTTGTTTCTGAGTCTCTAGGATCATGGCTGTTAATCAGCTTGATCAGGAGCCAGAGAGGTGGTTTGTAGGCAGGCAACTTGGGGTCTTGCTGGGATGGGTAGGAAAAGGCTAGTTCCACCCCCATCTGGTGAGTCCCCACTTGTCTCGTCACTGCAGGCCCAAACCTGACTGTCCAGTGGCCTCTGAAGGATGGTAGTCACGGGGGCCAAGGGGAATAGGCCAAGGCATGAAACCCATTCCCACCTGTAGTGGCCCAATGCCAGTAACCTACTGCAGGAATAGGACGTATTTCTGCCAAAAGCCTTTGGGTTCCGAGATTCTTTTCTGAGTCTCTGGGATCATGGTCGTTAAGCAGTGCGATCAGGAACCAGAGAGGCCATGCCTCCAATTATATAGCTGAGCCAGAGGTGGTTTGTGGGTGTGTCTCCCACTTACCTAACTTTTGGCCATTTACTTTCTTGGTAAACTTTGCCCCAAGTTTTTGGGGTCTGGCCAAAGGCACAGCAGCAATTTGGGGGTATCTGCAAGTCTGACGGTGCCATCAGGCTCTGATGCACTTGCCTCACAGGTACAGATTGACCCACTGGCAGCACCATACCCCTTTACACTTCTCATTTAAAGGGGAGAGGTGTGGTGTTAGGATTATGGACACTTACCTCATACAGATATAAAGAAAATTTTTTTTCTTGTGATGAAAGGTCTTAGATTTACTCTCTTAACAACTTTCAAGTATATCATACATTAGATAGCAGTATTAGTAGCGTTGCTGATAGTTATTATATTGTACATTATATCCCCTACTTACTTATTTTACTATTGGAAGTTTGTACCTTATTAACACTTTAAGCTAATAACTGATTTCTGGCATCTGATAATCACAAACATGATCTTTTTTTCCCTCTGAGTTTGTTTTTATGTTTACATATAAATGAGGTAATACTGCTTAAAAAAAAAAAAGGATTATGGACACAGGAAACCATCACAGTCACAACAATGTTGTTAATCACAGTCCTCAATCGATTAAAAAAATAGTTACAAAAGTAAAGACAACTTTTTTTGAGGGGGTCAGGAGGTAAGTCTGGTGAATTTTCAGAGTGGGGCTTTTGGCAGATAATTCGGGGTGCTGGTTTCTAGCGGGGGCATGGTCTCTGGCAGGGACCCCTCTGCCCCGCCCCCTGCTGCTGGGAACTGATTCTGCTGCTTCTGCAGGTCGACATCAGTGCACAGAGCAACTGGCTCCATGTCAGCTCAGACGCAGCCCGCCTGGCCGTCATCTGGAAGCACGGGGGCATCTACATGGACACCGACGTCATTTCCATCAGACCCATCCCTGCAGAGAACTTTCTGGCCGCTCAAGCTTCTCAGTTCTCTAGCAATGGGGTGTTTGGATTCCTCCCCCGCCACCCCTTCCTGTGGGCATGCATGGAAAACTTTGTGGAGCACTATGACTCCCGGGTCTGGGGGAAACAGGGTCCTGATTTGATGTCGAGGATGCTGAGAGTGTGGTGCAGGCTGGGAGACTTCCAGGAGGTGGGTGATCTGAAGTGTTCCAACTTGTCCTTCCTGCACCCCCAGAGATTTTACCCCATTTCTTATCCGGAGTGGAGGCGCTACTATGAGGTCTGGGACACAGAGCCAAACTTCAATCAGTCCTATGCTCTGCATCTGTGGAACTACATGAACAAGGAGGGTCGGACTGTGGTGAGAGGCAGCAACACTCTGGTGGAAAATCTCTACCGGAAGTACTGTCCCCAGACATACAGCCACCTGATTCAAGGCCCAGAGGAGCCTGTCACCCAGCAGCTGGGCCAAGGTGACAAATAGAGCCAACGTGATGCGGTGGGATCTGCACTTTCCCCAGAGATGTGGGGTTTTACTAATCCAGTTAGAATGAATTAATCCAGTTCGGATTAGCTTTCTCTGTCTACAATAAGAAACTCCCAAGAACATTGACTTATAAAATGTCGGTGTCTCTGTCATGTGGAAGATGTTTGAAGACAGGCAGCTTGAGGTGGCAAAGATGCTGCAGCCATCAGGATTCAAGGCTTCTTGGATGTATTTGTCATCCCAGTATTCACAGTCCAGGAGGTTCTGGCTGCTAAGTCTGTCTGCATTTCAGGCAGCAGGAGGATGAAAGGAAGAAATGTGCAACTTCTTCATTTGTATGAAGACTTCTTGCAAGTACAACATAACATTCTGTTACATTTTATGGGCTAGAATGAAGCTGCAGGAGAGACTGGGAAAACTTTTCTTTGTCTGGCCACACCCAATCTCAGGGTATGCTCCTGGCTCTGCTTTCAGAGATCACTCCTGGCAGTGCTTGGGGGACCGTAAATGGTGCCAGAGATCCAACCAAGATCAGTCATGTGCAAGGCAAGTGCCCTTCCCATGGTATTATTGCTCCAGCCTGAGGCTGGGAAATTTAAGGAGGAAAAAGAAATGGGTATTGGAAGGGGCAACTAATAGTTTTGCAACCTGTTCTATTTACTCTTAGAAGATGAACTCCAGGACTCTCTAGAGAACTAACTGGGCTAAAAAGAGACTTAAGGGCTTCAGAAATAGCTAAAGGTCTGAGAGATTGCTTTGCATGAGGGAGCTCTGGGTTCCATCCCTGGCACTGTATACCCTGCCCCCCAAGTACTGCTGGGAGCTACCCCAGAACACAGAGCCAGGAGTAGCACCTGAATATTGCTGCATGTGCTCCAAAACCAAGACAGAGAGAGAGAGAGAGAGAGGAGAGAGTGAGTGAGTGAGAGAGAGGCTTGGATTTTAGTTATTATTTTATTATTTATTAAGGAAGTCAGTTCAATACATTTTAACTAAACCCCTTCTGTGTTCCAAACACTGATGTAGATGCTGAAGGACCATTGGATTAAGTACAGGTCTGTCTGTGTCACTTAGTGCTGCTCGAGCCTTAACCTTAGTGATATCAGCATCCAGTATCAGAGCAGGTATCAGCATCCGGTTCTGGCAAGGATCTTCTGGGGGACAGACTGTGTGTGTCTTCTTGTTGGTGCTTTGTATGGCAGAGAGACCAAGAAAATACTCCAGGACCACTTGTTTGAGGTCTCTGATAACATTTAGGACACCTCCATCTTCATCACCTTATGATTTCCCAAAGGTCCCACCTCTTACATTGTGGGTTAGAATTCCAACATACTAAAATTTTTTTTGGTGGGGGGATGTTATGCACGTTCAGTCCATTGTAGGCCTGAGCATTGTCGTCCTGCTCCATATTTTTTTCATGCTGCATTTCGGAACAAGCATTGTGGCCATGAGCTTTGTAAGTATCGCCCATTATTGCTTTATCTACCACAGGTTTCTTCTCAAGACCCAGGTGCAGCAAATAAAGTGTAAATTAAGGTGCCAGAGGGCAGTGAGCTGGCTAAATAGCAGCTAAATATTTTGGTATAATCCCCGAATTTCTCATTATGTCAGTTTTTTTAATTAAAAACCACAATTGAATATATGTCTTGGACACATTTTTTTTTTTCGTTAGCAGGTCAAGTTGGTTTTCTTAATAACTGCTGTGTTTCATTGTAGGATGTTAATTTATATAGTCAATACGTAAGTCGTGTACATGATATAGGTTTATTTTAATAGTCCTGATTCTTTCATTCCTGACTCCTAAAACCAAAATCCTGATTCCTACAGTTCTGTGTGCTGCCAGGCCATTTTCAAAAAGACTGAAATTAACCATTTGCCTACCACTCAGCAATGCAAAACTCTGTTTAATTTTGGCCAATATGAAAGCTTAAACTATATTTAATTGTCTCATTTTTGTTGGACTTCTGCATTAAATATATATAATTGGTAACATGTATTTTCTTCTGTGAATTGCCTGATATATTTTGTCCTCTTTTCTTTTTTTGTGGCTGTTTTCTATTTCTTGATTTGTTACCACGCTGTATATTAAGGAGAAGAGCATTTTTACTATTTAGTTACTTTTTTTTTAGTTTGTCTTTTGTTAAACTTTATTATGTTTTATTATTTATCCTATAAATTTTTCAGGTGTGCCTTACAAATCAGTAACAAAGGTGAAGTGGTTTCCCTGGTGATATTGGGGCATGGATTCTTAAGTTGGGTGGGTGGGGTCATCTATGAGTGCATTTGACTATAAATTAACAACTTTACTTTCATCTCTGGGCTGGAGCGATAGCACAGCGGGTAGGGCGTTTGCCTTACAAGCGGCCAACATGGCCGACCCGAGTTCGATTCCTCCGCCCCTCTCGGACAGCCTGGCAAGCTCCGTAGAGTATCTCGCCTGCACGGCAAAGCCTGGCAAGCTACCCGTGCCATATTCGATATGCCAAACATAGTAACAACAAGTCTCACGATGGAGACGTTATTGGGCCCGCTCGAGCAAATCGATGAACAATGGGAGGACAGTGACAGTGACTTTTATATCTAACTCTATATTAGTTTCTTCAGCTGTGAAAGTAGCCACAAACCACAGTAGTGTTAATAAGATATTGACTTATTTACCATAAATCACCAAAGGTATTTCCAAAGCACATTAAGATTATTGCAGATATGTCAAAGCAGTGTTCCGCATTTACTATTTTTAGATTGAATGTTAGATATTGAGCCCGGCAAGCTACCGAGAGTATTCGATATGCCAGACACAGTAACAACAAAGTCTCCAATGGAGACGTTACTGGGCCCGCTCGAGCAAATCGACGATCAACGGGAGGGCCTTTACCTTTACCTTTACCAAATAAAAAGTTACTATATTCTGATTTTTTAATTGATGGGGCTGGGGGCAGATGGGGGTTGGTTCTGTGCTGAGGAATCACTCCTGTCAGGACTCAGGGGACCATATTGGGGGCCAGGGATCAAACCTGGGTTAGACACATGCCATACAATTGCCTTACCCGCTGTACTAATTCTCTGCCCACCCCAATATCATGGTTTAAAATTATGTTTTTTGGTGGCTCCCAAAAAGAGCTGAAGATACTTAAGGCCACTCCTGGCAATTTTTGGCCTGATTCTGTGGGCCTGACAGTTCAGTGGTTGAGCCAGTCAGATGCAGCGCTGTGTGAGCCAGAGGTACTCACGGGAGACTGGAGCCATACATGATGGCATTTGGGGCACCAGATGGTGCCAAGGATAAACTTGGGTCCTGGTGCCAGCCAGGCATGTGCTTCTGCCTGGCGGGTACAAGATATCTGCCTGGGGCCCTAGATCACAAAATTTTATTTTTTAAATAGAACATTAAAACCACTTAATACAATATTAAAGAATGCCTATTCTCATTTTCATATGTGTTCAACTTTGGAATCTAAAGTATATTATATTAAATTTTATTTTATACTTGGGTCTTATTATGGTGATTGTTATGTCTCACCTGTCATGAGTAACACTTTTATTTTTTTAATTTTATTTTTTTTTTATTATGTAGGAGTACTGGAGTAACACTTTTTTTTCATTACACTATTCTCTTTATTTTTCTATATTTTTGAAAATTTCCACAACAAGATAAGCTTTGAAAAGTGAGTCTTACTGAGTACGGCATCATAAAACATTAAATTTTTCATTTTTTAATGAAAACTTCCAGGAAGAAAATAGAATTTTCTGATGGATCATGAACTAGTGCATTAATTAGATCTATTAAATTATTTAGAAACTGACAAATCACTCTAAAAATATTATACAAATCACTAAATGCCATTGTTATCAATAAAAGCACTGAAAATTGTAATTCTGAGCCAAAAGTAGAAAACCGATACATTAAACTTCAATTCCAGGTAACTGTGAGCTTTGAGTCAGTCACATCTCAGTCTGTACCTAGCACTGATACTTTCTCTACTAGATAAAAGCATGCTGGCAAATCCTTTAACTTCTGTGTACGGACCCTGCAGGAAACAGAGTAGCAACATCTCAGAACTTAATGGGCAGGCTGGGAGCAGAGCACAGACGTCATCTGTGTGCCATGGATGTGTCAGGCCCTGGGCTCAAACCGCAGAGCCAAAATGTTCTTGTTTTTGGGGTTGGAGCAATAGCACAGCGGGTAGGGCGTCTGCCTTGCACGCGGCTGACCCGGGTTCGATTCCCAGCATCCCATATGGTCCCCTGAGCACCGCCAGGGATAATTCCTGAGTGCAGAGCCAGGAGTAACCCCTGCGCATCGCCAGGTGTGACCCAAAAAGCAAAAAAACAAAAAACAAAAAAAACAAAAAACACCAAAACACACCAAAATGTTCTTTTTTTTATGGGTCACACACCCAGTGGTGCTCAGAGCTTACTTCTGGCTCTGCACTCAGGGATCACTCCTGGCAGGGCTCAGGGGACCATACGGGGTGCCGAGGATTAACCTGGGTCGGCTGCGTGCAAGGCAAGCGCCCTCCCTGCTGCACCACCTCTCCAGGCCTCCAAATAAAATGTCTTAATCAGTAAGGCACTTAGCACAGGGCATGACACATAGTAACTACTCAGTAAATAATTCAGGTCATTCCACAATCTTATCTCTTTCAACTCTTCACATCTTTAACACTGGGCCATGTTTCCTAATGGCTAGGTACCCAGGTTGGACGGGCAAGTTTCCCCTGTTGTGGTACTTGCCACAATGATCTTACTACAGATAAGAATCTATGGCTCTGTGGTACATTATCAATCACGGTGAAGCTATATTTCTAATTTAAGACTACTCTAAATAATCTTTCATTTTTAAATTTTTTATAAAAATCTGAGCAGAGTATTTCCTACACATCACAAACAGAACAGTTTTGAGACCAATTGATTTTTGTAAAAAATGGTTTATCAATTCCATTTTTGTATAAAATACGTGAGAGAAACCTTGCCAATCAGAACGTCACTCTTGCCACATGAAGATACTTTCATTCAGCTTAGAGTCTAAGATTTCTCTGTCCTGTCTACAGTAACCGTCTATGCTTCCCACTGATATGCTCTCAATCCCCCCACGGCCCCATCATCTTCCGTTCCAGCAAGAGCATGATGCCAGGATGGAGAGTCGCGGAAACAGCCTAGCGGTCTTCTGCTGCCCCTTCTTCCTGATCAGAGACTTGTGGATGTGAGGAACCATACCACCACCGGCTATGGTAGCCTTGATGAGAGAATCCAGCTCCTCATCACCATGGATGGCGAGCTGCCAGCGGCGCAGAGTGAGCCGCTGTACTTTGAGGTCCTTGGAAGTGTTTCCTGCCCACTCGAGTACCTGGGCAGTGAGGTTCTCCAGGATGGCTGTGCTGTGCACCGTGGCTGTGGCGCCGACTCTTCCATAGCTTGTGGTGTATGTTTTCAAGTGTCTGTGGATGTGGCCCACAGGAAACTGCAGCCCGGCCCTCTGGGAGCGAGGCACTGCCTTCGCCTTGGCCTTCCCACTGTCCTTTCCAGCTTTGCCTCCAGCCATGGTTGTGGCTGCTCCCGCCACAGCTCCTCTGGAGTAACACTTTTAAAGCAATGCTGTGTTAATATATTTTGGAGTTTACGTGGAATAAGTAAGGCCTGCCCATGTCAGTTCCCCCTTTACATTTTATATAACCACTGTGGTTTACAAAGTTGTTCATGATGATTTGTTACAGACATTCAATATTCCAACACCAATCCCACCACCATTACACCTTCCTTCCCTCATTGTCTCCAATTTTCCCAGATTTCCCCCTTAAGCCTTCCCCCATAACAGACCCTCAATATTTTATTATACATTGCCTTCCATTTAGGGCATTTAGGGCTCTCCTCCTCCTCCTCTTCCTTCTTCTCATCCTTCTCCTCTTCTCCTTCTCCCCCTTATTCTCCTGCTTCTCCTCCTCTTCCTTATCTTCCTTCTTCTCTTTTTTCTTCTCCTTTTCCTCTTCCTTCTCTTTTTCCTCCTCCTTATTCTCTTTCTCCTCCTCTATTTTTCCTTCCTCCTCCTCCTCCTCCTCCTCCTCCTCCTCCTCCTTCTGGTCCTCCTTCTCCTCCTCCTCTTTCTGGAAGTGTTCAGGGCTTACTCCTGGCTCTGTGCTCAGAGATCACTCCTGGCAGGCTCAGGGGACCAAACAGAATGCCAGGGTTTGTACTGGGTCAGCCACTGCAGGGCCTACCCATTGTACTATAGCTCCAGCCCTAGGGCAACTCCTCAGCATTTCCTACATGTCCCCCTGCCCCCACCCGCAGGACAGAGTGACTACTGTAAGCCATCTAGTTCTCTGTGACCTCTCAGAGTCCCCAGGACTGAGGACAGAGCTGGGCACGCAGCAGATACTCAGCTCTCACCTGTATGTCAGTGAGTTCATTTCCCCGCAATAGCATCTTGCTCTGGACACTCGTAGACCCACGTGATCAAGCGGGCATTTGAAAGCTGGTTTTATTTTGTTCGGGGCAGGGGGTGCTCCTCAGTGGTGCTCAGCTCAGAAGATCCAGGCTCCCACCTCTGGGAGCCACCACGGAGAATCTCCTGGCCCCTAGCTTGGACCATGAAGAAAGTGCACCGCACTCTGTGAAAAAGATAAAGAAAGAAATTTCAGGGAGAGGGAGAGAGAGAGAGAGAGAGAGATGCTGGAGAGATAGCACAGCGGGTAGGGCGTTTGCCTTGCACACAGCGACCTGGGTTCGAGTCCCAGTATCCCATATGATCCCCTGAGCACCGCCAGAAGTAACTTCTGAGTGCAGAGCCAGGAGTAACCCCTGTGCATCGCGGGGTGTGACCCCTTCCCCCCAAAAAACCCCAGAGAGACAGAGACAGAGAGACAGAGACAGAGACAGAGAGGGAGGGAAGGGGGGAGAGAGAGACACGGTGGGAGAGGGAGAGGGAGAGATTTTTTTTTCTGCCAGCTAGTGAGGGAAGCTTAGAGAGAGTTTGATGAGGGTGGATCTTTGTGGGGGTGCAAGGCAGCCTGTTAGGGAGGCCTACAGCAGTACATATGTGTAAACTGCAGCGTGAATATGTAGACTGTGTGTATGCAGACTCGAGTGTGTATATGTAGACTGTGAGCATGTATACACGTGTAGACTGCAAAAGAGTGTGTGTGTGTGTGTGTGTGCGCGCGCGTGTGTGTGCGTGTGTGTGTGTGTGTGTGTGTGTGGGACACGGACCCCACCGCCTGCCTGTCCGGCTCCAGGCGGCCCAGCAAAGGCGGGTCAGCCTCTGGCCGGGATCCTGGTTTCCCAGGGAGAAACGTGGCATTCTCAATTCGCGCTCCTCTCCCGCCCCAGAGCGACTGCTGGTCCTGGCGTGGGGAGGCTCCGCCCCTCGGCGGGCCGGGTGGGGCTCCCTTGCGAGCGGGAAGCAGAGGGACCCCACTTTGGGGCCTCTGGCGGGAGCATCCGGGCCCCAGCGCAGATTGGCCGCCCTGGGTTGCGCATCCCAGTGGGGTGCGTGTTGGGGCGCCCGGAGGGGCCTGGGGCGGCCGAGGAGGTGCAGTGGGGGGCTGATGTGAGTCGGGGAGCCCGTGCCTGGGACAGGCCAGCTCCGCGGCCCCCATCCCGGGTGACCCAGGGGGCGGGCAGGGCGGCCTGGGGGATCCCCCCGGCCCCGGGAGACCAGGAGGCAGCGGCGGGGGCGCGGGTGGGGTCCCCGCCCCGGAGCGAGGGTGTGGGGTGGGCGGCACCGACTCGGCTTTCCCCCCCACCCCCACCCCCCGACGCCGCTTCCTGCGCGCTCTCTGCCCAGCCAGCCCGGGTCTGGCCTCGCCGGGCCGCGGCAGTGAAAATTTTAACTCCTTGACAAAAGAGTGAAATGTGGGGGCTTGGTGCACTGAGCTCTGTCGGTAACGGGGATCTTGTGCTGGAACGTTGTGGGTCCCCCACCAGCGAGCTCCTGGGGGCGCCTTCGGAGGAGGTGGCGGTGCGTTATGGTCTAGGCTGGAGGCTCTGGCTAAGGACAGGACTAGGGTCCAGGAGGAGTCTAGGGGGCCTGGACAGGGATCCCCAGCTGCTAGCCTGAATTCGGGGTCTCCTAAATCGGCCCCTGCCGTGTGAGGCTGGTGCAGGGACCTGCGGACAGGGTGGGGGTCTCCCTCCTCACAGTTCCTAATACTCCCTGTTTGCCCCCCACCTCCAGGACTCCCCACAGAACAATCCCGTGAGAGAAGGCTGTTTCCCCGGCGCGCGCAGGTAAGCGGGCCTTTGTCCTTGTCAGCGCCCAGCCCAGCGTACCAGGCTCTCACTCGGGCCAGGGTCTTCCCGGACACCCCCTGATGGTGGTCCAGAAAGGACCAGCTTCCCGCCGAGAACAGAAACCCGGGCGTTAGCAGAACATCCCGGGTGTGTTTAGCTCTGGGTCTTGTGCAATGGCTCTGGAATTTGGTGGATGGAGCAGGAAGCAGGGCGTGTGCACGAGCTGGCATGTGTGCGCATGCTTGTGTGTGCCTGTGTGTTTGTGTGTGTTTGTGTGTAGTGGGGGCTTTTCTGAATCTCCTGTGGGCTCCCCCGGCAGAGGGGTTGCCCACCACCATCCCCCCCCCTCTTTTTCAGGCTGGGCCTCCCCGGTTTGGGCTTGGAGGCCCCAGGCCCTGCAGATGAAGAATCACAATTCCTCCTGGGAATCTCTTCTTTAAGCTGTAAAAACAGGGTTTGACTATTGCCAATTTTGCCCCTGCAGAGACAGGTCTTATCTTGGCTGCTCCTATTCTCTGGAGAGAACAGTCAAATTTTTTTTTTAATTTTTAATTTTTTTAGTGAATCACCGTGATTCCCTTTTTACTCGCTCTCTCTCCTTTAGAGTGTTGTGAGCTGCAATGCAGGTATTAAGTGGCCATCATGTTAGGTCTACAGTCTACTCTCAGTACACATAATCCCATTCTGAGTGGGTCCTCCAAGCATCCTTTGCTTGGTGGTCCCTTCTCTATCTGAACTGCCTTTTCCCCCAGCATGTGAGGCCAGTTTCCAGGCCGTGGAGCAATCCTCCGAGAACAGTCAAATTGGAAAGAAACGGGCTTTTACCAAAGACGATTTTACTTATTTATTATTTATTTATATTTTGGGCTGGAGTGATAGCACAGTGGATAGGGCGTTTATCTTGCATGCGGCTGACCCGACCGACCTGGGTTCGATTCCTCTGCTCTTCTTGGAGAGCCCAGCAAGCTACCGAGAGTATCTTGTCTGCACAGCAAAGCCTGGCAAGCTACCTGTGATGTATTCAATATGCTAAACACGGTAATAGATTCGATATGCCAAACACAGTAACAAATGTCACAATGGAAATGTTACTGGGCCCGCTCCAGCAAATCGATGAACAATGGGAGGACAGTGACTGTGATTTATATTTTGTTTGGGGACCACACCCCATGGTGCTCAGGGTTTACTCCCAACTCTGCACTCAGAGATCACTCTTGGTAAAACTTTGTGGGAGGGGATCATACGGGATGCCAGGGATTGAACCCGGGCTGGCTGCACGCAAGGCAAGCACCCCATCTGCTGTGCTATCACTCCAGCCCCAAAGATATACTGTCTTTAAAAGACATCTCTTTCAAGTGACTGGGAGCAGAATGAGGTTGGCGAGTGGACTGGGGGCCTGATTGGATGGCTGTCTCCCACCAGCATCCCTGAGAGGGACAGGAAGGAGCGGGGAACCAGACTGCACCCAGCCTTTAGTAAGGGGGTCCGAGGGAGGGGTGAGGGCAGGGCTCTAGTGTGGTGCTGGCTCCCTCTCCTGTTGCCCTCTGGGTCCCCAGTGCTCCCCTGCTGATGGTGTATGCGCTGCCTGTTTGCAAACTGTGCGAGGTCTCCTTGGCAGCCACTGCAATTAGTGGGGATGTCACGCCTGAGCTCCCAGGGGCACAGCACAGAGGTTCCCTGGGAACCAGAGTCCGCTGGTAAATGATTGCCTGGCAGCGACCTTGGCAGCGAGGCCCTGCGAGCTGCAGAGCTGCTGGCAGGGCTGTGTCTAGCTGTCATTTTACATGGAAGAATCAGAATGGAGGTTGTGGAAACCAGTTGACTGGCTGATTTGGTGGATGTTGACTTCAACAGTTGTGTGTGTGTGTGTGTGTGTGTGTGTGTGTGTGTGGTGTGGCTGGGAGGGGTGTTTGTTTCAGTGTTTCACTATGGCGGGCTGCGGTGAGGTAGGCACTTCCCCATGTGCAGAGCAAGGGTGGGCAGTGGGGTTTTTCTCCCGGCTGGGGGCTGGGGGGCGGGGTTTACCTCTGGGGAAAACCATCTAATAATAAAATGCTTTTGGAATGGGAGTGTCAATAACTTTTTTTTCTGTTCTCGCCTACTGATAGGGTTGGTGCATTTCCTGAGATCCTAATTAAATGTCTCAGGCTGCTTAATTTGACACCTTCATCTTTCCTGATGGTGGACAGTGATTTCGCATTTCTCATCACAGGTGTGGGAAAGTAGTCTGATAATTCGGTCTAGCGAGAGCAGGGTGGCCCTCCCCCCGGGGGTGGTTTCCAGGTAACTGCTGTGCTCTCACTTGCCTTTGTCTTCTGCCTGTCTTAGCCAGGAACAAGCGGTGGACCTGAGTCCTCAGCCAAGCCCTGTGAGGTTCCAGAAGAACCCGGCTCCACAGCACTGAACCTGTTGTGATTTGCTAGAAACTCTTTCAGGCCTTTCGGTTGGGCAAGAAGTTTCAGGTACTGTAATTTTCTTAATGGGAGACAATGTGCGTATCATCCTCACCATCAGTGGCAGGTAGATTGGCATCATTCAAAAGCTTTGGGCAAAATTAGAGTGGAATTCTTGCTCATTAGTTATAAATGGAGAGAGCAGACACCAGTGCTTAGCTTCTCTGAGCCTCAGTTTCCCCATCTGTCAGAGAGGTAAATCATGGCAGCTGCATGCTAGGTGATAAGCAGCTAGAAATGTCACTTTTTTGGGGGGTCACACCTGTTGAAGCTTAGATGTTACTCCTGGCTCAGCACTCAGGAATTACTCCTGGCAGTGCTTGGGGGACCATATGGGATGCCAGGGATGGGACTGGGGCTGGCCGCATGCAAGGCAAATGCCCTACCCACTGTATGATAGCTCCAGTCTGAAATGGTACTTTTAAAGGCTGGCCAGGCATTTGGAGCAGATACAGCACTATCATAATCTGCCAATTCCTGTCATTCCGTTCATCCTTAGCTGTTATATCCTCCTGCAAATTTCTGGGACTTCTAGTGGAATATGGGAGTGATAGTATAGGGGCTCAGTATGAATCTCGAATTTAGACTTAATTCCGCTTTCCTTACAACGGAGGGTCTGGCGTGTACATGCCAGGCTGAAACTGTTCAGTGAGCAAATTCTGCTCTTGCAGCGCCCTCCTGATGGTCAGCGTGGGGACAGGGACTTCTCACAGGTTCCATGACCCTCCCTCCAGGTGCATAGACTCTCAGATCACTAGTGGCCTGCAGGACTAAGTGTGGTACAAAAGGCGCACAGGTGAAGCATTTTGCCGATTCTGAATGCTGTTTCTTGGCAGTGACTCCAAGGTCCATGTGCTGTTCTGCTAGCCTCGTTCCTGTTTCTTCCCAGCCTTGTCAGAACCTGGGCTGGAATTCAAACCATGCTGTGGTCTCAGCCTTGTGAAGGATCTAGCTGGGGCTGGAGAGGGGAGGAAGGAGACAAGTGTCCTGGGGTGATGCTTCCACAAGCCAGGGATGCCAGGGATGCAATTGGGGTCGGCTGCATGCAAGGCAAACACAGCTGGGATAAGGGCCCAAGAGCAGAGGAAGAGGTGGTTGGCCCGAAGGTCAGTCAGGGCCACCAGCAGTGGTAGTTGTAGGCTTGTGTGAGCCCCTCTGCTGGGGGAGAGAGGGAGCCACAGTGTGAAAAGGCAGCAGAGTGTCCTGGGGACTCTGGCACACTGTCCAGGAAGGGTGGAAAGAAAACAGATGCTAGAGGCTGCAGAAGGGAGCCGAGAACTGCTTCCTGCTCTGGGCTTGTTATTAAGAACAGGCTACGGTGGCTGCCTGTGCCAATGCATAAATAGTTAAATAGCAGTTCCCATATGCACTGTCTTGGGAGGAGGGGCCGCAGGTGTTGTGTTACCCTTGCCCACAGCACGCCTGGTAACCTGCTGTGGCTCTAAGGCACGGCTTGTTGTGGCAATTGTTTCTGAGGCTCCTTCCACAGGGTCCCCGTGTATGTGGAGTGGAGCATGGTGAGTATCATGTCACCTGAGGCTTTTTATTTTTAAATGACCCGATGCTTTTAGTTGAAGTGTCCCGGTCTCCTCGTGGTCACAGTTGGCGGGGAAGAGAACCCGAGGAAGGGACTTGGTGCTGCTGCCGGAAAGGTGGGTGGTGGCATCTTGCAGGCGCTCTCCCCCCGCCCCCCCCCTGCCAGCCAAAGGATTAGGTACTGTGGCTTTGAGGAGCTCTCTGGAGCTCCCAGATGGGGGCAGAGGTATGGTCTGTGGCCTTTGGTGGCCTGGTACCTATCAGTGATGGGAGCGGGGTGGCGGAAGGAATGAATGAGTTAGAGATGATGCAGGCAGTGATCTGACCTAGGCGGAGTTGGAGCGTGAACAACCTCATGGATCCCTCGTGGCGGGGCTTGTCCTTGGCGTCACCCTTTTTTTCCTGGGCTCTGCTCTGACCATGGGGCTGTGAGTCTCGCACGTAGTCTCGTGCCCCTTGGCCACGTGGGCTCATGCAGTCCACTGCCTGGCCTGACTGGGATTCTCTTCTCACTCTCCAGGCCCTTTCTCAATTCTTCGGCCTGCCACCGTGGCCGTGGTGCCGTCCCTCCCCTGTGGTCAGCCCCATGCAGTCTCCTGCCACCGTTACCGAGGGCCTCAATGCCCCCCTCTTGGGGACCTACACGGTCCCCCCCTTCAAGTTCCAGCCTCGCCGGGAGACAGTGGACTGGAGGCGCATCAGCGCCCTGGACGTGGACCGCGTGGCCCGGGAGCTGGACGTGGCTGCCCTGCAGGAGAACATCGCCGGCGTCACCTTCTGCAACCTGGAGCGGGAGGCCTGCAGCCGCTGTGGGCAGCCCGTGGACCCGGTGCTGCTCAAGGTGCTGCGCCTGGCACAGCTCACCATCGAGTACCTGCTGCACTGCCAGGACTGCCTGAGTGCCAGCGTGGCCCAGCTGGAGGCACGGCTGCAGGCCAGCCTGGGCCAGCAGGAGCGAGGCCAGCAGGAGCTGGGCCGCCAGGCCGACGAGCTCAAGGGCGTGCGGGAGGAGAGCCGGCGGAGGCGCAAGATGATCAGCACCCTGCAGCAGCTGCTCCTGCAGACGGGCGCCCACAGCTACCGCTCGGTGAGGCCCCCGCGGTGGCCAGTCTCCCGATGGGAGCAGGTGTCACAGGAGCTGCCCAGGGCCAGGCAGCCCGGGGCACTGACCGGAGATGCTGTGTGTGGGGTGTGTGTGTGTGTGTGTGTGAGTGTTTGTATGTCTGAGTGTGCATGTTTGAGTGTGTGAAGTATGTGTGTGTGAGTGTGTGTAGTGTGTGTGAAGTGTGTGAGTGTGTGTTTATATGTGTGTAGTATGTACAAAGTATGTGAGTGTGTTTGTCAGTGTGTGTATGTGTGCAGTGTGTGTGAAGTATAGTGAGTATGTGTAGCGTGTGTCAAGTATGTGTGTATAAGTGTGTATGTATAGTGTATATGAGTGTGTGAGTGTGTGGAGTGTGTGAAGTGTATGTGAATGTGTGTGAGTGTGTGTAATGTGTGAAGTGTATGTGAGTGTGTGTGTGTGAAGGATGTGTGTGCAGTTTATATGTACTTAAAGAGAGACACCCTTCGTGTCTAGGGTGTGTGGGTGGAAGGCGTGTGTTTATGAATGGTGTGAACATGTGTGTCTAATGCATGTAGTGAGTGTTTGGCAGGCACCTGTGTTTGTGGTTTGAGTGTGTGCAGAGTTTGTGATGTGGCATGCGCCTGCGTGGTAGGTGTGCATATCAGGATACTTGCAGGTGTATGAATGGATGGTGTAAGTGGGTTAGAGGGTGTTTGTGTAAGGAAGTCTGGTGTTTTGAGGCTGTGTGTGCATGAACGAAGGGGCTGTATTTGTGAGTCATGATGTGAGTGTGTGTAAGAGGTGAGAGTGTGTATAAGAGGTGTGAAGTGTGTGTAAGATGTGAGTGTGTATGAGATGTGTGAATGTATGTGTGTTTGAGTGTGTGTACCAAGTGAGTGGCCAGGTGGAGCAGTGTCGTGCCGGCTGTTTCTCCCTGGTGTGGATCCATCCATTTCCCCCTGGGTGGCATCTCTGCATGGAAATCGGGGTCCCGGGACAGTTGCCCCTTAGTCCGTTGTCATAGTGAGTGGGCCCTCTGCCAGGTGCCAGGGATGCAGGCACATGGCAGGCTGGTTCGTCTTCTAGAAATCGTGGCTTGGTGTGGAAGAACAGAGGAATCTGTTGCAACATGATGGAGAGACTTGATATAACTATGATAGAATGATCAGAGGGGCTAGAATCTTCTTGACAGGAAGTGACAAAAGAGCAGTCTGAGATGACTTAGGTCAATGAGGTTATTTTTCATTGCTTTAAAGGGGAAACCCAGTCTGGTGGGGGCTTGGGCTTGGCTTGCTGTGAGGAGGCCATGGACTCTTGTTCTTTCATTGGAGAACTTGGCAGCTCTTCCTTTGTACACCAGGTTCTGTCCATCAGGATGCACTTGTGCAGCCAGATTCGGGCTGGAGTGGTAGAGGCTCTGCTGAGGCGTCTGGAGCCCAGCCAGACTCCAGCTGGCGTGGACCCGTGTCTCTGAGCCATTTCGGGGCCCAGGGAAATGGCGTTTACTTCTTCCCCATAGGCTTGGGACTGGACTGAGAGTAGGAGAGGGGGATTCGCCCAGGGAAGTTGGGGTGCTGGTGTAGGAGGAAGAGGAGGAGGCTACCAGAAATGAGCGTGCATCCTTTCTAGGTGGAGAAGGTGCGGCAAGGCTGAGGAGCCAGGAAAGGGAGAGAGGGAGAGAGAGTGTGTCTTTCTGAGGAGGGGTTTAACCTGAAACCCATGAGCGCTGTTTGGGGTGTCACAGGCAGTGGCAGACAAGGAGAAAGAGGACAATTCAATGGAGGGTTGTGCGGGGGTGGGGGGGACAGGCAGGAGAGGAGGGTGGAGCCGGCCATGGGGCTAAGGCCACTCTGAATGTGTGTGGACTTGCTTTTTGGAGGAACACTCAATACTGTTTTCCAAAAAGGCCAGACCAGTCACTGTTCCCACCAGCAGTGAATGAGGTTCCCTTTTCCTCATATCCAAGCCAGTGCTCGTTGTTCTTGTTCCTTCTGATGTGTGTCAGTCTCTGTGGTGAGATAACATCTCATTGTGGTTTTGATTTGCAATTCTCTGATGATTGGTGATTCTCAGTATTTTTTCATATGCCTTTTGGTCATTTGGATTTCTTCTTTGAGGAAATTTCTGTTCATCTCTTCTCCCCATTTTTTGATGGGCTTAGATTCTTTTTTCTTCTTATAAAGTTCTAATAGTGCTTTATATATCCTGGATATTAACCCTTTATGGGATGAGTGGCAGGCAAGTAATTTCTCCCAGTCTGTCTTCTTTTCCATTGAGGTGCAGCATGTGACTTTGTATCTCAGGGGGATTCAAGGGGGGGGGGAAGCAATAAAACTAGAAAGAAGGAAAGAAAGAAAGAAAGAAAGAAAGAAAGAAAGAAAGAAAGTAAGCGTGGATTAGGATTTGAGGGCAGGTGGCTGCCTTCAGGGGCAGGACTGTGAGTCCGATGCCTGCATTGGGGATGGGGCTCAGGGAAGCAGGTAAGGGGTGGGGTGAGGGGTAGGGCTTATAGTCTACAATAAGATGCCTTATTAAATATTCCCCACCCCACCAATGTATATTCTTTCAGAGTCATTTGTGTCCCTGTAGACTTCCTGAGTGGGATAAACCTGCTGATTCAGGTTGTATCTGTTTGGATTAAGTTTGACTATGGGTGACAGGGAACCTCAGATTGTCACTGTTTAAACCAAATGAATTTTTGTTTTCTTCTGTTATGAACAGAGTCCACAGACAAGCAGTCCAGGCTGGTATATGTTATACCACTATGGAGACTCATTCATTGTTCTTTAGCCTCATCCTATGTCCACTGCCTCATGGGTCAAGATGATTGCCTGAGCTCCAGCCCTCAAATCCACATTCTGTTCTGCAGGGGGAGGATGGGGCAGGAATACATGGTCTCTTTAATGACACCTCGAGGGTCACTTCTGCTTGAATTTCAATGGTCAGAATGCGATTCCGTGGCCACATCTCCTTGAAGAGATACTGGATGTGTCTCTATGCTCACTGACCTCATGACTAGCTAAGAATGAGGATTTTTATTACGAAGGAAAAGTGGTAGATGGGTGGGGGGAATTGACAAAGTCTGTTAAACTGACCCTTGTGTAAAATTTCAAATAATCTGTCCTCTTACTCTGATCAGCTGGTAACAACAGTTTGTGGAGCTGTCTGGAGGGGTTTGGAAGGTTTTTGGTGGAAGGACAACAGGAGTGAGCTGACGGCATCTGAAGTGCCCGGGAGAGGCACAACACGTGCCAGGGGCAGCTACATGTGCTCTCTCTGCTCCCTTGGCTCCTCAGCCCTGGGAGGGACCTGGCCATTGGTGTCAAACAAGTCCTGGATTTTAGTTATGGAAAATTTCAAAGACATCAAAGTCCAGAGGAAAATAGTGAGTCTTCATTCTCGTGCCATCCGGGTCAGCACCGTCTGCCCATATGGGGAGACTTCATCCACATACCAGCCAGGTCAGCATCATCAACTCGTATGGTGAGCCTTCATTGTCACACCACCTGGATCAGCAGCATCATTTGCCCATGACCTGGGTGTCGCCTTTGTCCCTTCCCCATCACCCCCTGTTCAGTAATGGCAGTGTACATTACTGAAGCCTGTAGTCCTAGAGTTTATCTGCGAATGCTTCCATCTCTTTCTCTAAAAGACTCTTTTTAAAAATTAAAACTATATTTTTATAATAGCTTTGGGAACATGATTACAAAAGTGTTAAAGTTGATGTCACTCATGTGCAAAGGTGCTGTACCCCTCTGCCACTGAAGCCCGCACAACTCTCCCCCACAGCCCCCGTGTCACCTCTGGGACTCCCACTTTTCACATGAACTCAGTCCCATCATCATGTCCTGGAAAATGACAGTGTTATTAAATACTCAAAATTCACAGTTCCCAATGCCTAGGACACTGGTAGTGATTTAAGGCCCCTTGTATGATTCTAATGGGCAGATTTTTTTTTTTGGTGGCTACAGTTGGGACCTCTGTTTTACTAAAATCAACCTGTTTATTTAATTTTAATTTTATTATTATTTTGGTTTGGGGGCCATGCCCAGCTGTGCTCAAGCTTACTCCTGGCTCTGTTCTCAGGGATCACTCTGGTGGGCTTGGCAGACCATAATGAAGTGCTGGGGATTGAACCTGGGTCAACTGCGTGCAAGGGAAATGTCCTACCCGCTATATGATCTCTCAGGCCCAGGACGTCTTCAGTTCTAAGGCCACCCGGGGGCCCAGTCTGTGGACCTTGGGGTGCTGGTTTCCCATTGGCTCCGAGCACTTGAACATGCTGTGACTCTGTCTGTCTGGGTTTGTGAGTGGTCCTTTCGCAGTGGGGTCTGTTTGGCTTCACGAGCCTGTTTTGCACATTGTGTGCTTGGAAAAGGAGTTCTGACACCATGATCTGCCCGTGGGTGCCTGATCTAATCCTGCCCTTGTCCCTCCTCCCCTCCATGCAGTGCCACCTGTGTGACAAGACCTTCATGAATGCCACCTTTCTTCGGGGCCACATCCAGCGCAGGCACCTGGGCCCGGCTGAGGGCGGTGAGTCCAGGTGGCTATGGGGGAGTCTGGGCTGCTCTTCAGTGGGTGGGTGGGGGCCCGTGTACCCCTGCCATGCCGCCTTAGACTCTCAACAGACAACTGAGGAAGGGACGCTCCCTCCATCCATCATGGTGGGGGACCCCCTTGGGCTGGCATGGAGAAGGGCTAAGAGTGAGGCCGGCCTGGTCTCAACTTAGTACATCTGTGTGGTGTGTCCAGCTCAGTGTGTCCCCTTTGTGTCTCAGTGACTTTTAGTTTTACTCTTTCATATTCCGAAATGCTTTAACAAAGTTTTTCCCCAGAGATTTGCATGTTTTCAATCTATATCAAAAGCTTCAATAAAACAAGCTGTAGAAACAAATACTAAAACCATAAATATAAAAAGACTTTTTTTATGATTTTATGTCATCTTAATTTTCTTTGCAATGGTTTGGAGGTTCTTATTTTGGGCCTCCGAAGTTGTGGTCAAGGAGCGTGAGGACCACTCCTGGCAGTACTCAGCCAACTGGGCAGGTGATGGGGCTGCTAGTACCATATCTGGCAATGCTAGGGGCCTTCCAAAGCTATACCCAGTGATGCTAGAGAGACCATGTGGTGCCAGGACCCATCCTGGATCAGGTGCATGGCCCAATTGCCCAAACCAAGCCCGAAATGTAGAATTTTAAAATAACACCATGTAGAAAAAAACCCCCACCATTTAGCTCGATCTGATGAATTTATTATATATCTGTAGTTCCTCATTCTCCATTGTTTTTGTTTTTTGTTTTTTTTTGCTTTTTGGGTCACACCCGGCAATGCACAGGGGTTACTCCTGGCTCATGCACTCAGGAATTACTCCTGGTGGTGCTTGGGGACCATATGGGATGTTGAGAATTGAACCCGGGTCGGCTGCATGCAAGGCGAATGCCCTACCTGCTGTGCTATCACTCCAGCCCCTTCATTCTCCATTGGAGAAAAAACATCTTTAAATAATTTTTCATATTTAAATAATTTAAATATTTAAACAATATGCAAATAATTCTTTATATATTTAAATATTTCTTTCTCAAAAAGAGCTTGTTCCTCTCTCTATGTGGACCACCAGGAAAGCAGGGCAAGCAGGAGCAGCCTGTGGAGGAGGTGTTAGAAGAGCTGCGGGCCAAGCTGAAGTGGACCCAAGGGGAACTGGAAGCCCAGAGGGAGGCTGAGAGGCAGCGGCAGCTCCAGGTGGGTAGGGAGAGGCCGCCTCATGGCTCCGGACACAGTGACATCACAGGACTCCCTCGCACATGTGTGTCCCACCCAGGCTGGCTTCCCTTAGCTGGTAGTCAGAGCCAGGATGCCACTCTTCCGTGTGCCCAAATGATGCTAGGCACCTGGAGAGGAACATGCATTTACTTTGCTAGACTTGGGTAGAGTGAGTAGTTTCCTGCAGCACCTTCTGAGAGTGCTTGGAACTGTATCTTTATTTTTCAACTACACCTTTAGCTTATTGAGGACAAAAACTGTGTCATAATCTAAATGCCCTATAACCAACCCAGAAGTGCTCAATAAACATAGAATGAAAATACTTAAACTTCCCTTGCCCCTACTTTTGTTGTTTAGTTAGTGTGTATTCTTCAGCATGCATTTATTGAGCACCAACAATGTCAGGTGTTGTGAGGAATATGAAGAGAGAAAATGCAATCCTTCTTCTCCTCAAGGGATTTGACAGTTCAAGTGAGGTCTGGTCCAATCCAAGTTTAAACAGTGGAACTGGCATGGAATGTTCTTTCACTTTCGTTGGGACTTGCATGAACAAGGGACACTAGGGGGTTCCCAGTAAATGTTTGCCTTTATGTACACTAAGACTCTTTTGTCCTTCCTTTTCTTACAGGAAGCAGAGATTTCTCGTCAGAGGGAAACAGACGCTAAGAGAGAATTTGATGAATGGAAAGAGAAAGAGCGGGCTCAGCTCTATGGAGAAATAGACAAGCTAAAGCATTTATTTTGGGATGAATTTAAAAATGTTGCTAATCATAACTCTACACTAGAAGAGGTACTGACATAAAAACTGCTTCAAAGTTCTTTTGTTGATAATCTGTTTACTTGTTCTCAAAACCACTCATTTCTAGGCTTGTCGTTGTGTGTGTGTGTGTGTGTGTGTGTGTGTGTGTGTGTGTGTGTGTGCATGTGTCTGTGCATGCACGCTCTAGGGATTGGATTCAGAGCCTCTTACCTGCAAGTCATGTGTTCTCTTATAGAGCTACACCTGATAATATAGGTGATAATACAGTGAGATCCAATACAGAGGTTAGTGACTGGATCCCTACTCTGATATACTGAGTGTGACCTTGGTCAAAGTACTTCCTGTGCCTCAAGTTCTTTCTAGAAGACAAGTTGCCCAAGGGTTCACTAAGCTTAAACACAGCACCTCACATTATCTGGTACGTAGTAAGAACTCCCAACATATATTTGGTTTTACCCACTGCAAAAGAAATGTTGTGAAGTTGAATGATGCATTTTTGGGCTTGTTTTGGATATGACCATGTCCAGTGACCCTCAGAGGATCACGGGGGGCAGGATTCAAACTAGAACCTCCTGCGTGCAGATACATGATCAGCCTTGAGCCATCTCTCCAGCTCATTTTTCGCCCTAACAAGTATTTTCTGGGGAAATGCTGGCTGGCTAAGTGACAGGCTCTCTGTTGGGGTCTGTGTGTGGGGATCCCCCCATGGAGTTAATATTTACAGATTGTATTTGCTGTTTTCCAGCCCCAGTGCAGAACACTTTATATTAACTAGCTGTTAATTTTCATAACAACCAAATAATGATCACATCCTCAACATTGGCACATTATTAGCTTATACATTTCTTTTTAAATAGTTTTTTAAAAGCAATTATTCTATTCCTCCTTTTCAGATGAAGCATTGAGGCCATGTAACTTGTCCAAGGTTACATAATTGTAATTTTGTTACACAACTTTAACTATAAAGAGCTCAACCCAGCCCCTCCGTATCCCTCTTTCCTTCCTTCCCTCCCTTTCTCCTTCTCCCCTCCCTCCCTCCGTCCCTCCCCCCTCCCTCCCTCCCTCTCTTTCTCATTCCTTCCCTCCCTCTCTCCTTAACCTCGTTCCCTCCCTTCTTCCTTCCCTCTCTTCCTCCCCCTCTCATCTCTCCCTTCCTTCCTCCCTCCCACCCTTCCTCTGTCTTGGGGATCAAAGCCAGGGCCTCACACATGGAGGCCTGTATTTCACTGCTAAGCCCCAGTTACTAGAACTGGAACTTAAATGCATTATTGATTATTATTTGCATTGATCTTTTTTCTATTCAGACACTGATTTGCAAAGCTATCCGCAATAGATTTCCAGGCTTACAATGCTCTGAATCCCCTCACAGGTGCCAGAGGCCCTCCACGGAAGCCTACAGGCTCTCCTCCAAACTCACTACCCCTGCAGCCCACGTCCTTAATAGCAATTAAAAAAACTTTTTTTTTAAATAGCAGTGTGGGTCCATGTAACTAAACCATTAGACAGTCATCTTGGTTGCTCTAGTGGTTTAGTTAAATGCAGATACCTCACTTTGACACCACCGATGTCTCCAAGATCGCTGGTCCTTACCTCTATGTCACCTCCGGACTGCCTCTTCCTCCTTGCCCCTCTATTTCTCTCCTTCCCTGGACTTTGCATCACTCACACGGGGCAAGAGCTTTTCTGCCTTTGATACCTTACATTCCCCTGTCATGTTATTTTTATGCCACAAGCAGGGAGCATACCTTTGAACATCACTCATTAAACTTCAAAGCCCCTGCCCTCTTACTGTCGTCACTGACAAGTTCATTCAGGGAAACATTTTTTTTTAAATTTATTTATTGAATCACTGTGGGAAAGGTTACAAAGCTTTCAGGTTTATGTCTCAGTCATGCAAATATCAAACACATTTCCCTTTACCAGTACTTATTTTTTACCATGAAGAACCCCAATAAAGCCCCACCCCCCACCCCTCCCCGTCCCTGTGAGGCAGATGAATTCTAGTTAACACTCTATCTGCTTTGATTAGATTCATTGTTTCAATAAAAGATTCACCACTATTATTTAGAGTTTACCCCCCCCCCCCAAATCAGACATGCTGAAAAAGCATTGTGAAGTGATTTGCTTTCTACAGCTGGGTTCAAGAATTAAATGTTGGTTTTGGATTTCTGCTATTTTACCTATTGACCCTGGAAGTATTTCTACTGAAAGTCAGATAGTTAAGAAATTGGTTTCTGTGTTCTGGAGTCGTGGCCGTGCTGGAGAGCCGCTCGCGGGGGGCAACCGGTGGCCTCGGTAGGGCGTGAAGGGCGGAGCGAAACGCCCCCCTTCCCATGAGGTTTTAGTCGCCCCCACACTCCCGGCTCATACCTGCTGTCCACAAGGCTCCCATGTGGCCGCCATCTTTCTTTCCAGAGAGGAGAGGGCGAATGGGGCAACACCCTTTTCAGGGAAACATTTTTAAAGTTACCCCTGGACTCTGTCTTTCTATATAAATCTGTATGACTAAAAATGTCAGGGAAAACGTTTTGAAGACTAATGTTTTAGAATGCATTTAGTGTCTACCGAGCCTTCTAGCAAAGGAGAACTTTGTTTTTGAAAAGGAGCTATTTAATAGTGTTCTTCTGAGTCATGTCATAGTTTGCCTAAGTGACCCCTAGGTGGCAATTCCAGGAGTATATCGCTAGAAATGCTTGCAACCTTGGCCGTCCATCATTTTAGTTTGAAATGGAGAGCCAAGGTTGGAAGCTGGTGTGATTGGGTCGATAACGTGTGTGTGTGTGTGTGTGTGTGTGTGTGTGTGTTTACCCCTGTCTTCCCATTCTAGATGTTACCCAGTGTGCTCAGGCATGGTTTGTGGGAGATAAGATGAAGGATCCCTCTAGCACCACCACCCTCCTCCCCCTGCCCCAGATCCATCTGCATCATTCCTGAGGTCACAGCGACTTCTCCTTTCTCCACAGTGAGCTGGCTGACTAGATGTTCCCTTGCATTTATGTAATTGTCGGGGAAGACATACCCAGTAGTGCTCAGGGGCTACTTCTGGGCTCAGGGGTCCCGTCTAGTGGGGCTCAGGGAACTAGACGTAGTGCTAGGGATCAAACCAGGGTCAACCACATGCAACCTCTGTACTATTTGTCTAGCCCTGGAATTTAGATACTTATTTTACTATGCACATATTTGTATTTGTGTCTCTGATTCTTTTTCTCACCTGACATTTATTATCTTACTTTCTTTAAAATATAGGCACTGGGGCTAGAGAGATAGCACAGCAGGTAGGGTGGTTGGCCCTGTTTAATCCCTACCACCCTATACAGTCTCTGGAGTTAAGCCAGGAGTGATCCCTGAGTACAGATCCAGGAGTAAGTCCTGTGCACTATTGGGTGCGAGCAAAAAACAAACAAAAAATCCCAGCAACAAAAAAGTAAACTGGGTAGAAAAAAAATTTGTGTTTTGGAATAATTCTTTTTCTAATTTATTTTTCAAAATTCTGAAATAAAATGGATAAGAATTCCGGAGTGAAAAATATGCAAAACAGTTCATTTCTAAAGCACCTAGAAGATGATGTCTATAGGGTCAATGAGAGATAAATACATTTTGAAAATATTTCTCCTCAGAACTTTCTTACATACAGAAGTCTGAGAGCTTTCCTTGGCTAAATTATCTGATTAAAGTGGTAGTCTTATTCTATTTTTTCTTTTACATTTTATTGGAGGTACCATGATTTGCAGTACTTTTAGTAATTTGTTTTTTCTTTTTTTGGACACACCTGGCAGTACTCAGGGCTTACTCCTGACTCTGCACTCAGGAATCACTCCTGGAGGTGCTTGGGGGCCATATAGGATGCTAGAGATTGAACCCAGGCCTGCTGTATGCAAGGCAAACACTCTACCTGTTGTATTGTCACTCCAGCCCAAAGAACTGGATTTCTCATATATAATATTCCAACACCACGACCAAGAGGGAATTTCAGATTAAGTATAGGGTCCATCTGGCTGTGGCAGGAGGTCCTTGTGGAAGGGGAAACCCATGAAGGTCTGTCTTGCCCAGAGCGCAGCTGTCTGCTATGGCGTGAACAGCAGAACATAAGTTCAGAACCCAGAGCTGGGCCTTATACGCAATAAAGCGCTGCACTCTACAAAAATACTCAAGGGGGTGACAAATGTTTGACAACCTCTAATGTTGCGTTAGTAGAGGAGGAGAGCAGTGTTAGCAAAAATGACTCCAGGTAAAATCCACAACTCCCTTTAAATTTCAAACTGGGCTGCTGAGTCTGTATCTAGAAACAGATATGAAGATAGTTGCTATTTCGTTACTTCAATAGTGACATGCTTAAAAGCACAACCAGGGGTGTGTGGAAGGCTTCCCTTTTGACTATTCCTTTTCCTACACATCACACACAGAAATTACTGAGCCTGGCTCTAAGCTGTGTAAAGCCAGCCATTCCTGGTGATGGCCAAAATGTGTGTGTGTGTGTGTGTGTGTGTGTGTGTGTGTGTGTGTTCGTATAAGTGGGACAAGAGTCTTCAAGAAATGAGCCAAGTTCTTTTCAGCTTTTTTGAGACTGAGGAAGAGATGGGGCAGTTGTCAGGGTTTCAGCCTAGCAGGATTTCAGTGCAAAGGCAATTATGCTTTTAAATTCTGTGCCTCCTGGGAACTTGGCCCTCCCATGCAGGGCTGAGCTCTCAGGTGAATGCTGGCCAAGGAGATTGTGGACTTTGGGTGGCTAGTCACAGCTGTGTCCATACCGGGGGGGGTGCATTGGGGGTCTGTGGCTAGGGGAAAATGGGCCTTGACATTGTTCAAGGTACAGCAGAGATCCCGGGTCTAGATCTTCATCTAAGTCTGTGCCTGGCCTTTCTCTAGAAACTACAGACCCTGCAGTCTCACGCTGTGATGGAGTCCAACCTTGGCTCTTTGCGCGATGAGGAGTCGGAGGAGCAGCTGAGGCAGGCGCAGAAGCTCCGGGACCTGAAGGAGAAGATGGACCTTCAGGTGAGCTGATGGGCCCAAGCCAGCCCAGAACCATATTGTCTTCCAACAGAGTCTTTGGGCTTGGCCCGATATTTTTAGCCAACTTCTCTATTTCCCAGAACTACCAGGAGAGTTAGGATCAAGTAAGATTCTTGAGAGTCTAAGGTGAGGCTGGTAGGGGTGTATTTGCACTATCAATTTGCCTGTGGTGTTTTTCAAAAACACACATGGTAAGCATCTCTTTTTTGATACGTTTGCTCTCATTTTTATTCCAGTCAGTTCCAAAAACCTTCTTAGTGTGAGAGTCTCCTGGGGTTGAAAATATTTGGGGTAGATCTAGTAGTGTGATGGTAAAAGTTTAACAACAACTCTCTGGAATCAAAAAAGGATTTTAGCCTTTGCCATTAACTGGGTATCAATATTACCACCCTAGTTGATTCCATGTTATGGGAGACCACTGAGTATAGAATTGACTTGTGTACCATCTGCTCTTGCGAGTGGGTATGAGACACTGACCGCTGCTGGGGAAATTTTACTACCAGCTAGTTACCTATGGTCTATAATCTCTGATAATTCCATTACAGGGAGAGGAAATTGGCATGGTCATTAAATCATGGCCTGCTTTGTCCAAGTTTGTTAGGCAAGAACTTAATGTCTAACTAACAGTCTGTCTAAGTTTCAGATTAAGAACAAAGCCATTACTTATCTCTGAGCCCTAGTCACATTCCTTTGCTTGCTTTCCGATTGATTTCCTTACCAACCTGTGACTTTGTACAAGATATGACAATTAACCCAACATTTCTACTGGTCTTTCAACTCTGTTTATTAAAGTCTTGGCCACACAAACATTAATCATGTTTATGTGGCAAAATGATCAAATTATCCATCTTTCCTTTGTGAATAGTTTATTGTTTGCATGTGAAATGTTACAATGTAACTGAATTTTACATGCTGAATTTGTGGTCTGTAACGTTACTGAATGTGTTTATTGTTTCTGATGTGATGAGTCCTTAGGGTTCCCTAAAATATGATTATGTCTTGGCAGAGTGTTGATTTCTTCGTGCAAAAGCAAATTTGAATATCTTTTATTTCTTGTATTTGCCTGATTGCTGGACTGGAGCGATAGCAAAGCGGTAGGGTGTTTGCCTTGCACGCGGCTGACCTGACCGACCCAGGTTCAATTCCTCCACCCTCTCGGAGAGCCTGGCAAACTACCGAGAGTATCTAGCCAGCACGGCAAAGCCTGGCAAGCTACCTGTGACATATTCGATATGCCAAACACAGTAACAACAAGTCTCACAAAGAAGACGTTACTGGTCCCGCTCGAGCAAATCGCTGAACAACGGGAGGACAGTGCTACAGTGCTCTGACTTTATGTCCAGTATTGTGTTAAATATGTCATGAGAATAGTCATCCTTATCTGTTTTTCCTGATCATTCAGGGCAAGTGTTCAGCTTTCACTGTTGAGAATAATGTGAACTCTGGGATTGTCAAATCTGGCTTTTATTACTTTGAGATTTTTCTTTGAACCCCATTTGTTGGTATTTTTTAAAATCAAAAAATGTTGTTGAGTTTTGTAAAATATTTTTTCTATATTACTGAGATGAATATGTGATCTATCCTTTGTTATGTTAATATGGCACATTGCATTTATTGATTTCTGTTTGTTGAGACTTTTTGTTTGTTTGCTTTGGGACTGCACCCCGTGATACCAAGGGTTATTCCTGGCTCTGCACTCAGGAATTACACCTGGCAAAACTCAGGGATATATGGGATGCCGGGGATCAAATCAAATCTGGGTTGGCCACATGCCAGGCAAACATCCTACCTGCTGCACTATCACTGCTCCCCCCGCCCCCTACCCGTTGATCCATTCTTTTATCCAAGAGATGGGCCTTTGTCAGGTGATGATTTCTCAGTCAGTCCCCATTCCACTGCAGTGATTTGGGCCCAGTGGCAGCCAGGCCTTCATAGCATAACTCAGCTGTCTGTGTCTCTCTAAGGTTAGTCGTGAAGCTGGGCAGTCACTTCTGACTGTAGTATTCTTATTTCTGCTCCCATACTTTCTTGTGTGTTCCTGATTACCTGTACCATCATTTCCTTTGAGCTCATTAAACTTCCTCGTCCTGGTGCCTCTCTGGTCATTCTCTGAGAGACCTGAGTTGGCTGGTACTGGTTTTCCATGTTATTCGCCTTCATTCGCTGAGCTTGCTGGACCTCTCCATGGCTTCCTCATTGTGTCTGCTGGGTTCTGAGGGTGAATCTTTGTAGTCTGCCCTGGGGGGAGCTCTCGCAGGGATTAGGCTGAGAGATCCCCCCACTTCCCCACTGTGCTCACCCAGAGATAGGAAGTGTCTGTGTGTGATGCGTGAAGTATGATGAGCAGAGCTACTTATGTGGCCTTGTGATTTGAGGTGTAGGCAATAGCAGGCAGAGTTATGGGGTGTGAATGTGACAGGTCTGAGAAGTGGGTGAGCAAGCAGAGGGTTTAGGGTATGGAGGGCGGCTGGCTGAAACAGCTCACTTCTGTTTTTCTGTGGTTAATACTTAGTCCATCTAGAATTTATTTTGGTTTAAGCTATGAAATAAGGTAGAAGTTAATGTCCATATACATACATATATACATATATTTAGTCAGTATATTACTTGTCTAAACAGCAATCTTCTCCCTAACTACAATTCCATTTCCCTACTTTTACTCTTCCTATTCTTTTTACTGCTCTCTGCATAAGCCGAACCATGACTCTTGAATTCCTTTAGCTTGATAATTGACATCATCATCTATAGGAGCCCATCAAATATGCTACTAATCTTTTTTTTTTTTTTCAGAAAACAGAATGGAAGAGAAAAATGAAAGAACTGCAAGAGGAGCACACAGCTCAAAAGAGAGAGGTAGTGTTCCCTAGGAGTCGAGATGGGGCTCTGTTTCTGAGGATTTCCTCTCATCCTTCAGCCTCCCCACCCCCCAGCATCTTTCATTTCTCCATGGACACCACCCCCCCCGCCACGCCTTGACCTAATTGGGAGATATTTTGTAGCTGATATTGTTCCTGCTTCTGGCTACCAGCAACCAGAAAGTTCAGCTCTTCTTCCTTGTTCTTCCTTGGTGGTGCTGGCCACCCCCAGCCAGAAAGGTCAGCAGCTTCCTTGGCCAGTATCAGAGTCTCCCAGGCCTTCACTTCTGAACCAGCTCATTTCCTTGAGGTTCCCTCTGTGGTGACCCTTCTGCCATCCAACATGGAAGTGTTTTAATCTCAGGTGAAATTCCTGGTGATTTTATGTTTGGGTTCTTATTCGAAACACTGCCCAGGTCTCTGTGGACCTCTGGGACAATTCACATGGGGTCTTAGAAAGGCCTTAGAAGTGGACAGTGGTAGGCAGCGAGCAGCAGGGCTCAGGACAGAGGAAATGGCTTCTCTAAAGCCCTCTGAGGAGGAAGCAAGTTGAGGAGGAAGCTGATTAGTCCAAGGCCTGGATTCTGCCTGCAGCCAGGGGCTCAGATCAGAGTATGGCACTTATTAGATATCCATACCCCAGAAGTCCCCACGGGATGATTTTTATCAGAAACTTTTAGTTGTGGGAAATGTGCTCAAATGCACTTATGGTGAAAGAGAAGGCATCCCGCCATGTTACTGAGAGAAGTCTCTCTTCCACACCGGCTTCATCCACCTTTCCCATCCACACCTGATGTGTGACTGCTTTAGTGCTTCACAGTATTTTCTTTTTCAGTATTTCTTTTAATTTTTGAATTTTATTTTCATAAGGTTATTCACATGAATTGATTACATTCACTGTTTCAACACCAACCCCACCACCATTCCACCTTCCCACTACCCTTATTTCAAATATTCCCACCACTGCTCAAGTCTGCCTGCCAGGGGCAGATGCAAAATAATTTATTTTCTATTCCTTGTTATGAATATCCTGAAATGTTGCGCAGCCGCAAAAGGGGTCACGCGCTCCTGGAATTCTAAAATTGTAAATAATTGGGGTCCAGAGACATCTTGCCGCGAGCTAATCCATTTCGAGATTCATTCCTGAGTCTCTGCTCTGCAGTATTTTCAGTTTCTTTATGCAGATTGAGAGAAGATGAGATTATGAGTGTTTTCACTTCTTTTCACCTAAACTCATTCATTACTTTTTGGCTGACTGTCTTTAAGGCATGGGGCTAGGAGTGGAGGTGGGCTTACGCCTTCCAGAAAGCCCCTTTCCCCTGGTCTATGGGGCTTGCATTCCATCCTTGCTCCATAAGCATCTCCAACCTGGACACACCCATCTTTGTAGAAATCTCCCTTCCCAGGGAGGCCAATCCCGCCTCCGGGAAAGCCTGGCCACGGTTTGCCTAAAGGCCGTACGTCCCACTGACACTGGCCACTCGAGGCCCCTGTCACTGACACTGACCACTCGAGGCCCTTGTGCAGGCATCACACTGACCTTCTGGCCCACCTGTGCCACCCAGCTGCAGGAGGAGAACGAGAGGCTCCAGGCCTCACTGTCTCAGGACCAGCGGAAAGCCACGGCGCAGGCGCAGCGCCAGATTGACACGCTGCGCAGTCGGCTGCAGGAGCAGGCCCGGCTCCTCGCTGCCCAGGAGCAGACGGTAGGTCTGCCCACTGCCCACGGGGGTGGGTTAAGGCCTGGTCCCCATGAGGTGCCTCTGGAATCATGGCGCTGGCCTCCTTAGCGGGGGCTCCTTGAGAAGAAGAGTCCTCAGGAGTGGGATGCACAAAGGTGGGGGGGGGCGCTCCTGCTTCCCGCCAGCTAAGGACAGGCCGGTGGGTCTCAGGAACCACAAGTGGGACCCCTGCTTCCTCAGGGGCAGCATCATTGCTGCATGGCCCACTTCCGGTCAGCAGAGCTGTCTTCTGGTCTTCATCTGACGGACAGCAGGCCGATGGAGTCAGGTGGCTCCCCCAAGGCCACGCAGAGTAGGACATGTGGCCTTGCCTGGAGGGATGGACACTCACCAGTTCTTACCTCAACATTTTCAGACACATAAGCACACGGGCGGAAAAGGCTTCTTCCCCAGGCACCCCTTTCCCTCAGCCCTCCCCTGTGATCCTCCATGAATTTTGCTCCTCCTGGACTCCGCCGCCTCTTGTGCAGACAAGGGTTTCCTTTGTCCTCACTGCCTCCTCCTGAAGCCTCGGGCCCTGGCCTCACCTCCACACAGCTTCCCTGGACCGAGCTGCCCCATCTCTCCCCAGCCTTCTCTTCCTGTTCCAGCAGCCCTTGCTGTTGGGGATCTTCCATTCTCCCCGCCATGCTTTGCCCAGTTAGTTGGCATTTTGGACCCACTCACCTCTGGCTGGAGCCTCACTGCTCTGACCACTCCAGGGACCATCTGCAGGTTTCCTCACAACGGTACCCAGACCTGCTTCAAATTGCTTCATCCAGGAACCCCTTGGCTAAACACAGCGAATTAAGATAATAAGGGTTTATTTTTATTGTCACATCAATCACATCAAGAGGTAACAGATGTTGTCCCATAAATGAGTGCAGTCACTCTATTTGTCTCTCTCCTGATTCTTTTATCTCAGCATGACACCCTCTACATCCTTACATTTATAAGAATGTCAGTAGCTCTTTTTTTTTTTTTTTTGCTTTTTGGGTCACACTGGGCAATGCACAGGGGTTACTCGTAGCTCTGCACTCAGGAATTACTTCTGGAAGTGCTCCAGGGACCACATGGGATGCTGGGAATTGAACCTGGGTTGGCCACATGCAAGGCAAATGCCCTACCTGCTGTGCTATTGCTCCAGCCTCTGTCAGTAACTCTTGATGTCTTATGTGTCCTGTCCTGAATTCTTTGCCCAAACCTGAGTGATCAGTTCTGGCTGTGCTGTGGGTCACGTGGGCTTAGGGGACCACCCTCCTCCAACTGTGTGGGGGAAGAAGAGGTTTGTCCTGGGAAGGGGAACGAGCGGGTATCCTCTAATGTCCACCCTAGGAGGGGCGCCCACCTGCTCTGACCTTTTCCCATCTGTTGTGCCCAAGTCTTGACCACTCTGCTTCTGGGGGGCTCCATTCTGGAGGGGGACACTCTTTGCCCCTCAACTAGACTCTGCCATTCAACCTCAGCTGTTGGGGTCTTAGAGGATGTTCCTTCCCCAGCGGGCAGTGGGGAAATGGTGACTGTTCCCTCTTTCTAGTGCTTGGCAGACCCCTGCCCGGCACAGAATTTCTTTGCTTGATCTGCTCCCTCTGTCTTTGCAGATCCAGACTCTCACCGTCAGGAAGGTGGAGGGTAAGTCTTCCCCAAGGTGCTGTGGAACAGTCCTGGCCATGGGCTCATCTTTCTCTGGTCCTCCCCACCCCAGGACGGGAGGGGTGCACCCACCCACGTGGGATCAGGCTCTTTGCAACAGATGGCCCCAGCCTGGTGTTGACCCCAAAGGCCTTTTCTGCAGTTGCCAGGCACTTGCTAGCCTGCCCTGCCTTTTGGGAGGCCAAGATGGGAGGGTGGTGAGGATATGGGTGGGGATGGCTAGATGGGCTCACGGACTCACCAGGCCTGTGGGATGGGCTTCCCAGGGGCCACTAATCGAACCTTGGTCTCAGTGTGTGGCTTGTATCAGTGCATGTTGGGGGACCAGTGCCCTTGTCAACACGTATTGGGGTACAGGATCTGGTGAGAAAGTCATAGTAGCCTACAGGGCTGAGATCAGCACCTCTGCCTCCTGGTCCTTCCTGCTCTGCTGTCACCTGGTCTCTTCTGTGGGATGCCCCTTTCACCCTTTCTTATAAACCCACGCGTCTTCCCGTCCTTTCTCGTGAGATTTAAGTTTTCTTTCCTTGTCTGGTGAGCAGCCTGGCTGGCTTTGTCCCTGTGACGGCAGCTTTCTGGAGTCGGGGGGTCACTCCTAAGAGCGGGGTGCCATGCACTGCCGGTCAGTGCCGTCGTTACTGGACCTCCCTGAGGCCTGGGCGAGTGTCCCCTTTCCTAAATGGGAGCCTGAAGCTTCCAGAGGTCCCAGGGCTGATGTGTGTGCTTGGCCACTGGGGACAGAGCAGGGGGAGAGGCTCCTCTCCACTCAGAAGCCCATGATTGTGAGCCCCCAAGGGGTTTGCTCACACAGTGCCACTGACTTAGGAGATGGGCTGGGGTTGGGCGTGTGGGATCCTCTGACTGGTCTTCATCTCCCAGGGAGCCACGAAGGCCCGAAGGCTGCGGACACGGAGGAGGAGTCTTCTGAGGAAGGTGGGACCTTGTTTCACCCCAAGCTGTGGGTCAGATGGGCTGACCCATTTTCATGGTGTGGTTTGCTCCTGCTGAACTGTGGGTGGACAGCCTGAGTGTAGGAGCCAGGGGACTGAAATACATAGTTCTTTTTTTAATTAATTTTTTTATTGAATCACCACGAGATACACAGTTACAAAGTTGTTCATGATTGGGTTTTAGTCATACAACACCCATCCCTTCACCAGTGTACATTTCCCACCACCAATGTCCCTAGTTTCCCCTCCGCCCCTCTCCCCCAAGTCTGTTTCTATGGCAGCACTTTTTCCTCTCTTTCTCTCTCTCTCTCTCTCTCCTTTTGGTCATTTTAGTTTGCAATACAGTTACTGTGTCAAGGTTATCATATTTCTCCCTTTACTTACTTTCAGCACTCAGTCCTTATCCAGAGTGATCATTTTCAATCTCTTCATCATAGTGGTCCCTTCTCTATCCTAGCTGCCACCCCCTAACCCCCACCACCACTTGTGGCAAGCTTCCAACCATGAACCATTCCTCCTGGCCCTTGTTTCTACATTCCTTGGTATTAGTTTCCTACTATGATTTTTTTTAACATATCCCACAAATGAATGCAGTTGTTCCATGTCCCTCTCCTTCTGACTCATTTAACTTACCATAATACTCTCCATGTCCATCCATTTATACAAATACATGTTTCTTGAGCACCTGGTAGATACCAAGCATGTTACACACAGTTACTAGCATCCTTCTACTTGTTCTCATGGCAAACGTAGGTTCAGAGAAGGTAGGTAACTTGCCTAGAGTCACAGAGCCAGCCAGTGCTGCTGGAGTCAGGGTTTGGAATGGGGCCTGAGAGGCTGATGGATCTTGTACCTTCCCAGCCCTCTCACACCCACTCATCTGGAGGCATGCAGGTGAGGATGGGCTGAATTGGCTTAAAGTGACTTTGCCTCCCTGTTTTAGTTTGTGTTTTGTTTTGGCCGTGCTCAGCCATGCTCAGGGATTACTCTGGCAGTGCTTGGGGAACTATATGCAGCGCTGAACTCTTGGTTAAGTTTGAGAACCACTGGGAGAGTGACTGGAATGAGAATTCTGCAAGATTCTCAAATAAGGTTCTCCATGGAGAATCTCCAGGAACCATGCCAGCTCCCCACAGGGTTGGAGCACAGCACGCAGGGCTAGGACCTGGATTAATCATGGTCAAAGCGCCTGCCTTGTGGGCACAAGGCTGTAGTTTGATCTCCAGCACTGTCGCTTATGCCAGGTGCAATCGCTGTGGCACTGATTTTTTGTAATTCCCACAAAGGGTATGTGCTCGGTGCATGGGAACCAAGTATGTGCAACTTCCGGTCACCACCACAATGACAGAAAAGGAAGGGAAGGGAAAGGAAAGATAAAGAAATACAGGGGTGCAGAGTGTACAGCACAATACCTAGATGACACGGCTCTTGGGCGTATTTGAAAGTTAAGTGGTAGCTATCGGGGACTCTCATCACAAGGGAAACATCTGTGAGATGG
The DNA here is from genome assembly GCF_029834395.1 of Sorex fumeus. Classification (NCBI taxonomy): domain Eukaryota; kingdom Metazoa; phylum Chordata; class Mammalia; order Eulipotyphla; family Soricidae; genus Sorex; species Sorex fumeus. Next base: position 67,899,494 of record NW_026606101.1, on the reverse strand, counting down.
TGGATCTCTAAACACACCGCCGCAGTTATTTTGGAACATTTGTTAGTCAGGTCATTGCACTAAACTCTTTCTACTTTCTCAGTGTCATGCGTCAGGCGTACCTCAGTAAAGCCAGGAGCCACGAGATCAAGTAACTGCTTTTAGGGGGAAGCACAGCTTCAACGCCTTCTGCTCATCTGAGCAGAACAAAGCCCAGGCCATGGGCCATGGAGGTCTATACTGGCTGGTGTGTGTGTGTGTGTGTGTGTGTGTGTGTGGTGTGTTTGGGGTCTGATGAAGTGATGTTCAGGAACAGAAACAGCTGTTTCTGTTCTGAGCTGGCCAGGAGCAAATCTGAGCTGGCCAGGAGCAGAGCAGATTGACGGCTGGAGAGGTATGGTGCTTAGGCTGACGCTGGGGGTGTCCTGTGCTGCAGAGCTGGACTCCCGAGGTGGACAGCAGAAGGTGCTGGCAGCTCTGAGGCAAGATCCCACGTTACTGAAGCAGTTCAGGCCAATCCTGGAGGAGACGCTGGAAGAGAAGCTGGAGAGCATGGGGGTCCAGAGAGTAAGTCGGAACTCCCCACTGCCTAGCCTGGGGTCCTCCTGCCATGCCTCATCCTCCAGGGCCAGCACTACTGGGGAGGAAGCGGATCTGAAGTGTTAGATGACGTCCCCTGACTTATTCCTATTGGGTTGCCTTTGATGTCTGGATCCCACATCCCAGCAGGGTCAGCTCCTCCTGTGACTTCTTCAGAGATGCTAACCCGCCCCCTGACCTCTCTGCTCATTGGTTGCTTTTCTGGATCTCTAAACTTCCCGGCGACTGGAGCGATAGTACAGCGGGTAGGGCTTTTGCCTTGCACATGGCCAATCTGGGTTCAAGTCCTCCGTCCCTCTCCAAGAACCCAGTAGACTACCGAGAGTATCCCACCTGCCCAGCAGAGCCTGGCAAGCTGCTCGTATTTGATATGCCCAAAACAGTAACAACAAGTCTCACAATGGAGACGTTACTGGTGCCCGCTGGAGCAAATCAATGAACAATGGAAGGACAGTGACTGTGACAGTGACAAACTTCTCAGGCAAAGAGAATGTCCTTCACCCGGGCATGCATGGCCACACCCACTCAAGTGCCCAGGCATGCGCAAGGCAGGCCCCAAGTGAAGTTGGCTCTTACAGGGGCACTTGGAATTGGAATACAATGAGCCCTTGTGGGTGTGTCGACAGCACCTGCTGGGTCCCCTGATTCACCAACCACATCTAGTACTACATAAAAACACGGCTGCTTATCCAGTAGCTGGGTGGGTCATTCTTGAAAATGCCCGTTCTGTAGAGCAAGATTGGAAGAACAAAGATGTGATGAGTCCGGAAGAGGGTGTGCCCCAACCTTTGTTCCACTGTTGCTGCTTCTCACCTTGGTTCTGGGTTTAGGTTTGATTTAAACGTTTCCTTCTAACCTCCAGGGAAATCTTCATCCTGGATTCAGATGCCTTCCAAAGCCCTCCCCAGCTCCGGGTGGGTGGCAGACACCTAAGAGGGAGTTGGAAATGTCCTAACATTGGCAGCTCTGAAAAATGGGTCTGGCCTCTGGTAGAGATTGAGGTGCCCAAAGAAGCAGCCGGTGTGTCCCTAGGAGGTGGCTGGGTAGCAGCAAGCCTGTTCCCATTAAGTCCCAGGGGCAGTGCCGTTCCTGGAATTGTATGTGGCCCTTTGTCCCGTTCTGCTCTGAGATCATGCTGGAGGTCCCCAGCCCCCAACATCACGTTCTTAGCAGCCCGTGAGGCACTGCACTGACGCCCATCTCAGCCTCCCATAAGACCTGCTGCTGTCACGTGTCCCCCCAATCAGGTCTGAGAGGCCTAGAGAAAGGGGATCCCTGGGAGCCCACCTCTCCAGAGTGGACCTGGTCTCTCCTAGGCCGCAAAGGGCATCTCCCTTCAAACTCTCCGACACCTGGAGTCCATCCTGCGAGCCCAGCGGGAGCACAAGGCCCGGAGGTTTTCTGAATTTCTGAGTCTGAGGGAAAAGCTCATCAAGGAAGCCAACAGCAGAGTGAAGGGGAGACAGAGGGACGGGGGCTCCCTGCCAGAGGGCGCGCTTGCAGGTAAGCCGAGGACGCCCCTGCCTGTTCAGAGAGCAGCTGGCAGCTCCTGCATTTGCCCGGTTCTGCCTGCCCCGCCCCCGGCTGTGCTTGGCTCTGGCAGCAAGCAGCCCCTCCTGTCTAGGGTCTGTAACCCCGGACCTGTCAGCACTGGGAGGCAGGCCCGGGCCTGGAGCACTGAGGCTGCCGGCAGAGGCAGACCAGAGAGGTTGGAAGAGGCGCGGTGCAGAAGTGGGTGGATGAGGGGGGTTTGGCTGCCTGTGGATAAGTCTTCAGTGGCCCTCTGGGCTCTGTGGGAATGGGGCCATATGAATTTGGGCCTGTCCATCTCCGTGCTCAAGGGTTAAGGAAGAAGGGGAAACCTGACCTCTGGGATAGGAGAAAAGAGATTCCCTCCACCGTTCTAGAGATTCTCAGGTCCATTTGGCAAGGATCGTTGGAAGTTCTGGGGAGGGGGGCTCCAGTGGGCGTGGGGTCACCTCCGCAGGGTGAGGTCTCGGCTCCCGCAGGGTGTCTTCAGTCACAGACATGTGGGGACATGGGGAGGCCCACCCTATGATCTCCAGCAGACAGACCAACCTCAGCGCTTTGAGTCAAGGAATTTTCCAGAGCATGGTCCCCAGGCCTCTGGAGATATGTAAGATGAGTTTGGTTGGTGTTTGAGCTCATAACTTTAAAATTTAATCCTTGGGGCTGGAATGATAGCACAGCGGGTAGGGCGTTTGCCTTGCATGCAGTTGACCTGGGTTCGATTCCCAGCATCTGATATGATCCCCTGAGCACCACCAGGAGTAATTCCTGAGTGTATAGCCAGGAGTAACCCCTGTGCATCGTGGGGTGTGACCCAAAAGGCAAAAATAAATAAATAAAATAAAAATAAAATAAAATTTAATCCTTATTTTTTCTCATGGGCCTGAGAAAATATTAGGAAATAGAATTCAATGGGATGGAACTTTGGAGGTGGGTAGGTGAGGCCCAGACTCAGTGTGACTTGTACTCCTGAAACAGAAGCCTGCGTTCTCACTGGGCACCGTCTGGACTCTCAGGACGTTATAGAGGGTCACAGGGAGAAGTTGTGTCAGTGGGGTGAGGTGGAAGGGGAAGGACATGAGACCAGGGAGCAAAGGGTAGGATGGCAGAGGCCACAGGAGGGAAGCAGCAGTAAAGATGAAGAAGACTGCCCCAGGTCAATGGTAAGTCAGTACCATTCTAACAAAGATAATAAGAGAAAAGAAAGTATTTGGAAAGCAATTCTGTGAGCTCATGGGCATGGTTCACTGGACAGGTACGAAGTAGGTAGTTTATGTTTTAATCTGGTGACTTTGACCTAAGGTGTTAACTAAGGAAATGGGCAGTTGGCATGGGAATGTGGTCAGAATGGCGTCAATAGTTAGGGAACTCTGTCGTGTGTGTGTGTGTGTGTGTGTGTGTGTGTGTGTGTGTGTGTGTGTGTTGGAAGCTGCCAGGGAGGTCAGCAGAGAGACCTCAGGTTTTACACCCCTCCCCCTTCCTCCACTCCCCCCTTCCCACCTCTCCCGTCCCTGCTCTGATGCTGGAAGGTTCCATGATTCATTCATCCACAGATATTTTCTGAGCTGGCTCTGGACCAACTACTCAGATAGGCTGGTGTCTCCACAGCCCAGTCTATCACTGTCACTGTCACTGTCCTGTTGTTCATCAATTTGCGAGAGCGGGCACCAGTAACGTCTCCATTGTGGGACTTGTTGTTACTATTTTTGGCATATCAAATACGTCACAGGGAGCTTGTCAGGCTCTGCCATGCGGGTGGGATATTCTCATTAGCTTGCTGGGCTCTCAGAGAGGGACGGAGGACTTGAACCTGGGTTGCCGTGTGCAAGGCAAATGCCCTACCTGCTGTGCTATCGCTCCAGTCCAGCCTGGGGGCTGAAAGCGAGGCGTGAGCTTATCCCTGCCTCTCTCCCCATCCGGTCTCGGGTCCTGCTTTCTCAGGCTGCACCTGTGCTTTGGCAGCACCCCGACAGCCCCCTTTTCAGCTCTGTGCCCGCACTTCTCTGCCCTGTCCCGTGGTTGCTTGCCTCTCATTTGGGGACAAAACCGTGGCTGTAGGATGTCAGGTTACTCAGATCTGAGGAGATGTGGGTTTGCATCTGCCTCTGATGTGGAATCATGGGTTGTGAAGGTCTCCAAATCTCTTTGACAGAGGGAGAGCGACACTTTTAGTGGGATCTGCCGGGGCGTGTGGATGCCGGCTGCAGTGAGACTGGTTGCCGGGCAGTTACCCAGTGTGTTGGGAATATCACCAGCAAGTTCTCCTGTGGCCCACCCTTCCTCTATCCCCCCCACTCGTGTAGAAGGTCCATTTCAGAGTACATGCAAGAACAACCTACTTTGCAAATGTTCTTGATTGTGACACTGTGGTTCAGCCGCCACAGCGCTGTGGAATTGTGTTTAGATTCAGAGTCATGTCTGATGCCCTCAAACAGGTTCACTCCTGTTTCTCCTGGGGCCGAGTGGGTCCTCCTGTGGTGCTGTTGCTCTGTGGCCCAAGTGGTCCTGCGGTGCCCTCTGGTGGCAGAACAACCTTCCTGCCTGTGTGTGGCTGCAGAGCTGGAGAGGGGATGATAATGGGGAGGTCAGATGAGGTGACCTGGAGAGGGGTGACCCTGGGGTTAGAGGAGGGGTCCCGGGGCGGGGGTGGTCCCGGGGCTGGGGGGATCCCGGAGGGGCTGGTCCTGATGCCTAGGAGAGGACAGGGGTTCGGGCCTCTGAGACCACAGGGGGTCCCAAGCACCGGGGCCTCCCCATCGCCTCGGCTCCGGTGGGGGCCTCGGGGTGAGCTCAGAACCCTGGTCCCGTCTGTGTTTCCAGTCAGAAGCCCCAAGAGAGAGGCCCAGCCCAAGGCCAGGACACTGCACGTGGCGCCGCTGTCCCACCCGGCGGAGCCCCCCGGGACAACTCTTCTGCGACGTGGCAGCCATGGCCCTGGCCTGACCCCCACGTCACCCCCTTCTACACGACCCAGAGCGCGGGGGCCCTCCAGCCCCCCAGCTTCCCCAGGGCCTGGGCTGAGGTGAGTTCTGGTCTCCCGGTGGCAGCAGTGTCGAGGGGCTGGGGAGAGGGTGGGCGGGCTGGGCCCCTCTCCTCACAGCCGCTCTGCTCCCCATGGCCTGGTCACTCGGGGCCAGAGGGTGCTGGTGGCTGTGGGGACACTTGCCAACTTCCCCAGCCTGGCATTTCATGCTTGCTCTGATCCCAAACTCCATCGCTTCTCCTGGGGGACAGCACACCCCCGTTCAGTTCTGAAGATGACTCGGAGAGAGGGCGGGGGGCCCCTCCACAACCCCCACGAGGCCCTTCCAGGATGGGGCTCCGGCAGGAGGATGACTGGGACTGGTCTGACAGCGACACCTCGGAGGGCCCGGCCCTAGGCTCAGGTGAGTGACCCGAACTCTGGGGGTGAATGACCCAGGCTCTGATGGGCTCCCTCAGGGGAGTGACCCAGACTCTGGGGGTGAATGACCCAGGCTCTGATGGGCTCCCTTAAGGGAGTGAACTGGGCTTTGAGGGGCTTATTCGGGCTTTGGGAGGCTTCCTCAGGTAAGTGATGGGGCTGAGGGCAGTTTCCTCAGGGGCGTGACCTGGGCTGTGGTGGGCTTCCTCAGGTAGTGACCTAGGCCCTGGGAGGGGGCTTCTTTAGGTGGGTGACAGGCTGGTGGATGGGGGGGCTTTCTCAAATGAGTAATGGGGCCACACCCAGTGCTCACAGGGCTTTCCTGCTTCTGTGTTCTGGGGTCACTCCTGGCTGTGCTTGGAGAATCATATATGGTGCTGGGGATCAAACCTGGGTCAGCTGTGTGTAGGCAATAGCTGTTGTGTGATCTGTGTACAGGTCACCTTGCCTCTGTCCTACCTCTCTGGTCCTGTTTTATTTTTCCTTTTTATAGACCCTATGGGTGAGATTGTATAGTCTCTCTTTATCTCTCTCTGTCTCTCTGTCTCTCTCTCTTTCTCCTCTTTTGGGCCACACCTGGATGTGCTCAGGGTTTATTCCTGGCTCAGCCCTCAGGGGTCACTCCTGGTAGTGCTTGGGGGACCATATGGAATGCCAGGGATGGAACCCTGGTAGGCTGCATACAAGGTAAATGCTCTACCTGCTCTACTATCATTCTGTTCCCATCATCCTGTCTTTATGCTGAATTATTTCACTTAGCATGACCCCTTCCAGTTCTATCCATGTTCTAGCTGAAAGCAAGATTTTATCATTTCTTAAATTGAGTAGTACACACACATACACACACACACACACACCACACACATATCTCCATCTTCTTTATTCACCACTGCTGTAGGATGCTTGGTTGTTTACAGATCTTGGCTATTATAGATAGTGCCATGATGACCTTAGGTATCCATGTATCTTTTTCAACTAGTATTTTTGTGTTCTTGCAAGAGGTACCTACAAGTGGAGTTGTTGGATCATATGGAAATTCTATTTTCATTTTTTGAGAGATCTCCATTAAGTTTTCCATAGTGGCTGAACTAAGTGATGGTCCTGCCCACAGTGGATGTTTCCTTTTTCTTCACATGCCCTGAGTTGGCTGTTTCTGGCCTCTGGCCCGGCCGTTTTCACTGTGTCAGGTGTTGTCTCATCCTCGTTTTGATTTGCACATGTCCTAGGCCTGCTCTGGTTCCCTCGCTCCTCATCTTTGTGGTGGTCTTTCCTGCTTCCCCAGACCCTCCTTCATACACTGTCTACCTCACAGGAGCCTGGATACCCCCATAGGCCCTCACACCTGTTCTCTGGGCTTTTGTCACCCACACAGACTCTTTGTTCCAGGAACCCTGGTGCAGTCGATGGTGAGAAACCTTGAGAAGCAGCTGGAAGGTTCGGTGAAGAAGCCTGCTGGAGGGGTTAATCTGTTCTTGATGCCCAGAGCGGGACCCCAGAAAGCTGCTGCTCCAGGAAGAAAGACTCAGGTAAGGTGCAGGATGCGTGGGGGTGGGGAGGCTGCCTCTCCCCACAGAGGTAGTCCAGAGTTGTGGGGTGCTGGAGGGCTGGGGGCTACAGAGGGACCATTGAGGGTCAGCCTTGGCCTTAGAGGACTTTTCCAGTGACCTCCCACGTCCTCTGCTCCTGTGTGGCTGGAAAGCCCCTTTTGGACGCTGGTTGTTTGTGTCATGAGGATGTTGGACAGCTTTTGTTCACTGTATCTGCACCCCCTCAGTGGGCTGCTTTGCTCTGCTACCTCCTGGCCATTGTCCCGCCTCTGGTAGAGCCCGGGGCTGATGTGTAATAAATTATCTCCTTATCTCAGAGTGGACCACATTCTTTCAGTCTCCCAAGACCCCCGCAGCATGCAGAGCAGACATCTCCCCAAGGATGGGCTCTTGGGGTCACATCACACACCCTTAGGCTCCATCATACACAGCATCCCATGAACTGCTCAGAGGCCTTTGTTGGAAATGATCTAGGTCTTCCTCTCTGCTATCCATGACTCAGACGCTCTGCCTCAGGGCATCAGACTTAGAGCCCAGAGGCCCTCCTCATGCCCCCCTCCCTGAATCCTGGTCAGGAAACAGCGCCTCTAGCCCCTTCTCATTCTTTTCTCACCCTTTCCATCAAAAAGGTGCATTCTGGGATGGCCTGTACTTTTATACACTTTGATTTTTTTTCTTTGGTGGGGTAGGGCTGTGTGTTGTTTTTTAGGCATATCCAGCAGTGCTCAGGGCTTACTCCTGGCCCTGTGCTCAGGAATCTCTTCTGGCGGGCTGTGGGGACCATATGGGGTGCTGAGAATTGAACCCAGGTTGGCTATGAGAAGGCAAGCATCCTACTCTCTGTACTATCACTGCAACCCCCATATTTTGGTGCTTGATAACTTTCTCTGTCATCTTTCTTTTGTTGTATAAGTACTTGGCTTATCACACAACTCGTGTGTTTGTAATGAGTCCAAATAATATTTCAAAAGTCACTGTCACTATCCTCCCATTGTCCATCGATTTGCTCAAGCGGGCCCAGTAACATTGTGAGACTTGTTACTACATTTGGCATATCGAATACATCACGGGTAGCTTGCCAGGCTCTGCTGTGTGGGCGAGATACTCTCGGTAGCTTGCCGGGCTCTCCAAGAAGGGCGGAAGAATGGAAGGCAGAGGAATCAAACTTGAGTCGGCCCAGTTGGCCGCGTGCAAGGCAAACCCCTACCTGTGGTGCTATTGCTCCAGCCCTTTTTAAAAGTATCTCTCCCTTTTCTCATACTGCAAATGGGCATGAACAGCGCTGCCGCTGGGCGACCTCTGATTGGCTTTCTCCTGCACGAGAGAACACAATTAAATTGGTGTGTTTATATCAAAGCCTAGGTGGCCTGGGCCTCGAGCCAGTGGGGCAGGAGACCTCTGAGGGACAGGGGGCAGATGGGGTCAGACATTGTCTGGGTTCTAGGTTGATGGAACCTTTCCAGTCCAGATGATTCCAGAGACTCTAGAAATTTCCAGGTGCTGGCCGTAGTGTTTCAACCTGAGAGGCAGTTGGGCTGTCAGGAGTGTGGAGAGGAGAAGCTCTGGGCTTCCTGCTCCATCCGGCCAGGGCAGGACACACACATCGAAGTGACACAGGAGCAACCCGGTCTGTGTGAGCGCCTGCCTGGCCTTGGCCGGTGGCATTGCTGGGGTGTTTTAAATCACCAACCCTAGATCTCCGCCATGGTCTGGTGCACTGGGTCCCCCTGCTGCTTTCTCCAAGCTGTGTTTTGTCCCTATGTCTACCCTGCGTCAGCTGTGTTTTCTTCTCTTTCCTTCCCTGCAGCTGTCTGATGAGGAGAGTGACTTGGAGATCTCGTCCTTGGAAGAGCTCCTGCAGGACCAGAGGGAGAAACCGAAACCCTTGGCCCGCTCCCAGTTTCCGGGGAAGTTTGGTGCCAGTGCTTGGAGCACCAGCTGACCCCGGGTCCTGGAGCCTCGTGGCCGGCTGGGACCCACCTGCTCAGGACTCCACCCAGCTGTCGAAGATGCTGGGCTTCCTGTCTCAGGAGCCGAGAGAAGAGAGAAGTGAAGTGAAGGACAGAGAGGATTTCTCCTGTGCCGGCTGTGAGGGGTGGCGCGGATGTAATGGCTTAGAAAGGGTAGGAACAGGACTTCCACGCAATTGTCTTCCTCTACCTCCACAGTCACAGCAAACCGGCCATTGCCACTTGTCTCTCTTCTTATTTAGTACCCTGTGGTATTCCAGCGATGCCTTCTTTGGGGTCTTTGGGGACATATGCCTTACCACTCAACGGTTATCCACAGTTGTTTACTGAGCATTGCCATGAGCCAGGCAGAGGTGGGCAGGCAGGGCCAGATGTCTGTGCACGACCGTGGGGGGCTGGAAGGGGTCGCCCAGTATGCCTTGAGGGGAGCGAGGCATCCTAGAGTTGTGATGTCCGGCAGGCCCTGCACAAGAAGGGGAAGGAAGCACTTGGCTGTGGCTTCGGGTCTCCATGGGACAGTGATCGTTATTTTAGATATTATTTTCCAAATTAGGTTATATATAAACTCTGTGATTTAAAAAAATCTGAAAGGCATTAGTTTTACTATATGTGAACATTTAAATATAGTAGAATGGTTATGACTCTGGTGTTCAGTGTTTGGTCTTTGGAGACTGGTGTGTGTGTGAGTGCATGTGTGCCTGAGTGTATGTATGCACGGGTGTGCACATATGTGCATGTGCATGTGTGTGGGGAATGTGTGTGTGTGTGTGTGTGTGTGTGGAGTATATGTGAATTTGGAGTTTGTGTGTGTGGAGTGTATGTGGAATGTGTGTGTATATGGAGTGTGTGTGTAATGTGTGTGTGGGAGTGTATGTGAGTTTGGAGTTTGTGTAGTGTGTGTGGGGTGTGTGTGTTTGTGTCTGTGTGTAATGTATGTGTGTGTCTGTGTGTAATGTATGTGTGTGGGAGTATATGTGAGTTTGGAGTTTGTGGAGTGTGCACGGAGTGTGTTTGTGTGCGTGGAGTGTATGTGTGTGGGAGTGTATGTGAGTTTGGAGTTTGTGTGTGGGGTGTTTGTGTGTGTATGTGTGTGTGTGTGTGTGTGAGAGAGAGAGACGTGTCAGAACTGAACCTCAATTGTATTAGTCAGATCCTTTATTTATTATTTATTTATTTTTAATGAGATACTTTTTATGACATCTTATTATCTCATTCCTACTTTGGACAAACTTGCAGGCTATCGAATGTAGCCTGCCCACAGGGCAGAGTCTGGCAAACTCCCCGTGGCGTACCCAATATGCCAAATACCAGTAACAATGATGGGTCTCATTCTCCTAAAGAGCCTTGAATATAATCTCAGGGCTAGGATGAAAGAGACGTTACTGGGGCCTGCTCGAGGCAATCGACGATTAACAGGATGATGAATGATGAATGAATGAATGAAATGAGATACAGTTACAGACTTACAATCTTTCATGATTACGTTTCAGTCATACAACGCTCAAGTACCCATCCCCCACAAGTGCCCATTCTCCACCACCAATGTTCCCAGTATCCCTCCCACCACATCCACCACATCTCTCCCCTCCCCACCCCTGTGGCAGGCACATTCCCTTTTACTCTCTCTCTCTCTCTCTCTTTGGGTGTTATGGTTTGCAATACAGGTATTAAGTGACTATCACATTTGGTCTATAGTCTACTTTCAGCATGCATCTCCTATCCTGAGTGAGCCCTCCAAGCATCCTTTGCTTGGCGGTCCCTTCTCTCTCTCAGCTGTCAGGTTTTTTTTGACCTTTGGGTGGTCCTGACACTGGGTGAGGACCTGAGATTCTGGTAGGAGAGCTGGGGAACGCAAGAGGAAAGGCACTGCAGAATGCCCAGAAGGTTTGGGGGTGAGGAGGGCTGGGGAGGGGGGCATCAGCAAAAAGCCAGAGCATAGCTCAAAAAGGCTTTAGATGGGAATTGGGGTGTGTGGTGTTCATTCCTGTATAAGCCACAACTTGGGCAATAGAGAATGTATATGATGGGTGGGCTCAGTGACTGGGAAAGGAGAACTGTGATGGGGGGGTGCAGAGGGGGATGGGTGTTCACCTCCAACTCAGAAATCTCTCAGTGAGTCATACTTTCCTGTTCCCTGGGGTGAGCAGGAAGGGTCTGAGAGATGCTGGGGTGCCCAGACATGCCTGGTTTTGGTATCATACGTCCCCGGTTGTCTCATGGAAGGAGGGTGGAGAAGTGGGCACCAGGAGGTGGTGGGTAAGATACCTTGCAGGTTTCTCCAAGGGCAGAGAGTGCCAAAGGGATCAGAGTAGCCCATAAAGTGAAAGAAAGGAGTTGCAGATGTCATTCGAGATGTGGTGACTACCAGAGCGGGGCGTGCACACTGCTTACCTTTGTAGAGTTGGTTTTACAGGACTTCTCCCCAAACTGTCCCTGCTTGGGGCTTTCTCTGCAAATAAGAATCTGTGGCTAGGGCATTGTCATAAGGGGAAGAGATCTTGAAGTTTGGAGATCTTGTATTCTTTTTCCCTCCTCCACCACTGTACATTTCCTACCACCAATGTCCCCAGTTACCCTCCCTTCCCTCTTGTCACCCTCCCCCCAGACTGTCTCTGTGGCAGGCACTTTCCTTCTCTCTTTCTCTGTCTCTATCTCTCTGTCTCTGTCTCTCTGTCTCCATCTCTCTGTCTCCGTCTCTTCTCTCTCTCTCTCTCTCTCTCTCTCTCTCTCTCTCTCCCTCTTTCCTTTTGGGCATTATGGTTTGCGATACAGATACTGAGCGATAACCATGTTTGTTCCTTTCCCTATTTCCTTATCGTGTTCTTAACACAGCCTCTGTTTCTCCCAAAGCCCCTCCTTTTCTGAGTGAGTTCACTCTTCTCTGGGTGGTGCCTCAGTTTCTCCATCTCTAAATGAGGTGTGGCTTTCCTGCCCGTGGGCTACTTTAGGATCGGTGATAAGGCAGCTTCTCTAGTATCCCCCAAGAAACTCATTCCCAGGATCCCCCTCCTGCCTCCTGCTTCACTTTCTCCCACCACCCTCCTTTCCCCTGACAGCGAGAGCAGTCCTGGCTCAGCTGCCCACCCCACACTCCAGCTTGTTCCCAGCTCCAGGCTGGACTCGGAAACTGTTGAAAGGGTCAGTCTACACTCAGGGCAGCCCGAAAACCTGGGTAGCCCTCCTCCAAGGTGGGTGGCTGTCGGGGATTATTGCTGCCACCTCCCCTGCTCTGGGGAAATGATCTCCAACCTTCATCTGGGATACACGGATGGAGTGGCACTCACTTCCCATAGCAGTAAGAACTCGTCATTGAGCCTTTAGGGGTCTTTCTCCCTATTTTCCTCACTCTTGCTTCTGCATTATAGGAGCACCTCTAAAATGAATTAATCAAATCCTTGCCCCAGGCTCTGCTTTTCAGAGGGAACTTAAGTAAAATGCAGTAATCTCTCCTTATCCACAGAGGATTCTTCCAAGACCTCCCCGGGGGTTGCTAAAACCTCAGGACAGTACTGAACTTGAGAGAGGCTACATTTTCCCTGCTTATGTTTTTTTATGCTAAGTATTGATAAACGATCAATAAATTTATGCTAAGTTTATAAATGAGGCACAGTAGGAGATTAGCAATGACAAATAATGAAAAGAACAATCACAATATACTGTACTGCGGCTCCGTGAAAAGTTAACCAAACAAAAGTTACCCTCTCTTTCTTCATATCTTACTGGATGCAGTACTTTTCGATGCAGTTGACCTTGGGTAACTGAAACCGTGCAAAGTGAAACTGATTGAGTGGGTGGATGTGGATGTGTATACACCTCATTACCCCACTAAATTACCAATGACAATGACTGTTCTTGAATATTCATTAGGTCACATATTTTCAAATGTGCTTTTGTGTCTATTTTGGAAACTTGGAATGACATTTTACTTTTGCATTCCTATGTTGTGACTTTCCACTTTCAAATATATAAGATAGTTTTTTTGACAAGATTTATAAGAACATGGAAACATATTTATATTTTTCAGGGTCCTCCAGATAAAACAGAACCAATAGGATCTCTCTCTCTGTCTCTCTCTCTCTCTTCCCTCCCTTTTAATTTTTTTAATTTTAATTTTTTAAAATTTCTTATTTTATAAAGTAGTTGACAATGGGCTGGAGCGATAGCACAGCCAGTAGGACATTTGCCTTGCATGCAGCTGGTCTGGTCAACCTGAGTTCGATTCCTCCGCCCCTCTCAGAGAGCCCGGCAAGCTACCGAGAGGCTCTCGCCCACACGGCAAAGCTTGGCAAGCTCCCCGTGATGTATTCGATATGCCAAACACAGTAACAAGTCTCACAATGTTACTGGGCCAGGTCGAGGAAATCGGTGAACAATGGGAGGACAGTGACAGTGACAGTTCACAATATTCACAATGTATTTTGTATTGTTTGTTATGAAAAAGCTCTGAAAATGGTACAAAAAAGTATACTTAGAGGAAAGAGTGTGAAGATTGGTGTATTTTACCCAGGGACCATTAAGCCCTCCATAAGAAAACACTAACATGTTGTTAAAGGTTGACCCTTGTGTGCTTTTTATATATGTATCTGTAAAAAATGTATATTTTCCCTCTAAGATTAGTTGCCTCCTACTTTGAACACTGTCTATTTTGGTGCTTTAATCTCGGAGTATGGGTAGGGTGTGGTGTGTGGTGTGAAGTATCTTGCGGGCGTGAATGCAGCTGCACTGTCCAGGAATAGATTAACTCGTGAGTGATGCTCTGCCCTAGCCTGTGGAGAGTGGCTGTGAGCATGGCATTGGCTGGGTTCTGGAGGTTGTCGGCTGCTGGGGCTGGGTCCCTTGGGGCGGGGAGGGGGTCTCACTCGGCCTGCTCCGGGGCACCCCGAGTAAAACAGCCTGGACTGGTTATGGCGAGTATCATGTTATGTTCCCTTCTGGGAGAGAAGGACATGCAATCTGGATGGTTGCTGATGACAAAATTATCTGTTGCCAGCCAGAGGTGGTTTATGGGCATGACTGCTGAGTTGCTGGAGACAGGGGGGTACAGGCGGAGGATGTCCATTCCCCATCCCATTGGACCCAGAGTTCTCAGTCACAAAGTCCTGCATTCCTGGGTTTCTCCCTTTCTTTTTAGCTATAGATATTTTTATCAATGTATCTATATCATCATCTATATTTATTTATTACCTGTAAGTGTGTGTTACCTCTGTTTATTTATTATCCATTTTTCTACCTGCCTACCTACCTATCAATCTATCCATGAGTAGGTTTTGAGTTGTCTTTTTTTTTTTTTTTTTGCTTTTTGGGTCACACCTGGTGATGCACAGGGGTTACTCCTGGCTCTGCACTCAGGAGTTACTCCTGGGGTGCTCAGGGGACCATATGGGATGCTGGGAATCGAACCTGGGTTGGCAGTGTGCAAGGCAAACGCCCTACCTGCTGTGCTATCTCTCCAGCCCTTGAGTTGTCTTTTGACCTGGTCTCTGAAAGCTAGAGAACCAGTAATTCTTGGACCTTGGTGTTCTTCTTGGACCTGAAAGTAAAATAAAATCAGTCCTTTCTTTGTCTTTTGCTTCCATAAGTTGCTGTTAACAAATTGGAAGTTCCTTGCCCACCTGGTGAGGGAGGATCTTCTATTCTCAGTTTACAGATTCAAAGCCTATCTCTTCCAGAAATACCCTCACAGAAGCATGAAGAAATAATGTTTACTAGCCATCAGGGTACCTCCTAATGCAGTCAAGAAACACATAAAATTAACCCTCATAATATGGAACATAATAAATTATTTTGAAATTATGCAAACAATAAGATTGATAGGGGAAATTAGAAAATGCAGATAACCGAAAAGGAAAATAAATTTGAGTAACTCTCACAGTCAGAGTCAAATACTAGTACCATGTAGGTACACATGCTCTGATTAAAAAAATACATATGTCTCCTTCCTAGGTTTCAACTATATTTATTCTTCTTTAACTTGTTTTTCCATCTTGAAAGTAGATTATAAATGCCTTTATATCAACACATATATATCAACATAATTATTTCTAATAGCCGCATAGTGTTGCAAGGAAAAGATTACAAAAATTTATTTAACCAGGCATTTATGCTTCTGGCCTTTGATAAATCATGAAATGATAAACAAGTGTGTATATACATCTTTGTGCACTTAATTAAGGTTTCCTCAGCATAAATATTTAGAGGTGAGGTTGCTGGGCCAATGCAATGATAAAAGCAAGCACTAACTGAGCATGAGAAACGGGGTTCAGTTTCCTGAAGGATAGCTTCTGATTTCACTCTACAGCAAACCGATTCCTAGCAGGGTCCTAGTCTCGCTGTTACTTTTGGATCATGACAGCATTTGTCTATGATCAAACTCTTAACCTATCGTTAAGAATCGTGGCACCTTGGCCTGGCCCATCTCGATGCCAGGGTAGCACATAACTTACTGGCTTGCCCTGGTTCCATCCAGTCCCTCGTTGGGACCCTGCTTTTGGGGGCGCTAGGAAGGAGGGCAGCTGAGGCTTAAGTTGAGAAAGCAGATGCCTGGGAGTAAATAATTCAAAGCCAATTAACTCCTAAGTTATAAAGCATAATATTAATTGTCTTCCTGTATCTATACAAAAAGGACATTGCATTAAAGTAAACTATTCAAAAGATATAAGGCGAGGAGAAAGGCAATATTAACTTACAGTACAAGTTCAGTGTCCTAGAAGGATCCAACCTTACAAATTGGTTGGGGAAGAGAGCACAGAAAAATTCATTTCATTTCATTTCATCATCCTGTTAATCGTCGATTGCCTCGAGCAGGCCCCAGTAACGTCTCTTTCATCCTAGCCCTGAGATTATATTCAGGGCTCTTTAGGAGAATGAGACCCATCATTGTTACTGGTATTTGGCATATTTGGTAGGCCACGGGGAGTTTGCCAGACCCTGCCCTGTGGGCAGGCTACATTCGACAGCCTGCAAGTTTGTCCAAAGTAGGAATGACATAGTAAGATGTCGCGCGGCCGCGAATGCGGCCGCGCGGTTCCGGGATCTGGATTTTATAGTCTCTGAGTCTTGGCCGCTGATGGGATTACACGGCGCCAGGGGGCCAGGTGGTGGGTGTGACCCCCGCCTACTGGAATTTGGAGGATCTGGGTGGAAGATGCTCGACTCCAATTCGAGTAGGCTTGGAGGTCTCGGCCCCGGAACCCGCGTGGCTTTGTCCCTCTGCCAGTACCTTCAGGTGTGCGGAGAGTGGTCTCAGCATGGTGGTGGCTGGTCCTGGAGGTCTCCGGCTGCCGTAGCCCTGGCCGGGGCGGGGAGGAAAGCTCAACCCGCTCCCCTCCAAGGGACAGAAAAATAGTTATAGACAAACAAAGTAATGGGAATGACTCGGGAGCACTGTGATGGGTGCAACCTGATAAACCTAAGCTCCTTGTACTCCAACAAGGGAGAGAGGAGTTGAACAGACACTTCCTCAAAGAAGACATACAGAGGCATAACATGGTGCCTGCCATAACCATGGCACTAGCCCCCACGCCAGGCTGTTTTACTCGGAGTGCCCCAAAGGAGGGTGGGTGAGAGCCCTCCCCACCCCAAGGGACCCAGCCCCGACAGCCGAAAACCTCCAGAACCCAACTGTCACCATGTTCAATGCCGCTCCCCACATGCTCGGGCAGAGCCTCACACACGAGTGAACCTATTCCTGAACCGCCTGACTGTATTTGAGGACTCGTGACACATCATAGGACACTCCCTACCCATTCTCCACACCACATTTGATGGGGTTCAAATAGTAGGTAACCAATCACATATCTGTATATATATATATATATATATATACACACACACATATATATATTTCCCTCTCTGCTCGAGCAAATCGATGAACAACGGGAGGACAGTGACCGATATATATTTACAGATATATATATATACACGAAAGTTCACAAGGCTTAACTTTTAACATCATGTTAGTGATATCTTATAGAAGGTCTTAATGTCCCCTGCCAAAATAGAACAATCTTTACACTCTTTCCCCTATGGATACTTTTTTGTAGCATTTTCAGCTGTTTTTCATAACAGTACAAAATATGTTATTTTGGTTGTGATTTGGGACACAAATCCCAGGTTTGGGATGGAAACATCCAAAATATGGTGGTGGGAAGGTGTAATAGTGGTGGAATTGGTGTTTGAATATTAAATGTAAACATATATTGTGAACTGCCTTATTGAAAAAAAAGACATATAGATAGCCAAAGGCATAGGAAAAAGTGTTCATCACCACTAATTATCAAGGACATGCAAATACAAATGAGATACCGTCTCCCACTAGGGGAAATGACACATCACAACAACTGGAGACAAGCAGTGTTGGTGGGGCTGTGGAGGGAAAGACGCCCTCACACACTGCTGGCGGGAATGACAGAGATTCAGCCTCTATGGCAAGAGGCTGAGGTATAGAGACTCCATTCAAACTAAAAATTTTATGGGGGAAAAAACTCCAAACTTGCTTGGATTCCTGTCGCCTGTGTGTGTGGAACCACTGGGCTGGGTCGACCAGCAGGCCCTGGAATCTGATTCCTAATCATGCTCTTTGGTATATTTGCTGCATTTTGCTGGATTTTGCTGGAAGGTCTCTGGAAAAATTGTTGAGTCCATTTAGTCAAATGTTTGCAGGGCTCGTGTGTACCACCAGAGGGTATCATTCATCTTTAAATGTTGGAACAATTCCTGGCTTAGTAGGAAACAGTTTTCTAGAAATTTCACATTTTCAAGCGTGTCAAATTGTTCTTTTACAAATTGTGGCAGTAAATTCTTAGTCTCTCCCCCACACCTCACTCCACCGCCTCCCCACCCCCCAAGTCGGTGTAGTTATTTTGTTACTGCTTTTTATTTCATCTTTTTGTTGTGGAAAACTGCAACCTGCATTGAAAAGAGAATGTGCAGTGACTTCAAGGCTCTTATTGTCAGTCTCAAAAATTCTAAGTACATAACAATTCTTTTGAAAACTGAATTTTTAAATACAGTTTCATTTATTATTGTGGCAGTTTGGGTCATGCCTGGCAATGCTAAGGGGTTACTCCTGACTCTGCACTCAGGAATTACTCCTGGTGGTGCTTGGGCAACCATATGAGATGCCAGGAATCAAACCAGGGTTGGCCGTATGCAAGGGAAAGACCCTCCCCATTGTGCTATTGCTCTGGTCCCCTCCTTTGAAAACTTGTTTGTTATTTATTGAATCACAGAACTTTATATAAGTTCCACATGTGCATCATTGATAATGATACATGTACATAAGTCCCCTGTCCCTATTTATGAAACTATTTCACCTTCAGATCCCCACCCCCCTCACCTCCACCGTTTTACTTCTGCAAATCACTTACTGGTCTTAAAGTTCAAAACCAGCCCATCTTTTTCCTCTCTCCTTGTGTTTTTTATTTGTTTTGTTCAGGGGCTTGTGTCCAGCAGTGCTGGGGAGAGGGGGAACTACTCTCTTTAAATCAGTGTTTTTTTATGTTGTATATTGCATTTATTCTTTTTAAAATTTTTTTATTAGTGAGTCATCGTAAGGTACAGTTATATACTTAGAAATTTTTGTGTTTGCATTTCAGTCATACAATGATCGAGTATCCATCCCTCCACTAGTGCCAATTCAGTGTTTTGTTTTTAATGGAGGTAAATACACAAAAGTGGGATAACTGCATCAGATAGAGTTTCAGTTTTCACCTTTTGTTTGTTGGCTTTTTTTTGGGCCTGTGCTCAGGGATTACTCCTGGCTCTGCACTCAGAGATCACTTCTGGCAGGCTTAAGGGGACCAAGTGAGTTGCTGGGGATTGAATCAGAGTTAGCCGCAGGAAAGTCAAGCACTTTGCCCACTGGACTATCTCTCTGGCCCCTGTTTCATGTTCTCTAAAGAGGCTGTGACCCTGATCCCACTCATATCTGCACAGAGCAGACCAGCATCAGATGTGCTGAATGAGTGCAATTAAAAACATTTTTTTAAATGAACCACTGTGAAATACAGTTACAGATGCACAAACTTTCATGATTACTTTTCAGTCATACAATGATTGAGTAACCATCCTTCCATCAGTGCCCATTCTCTACCACCAATGTTCCCAGTATTTCTCCTACCACCTCCCATCTCCCCTGCCTCTGTGGCAGGCACATTCCCTTTTACTCTCTCTTTCTCCTTTTGGGTGCTATGGTTTGCAATACTGGTACTAAGTGGCCATCATGTTTGGTCCTTAGTCTACTTTCAGCACACATCTCCCATCCCGAGCAAATCCTTCAACCATCATTTACTTGTTGGTCCCTTCTCTATCTCAGCTGCCTTTTTCCCCAGCATGTGAGTTTTGATTCCAAACCATGGAGGGATACTCCTGGTCCTTATCTCTACTATCTTTGGTTGTTAGTCTCCCATTATGTTACTTTATATTCCAAAATGAGTGCAGTCATTCTATGTCTGTTCCTCTTTTTTCTGACTCATTTCACTTAGCATGATACTCTCCATATTGATCCACTTATATGCAAATTTCATGACTTCATCTTTTCTAACAGCTGCATAATATTCCACTGTGTAGATGTAACAGAGTTTCTTTAACCAGTCATCTGTTCTTGGGCACTCAGGACCAGTGCAATTCTCTTTTCTTTTCAGGAATATCCCATGATACACAGGATACTCTTGACTCTGCACTCAGGAATTACATCTGGCGGTGCTTGGGGGACCATATGGGATTCTGGGAATCTAACCAGGGTTGGCCACATGCAAGGCAAAAGCCCTTTCTGCTGTGCTATCACTCCAGCCTCGACCAGTACAATTTTTTAACTCTATTATTATGCAAGCCATGTCTACATTCATTCATTCATTCATTCATTCATGATGAATGGTTTTTGCAGCCACACCCAGAACTTATTCCATCTGGTGATAAGAGGAACCAATCTTAGCAAGAAGCCAGAAAAAAAAAAGTTTCCGAGATAAACCACTCCAAGTGAAGAGCAGAGAGGGTGATTTGGGAATGAAAAGGGCAGCTGCACCGCTCTGCAACACTCTGCACCATGAGCCTCGTTTCTGTCAGACTCTTGGGGAAGATGAAGCTGAGCTTGATACTCAATAGCGTCGTCAGGGGAGTGGATCAAACAGGAGTGGTCTGAAGGAGCAGAGATCTCAGCGTTCTTGGCTCCACAACTGTGACCTTGGTCAGAGGCTTTGTAGAGGAGACCAGTGAGATCTTGGGGCAGAGAGATGACACTAAGAACCTGTGAACCCTGGTGTTCAACAATCTTTTCTTTGCTTGATTCAGCACCATGGCCAAACAGAGATGGCATTTTGGGTTTCTTGCCCAAAAGTGAATGCAGGCTTAAAGGTGTCAGTGATTTTATGCAGAATCAGCAACCATCACAGGGTGGTGGCATGGCCCACAGTGATTGGCTTCACCAGCATTTTTATTATTTATTTTATTTTTTAAAAGTTTTTAGTGAATTACTGTGAGATACAATTACAGACTTTCATGATTACGTTTCAGTGATACAATGATCAAGTACTCATCCCTCTACCAGTGCCCATTATCTAACACCAATGTTCCCAGTATCCCTACTGCCACCCCCACCCCTCACCCCTATCCCCCGCCTCTGTGGCAGGCACAATCTCTTTTACTCTCTTTCTCCTTTTGGGTGTTATGATTTGCAATACAGGTATTAAGTGGCCATCAAGTTCGATCTATAGTCTACTTTCATCACACATCTCCCATCCCGAGTGAGCCCTCCAAGCATCCTTTACCTGGTGGTCCCTTCTCTATCTCAGCTGCCTTTACTCCCAAGCGTGTGAGTCGATTTTCAAGGTATGGAGGGATCCTCCTGTTCCTTATCTTTACTATCCTTGGGTGTTAGTTTCCCATTATGTTACTTTATGTTCCACGAG
Source organism: Sorex fumeus (assembly GCF_029834395.1). Classification (NCBI taxonomy): domain Eukaryota; kingdom Metazoa; phylum Chordata; class Mammalia; order Eulipotyphla; family Soricidae; genus Sorex; species Sorex fumeus. The sequence goes on along the minus strand of NW_026606101.1, from coordinate 67,878,559 downwards.
TGCAGTCATTCTATGTCTGTCCTTCAATTTCTGATTCATTTCACTTAGCATGATGCTCTCCATGTTGATCCACTTATATGCAAATTTCATGACTTCATCTTTTCTAACAGCTACATAGTATTCTATCCCACAAGCATTTTAATGACTTGTGAACTTCCCCGCAAGAGATAAGCATGGTTCTTCCCACTGTGGGTCAGATGGACAAACTGTCCTATTCAGCCACATGAGTCTTTTATGATGGACTCCTGCCCACAGCCTTTCAAGAGAGGGTCATGGGTCAAGATTTATGTTGCTTTCCTGCTTTCCCTTGCATTGCCAAGGCCTAGCTGAGAGCTTGACTTCAAAAGGCATCATCAACTATGCTGGATTTTTGTGTGTTCTCCAAGACCTCCACTGTTAGGAAGTTGCCCCTGTCCTAAAAAAGTCCAACATGCCTGGCAGTTTCATATTGCACTAGGAAGTCCTTAGGGCATTGTTGCTCCTTCAGTTTCTGCACTATTTCTTTCATTGTGTTTATAGAGGAATCTGTTGGATTTGTCTATATCTTATTCCTCAGTCCATCAGTTTTTTTAGGTACACGCAGTCATAATGTGTATATTTATGAATATAAATATTTGTATACATATATGTTTATTTTTTACGGATATATGAGGGCTGGAGCGATAGCACAGTGGGTAGGGCGTTCGCCTTACAAGCGGCCAACATGGCCGACCCGAGTTCGATTCCTCCGCCCCTCTCGGAGAGCCCAGCAAGCTACCGAGAGTATCCGATATGCCAGACACAGTAACAACAAAGTCTCCAATGGAGACGTTACTGGGCCCGCTCGAGCAAATCGACGATCAACGGGAGGGCCTTTACCTTTACCTTTATGAGGTGTCAGAGGCTCAGGTTTGCTTTTATTTTTTTCTTTTTGGGTCACACCCAGCGATGCACAGGGGTTATTCCTGGCTCATTCCTGGCTCATGCACTCAGAAATTACTCCTGGCAGTGCTCGGGGGACCATACAGGATGCTGGGAATCGAACCCGGGTTGGCTGTGTACAAGGCAAACACCCTACCCACTGTGCTATTACTCCAGCCCCAGAGGTTCAGGTTTGAATTTCAGGTTTGTCTGTGCACCCTTGGTTGCCCGTGCTACTCAGCTTTCTAGCACATGCCTCTATCACCAGCACTCTACCTCTGCCTGCACTGCTGCTGCTTCCTCCATCATTATCACACCTCCACTTCTTTAATCTGTGCATCCTCCACATCATAGTCACTGCCACCACCACTGCCGCCTCCACTACTACTATTACCACTCACATGGACCGCACTGCTGCTGCCACCACCTCACGTCATCACCATCACCACATCCCACCATCCTTATCATCACCACCACCATTGCAACTTCTGCCATCACCTCCACGACTATCACCACTGTTGTATCTTTGTCTATGTTTGTGTACATGTTTTGAATTTAAGCACCAGAGTTAACAAAGCTTTTAATAAAACAGTTTCAGTGTTTTATCTTTGAACCCACCACCCATGTTAGCATCCAATTAATGAACACAACCAATGACCCAGCACAACTGTATGTTTACCCATGTAATTCTGAAGATATTTGCCTTCTGGTGAAAGCAGCTCCTGTTGTAGAATGAGTGGAACATATTTGAACGAGGGAGTCAGGAACCCTCATTTGAATCCTGGCAGCAAGAAACCTTTTTTTGGTTGTTGTTGTCATTGTTGGAAAGTCATGTAACCTTCTGTTTTCTTACCTGTGAGATGAGGAGAATGGCAAAAACCACCTCATAGACATAAAGTATTCTAGAATCCTATAAATGCCTTAGGTTTTAGAAATCACTTTTACCTTTAAAAAGGTTAGTTAATTTACTAATTATAACCTGAAAGTCTTTTTCATATTAAAAAAGATCCTCTTGCCTTCTCTTTGTTCTTTGAAAATTTAGAGCTGCCTCATTTCATAATGCCTCAAGCCTATATTTATAATCAGCATCTATTTCATGGTTCTGAGCTGTTTTTCACATAATTGTCCTTTTTCTTCAGAATTAGTTCCTTTGTGGTTAATGTATAGCAGAAACAAATGACTTCTGTAAGTGCCCTTTAGGGATTCTGGGGTGTATAGATATACAATAGGAGCCCATGCAACCCAGAGAGAACTAGGTCCCTGAGGACAAGGACAATGAAGCCCCATTCCAGGGACATAAAGGAGCAAATGAATCTGGGGCAGGTAGTGAACCTCTGCAGATATTTGAGACTTGGTTTTGGGGTAGTCCAAAGCAAGTATCAGAAAAGGGTAGTCTGGACTCCAGAGGGGGGATATTTTGGGTGCATCCAGTGAGAGACGTGGGAGAGAAATGTTAGGGAAGCCTGGGGAGGGCGGGAGTGGGTACAGGTGCAGGTGGGTATTCTGTGTCTATGTGGAACTCTCTGGGGAAGAGCAGTTGGGTAGATCTTGGTGAAGAAACAAGGGTGAAGGCTTCTTGCTATTGAAACTACTGAATCGCAAAGGATCAAACCGTAAAGAAACTGTGGAACCCAGGAGAGAACAAAAGGATATGGACCCGGTGTTAAGCAGGTTTCAAAGCAGAAACAGGTGTACTGTAAATGTCCTCATTCAGGGACTCATTTGTTGTGGAAATAACAAAGTCAGTATTCACTGCAGCAAAAACTTCATCCGGTGTGAGTTTGTGTCTTTCTGCAAAGATTAGTGGTGGAGTTCAAATTTGTTTAGATCACCGCCTTCCTCTCACTGTGGATGCCTGGCCTATTTCAAGGGGGCCAGACTCTGCGGTTATGCTGTTTATCATTTTCATGAATATTCATGAGAATGATGGAACAATGGCAAGTCCTCTTGTCATTCCTACCTGGTGGCTCTGCTGAAAGAGAACTTGAATGTTGGAAAGTAAGTCCTGGACTTGCCTCTGATTTGGGATTTCTCTTGTAGATTCTCCCAAGATACTTGAGGCAATAAATTTATTCAAAGCTATTTAGTTGAAAGTTGATCCTTTGCATTATGGAGCAGGATGCAATATTTGTGGATCTCCTGAGAGCTGCCTATACCTGTTGAAAGTTCTGAGAATTTGGTGTAGGAAAATCTTTTTTGAGGACTGTTAAGTTACATAGCTGTGAATATTAGGTACTGTTCTTTAAAACATGGTGTCATGTACTAAGTGCCTTCCATTTATTTTATTTAAATCTCACAACTTTTCAAGGTAGACATTGTACTTGACTGCTAGGATTACGAGAGGGGAGTAACTGGCCCAGCTTTTATCTAGGTGAGTAAGAAATTCTTGGGTTCCAAATTTCCCAGCATCCTCCTTTCCCTTTTACAGAGCCTTGTTTCTCATTTGATCCTATGTCATAGAGCATAAGAACAACATAAGCTTAAAGTCAGACAGACTCGTTTCAAACTCCAACTCCACAAATTACTGATAATTGACTGACCTCTCTGGGCCTCAGTTTCCACAAATGTAATTGTGATTATGAAGCACTGAGAAAGATTGTTATGGCAATACGATGAATTGAAATAATTCAGAGTTCCCATCTGATATTGGCACATTGCACAGTAGGATCTAAACAAATGATGCTTTCTCTTTCTTTTTCCATCTTTGTACTTACATGGCCTTTGGTACAGAGTAAATACTTAAGAAATAGTTGTGTAAGTAAATTAAGAGGATTCTTCCTGACCCTGTTTCATAAGGATATTGTGCAGGACCTTCTCCAAAAGCTCCCTTAAGAAACAAAGAGGTTTTGAAGCATGTCAAAGCCACTCATGGCTAAAATCTTTAGGATGAAGCAGGAAGACAAGAATAATTCTAAAAATAATAGTAGTACTAAAATTCTAAAATAAAATTCACTAGGTGGAGTCCTAGTGCTCTTCAAGAAACAACAAAGTTGAGGATTGTCAATTACTCTGAAGCATGAAGGCCTATAAATTCTATGAGAACAGCTCTCTGGCTTAGTGGATTGTTCAACAGTGATGGATTATTCAAAGGCAGCACACGTTTGCATCATTGCTTATGAGAAGGCTAAAATATGTGACTTTGGGGACAGGGTGGGAGCAGGTCCTAACTGTGATGGTGGGAGTTTTTGACTGAGATCCATCCAAGAAGGTGCTCAGGAGGGTGAATATGTGGCATGTGTGTGTAATGGCAGCCCTCAGCCCCTCAGCCAGTTCCATGTCAGACACTAGTTATTGACCATAATGTGCCTGAGTTCTCCCAATATTTAGCTGGACTCAAGCTGAGTTCATATTTAAAATCAAACCACGTGAAGTTCATGCCCAATTCAATCAGCTAACCAGTGGCTGAATAAATAGCAGTGCACCTACATAAAAAAATCAAACCACATTTTGTCCCTGGCTTCAAATAGGGAAACTTTTGTACACATTTAGTACCCCCAAATCAAAGATAAAGCTCCCATAAAGCTTCAGTTTGTTTTTTTTTGACATAGCCAGATTATGGCAGCAAAGTGACGGGCACCTCTCAGGTGATCCAGGGAGATTTTAATGAATTAGTTACTAATATCTTTGCTTTTGTAATGTGTTTGTCCTAGAACTTAGACCACAGGTCTATAAATAATAGATTAAAAGACAATTATAATGAGATCCATCTCACAGCATTCATAGTCATTCCTATTTGTTCTTGAAATAAATTTTTTCCTCCCTGGATATTCTTCCCTTGGAGGGGAATTTCCCACAATATTTGTCAGTCTTCATGCTACCCAAGTTCAAGAAGCCCACTTGGTACAATGAATATTTCAGTTGGACCTACACCCACCCATTTTCTAGATAAAAAGCTGACTCTGTGTTTATGTTTCTTGGATTAGAATGCATTGACTTTAAGAAACAGTAAACCCCAGATACAATTAGGCTCAGTAGTAAAGAAGGCAATTATTATATATTATAAAAAAGTTTAGATATAGGATGTCTGTGGGTGAGAAACAGAATTACCACTCTAGCTTTACTTCCCAAAGCTTTTCTTTTTCTTTTCTCCTTTGTGTTGACTCTGTTTTCAATTCAGTAGCAAAGTACTTTCATCACATTCTATCAACATGCTCGGCAGGAAGAAGTCGTGAGTATATGTTCATGTGTGTGTTTTAAGATGGGTTTGTCTTCTCTCTCATTTAATGAAGAGGTTTTTCTTAGATTCTCCAATAACCTTCTCTTTATGAACATCAGTGAAAACTGTTCTCTTCCCTAAACCAATCACTGTCTTAAGGAATTAGCTTCTACACTTGATTTAGTACAATCAAAATATATCATTTAATTGGAGGGTAGGAGCATAGGAGAGAGGAATAGACATGCTTCCTAAACATTAAAAAAGTGATGGTAACAGAATGGATGCTGAATAGATAAAACTACTACAGAATTTATTGGATCAGAGTTGGACCCCCTCACAAATAGTGACAAGAACTTCACTGGTTAGTGGGTCAATCACATGTTCTCTCTTGAGAAGAATTAATCTAAGAGAAACAGCTTCTGCTTAAGTTATAGTAGAGCTGGAAGTTTTTTTTCCCCCCACAGAATTTGGCTTTTATTCCGGCCTTCACACATCTACTGCTAGCACAACACAGATGAGCAGTCCCCCATCCCGCCACAACCCCAGAGAACAGCCCAGTTTCCTCAGCCCCCTGGGCACCTCCCAGTCCTTCTGCCAAGCTCCCTGGGTCAGGGGGCCCAGCCTACACCTCCCCCCTGGCATGCAGTATAAAGTGGCCATGCAGCTCCCCGAGGTTGTCGAATGAATCCTCACACTCGGTACACTGGTACGTGCCCTCCTCGTCCTCCTCATTCTCCTCATCCTCCCTCCCTGTGGGTAGGCCCTTCCCAGCCTGAGGCAGCTCCTCCTCTTCCTCCCAGAGGGCCAGGCCTTCAGGGCCTGGTGCTTCCTGGGGAGCCAAAGCAGGGTCGCAGGTGGGGTGCCCGGTGGGGTGCCCAGTGGTGCCTCCCCGAGGAGGGATCAGCCACAGAGCTGGCAAGGCTGGGCAGGGGGCCCTGGGGGCTGGGCCACTTGGGGGGGGCGGCGGGATGGACCCCCTCGGCTGCCCCCTAGGCGCTGCTTCACCTTGTGGCCAGGGTCATATTCGGGGTCATCAGTGGCCTCCTCCTCCTCCTCCTTCCTCCCCCCCTCCTCCTCCTCCTCCTCGCAGAGCAGCGGGGCAATGTCCCTCCTCGGCCAGCTCTTCACAACCACAACTTTGCTCACAACTTTATTTTTTATTTTTTTTATTAGTGAAACACCATGAGGTACAGTTGTAAATTTACCATTTTTTGTGCTTGGGTTTCGATTATACAATGATCAGATACCCATCCCTCCACCAGTGCCCATTTTCCACCACCATGGATAATATCCCCCCACCCCCATCCCCCCATCCCCCCTGCCTCTGTGGTAGGACAATCCCCTGTGTTGTCTCTCTCCTTTTGGGTGTTGTGGTCTGCAAAAGAGGCATTGAGTGGCAAACATGTTCAGTCCATAGTCTACTTTTGACATGCATCTGCCCTCCTGGGAGGATCCTCCAAACACCCTTTATTTGGTGCTCCCTTCTCTATCTGAGCTGCCCTTTCCTCTAGAATGCCCGGCTGGCCACTAAGCTATGGAGTAATCCTCCTGGTGCTGATCTCAGCTATTCTTGGGTATTAATCTCATATTTTGTTACTTTATATCCCCCAGATGAATGCAATCTTTCTATGTCTATCCCTCTCTTTCTGACTCATTTCGCTTAGCATGATACTTTCCATGTTGTACCACTTGTATGTAAATTTTGTGACTTCATCTTTTCTAAGAGCTACATAGTACTCCATTGTGTAGATGTACCAAAGTTTCTTTAACCAGTCATCTGTTCTTGGGCATTCAGGTTTCTTCCAGTTTCTGGCTATTGTAAAGAGTGCTGCAATGAACAAACAAGTGCAGATGTCACTTCGACTACACATTTTTGCCTCTCTGGGATATATTCCCAGGAGTGGTATTGCTGGGTCAAATGGGAGCTCAATTTCTAATGTTTTGAGAATCGTCCATACTGTTTTCCAGAAGGGCTGAACCAGTTGACATTCCCACCAACAGTAAAGGAGTGTCCCTTTCTCGCCACATCCGCGCCAGCATTGGTTGCTTTTGTTCTTTTGAATGTGGGCCAGTCTCTGAGGTGTGAGGTGCTGTCTCATTGTGGTTTTGATCTGCATCTCCCTGATGATTAATGATGTAGAGCATTTTCTCATGTGCTTTTTTGCCATTCTGATTTCTTCTTTGAGAAAGTTTCTGTTCATTTCATTGCCCCATTTTTGGATGGGGTTGGATGTTTTCTTCTTGTGGAGTTTAACCAGTATTTTGTATATCCTGGATATCAACCCCTTGTCACATGTGTATTCGGCGAATATCCTTTCCCATTCTGTAGACTGTCTTTGTATTTTGGTCACTGTTTCTTTGGAGGTGCAGAAGCTTCTTAGTTTAAGATAGTCCCATTTATCTATCTCTGTTTTCACTTGCTTGGCCAGTGGTGTGGCATCTTTGAAGATGCCATTAGCTTCAATGTCATGGAGGGTTTTGCCAACTTTGTCTTCAATATACCTTATGGTTTCTGGTCTGATGTTGAGGTCTTTAATCCATTTTGATCTTACTTTTGTACATGGTGTTAGGCAGAGTTCTGAGCCCATTTTTTTGCATGTAGCCGTCCAGTGATGCCAGCACAATTTGTTAAAGAGGCTTTCCTTACTCCACTTCACATTACTTGCACCTTTATCAAAGATTAGATGATCATATGATTGAGGGGAGATGTCAGTGTATTCAACCCTGTTCCATTGGTCTGCAGTTCTGCCTTTGTTCCAGTACCATGCTGTTTTAATTATTACTGCTTTGTAGTACAGTTTGAAGTTCGGGAGGTTGATTCCTCCCATTTGTTTTTTTTTTTTTTTTGCTTTTTGGGTCACACCCGGCGATGCTCAGGGGTTACTCCTGGCTCATGCACTCAGGAATTGCTCCTGGCGGTGCTTGGGGGACCATATGGGATGCTGGGAATCGAACCTGTGTCGGCCATGTTGACTGCGTGCAAGGCAAATGCCCTATCCGCTGTGCTATTGCTCCAGCCCCAATTCCTCCCATTTTCTTTTTCCCAAGAATTGCTTTAGCTATTCGTGGGGGCTTATTGTTCCATATAAATTTCAGGAGTGTTTGCTCCATTTCTTTGAAAAATGTCATGGGTATCCTTATAGGGATTGCATTGAATTTATACAATGCTTTTGGTAGTATTGCCATTTTGACAATGTTAAGTCTCCCGACCCATGAGCAGGGGATATCTTTCCATTTCCTCATGTCCTCTTTTATTTCCTGAAGTAGCGTTTTGTAGTTTTCTTTGTACAGGTCCTTTACTTCCTTAGTTAAGCTGATTCCTAGGTACTTGATTTTCTGGGGCACAATTGTGAATGGGATTGTTTTTTTCATGTTGCTTTCTTCTCTCTCACTGTTTGCGTATAGGAAAGCCATGGACTTTTGGGTATTGATTTTATAGCCTGCAACTTTACTATACGAGTCTATTGTTTCTAGGAGTTTTTTGGTGGAGGTTATTGGGTTCTCTAAGTATAGTATCATATCATCTGCGAATAGTGAGAGCTTGATTTCTTCCTTTCCTACCTGAATGCCCTTAATATCTTTTTCTTGCCTAATCGCTATTGCAAGTACTTCCAGTACTATATTGAACAGCAGTGGAGATAGTGGGCATCCTTGTCTCATCCCTGATCTTAGAGGGAAGGCTCTCAGTTTTTCCCCATTGAGGATGATGCTTGCTGTAGGCTTGTGGTAGATGGCTTTAATTATGTTGAGGAAGGTCCCCTCTATACCCATTTTGGCTAGGGTTTTCATCATAAAGGGGTGCTGGATCTTGTCAAATGCTTTCTCTGCATCTATTGATATAATCATATGCTTTTTATCTTTTCTTTTGTTGATATGATGGATTATGTTGATTGATTTCCGAATGTTAAACCATCCTTGCATCCCTGGGATGAATCCTACTTGGTCATGGTGTATGATCTTTTTGATGAGTAGTTGGATTCTATTTGCTAGTAGTTTGTTGAGGATCTTTGCATCTGTGTTCATCAGGGATATCGGTCTGTAATTCTCTTTCTTTGTGGTGTCTCTGTCTGCTTTTGGTATCAGTGTGATATTTGCTTCGTAGAAACTGTTCGGAAGTGTTTTTGATATTTCAATTTCGTGGAAAAGATTAAAGAGCATTGGGAGTAAGTCCTCTTTAAAGATTTGGAAGAAATCACTAGTGAATCCATCCGGGCCAGGACTTTTGTGCTTGGGGAGACTTTTTATTACCATTTCAATTTCCTTGATGGTGATAGGTCTGTTCAGTTGTTGTTCCAGGTCTTCTTGGTTCAACCTTGGGAGTCTGTAGGAGTCTAGGAATTTATCCATTTCCTCGAGGTTTTGATGTTTCGTGGCATAAAGTTTCTCAAAGTACTCCCCGAGGATCCTTTGAATTTCTGTAGTTTCTGTTGTAATGACCCCCTTTTCATTTCTGATTCGGTTTATTAAGGTTTTCTCTCTCCCTTTCTTTGTGAGTTTTGCTAGAGGCTTATCGATCTTGCTAATTTTCTCAAAGAACCAGCTCTTGGCTTCATTGATCTTTCGGATTATTTTTTGGGTTTCCATCTCGTTAATCTCTGCTCTGAGTTTTATTATTTCCTTTCTCCTGTTCGGGTTGTGCTCCTTTTTTTGGTCCTTCTCCAAGCTCTTAAGCTGTGAGGTTAGGTTACTTATGTGTGCTCACTCCTCCTTCCTGAGGAATGCTTGTAGAGCTATAAACTTTCCTCTTAACACAGCTTTTGCTGTGTCCCATAAGTTTTGGTAACTCGTGTTCTCATTTTCATTTGTTTCTAGGAATCTTTTGATTTCCTCTTTGATTTCCTGTCTAAGCCACTCGTTGTTCAATAGCGCACTGTTTAATTTCCAGGTGTTTGATTTAGTTTTCTGTTTTTGTGTGTGATTTACTTCTAATTTCAGCGCATTATGGTCTGAGAAGATTGTTGATACAATCTCTATCTTCTTAATTTTATGGAGGTATGTTTTGTGGCTCAGCATGTGGTCTATCTTGGAGAATGTTTCATGTACGCTTGAGAAGAATATGTATTCAGCTTTTTGTGGATGAAGTGTTCTGTATATATCTACTAAGTCCCTTTCTTCCATTGTTTCCCTCAGATGAAGTATGTCCTTGCTAAGCTTGAGTCTGGTTGATCTATCAAGAGGTGACAAAGCGGTGTTGAAGTCTCCCACTAGTATTGGCTCACAACTTTTTAATGCAGGCGGCACGGCGGGTGTCCACTTCTAATCGGCGGCGGCGGCTGCTAGAGCTGGAAGTGTTTAAGCAGAGTTGTTCATGGGTGGGGGTCATCATTTTAGTTGATGAGTAAGAAGTTGGTAGAGAGAGACAAAAATTGTGGATTGGGTTTTCTGCTTCTTGCATATGCAAAAGACTTGCTTAGGATATTAATAAATGCATCCCAGAGAAAGTTTAAGCTGGACGACCTTCTGCCTAGTTAATTTATGCACCTTTCTTTTTTAAAAATGAACGAAGTAATTTCATGTGGGTAAAGAGTTACTAAAGCCAAAATTATACTTTCTCTTTAAGGTCCCCATTTTCTTCTGTGTATGAATAAAATACCCGTGATATTTACCTAAAAAATCCCAGCTAACATTGACCAACAGTATCTTTTGACTTTCTCTTTAGGAGAATTCTGGATAGTCATCCAGCCTTTTGAATACAATGACATTTGAAAGCTCTACATCCATACTGGTTCCTTGAAAGCCTGGTTCCTGCTTCCTGCTTCTAGTCTTCATCCTGCCATTACTTTGGAAAGGTAACTTAATTGGGTGTAATATTCTTGTTTGACAGTTGTTTTTCATCTGAACTTTGAAGATATGATTACATAATATTCCGGCATTTATTGTTGTTGAGACCAGTTGTGATGTATTTGTAATAGTTTTCTTTCTTGTTAATTTTAAGATGACCTTTTTATTACTTATATTTAGCCTTTTCATAACAGTGAGCTAAGTAAAACTTACCTCTGCTTAGGAAATAGTGTGTTTTCAATAGAATATTTCTTTTGGCTGATTCCTTGTGGTTGTTGCTTCTCGTGACTTTCTCATTATGATTTGTTTATTTACATGCTTTGTGCTTTTTGTTGGTGTGTTTATCTTTAGTGTAATACACTTTTATAGAGGGATCTTGAAATATCACTTATTTCAGATGGTTATTTTCTTCCTTTGATAATTTAAAACCATTTTGCTGCACGGTTCAAAAGTATTATATGTTAATATTATATGTTAATAGCATTTTATAAATTGGTATAAAATAGACATTCAATGCATTTTTTTTTCAATCAGTGATTCTAAGTGAATCTTGAAAATAGATTATGTGCATGAAACCCAATTTGGAGAAAAATAAATTAAATGTCAGTTCTCTTGTTCACAGAAAAGAGAGCCAGCTTTCATGCAGAAAAGGGTATGTTAAAGGTTGTACATAGTGGTGGAGTCCTATTTTCAGCCTCTTTCTGGAGTTTCTAGTTCATTGCAATATGAACCATAGAAGAGTAAAAGAGCTAGGTTGCTGCCGGCTACATCCTACGACTGTGGTATTGTGTTGCATACCTAATACCACAAAGGATACTGCACAGAGACTATACACCTAGTCTGTCTTATGATGCATAGTTTGTGGAACTCTCAAAGGATTATTTGGCATTAACTTCCATTCATCATTCTGACTTTGAGTCTTTTTTCCACTTTTGGCTCACGAAGGTGGGTTCCCAGCTTCTGTTTGCTAAAGCTTAAATTATTTTGAAAAAGAATTCTATCTTACCCAAATGTGTTGAATTAGTAGTGGGATAGGGGTGAATGTCCTGGACCACTTGAACTTAGAGGAGGGTCTTATTCAAGAAAAACTTTACCCTCAGAAAAAAGGAATTGTTTACACAAAATTTTGACACGTTTCTAGGGGCTGAGATGAGGGGCAGCTGAATAACACCTTTGTGTGTACTTAAAAAAATGTTCTGCCATCAGACAGCAAACCTCCATTCTAGGATCACATTTGAGCATCTTGCCTCAAGCCTGTTTCAGAGTAGCTTTCTTCTCTCCAAGAATGTTCCTTTCCTCTTTCGCTTTATGGGTCACACCTGGCCGATGCTCAGGGGTCACTCCTGGTTCTGCACTCAGGAATCATTCCTGGCAGTGCTCAGGGGAACATATGGGATGCTGGGAATTGAACCCGGGTCAGCCGTGTGCAAGGCAAATGCCCTACCTGCTGTGCTATCGCTCCAGCGCCATCCTTTTTTAATTGTGGAGATGGCCTCTCATTTCTCTTGCTGCTGAAGAATTGGTCTGTGTGCCAAGACCCAATTGCCAGTTTCTCAGAGTTCCTTGCAAACTTAAGATATCCCTTATGGTGGTCTGCTTTGTTGTGTGAGAATTCCCAAAATGCTGACTCTACCTTTTCTGCTGACAGGTCTATCCTGTCACTTCCCCCAAGCTCTCTCCTTATCCATCTCTTTCTCATCTTCCTCCTCTTTCTTCTCCTCTTTTCCTCTTCTTTCTCCTCTTCCTCTTTCTTCTTTTTCCTCCTCCTCTTCTTCTTTTTCTCTCCTCCTCCTCCTCCTCCTCCTCCTCCTCCTCCTCCTCCTCTTCCTCCTCCTCTTTCCTCTTCCTCCCTAATCTCTCTCTCTGAACAAAATAGTGATATGTTTAATTTTTTTATTTGTCTGAAATCTGCGAAAAGTGTTTGCTTTCATATTCCCAATGCTTGTTTGGTCCCTTGGTACCACATATGGTCCCCAAAGCACACCAGGAGTGATTATTGAGCACAGAGCATGATCACAGCCAGGTGAAGGACAAAGGCCAAAAGTTTTTTGTCAGAACTCTTGCTTTTCCTGTCATAGGATTTGCTACATTTGCTGTAGCAAAAATAGCTGGAAATACCTGAATGAGCTCCTTTTCCCACTTTATCGGGGAGGTAGGTGAGGGTGATATTTGCCTGGGAGGGCCATGCCCATGATGAAAGAGGTTTTGAGCAGACCCAGAAAGCCCTTCACAGAGCAGGCACATCCTTACACCACAGCATCAGCTCTTGCTTTTTCCTTTTTTCTTACATTCCTAGTTAATAAAAACATAACCTCAAGATGTCACATTAGCTAATAAAAATACTGCATACGTTTTAGGAGTCCAGCTCCCAAAGCACATCTTGGGAGATGTAAATACCATGCCTTAACTACCATCTGTGTCATGTCTCAAAAATTCAAAGAAGAAATTAAAGTCAGTAGAAATTGAGAAACTTCATCAGTGATATAGAGAGTCGTTGGCCAGCAGTGTCAGAACTCTTCCTCCACACATTCACTGAGATGCCCTGGAAACAGGAATCCGGGATCCCTGGATGGAACAAGAACTTATCTGCAGATGGAGAACTTATTCTAACCATATATATCATATTTTTAAAAAATATATATATTTATTTTATTTTATTTTTTTGCTTTTTGGGTCACACTTGGTGATGCTCAGGGGTTATTCCTGGCTTTGCACTCAGGAATCACTCCTGACAGTGCTCAGGGAACCATATGGGATGCTGGGAATTGAACCCGGGTCGGCCGCGTGCAAGGCAAACGCCCTACCCGCTGTGCTATCACTCCATCCCCTATATATATAAATATATATATATATATATAAAGACATCAGCATTTAATTTCCTGTCTACTTCCTTCCATTGCCATCTTTGGCTTTTCTTGCAAGAGAAGCTTGTTTCTGCTTCTACCATCCTCTCACATTCACACTCTCCTCCTTCCTGCAGTGTATGTGATGTCAGGGTGATTTAATTGGGGTAGAGTCCCAGGAATAGGGCCACTGAGTCCCGGGGAATGAGGCAAGCAGGGTATGTGTTGCCAAAGAGGCCGTGAGGGTTCCTTCTCCTGTGAACCTCTTGCTGGTCCTGTCTGAGCCCAAGGCTGGACCTCTGGTGATGATGCCACTGGTCTGTCTGCACAAAGGCTCCTGGGGGCAGAGCAAACAACTCTGCTAGTTGTTTCTGCTGACTTCCAAAATGTCTGCCCCACCTGCTCCCCCCCAGCCTGCCCATTAACATTTACTTATTGAATTTTTTTTCTCTCTCTTGTTCTCTCTTAATGATGACTTAACTCCTCAGACTTGAACAAACACTCTCAACTCAGGAGGGGCGGACTGGCTGGGCAGTCTGTACCCCACAATGGCATTTGATTCACCCTTCAGCCTGATTCCATCCTTCTTACTGAAGTTGTTGCTGTGGCAACCGACCTCCTTCAGGCAATAAGTATGGGCGGCAAAGTCTTGTAAACTTAATATGTTTGATATTTTACCTTTCAAAAAATTCTTTGGGGGAAATTCAAGGTGGCCTGTTGAGCAAAATAAATATTCTTTTTCTTGTCAACAAGGGCTAAGGGCTGCCCTCTGGTAACTGGGAGAAGCTGGACAGGGCAGAGGGAGCAGCTCTACTCGAGGCCAGAAAGGAATGGGAAAGCTCTTGAGGACCGTTGGACATGGATTTAGACACCAGGCAGTGTGGTGGTGCTCCCCTCTAAGATACCCGCCGAGATGAAGTCCACTCCCAGCTGGTCTCACCAGTCTCTGGGTGACTTTTTGCTGCTGCCGTGGAGAGTGCAGCAGAGACATGAGAGATTTCGTTACCGACAGTGCAGTTGGGGCATTGCCACCCACCCTCTTCCCCGGTGTTTCAGGTGTCATCACCCCATCGTCCTCTGTGACCCCGAAGAGTGCATCACATCACCCAACACATGTGGAGCTTCACAGAGGCTGGAGGTGCCAGCTGGGGAGGGACTCACCAGTCTGCTGTCCGCCACCCTCCCTGTCATCCGGGCATCTCCTTTGACTGCATGGTTTGTTTTCATTTGACATTTTCATAAACGGAAAGTTAAAGGTTTTTACATGACGCTTAGAATATTAGTCTTCTTGGCCTCCTAGGCAAATGCTTGTCTCTTTAAAGTAAATTTGCATGTTTTTCTTTGTTTGTTTTGGGGCCACACCTTGCGATACTCCGGGATTACTCCTGGCTCTGAATTTAGGAATCACTCCTGCTGTGCTCGGGGGACCATATGGGATGTTGGGGATTGAACCTGGGTCAGTTGTGTGCAAGGTAAGTACCCCACCTGCTGTACTGTCTCTCCAGCCCCTTAACAGGACCTTTTTAAGATTGCTTATTAAAGTTTGGGTCTTATGATTTCAGTATTGTTGACTCTGTGGTTTGAATATTTAGTTCTGTCATTTCTTAACAGCACCAAAGTACCTTGCCCCTTGTGCCCTTTCGTGTCTCATCTGTCTCTTCTCTCCCCAACTCCCTCCACTTGATGTCTTTCATTCTCCTCCCAATACTTCAGGACCAAAGGTAATCTAGACATATCCTCTTTAAACTATTTCATTCTTTCATTCAGTTTTTCTAAGCTCTCTATATAAGTGATATCATTCTATGCTTATCCTTCTTCTGACTTACTTTATTTAACCTAATATCTTCCTGTTTCATACGTGTTGCAGCGAATTATATAATTTCATAATTCCTTACAGCTGTGTAGCAGTCCTTTGTGTATATACCACATCTTCATGGTTCACTTATCTGTTGTTGGACATCTAGGTTTATTCCAAATTAGCTTTCATCTTTAGAGTAGTGTTACATAGTGTTACATGTGGAGGTAACTGTGAAGGTCGGCCAGTGCCTCCTCGGGTGTTGAGTCCCATATGATTGACTCATGTTTGGATGTTTTTTATTTTTGATTCTCTATCTGATTTTATTTTTGTCTTTTTTCTCTAGGTAGCAAATAAGACAGTCTCATTGAAAAAAACATTTGGAAAGTTTGGAAAAGTATAAATGAAGAGGGGAAAATATCTTGTACAATAATGTATAGTAACACAAGTAGCCATTTTAAAACTATTTGGGAATATTTTCTTCCAGGGCATAGTTTAGCCTATTTAATAAAATACACATTTTAATGGCTATATATTCATGTACATTAGGTCTTACTATTATTTATTCCTGATATCTTCTCATGGTTGGAGTTGAGGTCAGTTAAGTGTCACTGTTCTAAAGGGCCATATCAGACCCAGTTGGCCTACAGGCAGTCAGGTAGCTACTGCTGCAGAGGTAATGTGCCAGGGAGTCTGCTCAGCTTTTTCCTCTCATGTCCCCCTCCTCACCTCCATTTCCTAAAGTTTAAGACAAAATAGCAGAAACTGTCCCACTGTCATATAACAGTATTTTAATATTTATTTAAGTAACAAAACATGCAGGTCAATATTTAAGGCATATACAATAAGTCAGAGCAACAACCAATTTACAAAGCAAAATCTAAATTCATGGAGGTATTCAAGCAGTTAAGAGTTGTCTAGAGAAGGCGCTAATTAAAAACCCAACTAAATCACGCCCCAGAGCTTGAGGTCCACTAGGGCTGCCCAATGGCAGGAGGAAGGCAGAACTTCAGTTGGACCCAGAACTTCAGTTCCAGTTCTGAGAATCTCACCCATCACCACAGACTGAATTTCTCCACTTCCTATTCCATCTAGCCCTTTATCCCCCTCCCCACTTTGATTTATCTAGTTATCCCCTACCGTGTTTCAGATAACAAGTTCCAAGAGCACCCAATCTTATTTGGCCTAAAACCACTTTCCTCAGACGTTCTATGTCTGGCCTAAAGGCCTCTCTTTGACTATTTAACTCATCCAAGTGACCTTATAGGTCAATTTCATATGTGGTATTGCTGTGATGACTTTTGAAAATCTCCAATAATACCCCAATGACTCACCACTCCTACAATTACCTATGTTGCTTCCTGACATTGGTAATGGGGAGACAGCTCTTCTCTCAGTTTCCTGGATAGAGTGGATAGAGGGGGCAGCTTTGGTGCCGAAATGGGATTGTAGGTTGGAAAGAGGGAGTTTAGGCATTTCAGAATCAGTGATGAAAACACAGGGAAGGTATGTGGCTTGCAAATAATTTTCTGTGTTGAAATATTCAACCACTCTCAAATGAGTGGATGGGACACCTTCAGAGTAGCAGGGCCGATTGTGGTGCCAAGTAAGCGCTGTGCCATTTACACCCATGGGTGCTGGAAGGAGCATGGCAACAGAACATATGGGTTACACTGACTCCATCATGTATAATCAGAGTACTGGAGACCTCAAAGGGAAAATTCAAATCAGAGTGCTTTTTATGAAATTTGGACTTGATTGTGATATTTGCAAAGTACAATCTTGACAACATCAAAGCAATGAATTCTTCGTGTTCCTCTATGTGCAAGGCTGAGGCTAAAGCACAGACAGTGTATTATTTCATGAATACATTATTCTAACTAAATTCAGAATAACAAATAGACTTATATTATCAAAAAGTAATCCATCTCTCTGGCCTGTGACAGAAAGAGTCCCTGCATCAGTGAATTCAGGAAGCCCCAGGGAAGTCTTACTGGGCTAAACAGATGCCAGTAAGTCAAATATCTGGGTTTCATCTCACTACAATCACTTTGGTCCAGGTAATATTCCAGGTCATATGGTGGAAGAATGTCAGCTCCTATATGGAGATGTTACCAAGATTGCTCCCCTGTCACCTCTTCTTCAATCAGTGACTGTTATAGTAAAACTGGGGGAGGGGAGCAAAAATCAAAATGCAGAAAATGATGTCTTTTGATGGATTTTTTTTTCATTTTGGGATTTTGCTGGGGGTAGAGTTGGGAGATGGTTCGTCAATGGGCTCTTGACCAGAAGGAGAGGGAGAGTGTGTAAATCATTGTATCTGGTAGGATCTCAAACCCTATTCTACCATTGGATTAGAAAGCTCAGAAGAAGTCAGAGAGGACTGGAAAGTGTGAGCCAGGGAGAGTCTCAGACTCATACCTGGTTTCTTAGCTCTTTGCCATGGAGCATGCAGAGACAGAGACATATGGTCAGGGTCATGTGGCCGCACCATTAGTGAAATCAAGGCTTTTTCAACTTCCAACTGTGACTCAAGCAATAAGGAATCAAGGTAAAATGTCCTTGCTTTTTGGGTGAAAGCTAATTGGGGGGAGGTTCTTCAGCTCATGCTGAGGGGCCTTGGACACTACACATAGTCATACTTGGAAGGATGAGACTGCACCTCGTCCTCTGTGCGGGCACTGTATATCTTCTTGGGTTTGGTGTTGGACCCGAAGCCGGAGGGGCCGTTGAAGCCTCCAGACTTGTAGGCGACGTTGTGGCCTGAGGCATGATAAGACACAGCTTTGTAGCTGGGAAAAAAAGAAAAAGCAGCATTGCATGACCACAAATATATTTGGTCAGAGGACAAACCTCCCCACATGTATGGAGTCTGTTTCAGCTTCAAAAGTCCAGTATCCAAGGAAACCCTTTCATCCTGGGTGAACTGAGACCTTGAATCACCCCTGTCTTCAGGGGTGACTGACACTGACTTTCTGCTCCTGCAGGATTGTAGAAGCTTTTCCAGGCTGGTGAGTTTCCTCTGTCAAATAATCAAGTTCCTTTTATCAATTAGTGAAGCTGGACCAGAACAATGTCTGGGTACATGGTTTTGCCAAAGAACCATAGAACTTTTGAGGGTGGAATTGGAACCTACTGGAAGCTATGCAGCTCATTTCCTCTCAAACTTATTTACCAGTGAGGTTCCAGAGGCTCCTTGGAACCTCAGAAAGGGCCAATGACTTGTCACCAGCTGGTTAGCGGGAGAACCAGGCTGGGACTCAGACCCCCCAGGTCCAGGTCTACTTTTGGAGACACAGTGGGTTTCTCAGCAGCAGAATACCTCTAAAATTTCACAACAGACGTGTCTTTGTTGTGGGGACCTTTAGGATTCTTAGTGACATCCTTGGTCCTAATCCACTCCTTTGCCTCTAGTCCCAAAGTTGCAACAATGAGCAGTGTTTTCAATGTTGTCAAGTATTCTCTGAAATGAGGTATGCTGAAAAACTACTCCCAAGTGAGAACCATCCAGAACACTGGAGTTAGAGGGAACCTAGAGGGATGGGTTCCCCCAAGGAAGATAAGACCACATGTTAATCTGCTTAGACTAAAATAGTCTGTTATTTAGCTTCCTCATAAAAGAGAAGGTTCAATGAGCCATCACTTAATAAAGTGCCTTCATTTACTTAATCATTCATGTTGCAAGATGACACATTAGCAATATATGCACAATGCGAACAGCTGATTGCATTGGGATGAGAGACGCACCTGGTTTCCTCTGGCACTAGGCCCCGGCAGGCGATGCACATCATCACACCTCCAACAAACGTGAGGCCACCAGCCACCCAACCCACGAACAGAGCAGAACCAAAGGTGTACCTGAGTAGGAAACAGAGCAGGGAATGAATTGATGGTCTAGGTTCCCTCGTGCACCTGCTCATCCCCTCCTCCATCCCAATGTTTGGATCACACATCTCTCCCTGCCTGTTGTCCCATGAACACCTGCTGCTCCGGGTCACAGCCAATCGACTCAGCAACCCTGAAGAACAGAATTGGAACTGAAGCTAGTCAGTCAAAAAGCAGTGGGGTTGATTCTTGTGCACCCAGCGTTACTCAGGTGTAGAATTTATTCCAAGTTTCTAATGGAGCCTCTCAGGAAATCCTCTCCCTCCCTATTGGCAAAGAGAGTGTGTTGAAGGTTTGCTAAGAGAAGTTTGAGAGTATGGATTCTTTTTTATTTTTTTTTCTTTTTGGATCACACCCAGCAGTGCTCAAGGGCTACTCCTGGCTCTATACTCAGGAATTACTCTTGGCTGTTCTTGGGGGACCATATGGGATGCCGGGGATTGAACTCAGGTTGACTGATTGCAAGGCAAATGTTCTACCTGCTGTACTACCACCCCGCCCCCCAGATTCATTTTTATCTACCTCAAGAAATCGTTTATTCAGGTAGCAACATAATCTTCAGAAAGAATTACATTGAGGAACAGTTAATGGTTCATGGCGAACAATGCAGTGGGTTCCCCTGCCCCTTAAACCATCTTGGTAGCAGTCCCCTGGTCCTGTGTTCTCTTGCCTTTACCTGCTGATCTTCAGGAAGCTCCAGGAGCAGCGAAGCCTTGTGCCCACATGTAGAGACTGACAGATGCTGAATCATAAGTCAAATTCTTTCATTTTACATCAAGACAACTCTGAGTGGCAACCTATTCCCCACAGCTTCCCAGACTTCAACTGAAACCAGCCATGATCACCCAGTTCCCCAGTGGGCTCTGTTCTTTCATAGATTCCTGCACAAGGATCTTCCCAGGTTCTGTTTCTGAGTAACCCAACTCAGGCACTTCTCATTTGGTAAGGTTGATAATTTATTCAATTGTAGGTTCATCCAAAGTATCCAGAAAGTTGTGTACAGTGTGAGGGCAAGCAGTCTTTACTCTGGTCCAGGCCTGACATTCTGCCAGTATTAGCTCTCAATGGGTCAATGGCAGAGAAGGGGATCTCAGGCCTAAGAGGGGTGCCAGTGCCCAAGCCCCCATTAACCGACAGCTGCCATTCTTCCTGGCAGCCACATGATCTTGTGTGACTTCTGACTGAAGAAGATGAGGTAGAAAGAAGAGAAAAATTGCTTATCCAGGGACAAAGGTTTCCTGGAGCCTGTCAGAATTCTGTATCTCGAACTACCCAAGGATGTGGGTAGGTCTGAGGGAGATGGTGTGAGAGGGTGACGGTGGATATCAGTGTTAGGAGTCAGGTGGTGGAAGGTGTCTCCTTGGGGGTGGGGCCTGTCACACCCAGACCCAGCAGGCAAGGTGGAATCTTGCAAGTAGGTTGAGCAACCACCCTCATGTGCCTGTGTCAATGGGAGCTCCCCAGGATGTGGGCCTTTCAGTACTAGACTGGGGAAAGTTCTCAGCATGTCAGAATGGGTGGTCTGCCAACTTTAAGTGCTCCTTGCAACTAAAGGTCATGGAGGATCTTGGAGGAGGAAGTGGACATCTTTGAGGAGTCACTTCCTTCTCATTTTTCAAACAAAACAAAAAAATATATGGGGATTGGAGTTCCAGAGAGGAGGGAGTAATGGATTGCTGAATCATTACATCCTGTCTAAGAGAAATAGCAAATGTGCCTCTCCTGGTATGACGGGTCTCTGAGGAATGGTATTCACACCACTCCCCAAGCAAGATCTTTCTTCTCCAGAATCTGCTGCTGCTGATTGCTATGAAACACATCTTTTGAAGGTGCAAAACAGGTTCTGGAATTGCTCTTCTGTCTTTTAAAAGTTTTGCCTTTTATCTGACACCAAATTAAAGAATCTCTTGCTAGATCCTTGTTTTTGTCAGAGTGGGGATTTTGTTTTCATCCCCAGAATACAGAACAGTTTCTTGTCCACAGCAGCTGTTTAATGCATTTGTAAAATGAATGAATGAATGAGAGAAAGAGTGAAAATTAGTGCTTTCCTCTTATACTCTACATCACTTATTTCTCCTCAAGCTTTTACCTCTCCCTAGCTAGGGTCTTGTCACAGACTGAAGATGTGGGTTGATGTTCATTAACATGCCTGGGTTAATAGTGTCTGTTTCATTGCCACCACAATGGGGCCTGTGTAAAAGTGTTAGATAAATACCACGAGCTGTCGCTGTATTTCAATGCAAATGTCAGATCAGCCTCAACTCATATCACCAAGGATATTTCACTGAAATGAAGTTTATGAATTTACAGATCATTGTTGATTTATGATATGGTATGGTTGCCTCTGATAAATTTTTGCTATTTCAGGCACTGACAGTCATATTAGGCATATGTGTTTAATCAGATTTTTACAGCAATATTCACCATAGACTATGAAATCTAGATGAGGAGGTTACCTGGTCTGAATACTCTGCACCATTCCACCCATGCCAGAGTACATGTTTGCAGTGGACATCCAGAAGTTGGTAACCAGCATGTTGGCAAACACAGACACTCCAGCAATGGCACAGATACCTGTGGGGCAAGTACAGGAAAGTTTCAGAGTCAGCCTTAGGGATCACATTGTTTCTGAGGTGATGTGTGCTTAATGGGGTAGATTGTAGAATAGTCCATCTCTATGACTATGACCAACACAAACATTGATTATTGAACTTCCACAACATATTGAATACTGTGCTTGGTGCTTTGGACGCTTATTTCCCCAAGTGTGGGAAGATTTTCAAGTGCACAGGAGATTTTTACATGCAAATTGGGATCCAGCGTTAATAGTACAAGTATTTGAGACTTAGTCCATTGATGATATTAACAGTTTATCTCTAAGCTGGGTAGGCCTCTACTTTTAAAACACAAAACATTAATTAAAAAAGATTTATGCACACTGCCTTCATTGTAGCTCTCAGTACAATAACCAGGATATGAGAACAACCCAAATGTCCCACATCACATATATGGATAAAGAAGTTGTGGTATATATACACAATGGAATACCACACAAATAGAATGGAATACTATGCAACTACAAAAATAAAGTCATACAGTACCATACAAACTTGGATAGAATTAGAGGCTATCATGCTGAGTGAAACAAGCCAGGGGCAGAAGGACAAATACAGGATATCTCTAAATTGTGATATACAGAGAAACAGAGCAAGGGTATGGATAATATTGTTCAGTGGTAAATTTTGAACACTGGATTATAGACCTGAAAATGCCACGTTTGAGTGGGGGAAAGAAATGGGGACAATAGTGAGGTTGACTGTAAATAGCATGAGGGCATAGGTGGAGGGCTCAGACCTCCACATAGGTGAAACTAAGGGAGGTAACAATATATGCATGGGTGTGCTAAGGAAGGTAACAATATATGCCCAATGCACAAATGTCAATTGACAAGTAGTGGGGAGGGGACTGGGTGGAGACGAGGAATGTCAGACATAGGTGACATGGGATAGGGAAAGAGGGAGCGTCATGTGGTGGTGGTGGTGACAGTAAATCACCAATATAAACGTAAACACTACTATAACCTATAACTTAAACTATATTATAAAAAAAGCCCTTAAAGTCAACTTCCAGAGACTTACTAAAATAGTGCTTTACAGGCTGAATAACAACATTTCCTAAGGACTTAGTCTCCTATATTGAAACTGGGATGGCAACTGATAGTGGGTTCAGCACTCAGGGTCATTCTGTAGAGTATAACTGGGTCTTAATTTCTGCTCTTGAATCCCAAAGAGAAAAGCTTTGAGGTCAGGCCAAACCATGATTTGTCAGGAGAAGCCTTATTTCCCCTGCCAGGGTGATGTTGCTTTGATGTTTCCAGCTGCCCAGCAGAGAGTGGGAACGTCGGGCTCCTTGTTTACCTGAGACGATGAACATGATCCCTGAAGTCAGTGTCATGTTGGCTTTGGCAGAGTCCTCCATGCTGCCAATGCGGATGCACTTCAAGGCAAAGATGGACACCAGGAGGCCAATGATTCCCAGGACAATGCCCACGATCATCAGGGCTCGCACTGCCTGCAGCATGGCTACGGGATAAGGAGGAGGTTAAGCAGACGTTGAAACCACCTCAAGGCTAGAAATAGGCCCTGGTTTAGTACATTTAAGCTATCACAGCAGATCAGCACCAAACTTCTGAAAAAGAGCAAGTCCATGAACCATGAACTTGCCATTGAAAAGGGACGTGGGATTGTAGGAAATGCCAGATGTTTGATGCAGTGAGATGCATGCACAATTAGAAAGTTGGACAGTTGGAACTGGGAGGAATGTATTTGGTTTATTTGTTCCCTATAAAACTTGGTAATCTGAGATCCAGGAAGGGGAAATGGTTTGACTCAGGTAAGATTAAAATTATTCATAGAGTTATTAATAAAGCTATATTGTCCTGATTTCTTCTGAAACATTGTTTCCTTCTAACTTTTTTGTGGGCTCAATACTTCATAGTTGAGTCCATTTTGGGGACCCACTGTTTGTTTATAGCATAGAATAGGGCAAGGTTACTATGTGATACGCCAAGGGTAAATTTGCCTTCCTCCCCGCCCCCCGCAAAGGGACAATTCTTTTAAACTCCTACAACTCATGGTATGCTTTAGGTTTTGAGTGTAAATATAAGACTACTATTATCAATTACAGACTTGCAGCCTGACTAGTGTACTAGGAGTCCTCTTTTGAAAATCTATGGAAGTTGTGGTTTTGCTGGGTCTATCCTGCAATGATTGATCCTCCAGTCAAATCTTAAAGAACGACAAATCATCTTGACAATTTTTGCTGAGCCCCCCGATGGGGCATGAGGAAGACAGTTACTAGCAGACAGAATCTCTGTCTTCATTATTTTATACCAAAGTAGGGAATTATTTAGGGCCACTAAAATCCCACTAAAGTATAAAGGAGAAAAATTAGCTTTTTTTCTTTGAGTATTCCAGAAGGAAAGTCCCCTGCTGTTAGTGGTTCCGTAAAGTCAATTTTAGAACCATGTGATATGAAACAAAGTCTTTGTCTACCCTGCTGTCAGAGGGAATAGCTATGTCTGGCTGAAATATTTTGGGGACTTTCCAGATATTAAAACATGTAATCCACATAAAACCCCCCACAACACAGGGGGTTTTCACCTCCATTTTATGATCAAAACATAGAGGTTATGAGGTTATATGGTTCCAAACATACACACCATTGGAAAGGCAGAGCTAGTGGTCATATCCAGAACTGTCACAAAAAGCTTACTTTTCCATCACAGTACAGGGTTTTGAGAAACCTTATCTTAGAAAAATAGGTAAAATTCTGGTTGCCACCAAGGTACAGTGATCTGTAAACTTCTAGCCGAAAATATCTTCCAAACATGGAACTTGGCTATAAAATGACATCTTCTTCAATAGAGGCTAACACCACATAGTGGAATAGTTTCTGAAAATAAACCCAGGGAGTAACCTTCCCCAGGAGATTATTTATAAATGTGAATCTCAAGAAAAAAAATTCTGGGAAGAAATTTCTCATCTCTTTAGGAAGGTTTCCAGGGCCAGTGACAGCTTATTCACCTTAAGGCACATATCTCAAAGCAATCTGTCATGACAGGAAAATTGGTTATCAGTGAAAAACATTGAAATAAAAGGTATTAGTCATGCAAAATCCATTAAGAACCCTTTTCAATGTCATAGAATGGCGATCCTTACAGGCAGAGATCTCTGTGTAGAGATAACAATATACAACCACTTGAATTCCATGCCATTGTCCTCCATTCACTTGGTTATGATCTATTCTATATGAAGAAATTACTGATTTTTAAACTTTGATTCCCTGCTGAAAAGAGAATTTTACATTTGGGGGTCTTCTTGGAGTGGGAGAGCGCTTCCTCCAGTATTCCTGTACTTCCAGAATTCCTGGCAACCATACCCACATACCACAATCACTGTCATGCAAGCTCATTCATGGCCCAACTTTACAGTCATGATTAAATATAGGAAGAGTCAATTAGCTGCAAAAATTCATGGATACACTGGTATCTGGACTGAAAACCCTGGGGTACACTTGAAGTCCTGGCTGTCACACCCTTAATCCCACAGCTGCCGCCATAAGAACGGCCCAACTCCACTGGCTCATGGCTAAGGTTTGAGAAGGTACCAAACTACCAAAAATTCCACGTACACCAGTCCTCAGGCTGAGAACTCTGGGACCTTCTCAGAGTGGGGGCAGGCAGCCTCCTTCTCTTACTTCTGGAAGCCCTGGTGGTCACATCCACACCCCACAATCATAGTCATCTAAATTCATGACTTGGTTAAATATTCTGGAGTTTTTTGAGCACCAGCCTAAGTGTGGCCTCAAAATTCTACAATACTGACATCACAGTAGGAACACACAAAATTATATGGGAAAGTAACATAGAAGCCAACTAACTTCAATAAACAAAAGCATTAATACAAAAGGCTCAATTAGCAACATCTTTTTTTGGGTGGTGGGGGTTACACCCGATGATGCACAGGGGTTTCTCCTAGCTCTTCACTCAGGAATTACTCCTGGTGGAGCTTGGGGGACCATATGGGATGCCAGGTATTGAGCTCGGGTCAGCCGTGTGCAAGGCAAACACCCTACCTGCTGTGCTATCGCTCCAGCCCCTCACCTAGCAATATCTTAGTAAAACCTCAGACAAGGACTCAGTGACCCCACGGTGAGATAGGACAATTTTCACAAATTTTCTTTTACTGAAGTATTTTTTGATAATTACACTAGTTGTTTAGTTGTATCAAGCAATATAAAATAAATTATGTAATACTGCTAAGGGGAAAGTTTTTTTTCTTAAATTTTTATTAGTGAAACACCATGAGGTACAGTTGTAGACTTACTAATTTTTGTGCTTGGGTTTCGGTTATACAATGATAGAATACCCATCCCTCCACCAGTGCCCATTCTTCACCACCACCAGTCCCAGTATCCCTCCCACCCCCCTTCCCCCCATCCCACTCTACCACTGTGGTAGGGCATTCCCTTTTGTTCTCTCTCTCCTTTTGAATGCTGTGGTTTGCAAAAGAGACACTGAGTGGCAATCTTGTTCGGACTATAGTCTACTCTCATCACGCATTTCCCATCCTGAGAGGAACCTCCCAACACCCTTTATTTTGTGCTCCCTTCTCTATCTGAGCTGCCTTTTAAGGGGAAAGATTTGAGGTGGGTGGTAAAATGGTGACAATGGTGGAGGCAAGGTCACAGTAGTGGTGGGATGGGTGTTAGAATATTGAAAATCATGATATAACAAATGCATCAACAACAACTTTGTAAAACATAATGTTTAAATAAAGGAAACAAATGGAAAATATTTTAAAAAATCTTTAAAAAGAAGGAAGATAATTCAACAAACATCTGGCATTAATCTTGGTTTTATCTTTTTAAACGAACGTCATTAAGCTATCAATCTGTGGAAAGGACCTACTGGAATAAACCCAGACTTCAGGAGTTATTCCCAGGGCTGTTCTGTTTTTGGTTGTTGTTTCTATTCTTCTATAGGAGAAGAGAAAGGGACTTTGATATTCTCTCTATGAGACAACCTTCTGGGTCTTTCCTGTGAATTCCATATCTCCTCAATAATCTGATAGAATTTTTAAAAAACAGATCTATCTTTAATACTTTAAGCCTTAGGCTATTTATTTATTTATTTATTTATTTTGTAGGAGTACTGCTATTTATTCAGTCACTGATTAGCTGATTGAATTGTGCATGAACTCCACCTTACTTTTTTTTTTCTTTTTCCATTTTTTATAATTTTATTTATTGAATCACTGTGAGAGCAGTTACAAAGCTTTTGGGTCTAAGTCTCAGTCATACAATGAAACACCCGTACCTTCACCAGTGCCCATTCTCCACCACCAAAAATCCCAGTATACCCCCATCCCACACCCTCCCCCTGCCTGTGGGGCAGATGATTTCTACATTACTCTCTCTCTACTTTGATCACATTCACTATTTTGACACCAGACCCACCATTATTTAAGATTTTACCCCAACACTCAGATCTGCTGAAAAGGCAACAATAGACAATTTGTGTTCTATTGCTGGTTATGAATAACATATGATGTCGTGTGGCTGCAGTAGGGCCATGTGGTTTTGAAGTTCTGAAATTTTAACACTTAAATCTGGAGGGATTTCTGCCAAAAGTCACTGGGTTTCGAGATTTGATTCTGAGTCTCTGGGATCAAGGCCGTTAAGCAGCTTGATGAGGAGCCAGAGAGGCCGTTTGTGGGCGATGACTTGGGGTCTCGTTAGGGTGGGGAGGACAGGCCCGGTTCCACCTCCCCCCTCATCCCGTGAGACCCAACAAGTTTCGTCACTGCGGGCCCAAGCCTGACTGTCCAATGGCCTCTGGAGGATGACAGCCACCAAGTCGCCAAGAGGGAGCAGGCGGAGGGACAACACCCTTTCCTCCCTGGGGTGGCCCGGCGACAGTAACGTACTGTGGAATCCAGATGCATTTCTGCCAAACGCCACTGGGTTTTGAGATTTGTTTCTGAGTCTCTGGGATCATGGCCGTTAAGCAGCTTGATCAGGAGCCAGAGAGGCCATTCGTGGGCGATGACTTGGGGTCTCGTTGGGGTGGGGAGGACAAGCCCGGCTCCACCCTCATCCTGTGAGGCCCTGTGTGCCTCGTCACTGGGGGCCCAAATGTGACTATCCAGTGGCCTCAGACGGATGGCGGCCACTGGGCCGCCGGTGGGGGGGGGGGGGTAGGCCAAGCCTTAGGCTATTTAGAGGACAAAAATCATTTTATCCTTTTTAAGGGGTACCTGGAAAGGAGTCTGGCTAAATAAAACAATCAAACCAATTACCCAAGCAACCAACGAGGCAAGTAAGTGGGCAAAGAATAATTAACCAAGTAGGATAAAGGATATATCTCATTCCATGAAAGATGACGTAATCCTGGCTGGGGTCAGTGCCCCCTTTAAGGTCCAAGATCTGAAAGCATATTACATGCACGCTGGGGCTGTGGCTGAGGCAGATGGACTTCTGGGATGAGAAGGGGTGGTGATGCTGCTAGATACAAGGTAAAGCGTCACTGACTTGCTGGTACTCAGGTGCCATCGCTGTGCCATATGGGCACTTAGGTGCTGGAACCTAGCCAACCTGTTTCTGCCAGCGTTTGCCTCAAGCTCTGTCATCCTCTTGCCTTTGTTGGGTCGGGTGTCCATGACAAGGCCTTGTTATTTTCCTGCACTCTTGACTTTTGGATTTTGTGAAGTGCTTGTGTTGCTTTGAACTTGGGATCTACTCTGACCCTGAATGCCTTTTGATTTTTTAGTTTAGAGTTGTCTTCTAACTTACCCCTACTCCTTTCTTGCAGAGAATCAAGATCTTCCAGGCTGGAAAGATCTTTACAGGGGTGTTCTGAGAGTTGTGATAGGAGCAGGGTTTAGGAAGTGAGAGGAGATATCATTGCTAGAAACCTTGATAACTGGTTAACGACCATGGAGATGCTGGTGGTCACTTGGACTGTCTTCTAGCCGGAAGCCTCTACCATATGGAATTTAAATTCTTTCTTATAGTACAAAAGTTAATTAAAGCATTTTCCTTAAAGGCAGTCAACCCCAGTTCTATCCCTGACACTGCACATGCTTTCCTGGAGTACAGAGCCAGAGTAGCTTTTAAGTACCACAAGGTGTGATCTAATTCATCCTCCCCACAAACTGTAATATGTAGAAGACCAAAGGAAGTAGGTTTCTCTTTTAGTCACTCTGCCTTTTATTTGACATTCTGAGTCAGCCGCCTGGGCTTATCTACAGATTACAGGTGAGTCAAATGGACTTTCAAGACTGATTGCTGCCCTGAAGGTGTGACCATGGCATTCTTTCCAGTTAACCAATTATTATCAGATCCATAGAGTGGGTTGGACTCAGGACTGGAAGAAACAAATACGGGAACTCAGAATTTGCTTCCTATTGCAAAATATCTTCCTGCTCCAAAGTCATTGGAGAAAGAATGAGACTGAATGAGAAAGTTCCTTTAGGATGAGTCCCAACCTTGGCATTTCCTGGGAGGACTCTGGAAAACATATTAATGATTTGTTCCTACTCTAAATTTTTCATTTATTTGTTTAATAACCTAACATTTGAAGGGATAATCTAGGCAAAGGATGGTGTTGAGAGAAAAAGTCCCTGGTGACTGCATTGACAGGAGGGTAGCGTAAAGGCTGATGAGACAGATGGTAAATCATCAGGAATCAAAAACCTGGACCTGGACCCTTTGTTGGGATGGGACAGAATAAGGAGCCAATCTTTGGGCAGAGCTTGACTTTCATCAAGAGAGGATCTGGAACGTCTGGTGAAGGGGGCCAAAGATGGAGAGCAGAGGAAAGGTCCTTTAGGACAAGGCAGAAGGATCTAGATTTTGCAGTGATCTCAGGGAATCAAAGTGGTGGTCCTTCATGTCCCATGAATCTTACAGAATGTTACAAAGCTAGGCGTTTGGTTAGGAAAGTGTTGAGCTTCAGAAAAGCTGAGTGTCCTCAGCTCTGGAGCAGTTTAATGATATTTTTTGCATAGAGATGTTGAGAAAATCAGATGCTCCTAACCACCACCAGATTACTCCTACATCTCCCCTTCCAAAAAGTTACCTTTGCCAACCCCTAATGTCTTTGTCCTTTATTGGCAGCACAAACCCAAATCCTCAAACATGGTGATGATCATGGTTGGAAAATGTGAAAGAAGTCATGCACAAAGGACTGTGAAAGGCAAGAGAGGAAGAAGACTTGAGAAAAGGAGTGGGGGGATAAAAAGGCCTGGACCAAGGTACGGGGAAATTCAAGATGTGATGGGAATGAGCATGGTAGCTGGATGACGAGGGAGGCACTGGAGTGGGGGAAGGGTTCCACCTCAACACCCTCACATTGCTAAGGCAGGGTCCAACAATGTAACTCTGAGCTGAATGTCCACATGGAGGTGAAGAGGTGAAGTTCCATGGACTGGTTTGTACTAGGCCATAACACTAGATGGTGCCGCCTTTGCTTTCAGTACAACTTCCACAAGCACAGGCTGAGGCACCACTATGATTCCTGGCTCCAGACAGCTTTGATCATCGAGAACAAACCAGCTCATTTATATCAAAGTTCTGGTTCCCTTGGGCTTTCCAGACAATGTCTCAATTCTCTGTGCTGTCTCCTTCTCATGTACTCTTGTACTAAGATGTTTGCCCACATATTTTAAAAGGAAATTTTCTTTTTTTGATGAAAGAAAGCAATTTGGCCTCAAATCAAATATCACCCCCCATATCTGATTTAAACTTCATAACTTCTGAACACCCCACCAACTAGGGCCAATTCCTTCCACCAAATGATGGACAAAGACAAATTGATTTCAGGGGGAATTGTGAAATATTACATGGAACATTCAACTTTATATAAAATTTTTAGTCAATATTAAAATGACATCAACAGAGAAGCTCCTTGATAAAGGAGATGTAAGAGCTGTCTTGTATTTCTTTTCTTGATGACTTGCTGTGGAATTGTTCTCTGGGTTAAATGTGGATTTGTGACCTTGTCCTACTACTAAATGTGACTGACATGTTTATGGAAAACTCCTCAGCTGTTCCTTTTTGTTGTTGGTTCTGTCATTCTTGTTTTTTGTTTTAATTTTTTTACTTAAGGGCCACGCCCAGTAGTTCTCAGGGTCCTGGCTCTGCACTCAGGAATTATTCCTGGTAGTGCTTGGGGAACCGTATGGGATGTGGGGGATAGAACCTGGTTTGGCCACATGCAAGGCAAGCACTCTACCCAGAGTAACATAACTTCACCCCACTTGTTTTTATTTTTCAGCATGTTGTTATAAAAGGGAGATATAGCTTGTGGCATGAAAAAAATAAAGGGACTGAGAAGCTACGAAGACAACAGAACACAGGGAAGATAAGGATGGAAAGATATTCCAGATAATCTTGACTCCTAAGTAATACTGGATTATTGGCATCATCTGAATATCAATGTGTTTTTTGAGAGCTTTGTGTGGTTCAGACACATAGAATATGATTAAATGTCACCAAAAAGCCAGGGTAGGGGCTGGAGCGATAGCACAGCAGGTAGAGCATTTGCCTTGCATGCGGCTGATGCGGGTTCAATTTCCAGCATCCCATATGGTCCCCTGAGCACCGCGACGGGTAATTCCTGAGCATCACTGGGTGTGATATAAAAAGCCCCTCTCCCCCCCAAAAAAGGCCAGGATAGTAGTTTCTGCCTTCTAATTACCCTCCTCCTTGCCCTTGGCTCTTTCCTCCCACTGACTTCCGGGCTGGGCAATGTAAATGAGTGTCAATCATCTGCTCTTTAAACTTGGTGTTCCTCACTGTTCATCAGCATGACTGTTGCTGATATAGTTATAAGTGATCAAGGAGCTCAGGTGCCCTATATTCTTTTTTTTTCTTTTTTGGGCCACACCCACTATGCACAGGGGTTACTCCTGGCTTTGCCCTCAGGAATTACTCCTGGCTGGGCTCTGGGGACCATAAGGGATGGGAATCGAATCTTAGTTGGCCACATGCAAGACAAATGCTCTACCTGCTGTGCTATCACTCCAGCCCCCTGCCCTATATTCTCATATTTGAGACCAACTCCTCCACCCAGAGTGTAAGAATAGGGCCAGAGCATGGCACTGAGATAGGACCCAAACCTGGATATTTTTCAGTCCTGTGATCTCATTCTACCCATGGGAGTTTGGGCATGTTGAGCCTCAGTTTTCACTTTTGTAAGAGCAAATCTGCTGAAGAATAAACTGAAGAACCTGAGTGCAGGCCAATGAAAGACAGCGTTTTGATGTCTGGGCACTGGCGTTGGAGAGCTACATGCTACAGGATTCTGGAGTACCTGAGAGAACGCTGGGCTCTCAGTGACACAGAGCATATGGCTAAGCACTTCTGTTGTTGCCACCTCATTAATCTATCTGTGGGTTATATAATATAGCTAGTTGAATGGAATGATATTATTCTATAGCTTTAAGTTCTAAAAAAGGCAATTCATTTTTATCAGATGAGTGAAAAACAGAGAAGGTATAGTTAGAAAGTGCTAAAAATTATAGTGATTACAGTGATGATTCTCTGCACTGTTATAATGATATCTGCCTCAAGCCTTCACAGTATTCTGAGATATCTGTCTCTGATGAGGCTGGAGAATTGGTATGCCCGCTGGGTTTTAGATGAAAATTAAACTCTCTATAACCTTCTGTCTTCATTTACAGGCATTTCACCAGCTTGCAACTTCAGCCTGGCTCCTTGGCATGCTCAAAACAAAAGTTTTTACTGTGGCTTCTGGTATCCCTGTTAGGTGCTCTGTTGTGGCTGGTTAATGTTACTTTCTAGCTCCTTTGGGAGCTCAGAGTCCACAAACCAACCAGTTTCCTCTGCCTACCCTCACGATTTTTTTCCCCTTATGTTCCTCTTGCCCTCAGATTTGGAATTTCTTAAATTTTTTAAAAAATGTAATTAAAATAAGTAATTATGATTATTGAACTGGAGCAATAGCACAGTGGGTAGGGCATTTGCCTTGCACGCAGCTGACCTGGGTTCGATTCCTCCGCCCCTCTCGGAGAGTCCAGCAAGCTACCGAGAATATCTCGCCAGCATGGCAAAGCCTGGAAGGCTTCCCATGATGTATTCGATATGCCAAAAACAGTAACAATAAGTCTCACAATATGTTGTGAGATGTTACTGGTGCCCGCTCGAGCAAATTGATGAACAACGGGAGGACAGTGCTACAGTGCTAATTATGGTTGTTTTGTTTTTAGGCCACACCCCGAGTTGCTCAGGCCTGACTCCTGGCTCTGAGCTCAGGGATCACTCCTGGCAGTGCTCAGGGGACCATATGGGGTGCCTGGGATGGAACTCGGGTTGGCCACATGAAAGGCAAATGTCCTACCCTCTGGACTATGGCTCCAGCTCCACTTTGGAATTTCTTGTAAGCCGTTCCCTCCTGGAAATCTCCCTGCCCATCCCTCACTTCAGTCAGTCAGGTCTTAAGTCATCAGCAAATATTTGCATTTGAGAATGGTAGTTTTCACTGCAGTCACTCCTGGGTCATGAGGACTAGTTATTTTAAAAACTCACACCATTCTTTTGGCCACAGCCTATCAGTGTCTTAAACCCTTCCCTTCTCTGAAAGGAAAAAAAAAAACAAAAAAGCTCCCAAGAAGTCTTTCCTGGCTTCTGCTGAAACCTACTTTCATTGCCCAAGAAGAGGTTTGGACTGTGATACTGTGATGGCCGTGGCTTTTCCATTCCCTCCACTGCTGCAGCCCACTCATCTGGGAAAGAAGATGTAGAGGCAGTGCCATCCCACCCATCCCTGTGCCATCCCCAGAGGTTTGCTGTGGTGGTGGGAGGTGCAGCATAGGTGACCCCAGGGTCTTGTCGGAAGCTTCCTGAGAGAGAAGACCAAAAGTCTCAAGGCCTTGTCCCAGCATGGGGCATTCCTGTTGGAAATCCTCAGAATATGATTTGAGGAAGCTCTTCCTCTCACTCACAGCCTGAACCCTTCTCAGAGAGACCCATGATCTCCTCACCGCTTGTGCAATTGAACAAGGCAGTCAGATTTTCCAGCTAAGAGCAACCTTTCTGGCCTAGCATGAAAAAAAAAAAAAAAAGAATCCAGCCCTTACATTTTGCAGCTTCGAGGGCAATGGGCAAGCTCTGGCCAGTGGGTTACACTGGGAATGATGTATATTACTCCCAACTTAGGCAGTTATTCTTTAGTCTTTGTTCTTTTTTCTGCCCCAGAAGGTGGAGACTCTCTTTCTATAAGGACTTTTGTGGGCAAGAAGAACTTACAGTGTATTAACCCCCAGATGTTTAGGTATGTTTATCGCAGTAGCTGACATTAACTAGTTTGACTAAATTAGTACTGAGAAGTCTAGATCTGGTAACATAGAAGTTTTCATATATGCAAAACATTTGTTGCATACATTATTGGATTAATAAATGAATATGTTTCAGGCACAAAGGGAACAGATATCCATGATTTCAAAAAAAGGGGAAAAACAAAGGCTTTTTAAGTGTGTATTTTTTTGGGAGGGGTGGGAGAAACCTGTTTTTGGTTCACACAAACACTTAGAAGTAAGTATTCTCACCAGTCAACCGCTTGCTATTTTGTACCAGTTTCTATGCTGGGAACTGAGCAAAACATTTTTTTTTGCTTTTTGGGTCACACCTGGCGATGCACAGGGGTTGCTCCTGTACTCCTGGCTTTGCACTCAGGAATTACTCCTGGCTGTGCTCGGGGGACCATATGGGATGCTGGGAATCGAATCTGGGTCGACTGTGTGCAAGGCAAATGCCCTACCCATTGTGCTGTCACTCCAGTTGGAGCAAAAAATTTTTATGTAGCAGAAGGGACTACAGGAAATAAATGTAAGTAGATAAATGAGCAGCATGATCAAGTGAAGAAGTGAAGAAGAGAGACTCAAAGACAACTGTCTAAGTGACACCTTCCCTGCTTTCCTCTCCTTCTGATTCTTCCACCTTTCATGCTGCCCTCACCTTTGTCTTGATGCTGTCTGTTCCACTGGGGCATCTGGTAGACATCAATAAATGCTTTTAAGGTCTCTGTGCAGTGTCCTGGTTCAGGGACTTACTTAAGGCTCTCAAAAAAGCTTTCAAAAGTGAAAGCTCTGGGTTTGGAACAGAGATTGTGGGATCCTCTTTAATCTGGGGGTATGGGGCTGCAAGATGGAACTTTCCTATGTAAAACATTGTGGAGATGCTAGAGGAGGACATTGGGCAGTTAGAATAATGGCCATGACGAAGCCCTAAGTCTAGTAAAGTGAAAAGGAGAAGCATAGGTGGAAAGCAGAGGCAAAGCAGAGGTGGGTCACAGAAAGAAATGGATGGTGTAGGAGGCCATGGAAGTCAGGTGGTCATGTCTGCATGCAGTGAATCTGGGGCCAGGGAACCATGGAAAGCATTTGATATTTAAATTTCTGGGGAGATGGGAACTGCAAACTGAAAGCTGAGCAACTGGAAGATTCTGCTTGACATTTTTCCACAATGAAGCAAACACCAAAAAGGTGATAAATAGAAACCAAATAGCTTAAAAAGTGGAAAAATTTAGTCTTTTAACTTGATTGTCAATAATAACTACCATTGTGATGATAGTCCGAATCTAGAGATTTTCCCATCTAACTGTCTATCAACAGATGATAGATAAAGAAGTTTTGGATATCTACTCAATGCAATATTACCCTGCTATTAAAAAGATGAGATTATGCTGTTTAGGACAAAATGAATAGAATTTGAGATGATTATGCTAAGTGAAAAAAGGAAGAGATTTCAATACTGGGAAGTTTCATTCATATGTGAGCTATAGAGAATCAAAGTAAGTAAATAGAAAAAAAATCACAACAAAGCTAACCCCTAGATTTAGTGAAAACTACAGTGGTTACCGGAGGGAAAGTGAGGTGTACAGAAAGACAGGGAAAAAGGGTAGTTTTGGTGATGGGAGGGCAGTTGAACTTTGGTGGTGGGAGTCTGAATCCTATACATGTATATATATATATATATATATATATATGTGTGTGTGTTAAACAATAACCCTGGCATTTGAATAATGCTACAAGCTAATCATTAATTTTTAAAAAATGGGGTTGGGAGGAAAAAATAATTTCCCTAAAAAAATCTATAAACTTTCAGGGAAAGGAGGAGATGATAAGAAATGAGGAGAAAGGAAAGAGTGAAAAAGGGAGGTGCTGAGCGGTAGGATGAGCAGACAGGCTGGTGAGAGGCCTTTGGAGTGTCGCAGAGAGGGGCTAGGGAGGGGAACTCTGAGTAGAACTGTCCACGGGAGAAGAGGAAGGGCTGAGGGGGCTTTAGGGAAGATGCGATCTTTGTAGAAGAGAGACAAATGAGGGTCCCCAGTGACCAGGCTGCATCAGTTTGTGGAGAGGGAATAATTGAAAACCCTACCTGTGCAAAGACAGAAAATGAACAAAACTGCTAAGTATGGAAGTACCTTTGAAGGAGATTATTGAACATAGAGTAATCAAATGATATGCCTTAACTTTGAGTCTGATCCCCCCCCCCCCAATTTAAGAGTTGAAATGAAATTGTGGCTAGCAGCTCAAAAACTCAGTCTTGCTTTCACTCTTTTTGTTTCTGCCCTCCAGTCTGGAACCCCACCTCTTTCTCTTTTTTTAGGGGATTATACCCGGCAACGCACAGGGCTTACTCCTGGCTCTGCACTCAAGAATTACTCCTGGCGGTACTCAGGAGTCATATGGGATGCTGGGAATCAAACCCTGGTTGGCCGTGTGCAAGGTAAACGCCCTACCCGCTGTGCTATCACTCCAGCCCCCCTCCCCCTGCTTTCTTTCCATGGAGTCCTCTATCTGGTCCTGCATCATGAGTGGCTTCCAAAATTGGAGCCAATAACCCACTTCTACTCTGTCCCTCATGATCTAGTTTTTTGAAAATGATGAGCTGGTTGCTGCATTTCACATTTAAATATCAAAAGCTTGACGTGCTTGGAACAGTTTTGTGCACATTTGTTTCCACTTACCTATTAATAGTACTTTTTATTTTTTACAGAAAAACCCAACAATGTTTTTCTTTCCTCACTGAACTCCCCCCTTGGCTGCTCCTGGAAGCTATGGATTGCCTAGCTTTTTTTTTTCTTTTTGTTTAATTACAAACAGACAGCTCCTAGAACATCCAGGTGCCAACTCCTATGATACATATTTGAAATTATCATGTCTTAAACTGTTTAGAATGCTTTCTGAAATTATTATAATTTTAATTTTGTAATTGTATACTGATACTTTGCTTTTGTAAGTATTTATTAATACCCTGCCTGCAGAGCACAATGTTTCCACAAGAAAGCAGCCCACAGGGCTCTTGCTGCTCTTAAGACACCATTTTTGTGACTCCAACTTTCAAAGAAAAGTGGTTAAATTGAAAGTGTGTTGAAACCAGTTCTCAAAAAAAGCTGTTTTGACTCTATGAAACCTTCATGTGTAGGTAGATCCCTCCTGCCTGTAGGAGCAGACAGAGCAGGTGACAGGTGACATTCCCAGACATACATTTCTCCTTCCGGAACCAGGTCTGTTCTAGTACCATAGCCTGGACAAAGACCCAGTAGCCCAGTACCTGCTTCCCAATCAACACTTTCCTTGCTTTTGAGTAAGAATTCTGACAGCTGGGCCCAACGGCTCATTCTCTCTTATTTTTGGGGCCTGGGGAAGGGGAGGAGTGTTGTTCCACTGGGTGCCACTCCTGGGACTAGAACCCCCGCTCCAGGCTTTCTCCTTGGTTGGCTTTTACTTTTCCTCCAAAACTTTATTTTAATTGATAGAGATTCTGTGGTTTAAAATACTACCAATCACGGCTGTTCATGCACATTAATTTCACACACCATCACTCGGTTTACCCATCTCCCTCTCCCAAGGAGCCCAACAGCCCATTTCCCCTCAGACCCTCCTCTGCCCACACTCATTTATGGGGATCAGTGCTCCATTGTGTTTCCTTTGGAACTTTGCAGCTACCTTGCTGTGCAAAGTAGGGTCCTCCTGCGTGTCCCTTTTCTTCTGACTGCACTCATGCAAGTTCGGGGTTTGTTTTGGGGCCACACCCGTCTGCAGTCAGGGCTTACTCCTCCTGGCTCTGAGCTCAGGGATCACTCCTGACTGGGTTTCGGGGGACACTATGGGATGCCGGGGATTGAACCCTGGTTGGCTGCGTGCAAGGCCATCGCTCTACCCGCTGTATGATAGCTCTGGCCCTTCACGCATGCAATTTGCAGCACCATGGTTGCAACTAGAGAATCCCCGGGCGGTGTACTCCCCGTCTCCCCATTCACTCCGAACCCCTCTCATCCCGGTACCCACCTGCACCCCCGTCCAGAGAGGGTCCTGGACTCAGCGCCCGCAGCAGGGGTCCCCCGTGCGCCTACCTGGCAGGCCCAGGATGGTGAAGTAGGGCCGGCACTCCGTGAAGCCCGAGCTCTGGCGCACGCAGCTGCGCCACAGCCCTTCGTACTGGAACACCGAGGTGACCGGGTTGTCGTACAGGTCCTGCGTGCTCCACATGTCCATGCCCGTGGCGGCCATGCAGCCCGCCAGGCCCAGCGCGGCCAGGAGGAAGCCCAGCACCTGCAGCGTGGTGGTGGCCATGGCCGAGAACGCGGGGGAACGCGGGGCCCCGCTGGCCGGGCAGGCGTGGGTGGGCCCGGCTGGCCCCGAGGGGAGCTGTTGCGGGCAGTGGCTGTGCCCCGGCGCGGCCTGCTGTTTGCTCACCGTGTTTTCCTTAGATAGCCCAGTTTCGCTCCAGGCTCAAGGGCATTATTCTCGCATCTGCGAGGGAAGCGGCCCGGAGTGCCACTTGTCCCGCTGAGCCTCCCGCCGTCGAGTGGGCACGCTCCCGAGGCGGTGCCAGCCTCCCCCTAGCCCCGGCTCTGGGCACACCACGTGGGCTGAAGTGGCCACTGGGGGAGATTCCACCCCTGCTGCTTGCAGGGATGCCCACCTCCCTGACAAGAAAAAGATCTTCCCCCCATCCCCCAAACTCCCTCTGAAACCCGACTGCCGCGCCTTCTCACAGCTCTCACGCCACTTTCCCTGACATCCTCCCATTTGGTCTGACTGAAATGGGGAGGGCTGACGTTACTAACCCCCCATGTATGTAAGTTGGAAGGGAGGTGAGGTTTAAATAGAAGAAGGGGCACACATCCCAGTTACCCTGAATTACAGACCCTTCCCAAGAAGCAAATTGGGGGCTAGTTCCAGAAAAGAAACCAGGGATGTGTCATGAATAAAAACTACAACTAAAATCTTTGAATTAAAATATGGGGGGTGGGGGGGGGAAGTTTAACCATGAGTTTAACCTTAATACAAAACAAAAGAAAGGAAAATCCAGTAAAAGTGGCATTTCAACCTGGTGCTCATTACTTCTGTAGGGCATCCCAGAGACAGTTCTAAGTAGTCCCCACTTTCCAGAGTGGAAGCCAACTCCAAGAGCTACAGAGTGGTCCAAAGGTATTGGAACTGAGAAGAGGAGAAAGGGGTGTTCCCTTCACCTCTATCTCAACCTTTCACCCAGGCACAATGTGAGGACCACATGGCAGGCAGAGGAGATGCCAGAAAGCTCAGAGGCTAGGCCAGAGCTTGTAGAGTCAAAGTTCCTGACATGGTCACTGGGAGAGCTAGAATCTTCTTCAGCCACTGGAACCAATGTTCTGTGTGCCAGATGTTTAGGGTCAAACTTCTCAACCCCTGAAGGTCATAGCTTCCTTAGTCAGGTTCACAAGGGCACATGTGCTGGCCTAATGACAATACTCTACATAGTCTAACCCCTTCATATCTCACACATGTCTTCTACATTTTGCAGAGAATATTTCACTACAGTTAGTCAAAGCATCAGGAATTATTTTATCATGAAAATGAAAAGGTTGGGGGAGATTCCTGGTTACGTTTTGTTCATAGAATTAGATCCAGGTTAGAGCAGTAGCTGCTCTCATGGGTCCTGTGTGCTGGTCCAGAGTTCAGAGACGTTTTCATCTATCTTTCCCCAAATCTGAATTTCAAGGTTCCTGAAACACACCCACACACACCCACCTGCACCCTTGTCAGGGCCTCCAGGAAACGAGCTATGTGTCTGGACATTTCAATGTTATCTTGGGTGCACCCAGTCCCTGCTTCCAAGGCTTTATTCTCAGCAAACACAGAGAGCAGATAGGGAGGGCCTGCCCCTGAATTTCAGTGAAAGCAGCACTCCTCAACGGCTTCCCTTGCTTTTGGTTCTGTGGCCAGTGTTTGGAGGGAATAGAATCCTGAACCCGAAAACCCCAGAGAGGAAGCAAGGGAGTCAGAGGGCTGAAAGCAGCTTGGGAACTCCTGATCTGCGTTAGGAGGTCAGGCCTGAATGGGTCAGTAGAAAATGTGCCCTGGCCTCAGCTGATGGAGAGGAAGTCATCATGTTAAAATATGTGGGAATAAAATTTAGGGATGATTCTGCCATTCCTTCTAGGGACACAATCCAATTTACTCTTGTTTCAGTCTCAAGGGCCAGGCTTTTTTACTGTTAAAGGAATCTATCTGGTACCCAGTTATTTCATGGTATTAAATTTTTTTCTCCTCCCCAAATACATTGGCTATACTAACACTGAAATAATATATTGAAAATGAAACAAAACAAAAAGAGGTTATTAAAAACTATCTATTCTTGGGGCTGGAGGGTACAGCAGGTAGGGCATTTGCGTTGCACGCGTCCGACCTGGGTTCGATTCCCAGCATCCTATATGGTCCCCTGAGCACAGCCAGGAGTAATTCCTGAGTGCAGGGCTAGGAGTAACTAACCCCTGTGCATCGCCAGGTGTGACCCAAAAAGAAAAAACAAGTTATCTATTCTTTTTTCATGGAAGTTTTCCCTGTGACTGCCCTATGCAAATGTTTTAATGCAAATTTCAAGATACAGGGGGGGGGGGGGAAATTTATTCAGATGCTAATACATTAAGCTGTGTTGTTGGGAATGGTGACAGTCATTTTGTTTGGAAGATGGAAAAGTTAGAAGATAACCTAAAGTTACCCCCTCCCCCTCATGTATGCAAAACACTGAATGAACAGAGAGAAATGCTATGTCTACATACTTGTAAAATGTGAAATAAATGCTGACATATTTTAAAATGTCTGGAAGATGAGAATTTTTACTTCTGGCCTTGTTTTACTTCCTGCTTTGAAATGAGTGGCTGGAGCTTTAGCCATCGTTGTCTAAAAGGGTATTTGACTTTCTTGTTCCTGCAACAGCTTTGCTAGAGCATATTAAATAGCACTGGAGAGAGAGTATTGGGCTACGACCAGCCTTGCGTGTTGCCAAATCCTGTTCCACTCTCAGCACCGAGGGTGCTCTTTGTCACAGATGAGAGTGACTCCTGAATCCGGAACCAAGCACTGCTGGGGGTGACCAATGCTCTGACACCCAGAGAAAAGTCATGTTAAATATATCTCAGCGACATATTCATGCTCTGAGTTTGTTGCATAGTAAAACTGCTTTGTTTAGTTAGCTTTAAAATTATATAATTTTTTTTTGTATAAGAGAAGTAATCCCAATATTCAGGTTTAAATTGACAGTGCCATTTTAGGCTATAATTTTTCAAGAGTTTATATTATTCAATTGACATTGGAGAAAATATTGGTGGTGGGACTGTAGTTCTAATTTTTTAATAACATTTAGTAAATATTAACACAGCACCATCTACTAGGCAAAAGACAGTGGCCAAACAGCTATATAAAATCTTATAGCTAGAAATGACGGAGGAC
Organism: Sorex fumeus; assembly: GCF_029834395.1. Lineage (NCBI taxonomy): Eukaryota > Metazoa > Chordata > Mammalia > Eulipotyphla > Soricidae > Sorex > Sorex fumeus. The sequence continues at coordinate 67,836,895 of NW_026606101.1, read as the reverse complement.
TAATATCAGCAAGACAATTGACATAACTGGTAGTTGTTGTTCTTTTAAAATATTACCATATTGTACATTCCTAATTTCTGATTCTACCTTTTGGTGCTCATAATCAAAAATCAAAAAATAATAAAAATTTGAAAAATTTGCAATTAAAAAGTTGACACAAAATTTTTATTATATTGCCATTTCATTAATTCTTTATCACTGTATCATTGTATTACTGTCATCCCATTGTTCGTGAATTTACTGGAGCGGGCTCCAGTAACGTCTCTATTTGTCCCAGCCCTGAGATTTTAGTAGCCTCTCCTTACTTGTCTTTCCCAACGATTGGAGCCTCTTTCAGGGTCAGGGGAATGAGACCTGTTATAGTAACTGGTTTTGGCATATCGAATACGCCACAGGGAGCTTGCCAGGCTCTGGCCATGCAGGCAGGATATTCTCGGTAGCTTGCCGGGCTCTCTGAGAGGCATATGTATGATATAATTCTCTATAAATACATATAAAGCATCACATAATTAAGAGATTATGTAATATGATATTTTTCTCTTTTCACTTAATTGCGTACATGTGCAAGTAAAGCTACCTATAAGCATCATTTGATATTTAATTTTAAGCACTTAATTTAAGGGGTAAATTAGTATTCTTAACATAAGCATATTCATCTTTCATTATTTACTTAAATAGCATCTATTTTTATACAATCAGGTTCTATTCCTCACAATTACTTTTTGATTGAAAAACAATGTTATTGCTGAAAGTAGACTATAGACCAAACATGATTGCCACTCAATGCCTCTCTTGCAAAACACAGGACCCAAAAGAAGAGAGAGAAAACAAAAGGGAATGCCCTGCCACAGAGGGAGGGTGGGATGGGGGTGATGGGGGGGTGGGAGGGATGCTGGGACCCGTGGTGGTGGAGGATGGGCGCTGGTGGAGGGATGGGTAGGTACTTGATCATTGTATAACTGAAACCCAAGCACAAAAATTTGTAAGTCTATAACTGTACCTCATGGTGTTTCACTAATAAAAATATGTTATGATAAACATTTTTATTTTTAACTCTCTGCCAACATTCTGGTTAAATTCTTGGGTTTCGGGCCACCTCTGGAAGTTGTGGGGCTTACTCCAAGCACTGTTCTCGGGATGCTCCTGGCAGTGGCCCGGAACCATGAGGTACCCGGGATTAAACTTGGGTCTCTAGTATAACAACATGGACTCAGTCCTGTGCGCTGTCTTTCTAGTCCTCTGACAAACTTTTTATGAATAGTTTCCTGATAAATGAGTTAATATGTCAAATGTTGTGAAGTAAAAAAAGTTTAAAAAAATAGAACCAGGCAGACATTGGTGGAGGGCAGCTGACATTAGTGGTGGAACTGGTGTTGGAACACTGGATTCCTGAAACTCTATTTTAAATGACTTTGTAAATTACTAAGACTTAATAATTTTTTTTAAGAAAGCATAACTGTCTGCGTTTCTCTGAATTATTTTTCCAGCAGGAGAATGGGTGAATCTTATCTGAACACACCCTCATCCATAGTACACACTTTGGAAATCACACAAGTCCATGATCTGTTTTAATTTGCACTCCTCTGGAATTTTTTTTAAAAAAAAATATCTAGGAAGGTTTTTGTTTTCACTTTCCTTGAATTGCTAGTTTCTACTTCTTCTTCATTTGTGGACATTTCAGTATTTTTTTCTGAAAATATTTTTATGAATTATTTATTTGTTAAGGATCTCAGTATTTTTACAGTGTAAAATGATCTTTTATCATCGTTTGCTCTTTTCCCTCATGTTTTGAAAAACACGTTGTATTCCATTTTCAGACACCGTAGAAGTTGCACATAAGCTTAGATTTATGCAATCAAATGAGCTACTTATCTTTTGTGGTTTTTGGCCATCATTTTTTTTGCTGAGGTGTTCACTTTCTATTAAATACAGATAATCAATAATATCTGCAGCACTTCTGAATAATGTTTTTGCTCCCATTGCTTTGCAAACATTCCTTCATTATATTACATTCACATCATATAATGTCCATCTAATTTTAATTTCTGTTCTTTGGATCTATCTGTCCATCTTTGGGCCAAGGCGCGCTCTTAATTATTGTGATTTTAGAATTTGAGTGACTATCTGGAAAATTTAGTACTCTGTACACTTAAAAATTATTCTTATAAAGAGTCCTAAACTCCTAAACCTTAATTTTATCTACTTCTTATAGACAAGCACTTTGCCAGACCCCCAATGGAACCTCTTTCCGATAATTTGATTGTGACCTGGGAATGGAGAAAGGAGGCCAGGGTTAGACCCCTCCTCTTGGCATCACGAGGCATGTTCTTTAGCCTCTTCACACCTCAGTTTCTACCAAGCAGGGACAACTATACTGCTGCAATAAGTCATAGAGTCATAGGACTGTTGTGAAAACTAAGAGTATGGAAGGCAACTTATATAGATACATATATTAATATATTAATTTCTAACACCAATTCCTGATGCACTGTAGGGTCTCAATAAAATTTATTTTTGATTGTATGTGAATTAAACAATTTATTATATATTAATTAGGAAGAAGAGATAGAGAATATTCCTATCTGTGATATATATTTCTATTTAAGACTTTTAAATCCATTGGTGCTTGCCTTATACCATTTTGAACCCTCTCCAGCACCATATATGATTTCCTAAGTACCACTAGGAGTCATTCCTGAGTAAAGAGTCAGGAGTAAGCCCTAAGGACCATAGCTGTGGCCCAAGCCTCACCCCTTAATTCTTCTTAGTAAAGCTTTATTATGCACTTTCCCCTTTGAATGTTTAAAAAAATTATTTCTAAGTACTTAACCCATACATTATGCTGGATTGCCCCCTCCCAGCTCACATCACTCACAAACAGAACTATGTTCATGTTTTAACACAGTCTACTCATACCAGATATTCTTTTTTCTAAGAAAGTTCTTTAATTCTATCTCCTTGGGTAACTCAGGCAGGTGGTTAGCAATTCAACTCAACTCAGCAGTCATTTCTTATAGGAGTCTTTTTTTTTTGAATGGGACTGTTTTTCTAATATCTTTTTCTTCTCATTCATTATTTTTTATTTTCATATTTTTTATCTTAATGAATCACCATGAAATACATTTACAGACTTACAGACTTTCATCATTGCGTTTCAGTCAAACAATGTTCAAGTACCCATCCCTCCACCAGTGCCCATTCTCTACCACCAATGTTCCCAGTATCCATTCCACCACCCCCACTCCTACCCACCCCCTGCCTCTGTGGCAGGCACATTCCCTCTTATTCTCTCTTGCCTTTGGGTGTTATGGTTTGCAATACAGGTACTAAGCGGCCATCATGTTTGGTCCATAGTCTACTTTCAGCATGCATCTACTATCCTGAGTGATCCCTCCAACCATCATTTACTTAGTGCTCCTCTCTTCATCCCAGCTACCTTTTCTCCCAGCATATGAGATCGGCTTCCAACCTGTGGGGCAGTCCTCCTGACCCTTATTTCACCCAATAGGAGCCTTTTTTCCTCTCACTTCTACACTTAAGAATCACTTCACTGTAATTACTGAAATTTACTGTAATGATTCTTTTCTCCCTTTTTTTTCATTTAAAGGATGTGTGTGTGTGTGTGTGTGTGTGTGTGTTGGTTTGGGACATACCTTGCTGTGTTCAGGCTATCCCTGCCTCTGTGATCAGGAATGACCCCTGGATATACTTGGAGGACCATATATGATGCTGGGGATTTGAACCAGGGTCAAGACCACTGTGGACATAACACAGCAAGTAACTTTCTCCTATACTATCTCTCTGTTTCCAGCTTGCAGTGATTCTTAACTGAGGCCTATTTTCCCTCCTGGAGATTTATGGAACTTCCCAGGAACATTTTTGGTTGTCACAAATAGCTGGAGGAAGATGTAGCTACTCCAACCTGGGGGTGGGGAGTGGAGGTGAGGGATGCTATTAAATACCTAACAGTGCACAGGACAGCAGCCCACAGAAAAGAATTCTGTGGCCTACAATATCGGTGGCATTATAGTTGAGAAATATTTAACTGTAATGATCTCTCTCCCTTTTGAGATTTGTCATCCCTTTGATAGTTAAGTTCTAAGCAGAAGATACAAGCACCTCCAACTCCACAACCACCACTGTGCCTTAATTCAAGGAGAATCTGCATTAATAATATTGAAGTGAAAACACTGAAATGGGGAAATAGAAAACTACTCTTGAGATTGGCTTTGTTCTGCTGAACTCCAAATGCAAATTAACAACACAAACATGCCATAATATTAAATTTTAGATTTATTAATTTGGGGGTATTATAAAGATGATAGTGAACCAAACATGGGCTCAGTACTTCTTGATTTTTTGCATATGGAATTTATTTTTAATTTAAATTTATTTGCTTTTGGGCCACACCCAGCCATACTCAGGGTTTGTTCCTGACTCTGTGCTCAGGAATCATTCCTGGTTGGTCTTAGAAGACCATATGGAATGCCAAAAATAGTACGAGGGTTGGCCATCATCAAGGCAAGCCCCCTGCCTGCTGTATTATTGCTTCTGGTCTTTGTATATGGGACTTAAATGTATTGTTATACTCTTATCTAATAAGTGCACTGTAGCACTGTAGCACTGTCCTCTCATTGTTCATCAATTTGCTCGAGGAGGCCCAGTAATGTCTTCATTATGAGACTTGTTGTTACTGTGTTTGTAGTATCAAATATGTCACGGGTAGCTTGCCAGGCCTTGCCGTGCGGGCAAGATACTCTCGGTAGCTTGCCGGGCTCTCAGAGAGGGCCGAAGGAATCGAACTCGGGTCGGCTGGGCCAGCTGCTTGCATGGCAAATGCCCTACCGCTAATGTGCTAAGGGCACATTATATATTATTTCAATCAATATTAAGCGTCTGCCAGAATTCTTTTTTTTTGAAAATAGGGATTCCTGAAAAATTATTTTTGAAAAAGTTCTTCTCTTAATAATCTCATTGCAAGATTTTATTGTGTATACATATATATACACATGCACAACATGCATAAACACTTGTACAAGCACTTGCACACAAAATATTTTTTTTCTTTTTGGGTCGCACCTGGTGTTGCACAAGGGTTACTTTTGGCTTTGCACTCAGAAATTACTCCTGGCGGTGCTCAGGGGAACATATGGGATGCTGGGAATCAAACCCGGGTTGGCCATGTGCAAGGCAAACACTCTACCCACTGCACTATTGCTCCAGCCCCATTTGCACACTAATTCTAAGAGAAATCTAGCCAGCAGTTTTTGCTCAGCCCATTTTTTAACTCTAAATTTGGGAAATCACGTTATCCTTCTAAATCTTCATCTGTCGAACAAATGGCGGGAGTGAGGAGAACGGCTGATCCACAACCTGACTCCAAGAAGAAGTGAATCAGGTCCTGGTGTCAGGCTTAGGCTAGAGGTGATACCTCTGTTTGGGTGTGAGAGCCTCGTGGCACCTTGGTCGGGCTGTACTCGGGGACTGTGACCTTGGCCCAGTTACTCAAACTCTCCCTGCTTAGAAAACATGATCACTCTAGCACCAAAGGGTGGTTTGTGGTGAGCCAGGAAGCCTTGTGGCCCTCACACGCGATAGGGCCAGGCTGACTCAGGTGCTAGTGCTGTATTTCCTTGTATTCCTGGGCCCAGGGAAAGCCCGCAGTGGCGTTTTGTGTGGCAGGAGACAATTTCCACCCCTACCTTCATTCCTTTTTTTTCTTAACTTTTTTCATTTATTGAGGTTCTGTAGTTTACAATATCGCTGATGGTTTCATCACTCCAGCCCCACACCCATCACCTGCATGGCCTCAGGTTTGGGAGAACCTGAAGAGTAGGGCGGAGGGAGGACTCAGCGCTGAAGAGAGTCAGTGGGAAAGGGGTGTGGGCAGGCTTCCCCCTCCTGCTTCCCAGTTAGGGAGACCCCTGGATCAGAGCTCGTACCCACTGACTGGCCCACGTTCTCCTCTTAGCAGCCCTTGCATTCATCGAGGGTCAGTTGCCCCCGATGGCCTCGCTAATGCCCAAGTCAGCAGCAAAATCTGCATGTGCAACCAGGAACTCCCCCAACCCCCCAGAAACCACTCAGGAGCTTCTTCTTAAAGCCTCAGCCCACCTGGAAGTGTGCCAACCTCCTCCCCGCACAGCCTCTCCTCGGCCCTTCTGCCCCCTCCAGGCCCACTCCAATCCTGTCAGAGCCTCCAAATCCAAAGGGGCATTTCCAGGGCTGTCTGGAATTTGTCCTCCTCAGGCTCCTTCTCTGAGCTGTTGTGTGGTCTCATCACTGGACCCTCTCGTCTCCTCATTGGCACCTGGTCATGTCAAACATGGGGTACACCTTCATATTTGGAGGTGTGCTAGTCTCCCAGTATCCAGGGTAGCGAACCAAAGTGAACCAGGGTAGTATAACCTGTAAGTGTGGGGTATATGAAGGAATGAACTCCAGGGAGACTGAAATCTTGTCCCGAGTCTGAGCCTTGGCCTTCTTCTTTGACCTTGCCCAGTAACTGGTGGGGGCAACCCTGCCCTCTACTTTTGATGCCCCTTATGGTGCCAGCCTTGGTTCTGTGCCCTCTCAAGACTCAACTATGTGGAGAAGGAGAAAATAACTTAAAACAATTAAGTGGCTAGTTTATTCTAAGTGAATCACTTCCAACTTTTCCTGCTCTTGAGACTTGCAAGTTCAAATGCCCTATCACCAAGCCACTATCTTGGTGCTGACAGGCCAGCCTGGTGGTAGGGGGTTAAGAGGGGGGTGACACATTGGGGTCATGCTATGAGCTCACTTTTCAGAGCAGAGGGGAGTCTGCTTCCCTGTGGTCAATGTTTTTCAGGGGACAGAAGCCTGGAGAAGGACTCCCTGAGACTCCTTAGCCTGAGAATACAGCCCTCTGTCTTTTTTCTCTGCTCCTGTCTGTGGTTCTTGCTCAACCTTCTCTGATGAACTGGGCGCAAAGGTGGCCCAGGATGGCTCCGTTGAGGTGGTTCTCAGCCCCTAGTTCAGGGAGGGGCTCTTGGGAAGGAAGTAGCCTGCATGGGCCTTTTGGTCCCTGAACTCCATGGCTTCTGGTCCCTGAACTCCATGGCTGGTTGAGACTCGCTGTCCTTGGCCATGTGAAATTATTTAATAAGAGGCCCCTTGGGGACCACTGGGTCCTATCCTGCAGATGGAGTCCTGAGAGTTCCAGCACGTCATCAGTGGGGCTGTGGCTCTTTCCTCCCCAGGCAGAGGGACTGTTCTGGCCCACCTTTGTCTTCCCCATCTGCCTGCCACCACCCTCTGCCCGTCCCCTACTCTTACCTGGCAGCCCCAGGATGGTGAAGTAACCCCGGCACTCGGTGAAGCCCGAGCTCTCTCGGATGCAGGAGCGCCACAGTCCTTGGTAGCTGTACACGGCTGTCACCGGGTTGTTGTTCAAGTCCTGGGTGCTCCACTGGTCCATGCAGGTGGAGGCAATGGTGCCCGCCATCCCGATCAGGGAGACCACGAAGCCCAATCCTTGGCAAGCTGTCACGGTCATGGTGGAGTACGGTGTGTTCAAGGAGCACCTCACGGCAGGGAATAGTCCAGTTCTGAGGGTGATGAGTGTAGGACCGGGGCTTTCTTTGGGAGTCTGTGTGCACGTCACCAGCAAGCTATGGCGGGGGAGGGGACTCAGCAGTGCCACCTGGGCTGGCCCACTCCTTTATCAAGCCAAGTGTGATAGTTTCCACAGTGTGGTACCAAGTACCATTTGTTTTCCACCATCTGTACACTCTACTTTCTGTTGACTTTTGGAGGGAGTTTCTCTCCTGATTAGCCAGGGCCCCTCTGCAGAGGACAACACCACAGAGGGCACTGCTTGGAAGGCCCTACAGAGCGTCAGACTTGGACGCTGCTGCTGAAATACTCTTAAAAGCTGGTGAGTGCCTTCTGTATGCAGGAACCCAGGGATTGATCCCCAGTACCGCATGATCCCCCAATCACTGAGTTTGGAGTACCACCAACAGGTGTGGCCCCTCCAAAACACTGCTTTGGTTACAAAATTTCTGTCAGTGCTGGGGAGAAGTCTCAAAGAGTCCTGTTAGCAACGTTCCCAAGTTCCCTCCCACCCCCCATACTGCCTCCTTGAGCAGGAATATTTTACCTTTGGTTTTTGTAGTTTGGATTTCCTGCTTTCTGTATTGTGGGCTCTGTGATTTAGATGTATAGATAAACCTCCCTGTACACCACCAATGTTCCCAAAGCCCCCAACCTCTTCCCTATCTGCTTCTTTTTTCCTTTTTTCCCTATATTTCTTTCATTCTCATTTCTATAATCTAGGATCAAGGGTAATCTAGGTGTCCGGTGTCCCCCATTTGATACTTTGCATTCTATATACCACAGTGAAATAAGATTATCTGGTATTTTTCCTTCTTCTGAATTCACTTAACATGATATCCTCCAACTTTATCCTTTGATTGATTCCATATTCTAACTATTGTGCCAAATACTTCAATGAATAATGGTCTGCATATGTTCATTTGTACTATATATATATATATATATATATATATATATATATAGTGTGTGTGTGTGTGTCCAAAAGTGGAATTTCTGGATCATATGGCAGCTCTATTTTACTTATCTGAGAAATTTACATACTGTTTTCCATAAGAGGTGAACCAGATAATATACCCACCAGCAGTGCATGAGAGTTGCTTTCTTGTAAACAAAGCAGTATTTTTTTGGGGGGGCACACCTTTTGGAAGTACTCCAAACTCAGTGATTGGGGGACTATGCGGTGCTGGGGATCGATCCCTGGTTTGTGGAGTGAACTACTTTGTAAACTATGGACATTGGGGGATAGTGACATGCTATTAATTGTGACAGATGTTACAATACAACCCCATTCTGGTGCTGCTGATGAAAGTGGGGAGACTGTGTATATGCCAGGGTAGGCTGCTCATGGGAGCTCTCTGTACTTTCTACTCAATATTGCTATTTAAGCTGCACTAAAAAGCCCTATTGTTACAGGTCCTAATTTCTTATCTGAATGGCAAGAACAGCGCTGGAACACTGGACTAGATGATATGACTTCAGCAGTGGCAAGAAATTGGGATCAGAAGACATAAAATTTCTGACAATGCTGAGAAATCTTGGAGTGGGCAGCACGTTTTGTGAGAATGTGGACTCAGACCCAAATGGTTCTCTTTAGATTTTCAGGGTCAGCAGCACTGTTAGGGGAGTCTGAGTGACCAGGCAGGCAGGAGTGGGATGGTGCCTTGGTGATGCTCAGCAGAGAGGACTGACTCCTTCCCAGGTTTGCAGGCATGGGGGAGCTGGAGGGCCTGAATAGGAGGAGAGACTTCTTTTTTCTTCTTTTAAAATTTTTATTAGTGAGACATCATGCAGTACAGTTGTAGACTTACACATTTTTGTGCTTGGGTTTCGATTATACAATGATCAAGTACCCATCCCTCCACCAGTGCCCATTTTCCACCGCCAAAGGAGGAGAGACTTCTGACTTCAAGACCCTTCTCCACTCTCACAGCTTCTGCTAGGTTGTCCCTTTGCCCACCAGGCCCCCAGGTGGCTCCACATGTATACTAAGGTACACTTAGCCCTGTGACCCAGAGAACCCCCTTCATGTCTAACTTTCTCTCTAGAGAGTCAGCAATCAGAGACAATTTGGAAATGACTAGGCTTCTTCCCAACCCCCGCCAAATCTGGGAGTTAGAAAGAAAGAATTCTTAGTGCATATGATATGTTCTAGTATGATTGTGGGATTTCACTTGTACCACTTCACCAACTGGACCTCTGTTTATAAACACATTAATAGGTAATATTTTTTAACCATGGTTGGGGCCGAAGACCTCCAGAACCAGCCACCACCATGCTGAGACCACTCTCCGCATGCATGAAGGTACCAGCAGAGGAACAAAGGCATGCGGGTTCTGGGGCTGAGATCTCCAACACTGCTTGGATCGGGGTTGAGCATCCTCCACCCAGATCCTTCATCCTCCATTAGGCAGGGGGTCACACCCACCAACTGGCCCCCTGGCACCGTGTAATGCCATCAACGGCCGAGACCCAGAGACTATAAAACCCAGCTCCTGGAAGCATGCTGCTGCATTTGCGACTGTGTGACATCTTATTATCTCACTCCTACTTTGGACAAAATGGCAGACTACCAAATGTAACCTGCCCACACGGCAGAGTCTGGCAAACTCCTCGTGGTGTACCCAATATGCCAAATACCAGTAACAATGATGGGTTTCATTCTCCTAACCCTGAAAGAGCCTTTAATATGGCACTTAAAAAAAATCTCAGGGTTAGGACAAAGGAAATGTTACTGGGACCTGCTCGAGGCAATCGATGAACAACAGGATGGTCATGATCGTGATCGTGATTTTTTTAACCACAGGTTAAGGACCTATTTTGGCAAATAATATCCAGCATGGAATCTCTTCAGCATGGAATGTGGGCTCTGTAAATGAAAATTTAGAAGCCTAGAAGTGAGAGCGTCAACCTTTTCTTTCCAGGGGAAAGTTCCCTTCCAGGTTCTTCGGAGAAACTCAGTGTATTTCTAACCAGACCTCATGATGCCGAGACAGGTGTGAGTCAGAAAATGTGCCCAGTGAACTGCACACTTTGGTCTATTGTGGGTGTTCTGACAACAGAATCCAGGCTTTTGGTGACTCATTTTCCTTTGGTTTGGCTTGTGGAATAACAAGATAAGACTTCCCTTACTGAGGGTTGCAGCTCCATAAATGGCTGACTAATGGACCCATCCCATTTTGAATCTCACAATTCTATTCTAAAGCCAGAAAGCATGACGATCAAAACTTTGCCCCATGTTCATCAATATTATAGACTTGGCTAAGTTCTTTTCTTTTCTTTTTTTTTTTTTTGGTCATATCCGGCGATACATGGGTTATTCCTGGCTCTGCACTCAGGAATTACTCCTGGCGGTGCTCGGGGGACCATATGGGATGCTGGGAATTGAACCTGGGTTGACCACGTGCAAGGCAAATGGCCTAACCGCTGTGCTATCACTCCAGCCCCAGACCTGGCTAAGTTCTTGAGCCTGAGTTTGAGTGACTAACAGGAGAGTATTTTTGTGTGTGTGTGGTGGTGTTGGGGGGAGGAAGATAAAGGTATGGGGGATGGTTAGGCCACACCTGGCAGTGCTCAAGGTTTATTTCTGGCTTTGTGGTCAGGGATCACTCTTGGGGATCAAATGAACAGTAGGGACTGAACTGGAGACAGCCAGAGGCAAGTGTGTTATGGCCTATATCTCCTGGATGCAGTATAGGGATTTTAAAGTCTATTTAAAAACATACCTAATATATTTGGAAAAGAATCTGAACATTATGTACCCTCTCAAGATAGACGAGTATTTGATCCCTGCTTGCTGCCTACAAGTGTGCTTTAGTGTGAAAACCTAAAGCTTGTTCCTTTTACTGAGGAAGCAGAATGCAGCTGGAACATAAACACTGTCACACTGCCCACGTTTCCTCGGTTGCCAGCATGTGCCAATATCAAGGTGTTGATATGAGGAGCCCCTTTTAGGACAAACGTTCTAAGACTGCATGAATCATTGGCACAGGCATGATGGCATCACAGATGACTGAGGCTGCCCTCACTGGTGTACTTTCCTGTGCAACTGTTTCTTCCTTGTTAGTGTTCAGTGACTGGACTCCTCATGCTCCTTTCAAGCTCTAAAGTCTGCTATGAGGACGGTTGTGCTCATGCATAATGATTGAATGTCATTGAATGTCTGGGTTTCTGTACTATTTGTATTTTACTCCATGAATCAGCTTCTTTCTATACCTCAAAAACAAATGTTTTACTGATGGCTTGGTGACCCCTAGACTTTTAAATGAGTAAATAAATTTTCCTATAAAGGATTTCAGGGTCCACGGAGTAGAATGAAATTTTAATTCTGTTCAATAAGGACAATAGTTTATTATGTAATCAGCGCTATCTATATCTGAGAAAATTCTAATATGTATACTATGTAAAACTACAGTCTCAGAGTTAAAGATAGTCACGAGGAGCTGGGATCTATACATTTCTATTTAAGTTCCACATTATCTTCATTTTGCCATCATTTCTTTTCAGATGGGAAACCATCATTACCATGGTTTTATGGGTCAGCATTGGTACGTCAGGGTTTTGCTGAAGGACTGGAGCCATTCTAGAGCTCGTGAGATGTTCCCAGCTAAGGTTTATGCCTGTCAGTGATACCAGGATGTAGAGCCCATAAACATGACTCTGGAGCTGACGGTGGGAGATGGGCTCTTGTTCCTTCCAAAGCACCGTATTTGGACAGAACCATGACGGTCCAGGTGATGCTTGATCTCTCTGTGTTCTCTCTGCAGTCTTTCCTGGTAAGAAACTTACAAGATCATAGCAATATTATTCTTCTGGACATCAAAAAGTTATTGGTGCCTTTGAACCAGGGCCAGTTGTGAATTCTCTAACTCAATCTAATCATTAGTTTGCTTGATGGAAATCTGTTTCACTTTTCCTTTCTGCTCATTGAGTTTCTGAGCAAATTCTCCAACAGGTACACCATGGCTTTTAAACCATAATAATAATACCGTTGTTGATATGGCAGAGAAAGAATCTGGAGAGAGCGACTGTATTTCTTTGGATAGGAAATAGAAGATAACACCAGTTCTGAGCACATAGGGTTCTGTTATGCCAGTTTTAGGATAAAGGAACTGGAAGAATTCCTCAAGTATCAGCCCCAACCACACTTCCCCTACATGTTAAGGAAGTAGTGGCACTTGGTGAAAGATCCTCGACTGTGTGAGGATTGACTGACTGAAATAATTGACTGAAATATTCTCCAGATTAAGGAGACCTATGTTCTTCAGAATGGAGGCCACTGCATCAGAAGAACCTATGACATAGGACAAGATGGTGAGCGAGGTATAGGAAGCAACTGTTCTAGCCACTCAGTGACCTTGAAAAAATAGGAGCTTCTATGGATTCAGGATGGCCTGGTTGAGGGGCAGAGACTAAGATGGGAGGAAGCATGAGTGATGTGTCTGATGAGAAAATCACCTCAGGCACAGAAGCAAAGAGAAACAAAACTCCCTCAGGATATAACCAGGACCTTTAAAAAAACCCTCAATTACTTTATTTTACTTAGTGTATTCTGTAGATAGGGATTAAAAACAACATTGATCAAACAATTGATTTTATGTGATCAATTTAGTTCATTCATGGATGTAATTGTTGATCCTGTCAAAGCACTAAACACTTAGAAATGTGGAAAGGAATAGAGTCGTCCTTGCTCCCATGCATGCATAATTATTTATGTTGAGATTAAATTTTATTTATATAAAGTAAATTATATATGCTAATATGTTTATAAAGTACATATCATAAAACATAGGTTAACATAAAAACTTTTAAAAATACAAAAAATAAAAATACAATTGTAAATAGAAGTTCTGATATGTGCTTTCTGTGCCCCTCTGGGTTGTTTTGTTGGTCCGGGATTATTAACATTCCCTGTTTGGAAATTATTGGTCAAATTTGATTGCTAAGAAATTAGAATCACTGGAAAGTACAAGTGATAATTATTTAAACTGAACACTATTTCTGTGAGGCTGAGGAATGGCATGGAACTCAAGACTGTTTTAGTATCAAGGAGAGAAAAGAATAGTGACAAAAAGTGAAAGAAGAGAAGAGGGAAGTGTTTATAGTTTTGGATTGGGGAAAAAGCTGAGTAACTATTGGTGAGTGATCCTCGAGGCAGAGCTTATTAAAAATAAAAGAGTTTGATACTCTGGTTATGGTGTGTCAGCATTGGTATTTGGACTAAACTTGGCAAATAGCATGAGAATGTTTGATTTCTTTCCTTTCCTTTCCTTTCCTTTCCTTTCCTTTCCTTTCCTTTCCTTTCCTTTTCTTTTTTCTCTTTTCTTTCCTTTCCTTTTCTTTTCTTTTCTTTTCTTTTCTTTTCTATTGAATCACCGTGAGATACAGTTACAAAGCTTTCATGTTTGAGTTTCAGTCATACAATGATGGAACACCCATCCTTCTACCAGTGCACATTTTCCACCACCAATATCCCCAGTAGTACTCACCCCCCCCCCCCCCACAGCATCCCAACACTCCCCCTGCCTTTATGGCAGACAATTTCCCCCATGCTCCCCCTATACTTTTGGGCATTATGATTTGCAATGAGAGGCCCTTATTTGGACCTTTATCTACTTTCAGCACACATCTCCCATCCTGAACTATCCCTCCAACCATCATTGACTTAGTGATCCCTTCTCTATTCCAGCTGCCTTCTCCCCCAACTCATGAGGCAGGCTTCCAACTATGGAGCAATCTTCCTGGCCCTTGTGTCTACTGTCCTTGGGTGTCAGTCTCATGTTATTTTATATTCCGCAAATGAGTGCAGTCCTTCTATGTCTGTCTCAATCTTTCTGACTCATTTCACTTGACATGATACTCTTCATGGCCATCCATTTATAAGCAAATTTCATGACTTCATCTTTCCTAACAGCTGCATAACTCTCCATTGTGTAGATGTGAGACTATCTGATTTCTTAACTATCATGCTTTGTGTGATATGGTGACAACCAGTGACTTGTGATCGGTCAAAGAAAACAGGAAGGGCTTGCCTGAAACCTGAATGAGGAAGAAACCTAAAAGCTCAAAGGGGAACCTTGTTCTTATTTTGACATAAAGGTCACAGGATACTGTGGTTCAGTCTTTACTTTTTGAATCATTTGATTAGAGCACTAGAGTGGTCAGTTATTCTCTTGAAACTGTCCTGGGTAGATCATTCAAGACTCTGGGAAATCTGCCTTTTTTTTTTTTTGAAAACTATGTGAGTTGATCGTTCTGAGACATGGCATGTTGGCTGCTCTCTTGAGGAATAACCTCTTATCCCTCTCAACCCCCAAGGTTCCAGGGGAAGCAGCTTTCCCTTTAAAGGGGAACCAAGTGCTGGCTGATGGATTCAGAATTTGAACCAGATCAAAGAGACTCAGTTCTGGTCTTTTTGCTGCAGTTGTGGGACAGCAAAGATTATTTTCACGGGAATTACTGACATAGGATCTGATAAACTCTGGGGATTGCTGGAATCACCAATTCAAATCAGAAATGAGGCCAATCTTAGAAAAAATAGAAAGGTAAGACTGAGATATTAGATTCTTGATGACGTCTGATCCCGTTTACCAGACCAGATCTGGAGACAGATTTACTTTGAAACTTCTGAATCATGTGGGTCAACAAATTGCCTCCAGCCTCCTATTCCTGCCTCACTTCTCCCCTACCATACTTCTTTACCCTCTGCTCAAGCCCATTCAGAGCAGGGTTTTTCTAAGTTTCAATCCATAGAACCATAACAAATATAGTTTGCAGCAATCAGGTAAAGACAAGAAAATACGTATTATCCAACCAGAAGTCATCTTTTCATCCTGAAATTAGATACACATAGCTATCAGATATACCTTAAGCTACAAGAGATAATCAGTAGTTGTGTAGAATTTGAAAATCGGGAGTAAAAGTGAAAAACTGATGTTAAATGGCACTTGGTTATTATTTTAGAAAATAGCCAGAAATAGTAATGCAGAAACATGTATAAGAACTTTGAAAACTCCATATTTCTGTTTCTTTATGGCATTCATTGTAGCTTATTCCCCTTCTCTGAGTAATTAACAGTAAAATCTTGAAAAAAATTTTAAAGAAGCTTATAAATTTCTTTTGGGGAGCTGATAAACTAGGGAAAAAGAAATGAAGTAATAACTAGGCCAATTAATAATTTAGAATTTTAAAATTTTTTGTTCAACTTTGGAAGTGGAAAGAGAAAATCATTTTTACAAGAAATTAATTTTCATTGTTGAAACTTGTTATAAAATATTCCATAAAATATTACTCAGTTTCTTGTACTTCTCATTCACCATGATAGTTTTACAATTTTATGAATCAGGCATTTCCTTGATAGGCTTATTAAAAAGTTGATAATTTAAAAAAAACTAAATCTCAGTAAGTGGTACAACGCTACGCATTATTCAGTTTTACCATTTTAATTCTGTCAGAACTCTTAGTACCATTAGTGTTTGGCTTTGAGTTGAATAAGGAGAAAAGAATCATTTATATGCTATGAGATGTGCTTTATATATTTTCATTGGAGAGTGGGACTGTTTAATCTTTTTCCATCTTATTTCTAATTTATTCATTGATAATTTAATATTCTATATGATTGTTTTTGAGAGAGATCACACCCAGTAGTACCCAGGGGCTTTATTCTATTCTGTGCTCTGGGGTCATTCCCAGTGCTCTGGAGCCCCCCAAAAAACAAACAAAAATCACGTTGAAATTCAAAGAATCCCCCAAAACCGAAACAATCTTGAAAAGAATAACAAAATTGGAAAACACACTTCCCAATTTCAAAGCTTATTACAAAACTACAGAAACCAAAACGATGTGGCACGAACATAACACCAGACATGTAAATTAATGGAAGAGAGCTAGAGATCAGAAATAAAGACTTCCATAATGAACAGTAGATTTTTGACAATGGTGCCAGGATTATTCAACAGAGAAAAAGGGTCTCTGTAAGAACAAATGGTACTGGAAAACTAAATGTTGACTGGGAAAAAAAGAAGTTGGACATCTACCTTCCTTCATATATAAAAGTTAATTCAAAACGGATCAAAGACCTAAATGTGAGAGCTAAAACTATTTGGGGGGTAGTTGGACCATACCCAGCAGGGCTAAGGAGCCAGCTCTATGTCCATGAGTGATTCCTGAGTGGGTTGGTGAAATCCAAGACAAGTGCTAAAACTGTGAAAGGAAAGTCTAGACTTAAATCTTTGTGATCTTGAAGTAGGTGATGGTTTCTTAGGTTTCACAGCAAATTTACAAACAACAGAGAAATTAAAATTTAATACAATAAAATGTGTGTCAAAAGATACCAGCAGTACAGTGAAAACAACAGCAGCAGTAACAAAACAGCAAAATATAGAGAACTATCTTACTTAAGAATTCGAAACAACAATTTCACTTTGAAGAATGGAAGTACGCAAAACAAAGTACGCCACCAGGAAGATACCTGTAGGCTGGGCTGGTAAGAGGGTAATGTTTCAGAATACTCCTGATCAAGGTCCTGTGACTATAGTTTTCAAATAAAAAGTTGTGTACATGAACTCCAATTTTGATTGGTTTACACGAAAACAAATTATGCAAAATTAAAGCATCTTGACTCAATGTATGCAGTGTGATGAGAAGAAACTTCTTATATGGAAAGTGGTAAAGGTGATAGCCAATAGTTTTCATTTACCTATCTTCACACCTTATCTGATCAACACTCAGAATCAGGAAACAGTGGAACTCAGCTTCCCACTCTCAGGAAGAGAATGAGGTGAGAGAGCAAACAGGGTGGAGAGAGCTGGTTTCTATTTGACTAGCTCGAGGCTGAGGGTTTCCTGTCTCTTGATACTTAACACAGAAACTGCATATTCACCTTTGGGCTGGGGAGCTGAAAATATGTTCAGAGGTGTGGGGAAACAAAGTTTTAAGCTGCAGTTTACTTCACATAAAAATTTCTTTAAATGACATCACTTACTTTTACTATCATAATGGTAATATGTTTAATTCTTTAACTTGTTAAAGAATTAAAAAGTCTTTTCAAATCCAAAAGAGGAGCTGGGATGTAGTTTAAAGCTAAGAGTGCATGCTTTTATGAGGCCCTGGGTTTGATTCCTAGTACAAGAAAACAAAATAATTCAGTGGAGGAGCACAGGATTTTAGCAAAGTGAAACCACTCTGTACAATGTGATGGTGGATACAGGTCATTATATACGATCTAAGTGCATCGAATTTATAACCCCCAGAGTACACCCTAATGCTGCCAATGGTCATTGTTGGTTGACAATGTGTCAATGCAGACTCATGAGTTGTCCCACTCTGGGCAGGGCAGGAAGAATGTGGGAAATCTTCCTCTTATTTTTTCTTTGAACCTATAAAAGTCTAGTAAAAATAGAAATTAAAAAATGGACAAATACTTAAAAATTCTAAAAATAAAAAAAAAGCCCAGAGGAAAAAATGATAGTGATTTGCTCTCTCAGAGACAATGCTGTGAACATTTTAGCTTTATTTTCTTTTTATATTTTTTTCCCTTAAATGAATATAGTTTTACATAGTTGGGATCATCCTATACATTAAAGTATTCATCATGAATTTACATTTAACTATATGTTTGTCAAAAATATTTTCTTCATAAAAATTTCATTCCAAAAATTTTTTTCATATTGTTCTGTTGATGTATAACAGAACAATCATGTTTGTTTAACCTTCTTGCCACTGTTGAGTATTTAGCTTATTTAGTGTTTATTTAAGGAATAATGATTTTTGAGAAATCAGGATGTCTGAATTTTGAAATCTTGATGGGTAGAAGTTGAAAAAGCTGGCCCTTAAGTTTTAAGCAGTTTTCTACTTCACTGGAGACAAACGTTTTAATACACCTTCAAGACCGGCTGCATTTTATCCTAGCGATACAGAAATGAATGCTAAAATTACATGCATGTAAATTATTTACTCTTATTATTCTTGGGGAAAATGTGGTATCATCACCAGCCATAATATAGATGTTTTCAGACCGAGAAGTCAAGAATCCTGGTGACTCGGGCATCTTTCCAGGTATATACGTTTGAGTCAGAATTGTGTTCCTCGCAGAAATGGGTTTTCTGGTTGTGATGGTCTCCCTGTGAAAACATCCTCTCACCAAGGATCTCCTTCACCCCTTGCTGGAGGAGGAGAAGCAGAAGCACAAGAAGTTGTTGCTGGTACAGAGCCCCAATTCGTACTTCGTGGATGGAAAGTGCCCAGGATGCTATAAAATCACCATGGTCTTCCACCATACACAGGTGGTAGGTTTTTTTGTTTGTTTGTTTTTTATTTGATCTTATTTTGTTTTAAACATTTGCTTGTTTATTTATTTTTCTTTTTTGAGTCACACCTGGCGATGCTCAGGGGTTACTCCTGGAGCTGCACTCAAGAATTAGTCCTGGTGGTGCTCAGGGGACCATATGGGATGCTGGGGGTCGAACCCAGGTCAGCTGCATTCAAGACAAACACCCTACCCGCTGTGCTATTGCTCCAGCCCCTGTTTTTTATTTAAAAAAATATTTTTAATTGAATAACTGTGAGATACACAGTTACAAAATTGTGTACTAAGTTGTGTATACCAGTGTACATTTCCCATCACAAAATGTCTCCAGTTTCCCTCCTGCCCCCACTTTCCCCCACCTCCCCAACCTGCCTCTATGGCAGACACTTTTCTTTTTTTCTCCCTAGCTAGGGGCTGGAGCAATAGCCCAGCGGGTAGGGCATTTGCCTTGCATGCGGCCGACCTGGCTGACTCGGGTTCGATTTCTCCGCCCCTCTAGGAGAGCCTGGCAAGCTACTGAGAGTATCTCGCCCACACAGCAAAGCCTGGCAAGCTACCCATGACAATATGCCAAACACAGTAACAAGTCTCACAATGGAGATGTTACTGGGCTTGCTCGAGCAAATCCATGAACAACGGGAGGACAGTGCTGCTACAGTGCTCCCTAGCTCTCTCCTGCTCTCTCCTCTTTCCTTTTGGGCATTATGGTTTGCAATGCTGGTACTGGAAAGGGTATTCTACTTGTCCCTTTACCTCCTCTTAGCACTCAGTTCTTGTCCAGAGTGATCATTTCCAACTATTATCATCCTATGGTCTCTTCTCTATCCTAACTGCCCTTCCTCCCCACTAGTTGTGGCAAGCTTCCAACCGTGGACCAGTCCTCCTGCCCTTGTTTGTGTGTTGGCTGTTTCACTGTTCTCTGTGGCTTACAGGAGGAAAACCAGGGCTCAGAAAAGAATGCTCCTTCAGAAGGAAGCAGCACTAAAAACTTCCTGAATGGGTGAATGGGAAACTATCCCAATAAACATTTTGGATTAAAACAAAAACCAAAAACAAAAAAAGCCAGAAACCGACATACCCAAGAAGTGAGTAGAATTCAATCAATTTTTTTCTTGTTTGAAAAGCAACAATATCCCTTCTACAGTTTTATTCTCAGGGCTGTGTATGTCTCTATGCCATAATTTCCCAGAGCTCTTGCATCGAGATCAAATTATGAACCCACGGTTTCCTCATTTTTCAGTCTCCTGTTCTTGTCACTCCCTCTGTGATCCTGCACCCCGAAATTTTTCCTTATTGTGTATAATCGTTTTCCATATTGTGCATCATCAGATCTTAAAGTTGGAATATGATCCCTCCCTCCCTCCCTCCCTCCCTCCCTTCCTTTCTCCCTCCCTGCCTCCCTTCCTTCCCCCCTTCCTTCCTTCCTATTCCCACCATGTATTTATAAAGAACTTGCTTTGAGTTAGACATTGTAACTTACAGGAAATATAGTGGTGAATAGAAGACTCTATCTTTACTGGGTTTGTAGACTACAAGGATCATATCACAAATATAAACCTGAAATTATGATGAGGCATAAAGGAGAGCGACATGGTGCTACAACAATATCTAATAGCAGAATTGGCCTAGTCTAGGGAGTTCAGAAATAACTTCTCTCTAGAAATTGAACTGAAGTGTGAAAGATGAGTAGAAATTCATTAAACAATGATAGGTGGAAGGAAGAGAGTAAACTGCACTGTGTACAGAAGGAATAAGCTTCCGAAACAACCTGAAGTCTAACAATAGGGGATTTGTTCAATAAATTATGGTGATTATGGTACATCTATATGACAAAATGATGTATATTTATTTATAAGAATTAGGCAGATTGTTAGAGTGGTAATTACGAAAGATGGGCTGTTCTTTCATATAAAAGAACAGTGGAAAGGAAGCTATAAAGTAAGTTTGGTGCAATTTAATTTATGTAAAACATGTATGTCTTAATAAATACATAGGGTGTCTACAATGTCATAGTCAAAATTTTATCATTGTATAGTTGAATATGCTTCATAATAGGGCTTTCAGTTTATGTTTTCTAGATAAAAGGTGAATTTTACTTTTAGTATGCTTTGAATTTTGCATGAGACAAAAATTTACTAAATAGATTACTACATGAATTACTTGTGCTTATCTAAAATTCAAAGTTAACTGCTAAATCTGGCAAGCCATATGATCTGAGTCACAGATATCAACTACATTTTCTAGTTAATTGCATTTTAAGAAGCAAAAAGGAAGCAGGTAAGTTAAGGTAAGTTATCAACTTGGCCAAATATATTTAAAAGAACAATTCAACATGTCAATATCATACAAGCTATGAAGGAGACACTTTCCATTCTCCAATATTTGGAGATGAAGAGTGTAGTTTATACTTACATCTCAGTTTGAGCTGGCCGCGTTTCTAGTACTTAACAACCACCAAGGGCTCATGTTGGCTCTTTCGGACCGACAGTCTAGAACTTCTCTGATATTCTTACTTCAGGGCCTCGAGGGGGTGTGTTGGAGCTCCGGGGGTGCTTGCAGTCAGGTAGTGTCCCTGCTGAGGATGCAACAGGCCTTGGTCAGGAGCGGTCTGTGATGAGCGGCAGCTACCACCAGAGGGAGCCGGTCTCCCGACATCGTGGCTTCTCCAAGCCCAGTGACTCCACCAGCCTGATCCCACAGGAGCAGCCCAGCCCTGGTTCCTCACTCACTCACTTCCTCAGCCCAGGTTTCCCTCAGGCCTGTCTGTGAGTGTTCTCTCCATGCCACATCCTAATCTCTCCCGAGTGCCTTTCCCCTGTTCTTAGCAGGCTGAGGTTCCAAGAGGAGATCCTGGGGCCTACAGGTTGGGTGGGGGCCCCCAGATCTGCTACATCCTAGGCCGGGGCCCCCTCAGAGAGCCTCGTAAGTGCTGCCGAGCTCATTCCCTTGGCAGAGCTGCGTGGAAGAAGCCCAGGATCTGCTCCTGAGGAAAGAAAGTTGCAGCAGGAGCTCCCGGCACGGGGCTTCCTCCCCTTGCGGCCTTGCAGACCTCTTGTAGGTGATGTGGCTGCCAGAGAGAGCAGGTCCCCAAGCTCGTGTGTCCCAGGGGGTCATCCTAAAAATCTTACAAATACGTCCTCTTTCCCAAGCCCCTCTCCAGTGAGTCTGGGAATGAGACCATGAATTAGGGATGATGCAGTTAAAAGAGGTCTCCAGGAGATGCCAAGCAGCCAGATACTGAGTTTGTGGGTTGTATGGGAACCATGGAAGGGCTTGGGACCAGGGGTCCTGGCTTTCGCCTCTTGCTTTGTTGTTCGCTCAGCCTCTTGGAGCACTTGCTGAAGGAGACATAAACACGTCAAGTGCTTGTTTTCTAGGACCCACCTCAGGACCCGATAGTGCATCTTTACTGGCCTCCTGAGGGCTGGGGAGCTGGGAGCCATCCTTCCTCAGCCCATTTCTGTATTCCTTAAGCGGCCTCCTGCTTCTTTCACCAGCCCTTCTCATCTCTTCCTGACACATGGGGTATCTTCTTTTCCTTTCTTTCTTTCCTCTATGAGTCCAGTCAACTCAACCCACAGCCTCACTCATTCACTTCCCCTGGGACACAGATTAGGTTGTTTTTGGTGAACGTTCTACTTCCGGTTTTGGATTCAATTTCTCAGAGCCAGTTCAAAAAGGCCTCTCCTAGCCCCATCACCACTCCTCCTGCCCTAATCCCCCCTACCCCATCCAACTCTGAAGAGCCAGCTAGCTGAGAGGTCTTTTCGAGAGGGATGGATGGTTGCCCAGAGAAGGGGCAAAGTTCTATCTGAAGAGAAGCAGAGAAGATGATGCCCAAAGCCCTCACCCTCTCCTGTTAGCTGCAGGCTTCTAGCCAGAAACAAATTTGCTTCATAACAAAACATAGCAAAAGCAAAGGTAAAGGTAAATCACAAAGGATTCATTTCTTGATAGATTTTATCTATAAATGAGATTAAATCAAGTTTAGAATTTTAGTTAATATTATGGACTCACCATTCTGATTTCTGAATTCAGGCACAATTGCCTAAAAGTGATTGTAGGATTGTATAACCAGAGTGAGTAGAAAAGACCCAAAATAAATTGTATTACCGTTGCATCAGCAGTGATACCGATTTGTGTTTTCAGGGTGGACTTCCACTGACCACTCCCAGTTGTTCTTGATCAGTTTGCTGATGTGGAGGCCCAAAGATGTGGTGCCCCTATTGTCCTGTGTAGGGATTACCTGGTTACCCTGACTGAGCTTTAGGGTTGAACTGGACTTGGTGCCACATAAGACCTGTGCCATAATCCCTGTGCTTCCTCTCTGACCCCAACAGTGGTACCCATTTAATGTAACATTGATGTCCAGTTTTTTGTAACATCTTTTAGAAAAATGTTAGCATTTATGGATATTTAACAAATGACTTCAGTGAAAATTAATATCAAAATGATAAGACCGATTAGTATTCAATCAATTCCATGTTAGCATATTTAGTTTTCAGTGCCATTCACTTTATTTAACAATGATATTGATACCTTAGATTATCAATCTTTTCCCAGTTGCTTCATTAATTTCTTGGGATGAACTCTGAAGTGAAACATCTGACATGAGCATAAAAAATATATGCATTAAAATATTAAAATATTTGGCCAGAGAGATAGCATATGGGTTAAGGCATTGCTTGTTCTTGGCCAATGCCATCTGAATCCCTGGTATTAGATATGATCCCCCTAGAACTGCCGAGAGTAATCCCTGAGCATAGAGTCAGGATATTATTCTCTTAAAAAGTTGACTGTGGTGGAATTATGTGCACAAGAAACCATTATTAACAGTATTGCAAGCCACAGAATCCCAATCAATTAAAAAATGTTGAATCAGTTTATACCCTTGATAAAAAGCAGTGTTTAGAGAACAATTTTTCTTGTATTCTTGAAAATGGAATGTTATCGATATTTTCATTATTTTTGAGAAATAGCTGGAAGTGATGTCCCACTTTAATCTGCAATTTTGATTATTGTGTAGCAATCACTATCATTTCCTTTTTTGTGGACATTTTTATTTCTCCTCTTTCAATTGCTTGTTCATGTTGTTGAGTAAAGTTTTAATCAGATTAATAATTCCATTATAAGAGTGTGTTTTAGTATCTCCTTTTAGTGAAATTAATGTCAAATTAGTGGGCAGAGGTCTTTACCCCCCAATTATATAAAGATTAATGCTTCCAATTACCATTTTAGATTAGAGTGCTCTTCAGATACTTATCTTCTGTGTAACTCAAGGTTTTATTGGCTTTCTATTTTTCTTTAATCAGGAGCTGTGAGGGTAGCATAAAGCTCATTCAGACAAAAATAAAGCTGTTAGCGTGGTCTTTGGTTAGGGGACGGTTCTGCTCACCTAGTTTCTTTCTTTATGGGCCCACACAATAAAAAATGTCAGGCAGTTCAGATATATTTGAACTAGTCCTCGGGGATGGTGATAACAACTGAAAAGTGGTTTTTTAATAAGGTAGAGCTCACTTTTTTTTTTTTTTTGCTTTTTGAGTCACACCTGGTGATGCACAGGGGTTCCTCCTGGCTCATGCACTCAGGAATCACTCCCGGCAGTGCTCAGGGGACCTTATGGGATGCTGGGAATCGAACCCGGGTCAGCCACGTGCAAGGCAAACGCCCTACCCGCTGTGCTCTATATAGTTCCAGCCCCGGAGCTCACTTATCTTGGACCAGACAGTTAAATGTAAGTATTATTAAGCAAAAAACAGATGTATTCTATATTCAGTTTCAATTTTCTCCTCAGGAAGGAGCTTGTTCAAAGTCTTCATAGGGAACGATGAAAGGAATCACTATTTCTGGTCTGGACAATGATTAGTTTACTGGGGACTGTTTCTGTGAATCTTGGGGCTCATGCGGTCTACAGGGTGGAATGGTAGATTGGCAGATAATATTGGCAGATATTTCTGTCCTTTTGTCGTATGTTAGCTCAATAGTAGAGGTGCCCACTGCACACGAGAGGACTATTTAATATTTTTATTCCCTTCAATATGTATTGAAAAATGTAGCAGGAGATCTGAACCCATAAACTTGCATTTGCAAACAAACCCTTTTACTGTGTCCTTTCAGAATCTGCCTTGATGAGCTCTTTCTAAATGGACATTCCTTGACTTTTTCAATTATTCTTAGGCATTGTAGCAAAAGGTCCACAAACCAAAGTAACCAAAACCCAGTCATATTTCAGTCATCAATATGTCATTCGACCCATGGTGTTTCCATTCTGTTAGACCCTCTCAGAAGATCAGCTAACATTGCCTTTGTCCGTAGGGCCAAAGTACTTTCTGCAATAATTATGAAAGGAGACCTAAGCATAAAGGCCAAAGGAGAAGCGCAGATAGTAAACTTTTCTCTTATGAGACTTATATATAATCATGCTAGCTTCATTGTTCATCACACAGAAAACCAGGCACTGACAGAAAAGAGTTTTCCACAAAGTCCCAGAGGTGATAACTTGGATGAATGGCAGACAAGAAGATAGAGATGGCTTGAGGGTGGTGGAGAAAGGGGGTTAGGTTTTCTTAATATTTATTTCATATTGGCTTTCTTGATAAACTACTGGTTTACTTGGTTCACCTGGGCACGGTCAGTTTTATGATATTATCATCCTCAGATTCCAGGAACAAAGTCTCAAACAAAAATTGCGTGTCAGATCACCTGGCACCATAGACAGATAAATTGAGTGAGTTGATGAGTAAAAGGACAAACAGTTTAGGAGGAAAGACGGCAGCTTCCTCTAGGATTGGGTAGGGTGAAATGGATAGTATTAGAGGGGCAAAACTCCATGGGTGCTAGTTTCCCAGTAAGCAAAGTTAAATAAAAATAAAATACTTATTTAATACAGAGAAAAGGAAAAGCGTTAAGTTAATGCTTCCCACTTAATTAGGTTTTTAAAG